>NC_085936.1:19375000-20000000 GCF_963556715.1 Cydia fagiglandana | reverse complement strand
GCTTACACACAATTACCGAGCTGGATTCCAAATTTCATCCTTCTAGGTCATCTGGAAGTAGGTTAGGTTTAGGTACTATATGTCAGTCACAATAAAAAAGAAATTTGTATGGGGACCTCCCCTATTTATTAACTTTTTTTTGTTTTTAGATTTTTCCCTACGCTTACACACAATAACCGAGCTGGATTCCAAATTTCATCCTTCTAGGTCATCTGGAAGTAGGTTAGGTTTAGGTACTTATATGTCAGTCACAATAAAAAATGTTTTTTTTTGTATGGCGACCCCCCCCTATTTTATAACTTTTTTTATTTTTAGATTTTTTCCTACGCTTTCACACAATAACTGAGCTGGATTCCAAATTTCATCCTTCTAGGTCATCTGGAAGTAGGTTAGGTTTAGGTACTATAAGTCTGTCAGTCAGTCTTAAAATTTACGACTTTTTGACCTTCATATCTTTATAACCGTTTGAGCTAGCTTCATGAAATTTGGGCTTCTAGATGTCCTTATGGATATAATTAAACACACGTAGTTTTATGTGTTTACGTTAAAGATGTTTTGAGTTATAGAAGGATCAAAAGTGGCACCAAGTGGTTCGTGTAATATTACACTTGGCGCTGGCTAGCCAGTTCCTTTGCTTGAACTTGACTTGACACGCTGCCGCGTGTCTAGATTAGATTTTCCTGTTGCCCTCAGACCAAACTTCGTAACTTGGCGAATCGAATTTTTGTTTAGGGGACCGAGGAGACTTGATCCTAGGGGAGACTTGGTCCTTCATCCCCTAAACCAGCGGTCGGCAACCTTTTAGCAGCCAAGGGCCACATAGCAGTTAAGGAAGTTGACGCGGGCCGCACTTTTGTTAATATGTGTGACTTTATCAGACTTTGTTGTTTGACAATATTACATACACAATAGCCAGGGAGGCTCGCGGGCCGCAAGTGAGAGGTTCGCGGGCGGCTTGTTGCCGACCGCTGCCCTAAACTATACAGTTATATTTAAAAAATATAACTAAAATAATTATCAATTTTAACTTCTAACAAAATCAGAACATTATAGCGATTGGATGGTTTTAAGATAGTTAAAAAGTATTTTTAGGGTTCCGTGCCCAAAGGGTAAAACGGGATCCTATTACTAAGACTCCGCTGTCCGTCCGTCCGTCCGTTTGTCACCAGGCTGTATCTCACGAACCGTGATAGCTAGACAGTTGAAATTTTCACAGATGATGTATTTCTGTTGCCGCTATAACAACAAATACTAAAAAGTACGGAACCCTAGGTGGGCGAGTCCAACTCGCACTTTTAATTTGTTGGCAAATAATTATGGTTTTATAATTTAGGTGACCTAAGAAGTCTCTTTTTGGATCAAGTCTCCCCTTCAATGAAATATTCAGTGGGCGAGTCCGACTCACACTTGTCCGATTTTGACATTTAAAATTGCCACTTCCAACCTAGGTTCTTTTAATTGTTTGCAATAAATCTTTGGTTTGCTATATACTCAGAATAAGGATTACTTACTTAAAAATGTGTAGGTACTCACTTTTCATTCAAAATTTATAGCGAGTTTTTGACAGCCTATACAAAATTAATGAGGGAAATCGTCCCAAAACTGACAAAATGTAAGCAACATTGACATCTATATTTACAGCCACGGGACTGTTTCGCCCGAACAAGGATTTATCGTCCAACCTGACCGAAGGTGGACCCTTTTCCACTTCCATTCGCAATTATTTCCAACCGTTGTTTTGATACAGATCGAAATTTATTTTGAGCTGCGTAAGGGTAGGTAAGTAAATCTTTTTGCAATTAAAAATGTGCATAGTCTGTCATGGTTTTATGTAAAAATGTTTTAAATATGGTTCTGTGCATGCATTTTTGAAAAATCATAGACATATTTTTTTTAAGATTCGATTGGCGTTTTGCTATCATATATGTACGTTTGTCATATCATATTACTAGGCCCCAGGTATGCGAATTAAATACCTACATGTCATGTATTATACCGAACACCTTGGCAACGCCTAAAGAAGTAAAGATGGCGGCCAAAAAAGTGGTATGGGTAACTCGAGGCGCTTGAGAAAATCAGAAAAGTTACAAACTCCATAACATTTTCTCCATAAAATTATTATAGATCGAGTCATTAAAACTTCAGGGTAGCCTTTAAGAACGGTATTTAAATACCTCTCTTGTCCTTGCCCATATTCCCAGTTCATCTGGGGTCGGGCCTCCTTGTGCAGCGGCGCCAGGACCTTCTGTCCCGGGTTGTCATTGGCGAAATGTCTTGGGCCTTTAGATCCCTCTCGACAGTTGACCACCACGTGGCTGGTGGCCTGCCTCTTCCCCTGGGCTGTGTTTTGATGTTGAGCACAGTCTTTACAGAGTAGCTCTCCTCCCTTCTCATTACGTGGCCATACCAGCGGAGTCTCCCTTCTTTCAGCTTGTCGATTATTGGGGCTACCTTAAAGGATCCTCTGACGTATTCATTTCGGATTTTATCCAAGCGTGTTACCCCACCTGCCCATCTCAGCATCTTCATCTCTGCCGTATGCACTTGTTGTTCGTGCTTCTTAAGTGCAGTCCAGCACTCCGAACCATACAACATGACCGGTCTTACGGCAGTCTTATAGATTTTGCCTTTTGTTTTAATGGGCATTCTGGTATCGCAAAGTACTCCAGATAATGATCGCCATTTCATCCAGGCTGTGTTGATCCTATGGCTTACATCTTCATCGACTCGTGCATCCGTTGTCAGGACCGACCCGAGATACTTGAAGCGAGTGACTCTGGGTATTGCGGTATTTTCAATGTTTATGTTGCAGCAAAGCTGTTCTGTTCCACCCAGGTCACACTCCATATATTCGGTTTTTGTACGGCTGATTCGCAACCCGTGCCTCTCCAGTTCCCTGAGCCAAATATCCAAGGTTTTCTGTAGTTCAGCCGCCGTTTTCGCTATAAGCACGATATCGTCCGCATACAGCATACACCAAGGTATTTGTGCTTGAAGGCTTCTGGTGATGTAATCCATGCTCAAATTGAATAGCAGAGGACTCAATGCCGAACCCTGATGGACGCCAACTTTAACCTGGAATGGGTCAGTTATACCAGCTGGACTCTTAATCTGTGTGGTTACGCTGTGGTACATGTCTCGTACTAGCGAGACATAGGTTTCAGGTATGTTTTGAGCTCGCATAGCTTGCCACACCAGTTTCCGAGGGACTCGGTAACGGTATTTAAATACCTATCCACTTTAGAATAAGAATAAGAATAAGAATAAGAATGGTTTATTGCCACATACATGAAAATAACATAGAGTTAGAATTACTTACATAATAAAATACAGCCGTTAAATTATCAAATTATACAGAGCAAAAGGTGAGAAGATTTTTGTATTAGGCAAAGAGTTCCAGTCTCAGCGTGTGCCAGGCCTAGATGCCCGGCGCTGGTTTTCAGACCGGTCCCAGACTAAGGACGGTCGGAGAATGTTACATAATTTATGACAAATTCAGTACTTTGGTGCTCGTTTAAAATTTTTAGTGACTTTTTTAAAAATTTTATTTTAAAGTTATATCCCGAAAATCCGAACCGATACGAGAAACTTTCACAGTGAAAATAGTTGTGAGAATCCGCGGCGGAAAATTGAGGTCGATTTATATCAATTGTACAAACAGCAATACTCGTCACTGTCCGTCGGTGGACCTTATGCCTTTTGTAATAAGGTTTACGAACTGTAAGTTAACAGTGTGAGCGATGGTACTGAGCGATTACCGCCATTGTTACCACATTTAGAGGGTTCGATTCCCGGCAGACAGGCGATTATTTACCTATTAAATTGTTCGAATGCAGTTCGTATTGTATTAAAAATAAAAATGAAGTCCTCTTTCAGTAAAATTTCCCATTTACAGTCTAGTACAGTCAACTGTATGAGTTTGAGTAAGTTATCTACACCCATATTTTTACACTTGACTGTACCTATTTCCCCTCCGTGTAGGCCGGTTACCAAATACAAATTTAGAATTTCCTGATATAATTCCTGATTTCTGACGACGATGGGGGAGGGGTCTAGCCGTTAGCGATGGCCACCCGATTGAGCCGACAGCCGCGTTTTATTAATTTTAGTTTTATCAAATTTATTATTTCACCGGGTGACAAGCAAAAGTCACTAAGTACTATCAAAAAATTAAAGTAACAATGCACTTTATTACACTTGTAACACCGTTTATTGTCCAATAATTTCAATTGTGTTAGTTAGTGACTTGCTTGTCACCCGACGATTTGTATTAATTTAACTAAATAAAAAGGTACTTTATAAAAAAGAGTCTATCAATTCCAAAAAATTGTGACATTTTCGTGTTCAGACCCCATTCCTGATAAATGGCCAAAATTCCTGACATGTCAGGAAAATTCCTGTTATCTGGTAACCCTATCCGTGTGGCAAAGTCGTGGGACGCCCTGTATACATTTTAATAGTCCAGTCCTGGGTACAAGGTTCAACTATGGCCCACTAGTTCAGTTCAATAAGTACGTAATTAAGTACCAAAACCGATGTTCTTATTCGTTTTGCCCTAGTTTTAACTATAATTTTAAAAAATGTATCGTAGAATCGGACTCCTCGGACTTATTGATTGCATAAGTATTACTTTACAAGAAAATCGGTATCGGGAGCTTGGAAAATAATGCAATTAGGAAAGTCCGTATACGTAAGTAGATAACCGTCGACCTTAGATTGTGCGTTTTGCGCACTTACTATAAGTAGGTATACATCGGTCAAACGGTTATAAAGATATGAAGGTCAAAAAGTCGTAAATTTTAAGACTGACTGACAGACTTATAGTACCTAAACCTAACCTACTTCCAGATGACCTAGAAGGATGAAATTTGGAATCCAGCTCAGTTATTGTGTGTAAGCGTAGGAAAAAATCTAAAAATAAAAAAAAGTTATAAAATAGGGGGGGTCCCCATACAAAAAAAACATTTTTTATTGTGACTGACATATAAGTACCTAAACCTAACCTACTTCCAGATGACCTAGAAGGATGAAATTTGGAATCCAGCTCGGTTATTGTGTGTAAGCGTAGGAAAAAGTCTAAAAACAAAAAAAAAGTTAATAAATAGGGGGGGGTCCCCATACAAATTTCTTTTTTATTGTGACGGACACATAGTACCTAAACCTAACCTACTTCCAGATGACCTAGAAGGATGAAATTTGGAATCCAGCTCGGTAATTGTGTGTAAGCGTAGGAAAAAATCTAAAAATAAAAAAAGTTAAAAAATAGGGGGGGTCCCCATACAAAAAACCTGTAATACGCGCTAAACAACCGGCCAACGGTGTGTCGTTGGCGGCGCGCGGCACCACATAATTAATACAAAGAACAGAAGTAAAAAACATGCAGCGGAAACACAAGAAAAAACATTAAATCTCAATACCTGCCTAGTTTTGTTTACAAAAAGTATTGATATCCCATCAAAAACATAAATGTAAAAAAGGAGAGCCAAGTTCAATACAAAAATTATGCTTGGCTGTGGGGTTCGCCGCAAAAAGAATGGAGATCTAAATGAGTGCCAAGTTCTATGCAAAATCCAAATATGTATTTATAGGAACAAAATAACATTATAAACAAGTATTAAACTCTATTTCTTTGCTTTATTGGATACCTATAACAATTGCTGTTATTTAAAAAAAATGTGAGATCTTAAAGTAGGTTAGATTTGGCTTGGCCAGTTTTTATCAGAATTACAAAATATATATGTTGAATAACTTTATAAAATGACTGATGTAATGAAAACTGGCCAAGTCAAATCTAACCTGCTTTAAGATCTCGCATTTTTTTTAAATAAAAGCAATTGTTATAGGTATCCAATAAAGCAAAGAAATAGACTTTAATACTTGTTTATAATGTTATTTTGTTCCTATAAATACATATTTGGATTTTGCATAGAACTTGGCACTCATTTAGATCTCCATTCTTTTTGCGGCGAACCCCACAGCCAAGCATAATTTTTGTATTGAACTTGGCTCTCCTTTTTTACATTTATGTTTTTGATGGGTAGACATGTTACTTAAATATACTATTTTCAAAATTACCTACTTCTATGAGCGTACCCACTTTTACCCTATTGGGAAAAAAAGAGAAAGTAATGAAGACAAAACGGGACACAAAAGTGGTGAAAAGGGGACACCCACTTGATAAATCGTTTCCACTTCTTTAGTTTACTCAGTTTTTGTTTTATAATCTGTTAGAGAAATGAGCCGGACAAAATCTTTGTTGTTGACGAATTTAACGAGTCATTATTATCAACCGAGGGGCGAAAGAGTACGTAGAATCGGTAGAATAGATAAACGCTGACGTCGTTGACCTTAAAGATTGTGGGATGTTTTATAGACGTTTTTCCCTTGTTAAGGTGCGTTGGGATAAGTGTGAAATCGGGATAATTGCGAATAATTCAGTTATCATCTTCCAATATCATTTTCTTGCCCTCTATATTATGGCTCCTCTACACGATGGGCCAACGCCGGCCACTCCAAGGGCCTAAATGCGTCCCTTGGAGTGGTCGGCGTTGGCCCATCGTGTAGAGGAGCCATTACACTCTGTCCCATTCCCCGAACCGCGGTTATTTTCCGTCTCGTTCCTATTCCCGTTTTGGTTCCTTATTCCGTTTCCTGTCCCGTTCCCGTTCCCAATCCGATTTTGATTATTTCTCCAACTCGAACTCCGACTTCCACTTTCCGACCTCCGAGTCGAAAAGCTTGATCAGAAGAAAACTTACTTACTTACTGTTTTTCCCGTACGGTTCTTTGATTTTCGAGAAAATGCTGTCATCTCAGATTTACCAGAAAATGGATGGATTCAAATTCCTATAAACAATGCATACGTCTATAGTGAACAAGATTGATTTTGGAACTTAGTCCACACTCACCACCAATGTCCGCAGTCCTGCCAAAAAAGAATTTCTTTTTTGTTTTTTTTTAGCAAAAATATATAGGTACTACAAATTAAAGTTCATACTCATAAGTCTCATAACAAGCATTAATTTTTCGATTTATTTTCACAAGGGTGAATTATTATTAAAAATAAACCGTGAAGGCGTCTACCATACCAACTACAAAACTAGTCCACATTTACCCCAATGCACCTTACGCTACGTCTTACGTAGGCGAACAACGCGCGAACGCGGCGCGGCGCGGCGCGGCGAAATCAATCCTTTGATGCCCATAGAAGTGTCCTACGTAAGCGATCTCGTTGCGAACGCGGTGCGGCGCGATTTGCACGCGAATGTCAGGCGGCGCGGCGCGGCGCGGCGCGGCGGCGGCCGCTTTCGCCGCGCCGCGCCGCGCCGCGTTCGCGCGTTGTTCGCCTACGTAAGACGTAGCGTTACTACTTTGATTGGGAGAGACTGCTATATATTCAATCACTGTTAGGTAAATAAGCATAGTTCATGTTCAGTCGAGCACTGAACTGCTGTGCTAGCGATTCCATTTAAAAATGTATTTCATGAACTTTAAACTTTTTATATTTCTTGCGAGTATTAGTTTTATTAATTGTGTTACAATTGATGCAGTAACCGACAAGGGTGAATGGAGTCTTAAGCATGAGATTTCTATCCCAATTACCATTAAAGACAAACAATACTTCTACGGCTCCTGCGGAAAACATTGGTTCATCAGAGAGCTGCTGGATGATGGAATAATGGGCCCGGAGACTGATGCAGGTGTGTGGGAACACTTTTACACTAAGGCAATTTCATTCTCGCTAGAAGAGGATCACGACGGGAGAGGCTTTCTATACCTTATCAGTGACAAAAATACTTGGGTCATTCACGAACTGTCACCTAGTGGAAAAATTGGCGAGAAAACAGACTCTGGCTTATTGGATTCGATGCCTTCAGTGATATTCCCATATAAAATATATGGCGAACATTTTATCTTCCACCAAATCGATCATCATTGGTCTATTTATAAATTAAATTCGGGTGGTAAATTGGGTTCCAAGACGGACAACGGCAGATGGAACAGCATCTATAAGATCGGATTCGCATATTCACATTATGTCTATTTTTTCACTGTCGATTATAACTACTACTTTATTCAAGAATTACTACCAAATGGTAGACTGGGTCAAGAAATCATTGCAGAAAATTGGAAAGATAAACATGAGTCCAGTTTCCCATTTAGTATGAACGGCAAATTCTATTTTTATGCTTTAAGTGACAAAAACAATTGGTACATACGAGAATTACTGACCAATGGAAAAGCGGGTTCCGAGAAGTCGGCAGGCACTTGGCCAGTATATCACTCAGTGTCTTTTCTGTTCCAAGTTAAGGGAAAACAATATTTGTATGGTCTGCATGACTATTATTGGAGAATTTGGGAAATTGTGGAATAAGAACTGATGGCTCCAAAGAAACCACTAAGAAGAATAATTATGTTATAAACTACGTTACTTACCTGAATTTAGAATATATGTTATGTGCAATGCCATACAAAAACGTAAAAATGATCTGACAGAGGATGAGGAATATACAATAGCACGTAGTAGAAAAAGTAATATCACAATATTCTGCAAATTTAGCTCCTAAAATGCTGATATACCCGTCTTCAGCTGGATACTTATTTATTACTGATGATAAGATACGTGATAATTTTGATGCCAAATAATATGTTAGAAGTAAAACGAATAAACACTCAAGTGATAAAACCATACAGAAACAATATCTCGGTGATTGCAGTCTACTCTTTTTACGAGATATAATAACCAGTTTAAAAAGCACTAGATATAACACAATTCAGGTAACAATACCATATAGCAAGGTAACGTTCATGGTAACTTTGTAGATTTAGCAATAAAATTGGTTTTAGATAGTGTAATAATATCCAATCGTAGGTATATTGGGATTTAGAGTAGATAATTATTTTCCTACTATATGTGAATTATACATATATGCTTTTAGTTTATTTTATTGATTCGTTCTGTTTAATTTAGTTATGGTTAGGTTAAGTTGTATGGTTATGTAAATTGTAAAGGAGTGTTTCTTTTTTTAATAAAAATTGGGTATTGTAAGTAGGTATGTTTTTTACTTTTTTATTTAACTTACATGAGCAAACAACTCAAAATTGACATCAGATTATTTTGCCACAAATGAGAATAAAAAGCTACATTCTTATCAGTCTTTGAAGTACAAAGAGAGCCTTTACGGGCATTTAAAATAAATTATTTTACACCAATGGGTGTAAGTAAGTACCTACCTGTAGGTATATCGACAAATAGAGAGTGGGGTTGACAACTGTCAAAGGTTTGCATAGATGGCGCCATCTTAGCTTGCCCCTTTTTCTATGAGATTTGGCTTAAAAGGCTGGCATCCAGGGTATTAAAAAAACAAAAATTTGACATAATTTTAGGGATTGACGGGGCAAGCTGTGATGGCGCCATCTGCTAAAAACTTCAACCGACCAACCCCATTTATGAAATTTTAGCGCCTGAATATTATTAATTGCGATCATATGCGTTATTTTATTAGTTTAAGGTCAAACAGATCACTATTAAAAACCCAGGCGCTATAAAATAATTATGTATGAAGAAATCGTGATCTTCTTAGCTTCGTAGTCAGAAATTTACCACGGCTCACTTGAAGAACCTGGATTCGGTTCCGGGTTTGGCAACCTAATCCCAAACATTGGCACAGGCTCCAGTTTTTGCGAAAGTAAAGACTGATCTTTGAACCTTTCTTCGAAACTTTCAATTTTGTCGCTTTTAATACGTAACTAGATACGTCTAACCTAGAGATATCTTTTAATATTATTTAAAACAGAAGTTCAGCACAGTGAATCCTTAGCTATAGTTAACGTGATAGTTGCAAGCGTTCAAGTGTCGAACTCACATTCAAATTTTTATGTTCGCGCATTTTTCAGCTGACATATTGGTTAGCCAAACAATAATTCAAGGAGAATTCCACCGAGAATGACACCGATCTGATTGCCCATACTGGCCGGATGAATCACTCACATCTGTTAATTTAAACGATGAACGTATCGAATTTCTGTACACAACCGATAAACAATAGCACAATGCGCTATAGAAATACGTTATTAACATGCAGCTTGTCTTTAAAACCAGACATTTACGGCAAGGTCGAAATTTAATCGTCATTGGTGTAGGTAGAATTTCCTTTTAGCCAACTTAACTAGACCTACGCCTCCCCTCTGCGAGCAACAAATTTAAGCGTAAAGAGGAACGTTCGTAAGAATTGCAACGGTTCTTTATAAAATTGCGTTAAACGTGAAATACCGTGCGAGTTTTCATATAAGTGTAGAACGGGGTATGCGCCGCTTGTGACATAAGAACGGTTTTATATTTGAAATTTTATTTTTTTAAGTTCTTTTTCATAGTGATTTGTGTAACCTGCCAGTGTTTTTAATGAAGTTGCCTTTTGGAATTGTTGGTTGGTAAGCATTTTATTTTTTACACGACTGCCCAAACAAAAGGAGTGTATTGTTTAAGTTTTATTGAGGTTATGGCCGTGCCTGTGTACGTAATATAGCAGCTGAAAACATCGGTACCTTTCTAACCAAGTATAATGTAAGCTCAAAAATCTTGAAACGTTGGTTGACCCAACTCTTGATAAAATAAAATCAGTAGATAGATGTTATACTTATACATAAACTTACGTTTTAAAGACAATTAAACTTTTACTTTTTACGACATAACTAATAAATAACACCTAAGTAAACAACAAAGATCATAATACGGACTCTCAGCACACTGTATTTAATAGGTACCTAGATGAGCTATTCAGGGCTTAAATTATTTTGACTGTTCAATACGCTGCTGCTATATGCTGTGAGATATCCATGTGAAGAAAATCTTAAATGGCGTAGCAATTCCTACATGTATGTATACCTACGTGTAATTACGGGGTAAAATAAAGGCGCTAAATGGCATTTATTCTCGTCAATGTAATCGTCACAAATATCCCTATATTATCCCCGTATTACGTAATGTGCAAACAAGGAATTAAATTTCTGTGTCACTTTGTACATTGTCAGTATTGTCACAGTGACAATAATAAGATCCCTAGCGGTTTCATACTGATTGTCACTGTGACAAGGTACTTGAGGAGGTACTGTGACAAGGTACTTACAAGGAATTGGCACACAAACCAAATTCCTTGAACAACTTAACTCTGAGATCTTAGATAATTGGGTTGGGTAACAGATATTTTGTGCACACACTAATTCAGCGAAATCTCATATTACCAATGTAAAAAGCAGCTGAGCATTTTACAAATATTTTAATTTCTTTTTTTTTTACGCCTATACTGCCCGTTTCATTTCGATTGCCATTATTAAAAAGATGAATAATATGTGTTAGATTCGTCAGACTAGCAACACGATCTCCTTCGGGCCGCAGAATATGGTTATCTACTAAAAAAATATAAGTAATTACTATTAATGTACCTACCGACTATGGATTTGCCAACTAGACGACTGATAGTCTTAAAAATAAAGAGGCCAAAAAACTTAATTTTTAACATAACTGTCAGAGATACGAATATGTCAGACATTTGAGCTGATTACGAATAGCAAGTGTAAACATTGTGTATCTGTTAGTTAGTAGGTACCTATAACTATAATTGTTTCTATACGTAATATGTAGGTCCATAATATGATTACAAGCATGCAACTTAAATATCAACATTTGTAACGCAAACTAATACAGTACTAGGTACTACCGTAAGTCGGGCAGTACGTGGTCAGGGCCAGTGGTCACCCATACACCGATCGAATGCTGCTCTGAAGGGTTCAGTCCCACCAGGTGGGTATTACCCACCTGTCCTACAGGGTAACAGGCAAAACTCCCCAGGAACGCTCGTGTTATACATGGGGTTGCTACTACACCAACAGCTACTCGTAGGTACAAGCTGCTCTGCGTTGACTGGTTGGACTGAGGAAAACCAGCGGGCGATGGATGGTGTCGTCACATTCTTACGCCTTACCATTTGTAGTAGGTATATCTTTCTCATCACGGAACAATGGTGTTCCGGACCTTTGGGAGGCGTTCGCGGAGCCGAAACCAACATGTAGAGGCCCTAATGTAAGATGTAAGGGGTACACCGAGCAGATGCTGCCCTTCCCCGTCTCATGAGACGCACGCAGAGGCAGCACCCGTCATACATTATTAAATATTATGGTTTGTTCATACTGTACTTTTGACGCATCTATACCAAATATGAGATCAGTATTTCTATGAAAATAGTCGTGATTGGAAATACTCGACTAATCGCAGCTTATCGCTACACATTGGTCACACACATATATGCACTACCAAAAGGACACATGTTTTATATTGATCTCATTTCACAAATATTTCACGATATTGAACTTTAACCTCATATTAATAAGAATCAAAATGATAACCTTTGTGAATTGCATAACGGGCGCTGTGATATAAATACAACCTTTTTGAACACCGCAGATGTGAAAACACTTTAGTCATAAAAGGTCTTTAGTGCCGTACATTTCTTAGTACAATACGCTCTTTTATCTTTATGATTATGTAGGTATGTTTAAGATCGAATTCGTTCAAGTGAAAAAACACGTACCTACCTATTTCCTATTTCAATAGGTGATTAGGAGATGCATAAAAAATAGAGTAAATACTGAGTTCAAAATTTATGACCAACACGTGCCTATATATATGTCGGCGGCCGATCGTAAGATCAGGCATATCGTGAAATTCTTAGGCATATCGTGAAACGTAAAAATCTTTGACTCGTTCCCTGGGTCGACGGAGCGTCGCTACGCGGGGCTCCTATCCCTTCGGGCATCTGAAGCAACCTAACGAACCTATCTTACCTATATATTGGTTTAATGTGACTATCCTCAAAACAATACACAGGAACATTACGATCTGCCTGATCTTACGATCGGCCGCCGACATCTATAAAGCCCCATTTGGACGGATCAAGTACTTGCAATGCGATTTACGGTATTCGGTCGATCGACTGAATTCACCGTAATCTGATGTAGTTAGCAAAGTACCGAATATTGCATGCGAGTTCTTACACCGTCTAAATGGGGCTTTAACATCATTATACATACATGTTGACATGTAACGTATTTTTAAGTTTATACCGGGTGTGGCCTGTAATATGAGCAAAAAATTTAACTGTAGGCTGTACTCCTCATACTGACCAACATTTGTTCAGCGACTTTTAAAAATAAATTGTGGTTTGATTTTTAATACACTTAAAAGTTTATTCCAAGACGCAATGTATTGCGAATTTTGTTATGTTTAAGGCGTGACAAGCAACGTCAATCAAAATGATATGGCGTGGCTATGGCGTCCATTGAAAATAATATTTATTTTGTATGAAAAATAGGAAGTCTAAATACTTCATAATTTTTTAAAATTGTTGAACCAAAGTGTCACCGTTTGAGAAGTCCAATCTATGTTTTCATTATTTGCTCATGTTACAGGCCACACCCGGTATATTTGAATGTGACATCGTTATATTTTATCTATGGGTTGGGTACCTAGGTACCTACCTAATTTTGGTTGGAATAAAAATTTTGATTGATTGATTAAGTAGGTATATATATCAGTTGATGCGCATTTAGCTTCCCCTAATGTACCCCCAACGATCATCACCATAGGCAGTCGTACGACTCATATGTTCCTCATCCAGCGATTTTCAGCGAATAGTTAGAGACCAGGGTGCCTAGCCAAGATGCCAATCGCTTGCGCCGTATCGAACGGTCATTTCTTTCTATCACTTTTCCCATACTTTTCCATATTAGAGCGACAGAGAGAGTTCGCTACGACGCAAACGATCGCCGTCTTGGCTAAGCACACTAACCATGGATCCACCTTGTTGGGGGAATTTTTTAGCTGCTTATTTCTGTTCGCGATCACCACTCAAGAAACTTTCAACCACAGTGACCATAATCATACGAGCATTATACCGGATGTGGCCTGTAATATGAGCAAAAAATTAAACTGTAGGCTGTACTCCTCATACTGATCAACATTTATTCGGAGACTTTTGAAAATAACTAACTTCTACTTTGATTTTTAATACACTTTAAAGGTTATTCAAAGACGCAATGTATTGCGAATTTTGTTATGTTTAAGGCTTGACAAGCAACGTCAATCACAATGATATGGCGTGGCGATGGCGTCCTTTGAAGTTAATATTTATTTTGTATGAAAAATAGGGAGTCTAAATACTTCATAATTTTTAAAAGTTTTGAACAAGAGTGTCACCGTTTGAGGAGTACAATTTATGTTTTAATTATTTGCTCATGTTACAGGCCACACCCGGTATAAAACAGAATTTTAAGTAACTTTCGCGCAATGACAAAGTAAAACTGGGGAGTAAGTACGATTCCTATGAACCGAACGGAACTATAATTATGTTTGGTCTACCCGCAAAGAGTAAAATCATGCTTAGAAACAAAGTATTTAAGTTTTCCTCTTTTCCCTTATTTGATGGCCCGTTGGAAATTTTCGAAAATTAATAAATTTCCACATGGAAAAAAAAATTCGCAGGACATTTAATTTTAAAGTTAATCGATCCCAATACAAGAAAAAAAAAGTGTCCCTAAAATTTACAAACAAATGTTCGTTGTCCGTTAAGGTTGGCATAGATGGTTGTATTTAAAAACGTAACCAAACCAGGGACCGTTACCGGTATTCTGACTACAGGTTATTATTGAGGTATAACCGGTGTAATTTGAATTTGGGTATTTATATCACTTAAGCTCCGAATAGAGGTATTCGAATACCGGTATTCAATAGTGTTATCGGTTTAGCCAATTGACAACAAATACCACTATTTGATAGTTTACTCCTAAAGCTATTACCGGTAATAAGTAAGTGCCAATACCGGTTGTAGTAGTACCACGATTCGTTCCTTCGCTACTCGTCAAGGACGTTGTCCGGCCCGCTTGTAAAGTTGTAAATACTTAAGATTCGGATCTTAGAATGCCCGTTTTCATGTTGCTGGTGAAATTAGATGTTAGGTGATGATTTTGACGAATACATTTTTAATAGCGTTCATTTGATTCTTTTAATTGTTTTTTAATTGTTGATTTAATTGTATTTTATTATGTATGTAGTTTATAATCTCAAAGATATGAGCGCTGATTAGACGTGCGCGCCGCCGCCATAAGGAGTACGCGCGCCGCCGCCGCCGCCGGTAGTTTAAAATTCGCGCCGAATATTTTTTTATAAGACAGTATTATGCAGCGTTAAAATATGTAATAGGTTATAGTCCGATAAGAAATAGTTGAAAATTATTGCGGGCGCCACTTCCTACGTAACTCTCACATTTTTGACGTAAAATACTTACTTAAAAATGGCAATAATTACGTACTTACGGAATTTTTCTGGTTATATAATTGAATTTCTACTATTTTATGTCGCACCAACACCATACTAAGTCATTATTTGTCTTATTACAACGTAATGAACCAAATAGATAAAAAAATATTATTACGGATTTTTTTTCCTGTGCGTTCATCAAGACATCAAGAGACAGACCCGATTTCATTTAAGAAAGTTCTTACGAAAATATTGATAAAATTACATGCATTATTGTATACCATTGTTCAGATGTTGCTGCATCCTACGATACCCCGCTAAGTTTGATTTAATGTTAATAAAATGACGCCAATGACTGGTAAAATTTTACCACCTACGAGCTATAAACTTTTTGGGAAAATATAAAAATAGTAGGTTTTACTTTAGTTCATAACATAAGTTGACATTATCAGTAAGTGTATTTGTAATTAAAAGCAATTATTCTATATTAATTTAAAAAAAAACATGATATTGACAAAAAAAAGCCTTATGCATATAAAGTACTGTATATTCGGCAACGTCCAAAATACTAGACGTCTTTTCATTATGCAGCGTATCTTTTTATTTACACCGAACCTGGCAACATCCAACATATTTGTCATACCTATGTTTTTTTCGAAACTATTATAAATAGATTTTTTTCATGATTTTTCTACAATAAACAACCACATACCTAATAAGATAATAACACCGAAAAAATGATACTAACACAGTTTTTTAAGATTTTTTTCCCTTGTCGATTTAAGGGTTAAGCATGACTTTTCATTATACGTCTTAATATTGAAAAGTTGAAAAATTCCACGCCGCCGCCGTGGATTTTTTGGTGGCGCGCCGTTGCCCAATTATTTTCGACCAGCGCGCACGTCTAGCGCCGCCCGATAGGCATTTAGCCGGCGACGGTTCGCCGGTCAAAATTGGTTGGCGGTGGCGGCGAATCGGCGGCGTAGCCTTGAAAACTTGGTTTATGCGAAGAGAATTCAAACCTTTTAATTTCAAGGATTATTTATTGAATTATGGTAGGAAAAAAGTTTTTCATGCCATGAACTGTAGATAAGCAGCACAATGAACATCTTTATATTGTGAGGTTACTGTTAATTGAATTTATCACTAATTCACTACACCTTATAAAACAAAGTCTCCCGCCGCGTCTGTCTGTAACTATATGAATGTATGTTCACGATGAACTCAAAACCTACTCAACTGATTTTCATGCGGATTTCAGCTATCAATAGAAAGATTTTTGAGGAAGCTTTAGTTTAGGTGTACAATTTGTTAAGGTTTTGTGTTATCCGTGCGAAGTCAGTGCGGGTAGCTATAGTCAAATATAATAGTTATTATACAGGGTGTAATTTTTTACGTGATACAAAATATGTTTTTCTAACTCCATAAACAACTAGCAATTGAATGCTCCTACTCTCGTTGAAATCAGACAATTTTATTTTTAATTTTTTTATTTTTTTTCGTGATATTTTTTGTACTTTTAAAGGATATTATGTTATTAAAACAGCTTTAAAATGTAAAGTGAACTAAATTACTTTTCAAAGTAGCGTAAATCACAAGTCATTAAACATTTTTTGTGATTTATGCTACTTTGAAAAGTAATTTAGTTCACTTTACATTTTAAATATCTTATAAAGCTGTTTTGATATCATAATATCCTTTAAAAGTACAAAAAATATCACGAAAAAAAATAAAAATATTAAAAAAAAAATTGTCTGATTTCAACGAGAGTAGGAGCATTCAATTGCTAGTTGTTTATGGAGTTAGATAAACATATTTTGTATCACGTAAAAAATTACACCCTGTATGTACGTATCGCCAGGAGAGGTGAATGATTACACACACTGCTCGCACAGAGTACCTACTAATCGCAAAAATAGTATGAATGAATCAATGAGTGAATGCGACTTATACGTACGATATTAAAAGCCTATAAAAAAAACCTTCAAGAAACTTTTTTACAGTTGATATCAACTTGATATTGGTACGAAATACGGAAGCCTAAAAAGAATATTAATTTCAAAATCTCACTGTCATTACATGATTTTGTTGTTGTGTGCGTGACTTCAACTATCGTGCTCATACCTTTACATTCAATTGTTGAGGATATGTTCTGGAATAGACGTATTAGGTTAGACTCCATATCACCTATTTCTTATTCATTGACATTGCCTGGCCACCGAATCGCTAACTACTGCCACATGTTTAGCTTAAGCATAGACAAGAGAAAGCATGCAGTCTAATATATATTAGCCAAAAAAGTTATATATCCGAACTTAATATAAGGTGCTAACAAATTAGCTACCAATATTTTTACAGCTGATAATACTCGACTCCTGGAGTATATTTAAGTATGAAACATTTAGGTTTTATGATGTTCTTTGAGAAAATTGGAAAACAAATTTGCTACGTAAAAACACCCTGTTAATGAGATAATTAAATGAGACCTCTTTTTAACTGGCCACTTCACGTTGATAAATGAAATGACACGTTGATGATAATGACATTTAACACAAACAATTGTTGGCAAAACAGAAAGTGTTAAATATCTTGTCAGTTAAATTATAGACAAATATAGTAAGCATAGAGTGCTCACTCCATACATCAGTTTTGGTACCAAAAAGACTATTATTTTCGTAATTGACATTTAGCATCGAGTAGCGGAATTATCAGTACCGCTACTTGATACTAGATGTCTCAAATGTCGCGACTCACGAAAATTGTATTGAACAACTATTTACAACTAATATTAAAGCAGAAGGAGTTGAAAATAAGTTCCAGTTAATCCTTGTTTAATATTCGCTGAAAGTTGTTGAGCATTAGACTTTTCGGTCGGTGCAACATCTATTGTCAAGTAGCAGTACTGATAATTCCGTTACTCGATACTAATGTTGACTACGAAAAGAATAGTATTTTTGGTACCAAAACTGATGTATGGAGTGAGCATGAGCACTCTATGTATTTTTTCTTTATGTGGTTAAATGCACGTAATGATTATTTTTAATTAATTTTATTAATATAATTTTAATTTATTTTTTTGTTCGGTAAATAAAACAAAAATATGATATGAAAAGTTTTCTTGATTTCTATTTAAAGTTAACTGTTTTTATATAAAGTACCATCTCTTAAAATATCGATACCTACAGCTTGGCAAAAAAGAGTAGAAATTAAAAAGTGGCAACATTGTAGTGTCGTCCCTTTCAAACCAATTTATATAAGAAAACGGGACGACACTACAGTGTTGCCACTTTTTAATTTCTACTCTTTTTTGCCAAGCTGTAATTTGTTAGCACCTTATATAAAAGCAATAAATTCCCGATCAAACTAATCTGCATCGGCGGCGGCGGCGCGCCGGCGCGGCGCTCATATTTCATATGGAAATGTTTTCTGGGGTTAATTCTTTTCATTAATTCATTCATTAACCTCGTGCTTCGAAACGGTCGCAATTTCGAACCACTTGCTACGCTCGTGGTTAAATTATGAAATATTTCGCTTGTACTGCGATCAATATTAGCATGAGGACTTAACAACAACTTTAACCTCTTGTCGCAAAGCATTTGCAACGACAACGTGTGTAAATATCATCGTTAATGTCAAATTTCTATGAAAATATGACGTTTATATTATAATAACACTCCCTCACTTTGTTCTGTTCAAATCGGTGCAAAGTTAGCTTAGACAGACTCCAGTATCTAACAAGGTCACGCCGATGCCACGGCGATAGCGCAGTGTCGGCAGCGGCGACGCGAAAATTTTGGCGGCGGCGGCGGCGCGAAAATTTTGTTGGCGGCGGCGGCGCGCCGGCGCGGCGCTCATATTTCATATGGAAATGTTTTCTGGGGTTAATTCTTTTCATTAATTCATTCATTAACCTCGTGCTTTGAAACGGTCGCAATTTCGAACCACTTGCTACGCTCGTGGTTAAATTATGAAATATTTCGCTTGTACTGCGATCAATATTAGCATGAGGACTTAACAACAACTTTAACCTCTTGTCGCAAAGTTTTTGGTTACTCTTTGATCAAGTGCAATGAATACCGGTATTAAATACGATAACCATTACCGGTATACTGAATACCTGTTATTATTGAGGTATTAATGAATACCGGTATTTCATTATGTCAATTAGTGTAGTTTAGCGATAAAGACAAAAACGGAATGACAGCAATACCTCTAATTCGAATATAGGTATAACATTTTAACCGGTATTCGTTTGACAGTTTATATACAGGTATTTAATAAAACCGGTTATACGGTCCCTGAACCAAACGGACCAAAAATTTTGGGACACGTTTCTTCTCAGTAAAAATGGAAAAAAGCTCGTGATTCTGAGTAGAAATTATATAAAAATTCCCAATTCTAACACAAAAAAAATTGGTATTTGGAAGGATCGAAATTTTCCATTTTCAAAATGAAAGATGCCTGAAGGTATTTCCTGTATTTCCCTGAGATTTTAGAGAAATATTCAAACTTTTAACTTTCCGCATTTGCACATCTGTAAGAACGGTAAACTCACGCAAATTACGGCCAATATTACGAAATAAACATAATGTGTGACTCGCGTAATGCTCGTTTTCCTCCGAGTGATGAGCAAATGATTGGACTGCGACCTTAAGGAAGGACAGATATTAGCGCTGTAAATGTGAGCCGCATTTATTTTCGAGAGACTAAACTTAGTGATTGCTCGAGATGTGTGGGAATCAACCAATAGCAGTGGGGAGACACTCCAGACTTCGGGCAAACTCGGCTCCGTTCGGCTCAGCATGGATCCGAGCAATTATTAGGGTTGACACAACTTGACGTCCCTTTGCGTGCACGACCACAGATAAGATTTGAATTTTGACAACCCTAAATAGTCAAAAGGTATGGTGTCATGTCATAAGTTAGAAAGGGATATTATTATTCGGCCCTAAATCGCTGTCGAACTTCAGTTTTGTAGGAAGACTAGGAAGTGTCCTTTCTGTACGGCAGTACTATGTATTACCAAAGAGAATAGATAGTGTAGAGGGCTATTGCCAAAGTAAATTTTGTAGTCACGGTACATTTACTGCCATCTATCGACACACGATTAAAACTTAAAATAAAATTGAAAATGTATAAATTAATCAAAATATGTTTACGGATAAATGATTTTTAACTTTTATTGTTCCATACTGACCCATGTTCTTCCACTGATACGTGTTAAAATTGTTAAATATCAAACGGTGTCGTCAACGCTATCTAGCCGAGAATAGGCCAAAGGTGTGTGCGCCATCTATTCGAGAATGACTTTTTCTTGATTTCCAAGGCACGTTTTTTTCTTAGACTTTATTTATCTTATATCTCTGCTATTACCTAGGTACTTATTCTGTGCCAATAGCATTTGTTGTAAACCACATCTCTTCTCTACTCGTGCCCTGCAGTGGTTTGTTCGTTGATATGACCTATAAGGTCTTTGTAAGTAGCCCTGTAAAACACCAGTTATCCGGAAAGTACAGTCACGTCACCTCAGTACACCTCAATGCCGGAACCAGTTAACGCCACACTTGCACCATCCCACTAAGCCGGGGTTAACCGGTTAAACCAGGAGGTACCGTGGGATGGTGCAAATGGCGCTTAGTCCTATTTGTCGTGATGCTTGTCCTGTTAGCAAATTTACAAACCATTGCATTGCTGCCCCGGGGTTATAGCCCCAACCACTTGTCAACTATCCTTAAAATGGGCCCGGAACACCGGGACGAACCACCCTGGATCTCATATTAACTCACATTTATAGACGGGTCTAGCGCGAAATTTATTCAATTACCTTTATTTACCGATGTTTCGACACAGGTTTCACTGGTCGTGGTCGCGGCTAACTAATGTCCCATGATGATAATGTGAGTTATTAATGTGTTCAAAACGCGGAAGTTTTAAATATTACACCCTGGATCTATTAGAATATACCTACTTCTTCTTTCCTGCTACTTTCCTTCCAACTTTTGAAATGTAGGTCTTTATGTTCACAGAATGATTCGTTGCCATGAGCCTGTCAAACAGCCGCAACCAATTCTTGGCGTTCGAGTCCCACAACCAAGACAACATTCAATATGAGAGAAAAGGAGGCATGTTCGTCACCACTTGTGTCTGCGTCTCTTTCATCCTCTGTGCGGTCCTGGTGGCGACCCTAGTCGGCGTAATAGTGTACTTTATTACATACTTTAAGGTAAGAATGGTCTCATTTTGTTATCTTATATTCTTATCGTTTGCTTAAATTGGTTCAGAACTTGTATAGATAATGGGTCAAGAACGTGTCAGGTTAATGGCTTAGTCAAGGGTTCCGTGGCAGAGTCGACAAGGGTATAAGTAGGCAGTCGAACTTTAGCTAATAGCAAAATTGCAGTATAAACTCATTGTAACTCCTTACATGTAATAGTATACAACCAGAGGGATCGAAAATCGTGATTTCCCTCTATCGCTTTTGCATAATCGAGCGACAGAGTGTGTATGTAACGAATTCCTATGATGGCGGTAGCCCCTCAGGTACAATACAAGTCAAGTCGGTAAAAAAATTTTCGCGAATTTGTCCAGGGCAGATGCTACGCCTCTTTTCGTACAGACTCTAAGCCAAAGAATATAATACCCTCTACTCTCTCTAGGCATATTCTAATAGTTTTGAGTTTGACTACAGAACCCTACCCGAAGGCACACTATCTATCAGACAAAGTACGTTAAAAAATATACAAACAAAATTATCTGTCTCATTGATAATGATTCCGGCAGTTTTAAATTTTCATTCACAATTTGCGGTCGGTAGTTTAAAAAAACGTTTAAAGCTTCGCTCGAGCTTTTAAAAAAAGATTACGTCAGAATGACAGTTCTCTGAGATGACAATCTGCGCGGAAATCGCGTGATTTTGAAAAAAACTATTTATTTTACTAGTCAATATTAAGCAAATTTATTTAAAATGAAACTCTTTTAATAAGCTTAAGTCCTGTGTTTCAATCGTGCATTTATTTTCTGTGATAATATTTTAATTGATAAGAAAAAATGTGCTTAAAAGTGTGTGTCGCCTTAGTTTTATTAAACACGATGTTTATTAATGGAAATGAAATTGTAAGTTGGTATAATCACTAAAAAGACATAATAAAACTGTTACATGTTTACATGTTAAATGCTGTTATTGTTTTCGACACAATTTATAGTGTAAAATTAAATTTTATTATGACTTCCTACCTGTTTTGTTATCTAAATGAAAGCTCCTTTTCTTCGTCGAAATCTTAGCTTATCTATTGATACTTATTTAGTATAAAATTAATTGAATTGAAAGTCATTTGAATTGTAGATGAACAGTTAATAATTAAAGTTAAATTTTAAGATTTCACATACGTAGGTACTAGGTACTATAATTTTTTACTAATGATTCATCTCTTACCGTCGCGATATCGCGTTGAGGGAAAGTTACCGGTTTCACTGACGCAATTTCATGCAAAATGCATAAAAACTATTAAACAACTGGGAGTTAGAGGTTGTTGAGATGTCAAAGTGCCAACCATTGAAGAACTAAACTTCCTTTTCAAAGTTGATTGAAACATCTACAAAACAATCTATTTTTATTTTTTCAGTTGTCACAATCAGTCAGTACCAATGACTTCTGGAACGAAGCTGAACCCTTCGGTCACAACGGCCCACCGTCTCCCGATCTCCGCCTACCCTCAGCCGTAGTCCCCAGCTTCTACCGCTTAAAACTGAGAACGGACCTCGATAACTCAAACTTTAAAGGAGAAGTCTACATAACAATAAAAGCTAAAAACAATGTCAAGGAAATCATCCTTCACTCAAAAGGTCTAAGTATTAATGATAAAGCAAAGCTTACGGAACAAACTTATGAGGAAATTCAGACGTTACACAGGAAGAAACGGGAAGAACCAGCTAACAAGACAGTATCGGAGAACCCTACTACTGCGAATACTCTAAATGTAACAATAAAAGAAGTTGAGGCACAGAAACCTAATGAAACTATTGTACCATCAAGCAATGAACATAATGAAACAACACCCATTAAATTAAACACAAATGTAACAAACGAAACTTCCAATGACGCACCTGCAAATGAAACCACAACACCAAAAGCGGAGATTCCTATTCCTAACAACACCATTTACACTACAACTAACATGAATACCCATGTGACTCACAGTAGTGCGAGGAATATACAGATTTTGTCCATCACCCAAGGCTCCGGAGACCAATTGATTATAAAATTGGCTTCAACATTGAAACCTGATGTGGATTACATATTGGAGCTGAATTTTGAAGGGAAGATCTCAGATGCAATGACTGGCTTCTATAAGAGCACCTATACCAGCAGTGATGGCCAAATCAGGTTAGTCATTTGATTTGTAAGTTACCATTAAATTTCATCCATACTAAATTTTCACTTCAAATAGATTCTACATGTTAAACAGTAGACAATAAGCCCCCACGCAAACTGGTGAAGGTGCTCAGTGGGACACCATCCTTAATAGTAACTTAACACATTCAACACCAAGAACCCGACTGTCGGGTACACTGTTCGTAGCGACTACGCGCTACATACGGCGAACCCATGGCTACGCGCTACGAGCGTAACCCGTAGCACTTAGTGGTAATGAATGTGTTAAAAAAAACCATCTGATTATAGCTAGAACAGCCGATTGCAGATTTAAGTAGAGAAAAAAAAAAGTTAAACAGTTGCTTTTTTTACAGTTCAAAATATTTGAGCAGGAAATAGGGTTGCAAATATACAGTAATAACATCCACTTATTTACCAGACACTAGCAGATAAGCTCTCATTACACAGCACTCTGCTGTACAATTGCCATCAGATATATCGGAACAGCCGAGGTGCTCAAAGATATCTGAAAACGCACTTACCACGCCTTGACAATAGAAGCGTGCTCAGGTTTTTGTGAACACCTTGTCTGCTCTGATATATCTGAATTAGGTATCTGATGGCGACTGCACTTAGTTTATTACAATTTGATAAACAAAGCTGACTAATCTCAATAAAACCTGTTTTAAGAGGAAATATGGTTAATGATTACTCATACATGCTCATAATAAAAAAAAGATAAGAAAATCTATTGCCTTACGTTTCATTCACAATATTTAATAATACTGTTGGAATTTTATTAATATGAATGTTTTATGTTATAGTGATTATTATCTAACATGAATGGCAATAATTAAAACAATGATAAAACATTAATTCTTATAAGTATAAAAAACACTCAGTTGAATAGTAGTAGTAGTAGTAGTAATCACTTTATTGTACACAACACAGGTTTACAAAAATAAATTACAGTAATGGAAGTACAAAGGCGAAGGAGGTCATTATGGAACCTGTTTAAAACTTCATTACCTTACTTCTACGAGTATGACATCATTCTTTTGAAAATCTCCAATATTTATTTGAATATTACTTGTAGTCTAAGTCTGGACTCTAACCTTTTGCAATAGAGTAGTTTTCTGTTTATCCATAGTAGATAAAGGCATTCAATGCTTTGACTACATTTTGTTGAGATTCTTCAACGATAAAGTATGCAGAGGTTTTAAATGAGTCAGCAAAACAAACGACGACGAGAAAGTGAAAACGCATCATGGACTATTTACTCGCACAAGAAAACATACGTGTAGATAGATGTAGATAATTAAAAACATATCATTAAACAATTTTTCACAAATCGACTTAGTCCAACAATCTGCCCTGCTTATTGTATTTGCAGAACTTGCATGAAAATCATCGTTTAAATAAAGAACTTATTCAAAGAGAACAAGATAAACAACAATTGCATGACATTTCAACTGCGATTACTGCATACGTTGTTAGCACGGCAGCAATAAGCTCAATAAGGCTTATATTTTGGGTACTAGACGACAATATAATTATATAATAAATAGGTATAGATAAATAATTAAATACATATAAAACATTCATAATTCAGGAACAAATATATTTGATGAACAAATACAAATAAGAGCTCTTATCAGGATTCGAACCTGGTACCTCCTGATTCATAGGCACTATCTCCTGTAAATAAAAGTAAAAAATAATTTATCGTTGCCTGTGCATTCTGTTCATATCATACCTACTATGTATTACCAGCGAATCTCGCTAATTGTCTTTAAAAGAGACTAAGCATCATGAGTTAACATTTTAATTCCACACACCAATTTGAACTCTAACTTTTCTTCATAAGGTCTCTTTTCCATTGCAGGAGTCTAGGGGTGACACAATTCGAGCCCACATCAGCGCGTGCGGCGTTCCCGTGCTTCGACGAGCCGGCGTTTAAAGCCATGTTCGAGATCAGTATAGCGCACCCGGGTAATTTGACAGCCCTGTCGAATATGAAGGTTTCCTCTCAGGAAGATATGTAAGTATACCTTATAAACCGAGACGTGTAATTAACCCTTGTCTACGTCAGCTGCCACTTCTTTGGTGGGTTGAACGGCAGCCAGCCAAATACGTAAATAAATATAGTCATCGCATCCCGATTGAACCCAGATCGTCTAGAGTGAGGTTTATCTAGGATTTAAATAAGATAAAATTAACGCCTATGCACAATACATATAAGTAGGACATTAAACTCCTAAGGTCTAATACAAATAATCCTATACAAAAAATAAAAAATGCAATTTGAAATCAATACTGAAGGAAAGATGGTTTAATTTCTTTGAAATTGAACGAAAATAAAGTAAATGCAACTCTGTTCCAAATGAAAATGGCTTAAATTAATTACATAGAAGTATTTAGTATTACCTATAGGTTGGCCCGTGGGCTATACTAGGTTAAATTTTAAATCTAAAAAAAGGAACCTTAAAAAGCTATTTTTAACCGACTTCCATTTCATAGAAGGAGGAGGTTCTGTATTCGGTTGTGGCTATTTTTTTTTTTCTATGTACGTTCACAGATTACTCCGACATCCGTAGTCCGATTTGAGTAATTCTTTTTTTGATCGAAAGGAGCTACCTCCGAGTTGGTCCCATTTTAATTTGGTTCTGTTCTGATGATGGGATCCATGAAGAATTGAGGTCACTCCTCAAATTTTAAAGGCACATGCATGGTGATTTGAGTGTTTTCTTAAGTAACTCGAGCATTTTCTCCCGAAAACCACCACTTTGATGAAGTAGACCTGATGATGATGATTGTTTTGATGATAATGATGATGATTTTTTAAATGTAGTACGTTCACCGATTACTCCGACATCCGTAGTCCGATTTGAGTAATTCTTTTTTTGTTTGAAAGGAACTACCTCCGAGTTGGTCCCATTTTAATTTGGTTCTGTTCTGATGATGGGATCCATGAGGAATTGAGGGAACTCCTCAATTTTTAAAGGCACATGCATGGTGATTTGGGTGTTTTCTTAAGCAACTCGAGCATTTTCTCCCGAAAACCACCACTTTGATGAAGTAGACCTGATGATGATGATTGTTTTGATGATAATAATGATGATTTTTTAAATGTAGTATGTTCAGCGATTACTCCGGCACCTGTGATCCGAATTGAGTAATTCTTTTTTTGTTTGGAAGGAGTTGCCTCCTAGGTGTTTTCGTATTATTTTTGGTTCTGGTCTGATGATGGAATCCATGAGGAACTGAGGGAACTCCTCAGTTTTTAAAGGCACGTGTAAAGTGATTTCGGTGTTTTCTAAAGTAACTCAAGCATTTGCTTCCGAACACCGCCAATTTGATGTAGTGCAAGTGTAGCCTTACCACGAGTTTGACATTGACATATTCGCTAAGTTAGCGACGCTAACGTCTTCGTAACTAACTTTTTATGCATCTCGCTCGCACTAATATGCCAATACGAGCGAGATGCAAAGAAAGTAAGTTACACACACGCTAGCGAATAAATCAATGTCAAACTCTTGGAAAGCTGGTAAGGCTACTGATCGGGGGTTAGGGTTAGGAGTTAAGGGGTCGGGGATAAAGGGGTCGGGTAATGGTGGTTGTAGGGCTGCTGGTTCAGGGCCGAGGGGTACATGGATCAGGAGTTGATACGCTGTGAGGTAGAGTGATCGGGGGGGTTGAGAGATTGGGTCAGTGGCGGGGCGGAGGATGGATTTAGTGTATTGACAGGAATTGTAATTTCCCAGACGGACTCGAGAAAATTCCTGATTACATATTTATTAAAGTAGATACACGAATTTAGTATTAATCATGATGTTATTTTTCATTCACGCGTCGCGCTCTTAACAATGCGTTAAAACTAAAAATGGAAAAATAAAAACTTTTTACAAAAAAAAGAAAACCGACTTCAAAAAGGATGAAATAAAATATTATCCATTTTAAGTCTATGCGTTACCAACTGATATGTTTGAAGTCGGTGCCAAGCCAAGTAGTAACAATACCCGTCAAATATAATCAGCCTTATGACTATAAATCCCATTAGAACTGTATTAATAACTATTATAAATGTGTAAGTAATTCTGTCTGCCTCTTTGTCACCTTTTCATGGCTATACAACTGAACCGCTTTAGGTGACATTTGGCAAGAAAGTAAATTCCTTGAATTGTTTTATATTATGAAACGTAGTTCTCTGAATAAGGGACGGGAAATAACTTCAGTCCCAATCTCACGCTTGCGTGCCGACTAACATGGTACGGACTGTGCTAAGAAGGTTTGATCGTGTGTTCTGAGGTGTGTTCTTAGGTACATTCGACGTCAAAGATATGGTTACACTTTTGCACCTTACTCCTTTGTAATAAGACGAAAAGTGTAAACATATTTTTAACGTCAACTGTACCTACAGAAAGTACGTTAATTGTCGTCGTGTAAGGCAAACCAACGTACATCCTTATCGATTCGCACCAAAATCATGGTATGCTTCCAAAGTTGGCTTGGCACCGACTTCAAACATATCAGTTGGTAACGCATAGACTTAAAATGGATAATATTTTATTTCATCCTTTTTGAAGTCGGTTTTCTTTTTTTTGTAAAAAGTTTTTTGAACTTATATAATTATACTTTTGGAACGGACCAGTGATGCATACAGCGCCATGACACATTTCTTGTGTATATCTTAAACCTCATGTGGGTGCCTACTGAACTACTGAAGGTCAATTTCGCAATAGACTACAATTACAGGGTGGCCAACTTGGAGGTATACAACTTTTTTTTGCCGCCATTTTGTTTTGGCGGCAAATATGACAGTTGTTGCATGAAAATTACTTTGTGTAGATATGGCAAATTTGTTATGGAGCGTTTACAAGACGGGGACACGTGTCACGCGCCACGAGCCACAATAGAAACATTAAAAATAACGTTTCCCGGTCGATTAATTTCGTGAAACGGTGACATTGACTGGCCCCCAAGATCGCCTGATTTAACAGCTCCTGACTTTTTTCTGTGGGGCTATCTAAAGGGACTTGTCTATGCCAATAGGCCAACGAACCTTCAGCAATTAAAACAAAATATTCGAAACACTGTCGCTGAAATAACGCCAGAAATGTGTGAAAAAGTGATGAAAAACGCGATGAAAAGGGTTCGCATCTGCCATGCTGCTAGAGGTGAACATTTGTCTGACATTATTTTCCATGTGTAATTGCTGACCCTACATATTATATTTAACAAGGAATACTTAATATTTTTTATGTTTTATAGAATAAAATTTCAAAAATAAAGTGTATACCTCTTATTTGGCCACCCTGTACTACGTAACTATTCGACAACAGAAAGTTTTTCCTAGTTCCATATTATACACAAACTATTCAAATATCGACCTTAATTTTAAGCAGGAAGATTCAAATTGTAACAACCAGATTTGCCAGTTTTCGTTACTCTCTTGTTTCACATATCGACTATCTTTTTGCCTTGACATGACCCTATCAGCTGATTATGGTAATTTAGGCCGATTCTAACGCACGCGAATTAAAACCTAATGTCGTTGTGGTAAAGTTCAAATTTAGTATTATCTGATTTTCATGTGATAGGGGTTATTATACTTATTATGCTTTTGTTCCCACGATTGTGGACCTTAATTTGTTGTTCTAAAGTTGAAATTCGATAGACGTGGAGGAGGTGATAACTAAGCGATAGAACTTACCTATTGTTTTACATATATCTATAATTTATACTTATCAGGATTTTTTTGATAAAGATGACAATCATTAATATTAAATGCCAATCGAAAAATTGCTTAGCTTTTGAAAAGAGCCACGCGACTTTTCTAAATATCTGTCATTCCGACACATTTTTAGGGTTCCGTACCCAAACTACCCAAAGGGTAAAAACGGGATCCTATTACCAAGACTCTACCGTCCGTCCGTCTGTCTGTCTGTGTGTCACCAGGCTGCACCCCGGAACCGGTACAGCTAGACAGTTGAAATTTTCGCAGATGATGTATTTCTGTTGCCGCTATAACAACAAATACTAAAAAGTACGGAACCCTCGGTGGGCGAGTCTCACTCGCACTTGTCCGGTTTTTTATTTTCGTTTGGTGTACAGTCGCCATCAGATATATCGGAGCAGCCAAGGTGTTCACAAATATCTGAACACGCCACTATTGTCAAGGCGTTAGAGTGCGCCACCTTGGCCGCTCCGATATATCTGATGGCGACTGTATGTCGATGTACGATTGTCATGTTGAATAGGCACCCTGTATTTATTATATTCTTCTGTCACAGCCCCGACTCACCAGGCTGGAGGTGGACGCACTTCGAGCGCTCCGTCAACATGTCTACTTACCTCGTCGCCTACATCGTGTCCGACTTCAAATCCGTCGAGACCACCTACGTCAGCAAGGTGTGTATTATTATACACACTGCCGCAATGACTCGCCCGACTTGAGTTAGGGCTGATTTAGACGGCGCGTGAACTCGCATGCGATTTTAGTTACATTGCGGAGCATCAAGGTTACATCAATTCAGCCATCCGATCAAATAACGCAAACTCGCATGCGAGTTCTCGCACCGTCTAAATGAGCCCTTAGACGCACTTCGAGAGCTTAACAGGGCCGGCTCTAGGGCAAGGCATCGGGCACCGTCATAACAGTAAACTTAGACTAGAGATAGACCAGAAGTCGGCAAGCCGCGGCTCATGTATTACAATTGCGGCTCTTTAAGTCGCCGATAAAGTGAACAACATTTGCGGCACTCTGAGCTTGTGACTGCGGTTGGCTCTTCTTCTCACGGCCACTTGCACCATTCCACTAACCCGGGGTTAAGTGGTTAAACCGTTAACCCAGTGTCAAATGTACTGGAAACCATGCGAAAAACTGGTTTAACCTGATAACCCCGGTTTAGTGGAATGGTGCAAGTGGCTCTCAAAAGTTAGCCGACCCCTGAAATAGACTGCCGCGTCTTATTCTATTGAATACTGTTAGAAAAAGACTTGTTGCTATCTCGCACGTGCCGAAAATCATAGCTTCTGGACTTTAGGCTCACCTTAATCGTATTTCATTCAATGAATGCGTTAAACATCCAAGTAAAATCAATGAATCTTTTGTGCAGACTTCCCGTAACCACAGTATAATAAAGAGTACTAACGTACAGCATGGACACTCCCTGCCTCCCGTTGAAAGTGCCGCCCACCCGCTCTCGGTTACCTCACATTTACCGGCTGGCAAGGACGCGACGACGCGGTGCGCTGAGTGGAGGCCACGTAAAATATACAAACATTAAACAAATATTTGGGCGTTTTCTAAAATAAATATCGAAAACCTGATTCTTTCAAATCTGGACATTCTTGGGCTCATTCTACTCAGAATCGACAGCATTCTCCATCCTTCCGTTAAAATAAGATGTCCCAAAATGTCCATTCCATTACGTCACGTTTCATTATGAAAAAAAATTTCACTTGTATGGACGTGACGTAGTGGAATGTACAATTTTCATACAAATTTTTGGGACAAGTTTTTTTATCATCAGGATTGAATATGCTAGTGATTCTGAGTTGAAAGAACCCAAAAACACCAGGATCTGTGTGAATCAGGTTTTCAATATTTATTTTAGAAAACGCCCATTTACAAAACCTATCAGATCACACTGAAAACAACACAATATCTATATGAACAAAAAAATCATGTTTTCAACTTACGTAATATTTTGGTGGCCTGAATTTCCTTACAAAAATTTTGTTACTTCGTTTAATACTGATTCAAAATAGGAAACTATTGTATATATCGAGCTTAGATATCCACTTTACAACATAATACGATTCTTATTTCTTCCTAATTCGCGCAATGAGTTTTGAGTCATTGAGGTCATCGAACTTGACAACAAAATGCCCGGAACCCTAGCACGTCTTATCTCACTCACACAAGCCTGGTACGCGTTCACCTACACGAGTTAGACTGTGTGCGTAGGAACGCGTTTGTTTCATACATTCGATCGCCAGTGTCCGAGGTGTGCCGTAACCGAACTCTAATCAATTATTTTTCACCTCAGCAGCTCGAACAAGGGTACTTTGCTTCTTAAAAACAGTGAGCAAAATGTCATTCAAGTGACTTTTATAGTCAAATGTCATTTCAACATGCGGGGTCTATTACAAGTTCGATATACTTGGGTTCTATTATCTCTGTCCCTCTAGGTATGTTCTCACTGCTTAGGGTGAAAAATTTTGTGTACTACACGAGATCAAAGTTATTTACATCTCGTGCGCTTTTGAATCCCTTACTACGCTCAAGATTCTAAATTAGATTATAGAATCTTTCGCTTGCACGGGACTCAAAATAAGCACTCGAAGAAATATCAAACTTTGATCTCTTGTTGTACAAATAACTATTTCCCAGGACAACATAAGCAAGCCCATCCGCGTCTGGACGCGTCCAGAACTGATCAACAAGGCGAGCTACGCCCTCACCATCACGCCGAAACTGTTAGAGTATTACGAGGAGGTGTTTGGACTGCCCTATGTGCTGGATAAGCTGGATCTGGTCGCTATCCCGGATTTCTCAAGCGGAGCTATGGAGAACTGGGGACTCATTACATTCAGGTTAGTGGTTGTGCACAAATCACGCGAGGTGTTTTCGGCTACTTTTTGACCCCCCCTCCCCCTTGGTGAGGTTTTTGGCTACATTACTAGATGTCTTAGAAAAGTAATGAATAAAATAGAATACAAATCATTCACTTCGTCGAAAATTGCTCATCATGAATTGCCGTTTCCAGTCCTGTGCCATAATGTACTATTTTTTGCTTTCAGAGAAACCACGCTATTGTTCGACCCCGCCGCTAGCGGTCCCCGCGACAAACAGAACGTCGCCATTGACGTCGCTCACGAACTAGCGCACCAATGGTTCGGCAACCTGGTCACCATGAAGTGGTGGACCGACCTCTGGCTCAACGAGGGCTTCGCCACTTACATCGAGTACGTCGGCGTTGACCATGTGAGTGTCTATATGGCAATATAGTCTGGGGTCATAGTGGTTATACTCGCTCACGAACTAGCGCACCAATGGTTCGGCAACCTGGTCACCATGAAGTGGTGGACCGACCTCTGGCTCAACGAGGGCTTCGCCACTTACATCGAGTACGTCGGCGTTGACCATGTGAGTGTCTATATGGCAATATAGTCTGGGGTCATAGTGGTTATACTCGCTCACGAACTAGCGCACCAGTGGTTCGGCAACCTGGTCACCATGAAGTGGTGGACCGACCTCTGGCTGAACGAGGGCTTCGCCACTTACATCGAGTACGTCGGCGTTGACCATGTGAGTGTCTATGGCAATATAGTCTGGGGTCATAGTGGTTATACCCGCTCGCGAACTAGCGCACCAGTGGTTCGGCAACCTGGTCACCATGAAGTGGTGGACCGACCTCTGGCTCAACGAGGGCTTCGCCACTTACATCGAGTACGTCGGCGTTGACCATGTGAGTGTCTATGGCAATATAGTCTAGGGTCATAATGGTTATACTCGCTCAAGAACTCGCACCAGTGGTTCGGCAACCTGGTCACCATGAAGTGGTGGACCGACCTCTGGCTCAACGAGGGCTTCGCCACTTGCATCCAGTACGCCGGCGTTGACCATGTGAGTGTCTATGGCTATATAGTCTGGGGTTATATTCGTTTTACTCGCTCACGAACTAGCGCACCAGTGGTTCGGCAACCTGGTCACCATGAAGTGGTGGACCGACCTCTGGCTCAACGAGGGTTTCGCCACTTACATCGAGTACGTCTGCGTTGGCTATGCGAGTGTCTATGGCTATATAGTCTGGGGTTATACTCCTTTAGATGAAACTATATTTGGTAGTCCTTATAATAATGAGTACCTAAGTTTTTCTATAAGTACCTAGTTCAGTTCAACACATACTTCGGCTTTGATCATGTGAGTATGCTCTACGGCAATATATTATGGGGTTAGACTTGCAAGGCGTTGTAGCCCAAACAATAGAAAGTAACTCCATTTCTATTGTACTATAGTTCAGTTTGTTTGGCGTCGACCGTGTGAGTGTTTATGTGGATAACGTAGGCCATGGATGGTCATAGCTCGGCAACTTGATAGTTATGGCAATTGTCGTACTACAACTTGGACACAAAATCTAGAAAAACTTGTCAATAATTAGTGAATACCTTCAGAACATTTTGCACATCTTACGTTACATTCAATCTAGAGTAATAAATACGGAAAAAATATATAAATCATTTTTACTCCGTTTGCCTTGAGTTTAGATACACCACTTTGTACAGAAGGCCTTTAGAAAAAAGAGCCGTAGTTCAAATAATGTTTCTAAACTTGTAACATGTTACAGATTGAACCCGAATGGAACATGTTCGAGTCCTTCTCCATCGACAAGATGGACCTCCTCCGCTCGGACTCCCTCAAGAACACCTCCCCCGTCTCCAGAAAGGTCATCGATGCTTCCGAGATCTCGCAGAAATTCGACGAGATCTCGTATACGAAGGGGGCGAATTTGATTCGAATGCTGAACCATACAGTGTCAGAGGAGCTGTTTCATAAAGGACTGCTGATCTATTTAAATCAATGGTAAGACAATATTGGAATTTATTTATAGACTAATAAAAGATATATTATATAGCAGAAATTCAACGAGGTCTCGTATACGAAGGGGGCGAATTTGATTCTTATGTTGAACCACACGGTGTCAGAGGAGCTGTTTCATAAAGGACTGCTGTTCTATTTAAATCAGTGGTAAGACAATATTGGAATTTATTTATAGACTAACAGGAAATTCGGTGAGATTTTGTATTTGAAAAGGGCATATTCTAATACGAATGCTGAACAACATATTGGTTGAATTGACTATGAGCCGTTGCACTAACAATATTATAAATGATATCGATTCGAAACTATACCTCTCATGTCGAATGATCCCTATTACAGATAATAATTATTGTATAATTATTTCCCATCGTATTTTCACGGAAACTTACGAACGTGTCTTGCTATTTCAGTTAGTCTCGGTACAAAAAGTACTATCGTTGACTGAAGTAGCATGACAAATACGAACGTTTCCGAGAAAATACGAAGGAAAACAATTATGCAATACACATCTGCAACACATAGTCCGGTGAACATTTTTAAAAACTTGTAGTTTGTTAGGGAATTTTTTTTTTGGTACTTTTCTTTCATGTATGACATTTATTTCAGTTTTTAGTAGTAGTAGTATTATGGACCTGTCTTCTGACATGATTTGATTGAAATGATGTTTTTTTTAATTGTTCAGGACTTACTCAAACGCGGAGGAGAACGACCTCTGGGCAGCGATGTCAACGGCGGTCAAGTCGGTCTCGAACCTGGGACAGCTGTCGGTCGTGGACTTCATGAACTCGTGGACCCGCCAGGCCGGATATCCGGTGGTTAATGTCAACAGGAACTATGAGAACGGCGATGTCATGTTTGAACAGGTTTATTTTTTTTTTATTTTTTTTTTTTATTTAAATAAATAAATAAAATTTGAACAGGTAAGTTATACATATAAACCGTTTGGCTGGGAGAGATTTCCTAGAAGGTTATCTTTCCTTTATTGGACTAGAACTTAGTAGCAACATTTTTAGCTGTATCTAAATAATGTTTGATACATTTTCTATTACATTTGATAAGAATGTAGTTAATATTTTGATATTTTTATGCCTTCTAATATTGCTTTTACTTCTTACTAACTTAATGGCGCAGCGACCCAAAATGAGACTTGGCCTCCTTTTTACTTCTAATTGTTTATTTTTACAGAAACTATTCACAAGCTCCGACGACCCCTACCAAGCCATGATCGACCAGCTCTGGCACATCCCCATCAGCTACACTTTACCCAGCCAAGGCAATCAGTCGGCCAAGCCACAGTCAGCCAAGCCACAACTGTGGCTGAAGGAGCGCTCCGTCATCGCCCACCTGCCCGTCGATCGCACGCAAGCGCTCTATGTCAATGTTGATGCTATTGGTACGTTGTTTAACATTCGTTTGCCATTCATTCTCATGGTCAAAACTCGTAAAATGGAAAATAGTATCATGAAACCTTGTGAGCGTCAGCTGCAGTTCCGTAGGTAAAGATAAAGATAGTTTATTTTTCAAGTAGATATATGTATTACAATGGGCTTGTGAACATCCATAGTCTGTATTTAAATAAAAGTAAACCAAATCTACCCTCAAATGGCTCCTTAAGCCAGGATGTTCAGTTAACCAATAAATGATGTACTACCCAAAAAATTCCCAATTGTTTGTTTACTTTTATTTAAAAATCTAAAGATACAGACTTTGCCTTTGACGGGAGGCCTTTGCCTAGCAGTGGGACACTCCTATAAGCTAATAAAAAAGATACAGACTATAATCGCCCGCTTACCACCTTACTCTGCTAGTTTCTTGCCGTTCCCATATTGGGATAACCTCCTCCAATTTAGGAGGGATTTAAACCTTTTTGGGCAGATGTGTAGGGTTAGAGCCGGCGTAGCTTTGAGTACACTTGGGTTTAAAGATTTTTATTACTCATAAAGAACAAAAGTTCACTTACAATGAGCTTAAACTATAAAGAATTTCATGCATGGTTTACAATTACTGACATTCAGCTAGTCGATGACAATAATTAATATACATTATCACTGATATATTTTTTCAACTTGATTTTAAACATTTTTAATGATTTGAAATCTTTCACTTCACTGGGTAAGTTATTGTACATCTGTGCTCCCTCGTAGGTACATGACGTTTCTTTTGCCGTATCATGTTCTGTGCTTAAAAACTTTTATCTTTAAAACGATTTTTTTTATTACTCCTTTCTCTCACAGGCTACTACCGAGTGAACTACGACACCAAAAACTGGGAACTCCTAAGCGCAGCTCTGAAATCCGGACACTTCAAATCACCAATCACGAAAGCCCAGCTCATCGACGACGCGTTTAACTTGGCCAAGTTTTCACACATGAACTATAGCCAGGCGCTAGGGCTGACAACTTGCGTCATTGAGGGCGAGGACTCGAAGGTTGTGTGGGAGTTGTTACTGAATAATATGGGATTTATTAAGTATAATATTAGGAGTACTTCCGGATATGTACATTTTCAGGTGAGTCTAATTTTTATGAAAATATGATCTATTATAATTAGTAGCATTCCTCCTTGTCACTTGAAAGTCTGTACAGAGTTGGTTTAGATACGGATCGGATGTAGCTAATAGCTATGGAAATATTCGGCGCAATCGAGTAGAGAAGGTAGAATGATTAGTCAGTGTATTAGAGTCGTGGATCGGTATTATCCTTTATTTCAAAAATAACAACAACTATTAATATTTTTTAGCGATAAGACCGCCTGTTGTTTACCTCTGCTTGTATTTCTGTTTTCTTTTGTATTGTCTTCTTTTATTGACGTGTGCAATAAAGAGTATTTGTATTGTATTGTAATGCATTATAACAAGATTTTCTCGAAAAGTATTTAGTGTAAGTCAGAAAAATGTTATCCATCCATGACATATGCTTTGTCTGTAAAATCTGTCGAAATTCGTCATTAATTCCTACATATAGGGAAGATAAAGAAGAATAAAGAGTACTATCTATCTATCTATCTATATAGGGGTATATTCTCTTGAAAGTATCAACTGATTTTGAATAGTGTCTGAAGAATATGAGATGTCATGTCATATACTTAAGGTCATATTTTGGTCTTCCCTTCTAGATTGTGTTAACCTGAAACTTAGTTCTATGGAATTCAACTTAGTATTTTTTAACAGGACTACATGAAAATCTTGCTCCAAAAGCAACTCGAACGCCTCAATTTCGGCCTGAGTAAACCCAAGGATGACAACGAAGCGTTCCTGATAGAAAACCTCGTGATGTGGGAGTGTGAGGTGGAGGCCCCTCGGTGCCTCAAGTGGGCCCAAGACGAGTTCACCAACTGGTCGACACAGGGAGACCTTAGTAACAACTCGTACGTATTGTCGTGTTCATGTGGGAGTGTGAGGTGGAGGCCCCTCGGTGCCTCAAGTGGGCCCAAGACGAGTTCACCAACTGGTCGACACAGGGAGACCTTAGTAACAACTCGTACGTATTGTCGTGTTCATGTGGGAGTGTGAGGTGGAGGCCCCTCGGTGCCTCAAGTGGGCCCAAGACGAGTTCACCAACTGGTCGACACAGGGAGACCTTAGTAACAACTCGTACGTATTGTCGTGTTCATGTGGGAGTGTGAGGTGGAGGCCCCTCGGTGCCTCAAGTGGGCCCAAGACGAGTTCACCAACTGGTCGACACAGGGAGATCTTAGTAACAATTCGTACGTATTGTCGTGTTCATGTGGGAGTGTGAGGTGGAGGCCCCTCGGTGCCTCAAGTGGGCCCAAGACGAGTTCACCAACTGGTCGACACAGGAAGACCTTAGTAACAACTCGTACGTATTGTCGTGTTCCTCTTAGAGACCCTCATGTGGGAGTGTGCGGTGGAGGCCCCTCGGTGCCTCAAGTGGGTTCAAGACGAGTTCACAAACTGGTCGCTACAGGGAGACCTTAGTAACAACTCGTAAGTATTGTCGTGTTCCTCTTAGAGACCCTCATGTGGGAGTGTGCGGTGGAGGCCCCTCGGTGCCTCAAGTGGGTTCAAGACGAGTTCACAAACTGGTCGATACAGGGAGACCTTAGTAACAACTCGTACGTATTGTCGTGTTCCTCTTAGAGACCCTCATGTGGGAGTGTGAGGTGGAGGCCCCTCGGTGCCTCAAGTGGGCCCAAGACGAGTTCACCAACTGGTCGACACAGGGAGACCTTAGTAACAACTCGTACGTATTGTCGTGTTCCTCTTAGAGAACCTCGTGTGGGAGTGTGAGGTGGAGGCCCCTCGGTGCCTCAAGTGGGTTCAAGACGAGTTCACCAACTGGTCGACACAGGGAGACCTTAGTAATAACTCGTACGTATTATTTACTAGGGGTTCTGTGAGCTGTAGACCTCGCGAACCCCAACCATCCATTTTTGACAACTGTAAAACGTTACCCCTAAATATTTGGTCCCCTATATCAGGTATGGATCACTCCGCGATTTCGTCGCGTCGCTACAAGTCCATGCGGCCACACCAGTTTTGGTGTCTAGCATTAGTAATTGCCGCGCACCGCTCTACGAAACGGACGCCTGCTCGCGCTTGCGCTTATCGGGTCGATTCTAACTTTAAGATACGCCGATTAATAGACCTAGAAACGATATGGATTAGATATGTCAGTGTTAAATATGACGTTTCTTCAAACCAAACTTTTGACACTTACACATCTAATCCATATCGTTTCTAGATCTAATAATTGACGTATAGTAAAGTTCGAATCCGGCGGTTAATCTCTCGTAATAGACGCGTTTTTTTAGAGTGAGAACCTTCCGTACCTATAGTCCGTTTTTTTTAGCATTAGAAAGAACTTCGCAGAAGTAAGCTTGTGGTTCCAAATCCGGCACTTTTAGCGGTAATAATTTGAAGTAAATTATATGTATTGACCACGCTACATTAGACAACTCAATAATTATTAACAATTCAAGAGCCTGATAAGAACTGCACGCTTGCTTCTGTGGAGTTCTTTCTAATGCTAAAAAAAACGAACTATAGTATTATTATTTCATCATCATCATCATTTCAGCCTATATATGTCCCACTGCTGAGCACAGGCCTCCTCTCATGCGCGAGAGGGCTTGGGCTATAGTCCCCACGCTAGCCCAATGCGGATTGGGGACTTCACATACACCTTTGAATTTCTTCGCAGATGTATGCAGGTTTCCTCACGATGTTTTCCTTCACCGAAAATCTAGTGGTAAATATCAAATGATATTTCGTACATAAGTTCCGAAAAACTCATTGGTACGAGCCAGGATTTGAACCCGCGACCTCCGGATTGAAAGTCAGACGTCATATCCACTCGGCCACCACTGCTTCCGTTCGTTATTATTTATTCTGTGCCAATATCCAGATTCGTTAACCGTAAAAGCGATGATTTTAAGTTTTATTTACAGTACACTGTATTGAATGTATGAATGAAAGAATGTTATTGTTCTACTTTCAGCATACCTGTCTACCTGCGCTCGCTGGTGTACAACATGGCGATCAAGAAGGGCGGGCGGCGCGCCTTCGAGTTCTTCTGGGACGCCTTCCAAAACGCCACCGACCCTAACGTGAAAACACTCATTATTAACAACCTGCCCTCTACTAGGGATCCGGCTTTGATTACACTGTAAGTTCTTTGGTACCATATATTCCAGTACTTTATATTGTACTATAAATACAGGTACCACACATGGTAACATAAATACCGATGCTACATTGTTACCATAAATACCGGTACCACAACGGTACCAAACTTGAAAACGGTACCGATTTTTATACGCTATCACAATTAATATCAGCTCCGTATAGACTGCCGAATGATAATACCGAAAATAACCGCAGTACCACACATACCGGTACCCGGCACTTGAAACCCGGGTACCATAAATACTATTATCATACATACACGTACCGAAACTACCGCTACCGATTCTTCATTCTAGTACCGGTATCATGCTTAACTGTTAATCTTATATTTTATTTGGACGCTTCATATTGAATTTTCTAATCGACCTAACTAATAATTCAACCTAATTACCACAGACTCCTGGAAAGAAGCCTAAACGACCTCCCCAATCAATACGCGTCCACAGTATGGGGCGTCGAACCAACAGTAGGAACCAGGATCGCCCAAGACTTCTTAATGAAGAACTTCGACGCGATCTACAACAAGTTCACCAGTATGGACGAGTTCACATTCCCTGGTATACTGAACGGCGCCTTCGGATTCATTACTAGTGAAGATGAACTTAATAAGGTAAATAACTTTCTAAAAAGTAATTATAAATTAGAGCCACCCCAAGCTAACACTGATGAGACTTAGCACTAACAAAGTCTGGTGGTGTCAGCGTAAAGGCGACTAGAATTTGACGGGGAGTAAGTTTTTTTTGTAACATTTGTATTCCTTTGTTTATCTTAGGTTAGGATTTTATAATTTTTATAAATATAACAGTAAAATATAAAAACATTTATTTCGAAAATCATGTCATCGAAACGGTTAGAAATTGCTTTTATAGATTAACAGTTCTTTACAAGGTGCGAAACTATCTCAGTGTGGACATGCGCGTGAAATTATGTGACACTCTTATCCTGTCCAAACTTAAATATGCGGATACGGTATAAAGATAAAGATAAAGATAAAAAATAGTTTATTCAAGTAGGCATATTACAATGCGCTTATGAACGTCAAATAAACCATCCATCCATATATGGTATATGGTATATGGGAACTGTTTACTAGCTCGCACCAAAAGAGTTATTCAACGACTGCAAAATGCCTGCGCACGTTTTTGCTTCCCGATACCACCTCGGTCACACATAAGTCCATACCTGACTACTAATAAACTCTTAAACATGAATAGTCGACGCATCCTACATTTTGCCACGCTCCTCTTTGGTATCTGTAACAGTAAAAAGCCGGTGTACTTATTTGAGAAATTGACCATTTATCATCACATCAGACGTGGCCCCAGACTACTATGCCCAAGGCACAGAACCGCTGCATTCCGTGGCAGCTTTCGTTACGCCGCCACGAAGTGCTGGAATAATATTCCGCCACCAATCCGACAGAGCAGTACTATTGGTTCCTTTAAATCAAAACTAAAAACGTACCTAATGGGCCAACAAAGTTTTGCTACCTGAAGCTTAATATATTAAAAAACCCGATCCCGTCATTATTACTTATTTTGCACCTTAAGTTACTCACCAGTTAAGTTATTTATATTTAGATATAATATTTGATGTATATATTTATAATAGTATTAAATATTATTTATTTACGTCGTCCACGTGTCCCGCACTATGCTGTCCCGCACACTCCGCTGGCTCCACAGAAAACCAGCGCCGTTGACCACGCTAGTCATTGCTGAGTGGAGACCATTTCGGCTTCACATCTCTATTTCCACTGTTTTGTTTATCTTTGCCCTGTACTTGTATACCTATAGATGTGTTATCTTGTATATGTTTGTATTGATGTGTTGTCTGAATAAATGATTTCTATTCTATTCTACTTACAATAAAAAAATACATATAAACACATTATAAAAAACCTAACTTAGGGTGCCGCCGGCAGCCGGGCAAGGCCCAAGCTACCGGTGGTCATGGCTGCAGAGAAAGGAACCGGCGGACTATCCGCGCCGTGTCCAAGATCACCGCCTTCTGCATCTGATCCTTGATCCAACCATCTAGCGAGAGTCTCTCAAGATATTGGACGAGACTCTTCGCTATTACACTTTTCGCTGAAACAACTATCGAGACAATGATCGTCGAATCAACACCCCACATGGCGGTTATCTCGTGAGCCAAGTCTAGGTACTTACTGGACTTGTCCTTCTCGGCTTCCTTACATTCGTATTTATTATTACTCTTATTTTTTCTTCTTTCCTTGATCTGGTTAAGTATGTGTTTTTAATTTAGTCTTAGTGTTTTTAGTTATGTGTTGTATATTTTGTATTGTTATTTTATTGTGATTTTGTTATTTGACATGTGTTATTTTATCATTAAAGAAATTGAAATAGGACATAATAATTTCCTAAATGGAAGAAAAAACTCGGAAAGTCCGAAAAAAGACGATGGTATAGGTACACAATTACGTATCGAAACTTTGGAACATAGTTGTAGTATTAAGTCATACTTAGGTAGTTTTACGGTGCTAGTTGTTCCTGTACCGGCATCATTTCGTAGGTACTCCTAAAGATTAGTAGATTCGGATTTTTCAGGGGTGAAAATGGAGTTAAAATGTTTTAAAAATGGATTCCTCTTACAGTTGAAATCGTTCGCGCTGCAACACAAAGACAAGCTACTTCCAGTATCCCAGACGCTCCAGAAGATGATGGATACCGCAAAACTTAGAATCGAGTGGATGAAGCGACACGCTCCTACTGTCAACGCGTGGTTCAAGGACTATGTCACTAGTAAGTTCACCTCTAAGTACAGTCAGCAGAAGAAGTTGCTAAGCGGGCGAGGTGTTCAAAATTACCTTGAAACGCTCTTATTCTCAAAATAATAATGTCGCGTCAAGATCATTTTGAACACCTCGCCCGCTTAGTAACTTCTGCTGCTGACTGTACTAGTACCAGCAGAAAAAGTCATTTTCTGTACAGAATTTTTCGAAGCTTTATAGCGTATTTATTTAAAACATTGTTGGTTATTATTGTTTCATTTAGTCAATCACAGTAACTCACTTGTGTGAAGTAAATAAAATTGGTGGAATAAGTAAAACAAATTCGTGGATGAAACCAAACGAAAAAAGACTGTAAATTTCCACGAAAATCCTCATGTTTTCGTATTCGCGTAAATTAATTAGCATGATTAACTAGAGTGAGGCCAAGAGAAGTCTGTGACGGTATGATAGCACACGCAGTGCAAGTTTGACGTTTAAAATAACAATTGCGCTGCGTTTGCTATCAAAATCGTTGCAGACTTCTCTTGGTTCAGCCCTAAATTTAATAGTCTTCATAATAAAAAGTTTGCTACAATACTCCTAGTTCACTACAACAGGTGCAAAAACTTTAGTATGCTGATTTACCTGCGAACAAACTTAAAAAGCTTGAAGTTCAATTCAATTTAACTTTTTTTACAGATCATAAAAAGTCATTATCAGAAGCTCCGGTTACAACCACGCCGTCAACGACTACGGCCAGTACCGGAAATGCGACACAAACAACCATCGGTAACGAAATTGGTACCGCGACCAGCAATACCGATAACATAGAACAAAACGGTACAACTGTAGCGCCTGAAATTAACGGTACCACTACCACAACTAGTCCATAAATCTAATATCAATAAAAAAATGATAGGTATCTAATAAACGTCAAATTCTCATTCTGTCAATATTGACTTAATAGTATAAGTTAGACAGTTTGCTTGATATTTGACACTGTGTAGGATAAGACGATATGAAGGTAACCTTATTTTCTAAGATTTTTCATAAACATCTAAAAAAATTGGCTACGCAAATATGAGCTTACCGCGAAATAATGTATTTTACAAACGACCAAACGACGAATACTTACGATACCGGTACATTTTTTGGTATCAATAAAAAGTACCGGTATAAAACCTGGTATCAGTCTACCTAGAGTTTTAGGATTCAAAATTTGCTTTCTTTTCACATGTTTTGGTGTTTCAAAACTTGATTGTGCCAATATTAGTCGATAAATATATTCATATTAATGTAATTCTCTACAGAAACATCACAAATTAGTTAATACCTATCTATAAAGAACATACCATCATCAACTAACATTTTCTGAGTAAATATTTATGTCTAGTTTTTTTTAACCAAAACAAGAAAACTAACTTTTTGGACTTCTTGCCAAGTCAAACATCACTTTATTGGTAAAATAGTACTTATTAAAAATATTTAAAATGTTTTTTCTACTATTTATATTTGTTCAAATTTTAAATGTGTATATTTTGCAAGCGATTGATAAACGTAGGAATAAAAATGCTCTCTTAAAGAGAAAATGTGTTTTATTCTTTAAAAAATGTATTGTATTAATTATTTTGATTTTATTTTTAATGGCTTTTAAAACGATAATAATAAATAATGTAATCTCTTTTTTTATGTACAAAATAAATAAATAATAGTAATATGAAATTAGTCCCTGTAAGTATTTTTGATTTCAACAAATTTTATTAAAGTAAGTTATAATGTAAAAGAAAAAAATGTATATCCACATTTAAGTATAAATTATATAAAGCTTCGTAATATGGATTAATTTACTTTTTTTTTCAAACAATATTTATAATTAAGAATCTCTTACTATATTTTAAAATACAATATCTCTATTTGTGTAACTCGCCTACCTAAGTGTATTTTTTTAAATTAATAGTACAACCAACAACACTCTTGACTGTCCATCGGTGGTCCTTATGCCTTTTGTAATAAGGTTTACCGATACCTGGACAGTTAACAGTGTGGTGTGGGCGATGGTACCTAGTGCCAAATTTCATCTGTGGCAATTTTACCTTTGAACCAATTATGAATTTTTCGGGTAAACACGTACCACATTGTTTTTAAATAGACGTTACTGCCATAGACAACCGAGAATGAGATTTTGCCATACGACAATTTTGCCTGAAAGCGGCACTGTGGCGTTCTACGGGTAAAGGTACCTTATGACGTATGGCGACGTCGAGTAGTACCGCCTTGGTATTGGACCGTCTTTAATAAGCGTAAGCGCCGACCGACCGACCATAAGGTACCTTTACCGTGGAACGTCACATAAAGGCTTCTTTTCATTTTAAGTACGGAATGTATCTACTCTATAGAAGCTTCAAATTTATTTGATTCCAGCACCTCTAGCACATCTTGCATCCGCGACTTAGACCGCGACTCGAGTCGCCATTCCCGCGGCTGTCAAATCTGTCGATTTCCGTAGCATAACTTGTACCCGCGACTGCAACAGCCGCGTAGAGAACTCAAAGTCGCGGCGCGACTCGTCAGTGTTACCCGGCGAAATCAAAGTCTAAACAAATCGATATTTGCAAGTGGCAACACTGAATCGGAAACCAGGGATGTGCTAAATCATTCGTTCTTTGGTGGCAAAAAATCTAGTTTTTTGTCGATGGTTAAGTTTTTCCTGTCAAAGTCAAGGAATTTTCAAATTTTGTTAACATTTAATTACGGGAAAAAATATGAAAAAATGTAAGTAATAGAGCCTTATATACTTAATATTGATAATATTCCTTAAAATATATATTGTTTAAAAATTTCTGTTTAATAAACCTTTTAAATAAAATATTTTTGTAAGTAACTATAATAATGGAATTGCTATTATTGGTTTTGTTCTCATATTCCTGTTGTAAATAGTGTTTTTTTTTTTCAGAATAAGTTCAGCATTATCCTAGACACGATTGATATCCCAGCACCGAAAGGAAAATATTATTAACAGGAACGTGCCAACGGGACCCGAAGTGGAGATTCAGGAAAAGAAACACACTAGGCAAGCTTGTAGGTTTCAAACGCGGAGCTGTCCCCTTTTCTAAATTAACTAAGATGTGAGAAGCGCTTTAGCTTTAAGAACACCACCGAGGAAGTGAACTATTAATAATAACCCTATATAATGGTTATGGCGTAGTACCTATCTAAGCTGCCACAGTAACTCTCAAATAAGTTTCATATAGTTTTTCTTGTGCCAATAATGGATGGCATGTGTGTGTACTGACTACTGTGTATCTAACTGTATATGATTTGACAAATTGATATGAAAAGCTTATTTCATAGTCCTCGATGAAGTCATGACCATATTTTATTGTCTTGTTTACAAACCAATTTTCTTTCCAGGGTGATATTTTATTGTCCTACGCCGCATGTCGAAGAAAAAGGAAGAGAGAAAATACTTTTCAAGGGTAATAAAGAAGATTCTTACAATTTCTCTATAGTGGTTCTAGATGTTAATATATATTAGGTTTAATAATAAGAAGTCGAATATTGCAAGAATATATAGGTAAGGCAAAGCAATATACTATTAATTTAAATATTGTTTTTTTTCTCTCCTGTATTTTTACCTGAAAAGAAACAAAAATAAAGTAGGTAGGTAAGTACCTAGAACTCCTAGAAGCCATGATTAATTAGCTCCCCAAGGCCCACTTCATACCTAATGCTGACAGCAACGTATCATAGCATGATCGTATCAGGCCCTGTCAAACATGAAGTGAAACATCTAGAACATGGGTATGATCTAGAGGAGTTTCAATATGGTAGACCATATGATAACCGTACCTATGCTACCTACGCAGACTATGACATGAGTGTAACGACTCCTTCAAAATATTGTTGGTCGGCTCGGTCCAGTCACGTCACGGTATGGTGTTGGCAGGGGACGGAATGGTTTAGTGGGTGATGACTGATAGTATTTCATACAAAGCATGATTTTGAGCCGGACATGATCCTGTTATAGGCACGTATTACATCATTCTGTTACAGTACGATGCAGCGGGCAAAGGCCACATGTAGGTATGTTTTGTTGAAGTCGAGGAAGGTTCCAAACGGTACCTAAATAGTAAGAGATTGTTGAAATTAGACATCTAACCGTGATCCTAAATATTACTACTAAGACTATGGCTTACTTAATAAGTTGGATAGTTTGTTTTGAACATTTGTACCTACCCACCTCATCGGCTTCATTTATGTACAAGCAAGCGGGCTCCGTTGTTAGGTTGATGAAAGTTTTGTGTAAGGAAGTCTTAGGATTACTTCTACAAACTTACGAACCGAATTGAAATTAAAAAATCCTACATATGTACCTAATTACTTAATTGAGTACCTACAAGCTAGCTGTTTGAAATTAAAGTTGTAAACATGATGGGTGTGTTGTGGTACTTGTAGGTATCACCGTGCATAATCGATATAAGAGTGCGTAAAGCGCATTTAGTGATTGTTCCATACTTCCTTATTCCTTAGGGCAATAAGTAATTATACAAATTATATTATTACATAATATATGAAACTTGTTTTTAAGTTATAATTATCATGAGTTTAGTTAAAAAAGTACAAGCAAACCACCCGCGAGAGCGAGTCGCGTTATAAAGTCGCGTAGACTTCGACTCGCGGATTGACATAAAGACGAGAGAATATTTTGTCTCAAAATAGGCAGTTGTGCTACGGATTTTAGTTCAAAGTCGCGATCGTTGTCATTTTCTGACAGTGACACCTGATCGCGAGTTTGTCGCGGCTCTCGCGCGTGAGTTGTGCTGCCAACACGCGACAAGCCGCCAAGTCGCGCCGATCTGTCACTTCTCACGCCTGTCGCGGCCAGTTGTGCTAGAGGTGCAGTAAGATGATTTAGCTTGGTTGATGAAAATCATAAAAAAGGCCTATACCACAGACAAAGCATCCTCCAGACTGAGCATAGTAGCGCTACCCCCTCTGCCACGCATACGGTAGTTTTACTCCATGATCGAGTCGAAAGTGTCTTTGTGTGACGTCCGTGTCTGAACGTACCAATCACGGCACGGGATCTTGCTCACTTCGTCCCCCGCACCCCCGTATTTTTGCCAGCATCGGTTTCATGAAATAATTGCTCTAAACTCGGTCTAGAGGATTCCTAGTCTATGACCTATGCACACCGAATGCGTGTTCGTAGACGTGCACGTGCACGTGTGTGCACGCGGCTGGACCATTTTAGCGCACGTGCACGTCTTCGCATTCGCACACGCATACGGTGTGCATGGGCCTTTATATTATAAAGGTGAATTGCCACAAATGTAAAATGTAATCCTAGTTCCTATGTTCTACGTGTCAAATAAACGTCTAAGTGTTGTCTTATCAAAATCAAATTTTTGTTAAATACAAAGATTTCATTGTAGAAGATGTGTAAAGTCGAAGGCTAATTCGCGGATCGAATTTGACATCTCATGTAACTAGATGACACTATGCGACTTCGTACATTGTGCGGTAACTGGTTGTCAAAATTTGACCTTTCAGGGGCCCATTTCTTGACCTAGTATTATGTAATCGTTTGGGTTACCATAGCAACACTAATAATATTAGTCTCAATAGTATCATACCGTTCGAGAAATGGGCCCCTGCTGCTTCTAATAAACCTAACGCAGTACCTAATACAGTGCCATCTACATCTGCCATCTTTGGGGTTGTGGCGGATTTTGGCGGCACCGACAAGACATCCTCCAGACTGAGCATAGTAGCGCTACCCCCTCTGCCACAAATATAGTCGAAAGTGTCTTTGTGTGACATCCGTGTCTTTCCTTTACGTCGTTCCGTGTCCGTGAACGGACCAATCACGGCACGGGACTCGCTCACCTCGTCCCCCGCACCCCAATATTTTTGGCAGCATCGGTTTCATGAAATAATTGCTCTAAACTCCGTCTAGAGGATTCCTAGTCTATGAGTTGGCCTGGGCCTAGGGCAGCAAAAAATTAGGGGTGGCAAATTGTGACAAAAATTCGCTGATGATAACAAGAAATAGAATGTAGTCAATATGATGGGTGCTGCGAAAGGGCCTGGGGCCTAAGGCGGCAAAGACTGCAAATCCACCACTGCTTTGGGGGCATGATTTCTTCTTGTAATTTACACATCTTATACAATAAATGCATCTTTGCTTTAAAGATTAAAACGAAAATAACTGTTTGCATGTGTGATAAATATATTGTATGTTTTAATAAACATTATTGAAAATTAATGTTCGTCTCATTATTACGCGTCGTACCTAAGTACATTTTATCTTTTGATAATAATTTAAATTTAATTCGTCAATATTGAATGTACAAACTTTATATATCACAATAGCTGTGGGAGTCAATCATAAACGAAATACTTACACTTTTCGTTTGTCGCGTAACTCGTGACGGGTGTCATTCTGAATCCCTAACAACGTTTGTCCTAAAGTCACTTGCCCTAACTGGTTTGTCCTAATGGGCACATGCCCTAACGATCAATGGTCATAACGATTATTTTCCATAATGTAAGGTTCTGAAAAATGGTTAGGTTTTAGAACTTGCTGCCACAAAAGTGGGTTAGGTTAGGGTTAGAACTGCGACCCCCGCAAAAAAGAAAATATGCTTAATAACATTAGGATAGGTTAAGTTAGGTTAGGGAAAACAAAATTTGGGGTTTTTAGTGTTAGGACAACTGATCATTACGACAAACAATATTAGGGAATGCAATGATAGGAGAAAAGACTTTAGGGATTCAGATGTAGATCCACTCGTGACAACTTAGTGCCAAGTAGCGGTACTTATAAATCCGCCATTTGACGGTAGATGTCGTCTACGAAAATACGCGTTTTGATTACGCTCATGTCAAGGGTATTAGAGGTCTAGTATTATTAGTCTATGTTAATACTAATGGGACTAATCTACTACGAATGAATCGGTAAAATCGAGTTCAATTGCGCCTCGAATCGATTGCCCGACTTTCCCAACTTTCAACATTTCCACCCTCCGCGGCGCGCGGCACTAAAAATCAATACCTCGCTTGTAAACAACCACTACATGTGGCGATAACTATTTTGTTACCAAACCCCTTTATATACACACCATCCATGTTCTGTGTGTTTATTTCTATATAGTCAAAGATTCGAATTATTTACACATCGTTTAAATTAGTGTTTCAAAGCCATGGATTCGGCTAACGTCGGCTATTCGTACCATTTGCCAGCTGGCGGGTGGAATTATAAAATACGGAATACTTTATCTCAATTTAGCGATTTATTTAGTGAATTTAATAAGTATATTGCTCCGGCGTACCATCATGACCGGTGTGAGAGGTAAGTAGTGCCTACGTAAGTTTATGTAGCAAATTACGTCGTCGTTACTAGTGTTTACTTACTTACTACGCATACTTGACATACTTACCTATAGGATCATTTGCCAATACCTAAAGTAATTTCTGCAAAGATTAAGGATTATTGGAGCTTATAGAGTTATAAGGCTCTAGTAAATGATATCTGAGTTTGAAAGCGTAGAGTTACTCTACGCTGACTGTAGTCAGCAGAGAACTTATAGTGTGTGGGCACCTAATACTTAGTGTTAGTAATTTTTCAGGGTCTTCAATTTAAATAAGTCACCAGCAAGGGAAAATATAAAGAATAAAATTATTATATGGAATCACAAGGCCCATTTGAAATGTAAAAATTCAGTTTATCTAAATAATAACCCTTTCGTCCATTCAGGAATCGAACTAACCGATTCGATTATCGAAACCGGTACACGTGTAAAAAACAGGAAGTCGTTTCTATTGCAGTATCAGTTTCAAAATTTTCTTATTCTAAAAATTTCGTATTCTTTTCTTTCTCACTGTCCCATTAAGATTTAACATTGTGTAAATTTGCTTTTTTGTTACTTTTACTCTATGTATTTATACACAAGTAGGTACCTTTTATGTTATCAATCGACGTTCGACGCATATGTGTCCACTGTGTATTGCACTTACCTACGTGTTTTTAATTTTGGCTGCTTAAGACAGACACACAGACATACAGTAATGTTTTGTGATTGCAGGTCCGTTCAGATGAGGATTTACTCAATGCACAAAGGGGAGTTCGTGATGGTGTTCATAGCTTTTTTCGCTTGCTTCGGTCTGGGTGTCTTTATAGGATTAGCTGGTGAGTAGACAATTTTCATAGGTCTCTTCTTTCCCCTGCCCTTATCCCACGTTATGTGTCGGTCGGTCGGCACAACATGTTTTTCTCTTCCATTCTCCTCTGTCTTTCGTGTCCTCAGCACTCACTCTTTCTCATATCCTCTTTCACACAATCCATCCATCGTTTTTTGGGTCTACCATACGCTTTCCGTCCATCAATATTCATCCCTAACATTCTTTTGCCTATATGGCATTCATCCCTCCTCATTACATGCCCATACCACGCTAACCTAGTACCTACTCCTCATTTTCTCCGTGACAATTTTCATAGGTATAAAATATTTATTGCTCTCGTACCCGATTGCAGATTACCATCTTCAGTACTTACTTATCCTATAGCTTACTTGGTAGACTGGTAAGCCGATGTCCCATGCAGGGGCGCAAGGCGCAGGCTGAAATGTTGCCACAGGCAGTGAATTAATAAAATCCTTTTATTTATTGTTTTACATAAGACCGTTTGTTTGTACAACTAGCCATAACCACATATTTACCGCGCAGAATATGAGACTGCACATTAAACAAACTCTTATTATTACTATTATATAGGGGCGTCGAAATCAAAAGGAAATAGCTGACCCATGTAAAAACATCGACTTCTGATCTGATAAGCATTGAGATGTAATAAAAACACTCTTTTGTGTTAGCTTCCATAGTAAAAGTGGTTAAATTCGATATGTCTTAAACATACACTTAATTCATTGTTAGGCACCTACATAATTGTTGTAAAAACATCGCATTTCATTACAAAATATTCCCAGGCCCCTCGCCGACATCCACCACGGCCGTAACCGCTTCGAGTATCCTTACCAACACGAGTAACATCTACAGCGGGCCCTTTCACCTCCACAGTCCCTCGCTGGGCACCAAAGTGCAGCAGCTGTGGCTGTTAGCCGAAATTAACACTAATAACAATGATGGTAAGAGTCAGTTTTGTTTGATGGCCTGTCTATCATGTCTGTGTCAGCCGGAGATAAATGGAAATCATATTGACCTTTGTAGCAATTATTTCCGTTGCATTGCATACAGGCAGGTATATAACAACTGTATTTTTTCTTGCAGAAGAAATTTTCGACAAGAGTTTCCAAATAAGTATATCTATAGACGGAGTGTTGAGCGACCACACAACCTTCAACTTGCTACCAGAAAGCGAACTAACTAACAGGTAAATTAACGCATAACGCGCAAACCTAAAATATCCTCTCATGTCACAGTCAGCAGTAAGTATAGAAAAGCGAGTGAGGTGGTCCTATCAATCCACGGAAGACCAGCATCAAAATCCTTAAAAGGTATACCTAACATTAACCTGAATGAAGACCATTTTCAGTGTCACTTAATAAGTTAGTTTCGTAGGTACAGTCACCAGGGCAGAAGCAGGGTCAGGCGGCGTAGTACGGACGCGTTTTTATCGCTTGTCACCATGCCTGTCACGTTCTAACAAGTATGTTAGTGCGAAAGGGACGCGCATAGTGATAGTCGATAAAAATGGAACCGTGCTGCGCCCGCAGGTGTTCAAAATGATCGTGGCGCGACTTTATTGTTAAGAGAATACTCATAATAATCTGCTCTTAACTGTAACAAGCACCTTAAATGATGCCTCAACGAATTTTTCAGAACACAACACCTGAAATGCAAGCAGCAGGTGTGCGAAGAAGTGCTAGTCCTGCACCTGGGTTCCCTCGAGTACACGCACTACATGCTGCACGTACACTTCTATGGCCTCCAGGAGTTCCATAAGCGGTACTTCATCAAGGAGATATTTTTCTACGTAAGTTCAGTATTTTATTTATTAGGGGAAACAAGAAACCTTCCAGAACGCATCACCACATGTGCAAGAAGCGGTGTGAAGAAGTACTAGTCCTGCACCTGGGCTCCCTCGAGTACACGCACTACATGCTGCACGTGCACTTCTACGGCCTCCAGGAGTTCCATAAGCGGTACTTCATCAAGGAGATATTTTTCTACGTAAGTTCAGTATTTTATTTATTAGGGGAAACAAGAAACCTTCCAGAACGCATCACCACATGTGCAAGAAGCGGTGTGAAGAAGTACTAGTCCTGCACCTGGGCTCCCTCGAGTACACGCACTACATGCTGCACGTGCACTTCTACGGCCTCCAGGAGTTCCATAAGCGGTACTTCATCAAGGAGATATTTTTCTACGTGAGTTCAGTATAGAATTTATTTATTATGGGAACTGTATATAATATGTAAAAAACGATGGATGGATTATTTGAAATATGAGAAAGAAAGTAAGTGCTGAGGTGACGAAAGATAAAGGAGATGGAAGAGAAAAACACCACATAACGTCGGATAATAGCAGGAAGAAGATTACGGGAGACGAATCTGTATCACGTTAGTATTTGCGTTCCACCTAAAGTTGTTTAACAATTATTACGACGTAATTATATTGTTCCAGTTTAAAACCTACAACCCGGCCTTCACGCAGATGGAAACATGGTTCCGCTTCATATTCCTTCTCACCACGTTCACTGTCGCCGTGAGTAACCAATTGAGGCAATTAGATTGTATAGCACGATCTAGATACAATCCAGACAAAGTTTACGTAATATTTATTACTAGCTTCTGCCCGCGACTTTTACGTAGATGGCGTGAAATGATGATATTCGTTATAAAAACTATACTATATCCTTATCCGGGTGTATTCACATTTGTCCACGCCTCATGTAACTACCTATGGTGGCGGCCACGTGGGGCGGGGACAAACAGGAATACACCCTTATCCGTATTATCCTTTCCCAATCGATCTCCGTGCCAAATTTCGTCTAAATCAGCTGAGAATCGGCTTTTGTCAAGATTCTGACTCGTAACCTGGTCATTCTGTAGGAATATTGCTTATAATAATATATTATTTAATAAGGCCTTTGATCAAAAATCTATGTAAATGCAATTCTATCCCTAAATTAATGCCAATATAATGTTCCAGTGTTGGTTCGCGCACTCGCTTAGAAAGTACTCCACACACGACTGGGCGATCGAGCAGAAATGGCTGTCGTTGCTATTGCCAATGCTGTTATTGTACAATGGTGAGTTGTGTCTTGGTTGCTTTGTTTATGTTTATTTATTTTATATTTATTTATTTAATACAGTGCAAGCTTGCAGTACTACACCAATTCACTTAAACACATTTGATTTTATTTTGATTGAGACGCAAATTAAATTTTTATTCAACCATTGCCCATGCATATTTCGAGGTAGCTAAGTGTACATGTACCTACAACCTACTTTGTATCCTTAGTTTTAAAATCCTTTTGAGAACGGAATTATTTAATAATTGAGACATCATTATTATAAAATTCATTGTTAAATAATTAAGCCTACTGATGACAAGTAGACAAAGTACAATAAACAAAATAAATTCGTAGAAAGAAGCCACTCGAAAATAATATTACTTTGTTCATGGTCCTTCGAACCGGATATTTCTAAGTGTGGGTAGGATATGAATTAATATTTTTATTGATTTTGTTTAAGTTTCATCTATCAAACCGTTTTGGTTAAACTAATTAAATATTATTGTGATAAATGTTGTACAGTGAGCCAAGAAAGTGGTCGAAAAGTGGTAGACCACTTTCTTGGCTGACCGTAACTTACTAGCCCGGCTTCGCACGAACCTTAATACATTATACATTTATACACCTAAGGGCCCCCCCACATCTGGCGTCTTTCGAGCGTCGGCGTCTACAATTCTATGGCCGACGTCGACGCAGCGTCGACGCAACTGCGCAGCGACGTCATTTTCCATAGCGCTGGACAGACGCCGACGCTCGAAAGACGCCAGATGTGGGGGGGCCCTAAACCTTCCTCGCAAATTACTCTATTGACAGGTGGAAACCGCATGATAATCCGTTCAGTAGTTTTTGAGTTTATCGCGAACATACATATACACACAAACAGACAGACGCGGCGGGGTACTTCGTTTTATAAAGACTCCGTTACACAGGCGCGTTTTGCGGGCCGCGCGTGAGCGGGGCGCGCCGCTTTTACATAAAACGATCGACGATCACGCCCCGCCCGGAACACGCCTGTGTGACGGAACCTTAAGGTGTAGTGATGACATTTTTTTGTCCGCAGACCCTATATTCCCTCTCCGTCTGGTCTCCGGCAGCTGTTTCGCGCCGCTGTTGGACTCCATCTTCCAGACAACCTTCCTTGCTTGTGTCATGCTATCCTGGCTGGCCCTCTACCACGGACTTAGACAGGTATTAGTTTTCTATAGTAAACGGTCTCTTTAAAGCTAGAGTGAATCTAGACACGCGGCAGCGTGTCAAACCAAGTCCAAGCAAAGGAACTGGCTAGCCAGCGCCAAGTGTAATATTACACGAACCACTTGGTGCCACTTTTGACCCTTCTATAACTCAAAACATCTTTAACGTAAACACATAAAACTACGTGTGTTTAATTATATCCATAAGGACATCTAGAAGCCCAAATTTCATGAAGCTAGCTCAAACGGTTATAAAGATATGAAGGTCAAAAAGTCGTAAATTTTAAGACTGACTGACAGACCTATAGTACCTAAACCTAACCTACTTCCAGATGACCTAGAAGGATGAAATTTGGAATCCAGCTCAGTTAGTGTGTGAAAGCGTAGGAAAAAATCTAAAAATTAAAAAAAGTTATAAAATAGGGGGGGTCCCCATACAAAAAAACCATTTTTTATTGTGACTGACATATAAGTACCTAAACCTAACCTACTTCTAGATGACCTAGAAGGATGAAATTTGGAATCCAGCTCAGTTATTGTGTGAAAGCGTAGGAAAAATTCTAAAAATAAAAAAAAGTTATAAAATAGGGGGGATCCCCATACAAAAGAACCATTTTTTATTGTGACTGACATATAAGTACCTAAACCTAACCTACTTCCAGATGACCTAGAAGGATGAAATTTGGAATCCAGCTCGGTTATTCTGTGTAAGCGTAGGAAAAAATCTAAAAACAAAAAAAAGTTAATAAATAGGGGGGATCCCCATACAAATTTCTTTTTTATTGTGACTAACATATAGTACCTAAACCTAACCTACTTCCAGATGACCTAGAAGGATGAAATTTGGAATCCAGCTCGGTAATTATGTGTAAGCGTAGAAAAAATATAAAAATAAAAAAAGTTAAAAAATAGGGGAGGTCCCCATACAAAAAACCTGTAATACGCGCTAAGCAACCGGCCAACGGTGTGTCGTTGGCGGCGCGCGGCACCACATAATTAATACAAAGAACAGAAGTAAAAAACATGCAGCGGAAACACAAGAAAAAACATTAAATCTCAATACCTGCCTAGTTTTCTTTACAAAAAGTATTGATATCCCATCATAAACATAAATGTAAAAAAGGAGAGCCAAGTTCTTCGGTTCGCCGCAAAAAGAATGGAGATCTAAATGAGTGCCAAGTTCTATGCAAAATCCAAATATGTATTTATAGGAACAAAATAACATTATAAACAAGTATTAAACTCTATTTCTTTGCTTTATTGGATACCTATAACAATTGCTGTTATTTAAAAAAAATGTGAGATCTTAAAGTAGGTTAGATTTGGCTTGGCCAGTTTTTATCAGAATTACAAAATATACATGTTGAATAACTTTATAAAATGACTGATGTAATGAAAACTGGCCAAGTCAAATCTAACCTGCTTTAAGATCTCGCATTTTTTTTAAATAACAGCAATTGTTATAGGTATCCAATAAAGCAAAGAAATAGAGTTTAATACTTGTTTATAATGTTATTTTGTTCCTATAAATACATATTTGGATTTTGCATAGAACTTGGCACTCATTTAGATCTCCATTCTTTTTGCGGCGAACCGAAGAACTTGGCTCTCCTTTTTTACATTTATGTTTTTGATGGGATAGGCTATTACTGAACCGGTGAGCTCCATCTTAGGCTCTCTCTCTTCACTTCACTCACTTTTTTTTCTTCTTCTCTGTCTTCACTTTCCATCAGGTGTGACTAGAGCCAATCGCCGATCAGTTTATAATAAAAAAAAAGTAAACACCCCACATTATTTAAGGGGTAGCGGAAACTACCGCCAAGCTCATATGGGATTGGGCAGGACACGTCAGCCGTATGCCGGATGACCTGTGGGCCAAAACAGCCACCCGTTGCGTCCCACAAATTGTAAGGCGTCATGGTAGACCTGATCGGAGATGGCGGGACGAGCTTGACGCTTTTGACAGAGACTAGTGGGAGACTTAAGAGGATAGGGATACGTAGAAGAATAAGAGGGAGGCCTTAGCCCAACGGTGGGACAATATGGGCTCATAATAATAATAAACACCCCACAAGTGCATCTGGCCGGTTCCAATTTGCCAACTCTTAGCACTTTCTTTGTTCTTTAACAGTTTGATCTTTACTATTAGAAGTATTAGAACCATTCTAATAGTATTGATTGGCATCGCCATCTCTCTCGCTAACTCGGTATCACCTGAGATGATCCAGTTAGAAGGTCTGAACCATACTGTTCTACCTTAGGAATGCCAGGGGCGCCATAAGCCTTCAGTAAGAAGTGCATATACTTGGAAAAAATCGACCTATGCCGCTGTGGCCCGGTGGCCGAAAGGCACAGCACCTGCCGCGAATAGCAGAGGACGCTGGCCGCGTAGCCAAGTTGCCAATCGCTTACGCTCCGTAGCTATCGAAACGCAACTGTCACTGTTACACTAATACGGAAGAGTGATAGAGAGACATAATGCTTTTCGTTGTCGAAGCGATAGCGATTGTAAACTTGGCTAGGCCGGCTGGTCGTTCGATTCCAGCCTGGGGCACTGGAGGCCTTGGTCACTTTTTCTTAGTTAGCATATGACATTTTCATCACACTCGCTCAGTAAATGTGGAATTGCACGCAGGTTTAGCGGGAGTTATAGAAAAAGCGTTCTTCCTAGGGAGTTATGAAGTTTCTAGTGCCATAATTAACAGTTTTTTTTCTTTATACGTAATTTTTGTATTGCAAGTGTGATGAAAAACATTGTGTGTAACTCGGGGCGTAATAATATTGCAAACTCGAGTCTATAAATCGCTCCGGCAAGCCGTCGCGATTTAAGTTACTCTCGTTTGCAATATTCAACTTACGCCCCATGTTGCACAATGTACTATTATTTCAGTTTATAGTTTGATCTTTATTTTTGTTTCTTTCTGCAGAACGAGCGAGGTTTCCTGTCATTCTACCTGTTGAAGCTGCTAGTGGTGGGCGCGGCGTGGACGCCGGCCGTGGTGCTCGCCGTGTGGCAGAAGTACCGCGGCTACCAAGACCCCACCTACAACTACACACAGAATCCTAATTACGAGGTAATCGCACATTCCATACCTCCAAAAAGGCCCTAAATCGGTTTCAAGTAGAGATGCACCGAATATCCGGTTACTATCCGGTATCCGGCCTATCCGGCCATTTTACTATCCGGCCGGATACCGGATAGTGACCTTCTATCCGGCCGGATACCGGAAAGTAACATTGTTTGATTTCGGAGTAAACAAATTGGATTTAAGAAACAAACACGGTCATAAAGTAAACAAATTGGATTTAAGAAACAAACACGGTCATAATCGTACTTGTTAATCATTCCACTGAATGCACGCGCACTCATTTCGAATCTAGAAATGAGTCCGCGCGAACGTTTACTAGGAAACAGGTCAAACCTGCAGAATGCGCACCTGAAAAACCGAAATGTAGGTATAGTTCCGCCGGCCGAATATCCGGCGGCCGGATACCGGATATTCGGCCAGTGTCCAGGCCGGATATCCGGTATCCGGCCAAACAACTATCCGTTGCATCTCTAGTTTCAAGTAACTTTGCACCGACTTCAATCATAGAGAAAAAATACATATGTAGATAGAGAGCTCACTCCACGTTACATCAGTTTTAGCACCAAAACGTCTATTATTTTCGTAATCGACATCTAGCATCGATTAGCGGAATTAAAGGCTTGCTACACGGTCGCCGACAAGCCTTCTAACCGTCTGACCTTGGTCTGTCCTTGGTCAGTTTTGGTCAAATTTTGTTGGTAACAACTGTCTACACGGTCCGGGACCGGCCAAGGCCACGCGGTCTGGGGGCTTGTCGGCGACCGTGTAACAAGCCTTTTATCAGTAGGTACTGTTACTTGACAATAAATGTTCCGACGACCGAAAATTTGTATGCTCAACAATTTTCAGCTAGAGCTACCTAATATTATAACCAGATTAACCGGAAACCGGAACTCTATTTTCAACTCCTGCTTTTAATATTCTATATTAGCCTATAACCTCTAGGGGTCAAGCAGTGTCAGATAATCCTGGTAACTGGTTCACTTGCGGGTAAAAAACTTTTTTTTAATTTTCATAAGGGTGGGATATGAAGATTATAAGTTTAAGAAACCCCGACCCCGAGCTACTCGCAAATGGTTACAATTTTTTTTCTTATTAGGGGTCATCCATTAATTACGTCACACGTTTAGGGGCAGGGGGGTCAAGAAAATGTGACATATTGTGACATGGGGGAGGGGGGAGACACGAACTTTGTGACGTCACTTTAACTTCATCAGTAAGCGAAAATTTATTTAAATTATTTAGTTCGCTGTACATTTAATTTTCTTTCCTAAGCAGTTTTGGGTTATAAAATTACTAATATTTATATCGTCAAAAATATTTTGATAAAATATCAATAATACTCAGGTACTTAATTCGATTTGGCGATTTCGTAGAAAAAATGTGACGTCACACTAGGGGGGAGGGGTTTGCCAAATGTGACCAAGTGTGACAAGGGGGGGGGGGGAGGGGTCAAAAAACCTAGAAATTGGTGTGACGTAATTAATGGATGACCCCTTATTGAAACTGAATTATAATTATATTTATTATGAATGACAATAAAATAAAAAGAGACTGAAAAAAAATTACGGTTTAGACTCACTTGTTTTTAGTCACTCGCGCGACATGTTTCGGAGAGCCTAGGTCTCCTTTTTCAGGCACTAACAGTGCGAGCAGCGTTCACGACGGCCGTGTATCGCGTACTGCGAAACATACATGCTAGGGTCTCCGAAACATGTCGCGTGAGTGACTAAAAACAAGTGAGTCTAAACCGTAAAATTTGTTCAATGTTAGTATGTCTCACAACAGTTTAAATTCAATTAGAAACTGCTATATTAAACTCGCAAAGGCTTGACTCTGTTTCTTCTACGAGTAATCAATGTTTTTTAACCGACTTCCAAATCTCAAAAGGAGGTGGTTACAAATTCAAGTTTTCTTTTTTATGTTTGCAGATGGTGAAGATAATGTTCTTCACGGCGATCGTCGTCTACTTCCTGTACCTGGTTATCCTGATCGTCAAGGCCTACAGCGACCTTAGGAATATGCCATTCTTCGGTAAGGATGTCAAGTGCAGCCCACAGCCCACTGAAATGTGAAACCGTGCAGCCTGGCAAAAAAGAGTAGAAATTAAAAAGTGGCAACACTGTAGTGTCGTCACTTTCAAATCAATTTATAGAGAACGGGACGACACTAGTTGTGCCACTTTTACAAGCACTTCTAGGATATCGCAGTTCTTAAGTTTTTTCTTGTTTTCAGATGTCCGACTCCGCTGCCTCTCCATAGTAGTAGGCACAGTTTGCACGATAACTGCCCTCCTCGGCGCTCAATCCTGGGGCCCCGCGGCGCTACAAGACCACTGGGCGTCGCAGCCGCGGGTGCACTACGATACTTCTGCGCCCTTCATGGCGCTCTACGGGCTGTTCAACTTTAACATGTACATATTGGCGTATCTGTTCTCTCCGGGAGGCGGGTCGATACACGGTAATAAGACTGTTTTCGGTTTTTTGGTTTTTTTTTCTTCTCTTAATTAGGAACATCTGTGTTGTTCGTGGCGCTCTGTAGTCTTTTTAACAAGCTTTTATTAGGTCAACCTGTATGTAACTATGAACTATGTAATGGAATCCACCAAGGTAAATAATTTAAGCATCTTCCAAGGATCGTAGCGTCATGAAAATTGGCAGTTGTATGTAGTTCTGACAACAATAGAATAATATGGTACTGTCGAACTGATCTGATGATGGAGACAGGAGGCGGCCATTGGAACTCTGTGATGAAAAAACGCAACCTAATTGTGTTGGGGTTTTTTAGAATTGTCTCGATGAGTATTAGTTGTCTGTCATAAGAAAAGTACAGTCGGCGATAAATGCTTGTAACAAAAAAGAAAATTTTGCCAAAAACTTATTCTTTTAACTTCAACAGACACAGCAAAGGTCTAGCCGAAGGCACCCGAGTTTGTAAAGTTTAATGCACGTCTAGCAAATATTTCAATTCTGGTTATCATTATTTCGAAAAAAAAACGCTTAGTGCAAAAGATATGGTCAGGTTACATTCACATTAAAGCTGCAGTTTTCACCATATCGATGCCAACGAAGTCAACCCTGGCCAATATTGTGGCTTACGAAATCTAGGCCACGGCCTAAATTCAAGAGGAACAAAACTACAAAACAATACCTACCTAATAACCACGATTTAGAAGAATAAAATCAATACGAGGACGCACTTGAAAAACTAAGAAAATCAATGTGGAGAAGACCATACTTATACAATTTTTGGTTGTGTAGAACTCTGTATTTGTGTAGGTACGTATTTCGCTCGGACACAGACAGAAAGGAAGAGGTTCGCTCCTTTCTGCTCTACCAACATTCTTTAAGTGGAGTACTCGTGCAAACGCAATAGTGAGAGGCGACAAACGAGCGTGTAGACGGTCTTACCTCATACGGATTTCCTCACAATGACCTTCCCAAATTTTTCTTTTTTTCAGAAACCGCCATAACCAAAGACAACCCAGCGTTCTCTATGATCAACGATTCCGACGAAGAAGTCATCTATGGCTCTGACGAAGAGAGTCGACGACCCCTAAACTCCCACCACCGGATGAACGAAGACATATGAGTCAATCCATAGACAAAATGAATGTATTTTTTTCTTGTTATAAAGTTATATTGAGGACTAACATTGTGTATCTATTATTCAAATGTCCCAAATACTTAGATAATTTATGTAGATCGACTGACGAATGTCGGTCTGATATCTCTAATAATTTCAATTGTGTTCATTGTAGGGAAGATCCGTTTTTAGCGACTTAGCATCTGCTATTCGGACTAGTTTCGTTGAAAAATGATTCGGCTGGTCATATAAGCGAGATAACGTGATAAGAAACAAGCCTACGTGGAAATATACTACATTAAGTATTAGTCGATGAACTATATATAGACTAATCAAATAATCTGAAAAGCTAAAAGCAATAATTTGTTCTTAAGAACCTACGATTATTAAAGAAAAATCTAAAATTTGGTTGAAACTAAAAGATAATTTTATGAATGAAAAAGAGAGTTTGATTTGTTAACAGCCCAGTCCTCAGCTGTAAATATTATTATTATTATTTGTTTGTCCTTTCCATATCTCGGGACCATGGGGTCCCGGACCTTTGGGAGGCGTGCGTGGGGCCGAAGCCAACAGCGCAGAGGCCCTTTAAGACAGTTTACTCTAAAAGCAAGGGATACACATGGCGGATACCATCCCCGAGCGCACAAAATGATACATCCGGAGATGGTGTCCGCCAGGTGCAAAGACTATTGCAGTGCAGTACTTTTGTGCTGCGATGGGAACTAAGGTCATGGGCTATTGATATGCAAGTTGGATGGACTGGATAATGGGTTATGGGAGGAGACTAGCGGACACCTGCCGTGACAATCAGTCTCAAAATTGTGTAAGACAGGTGGTGACTCGCCAACTCATTTAGTGGGCCCTACGACGGCCGCACGCACAGTGCGACAATAGGGCAACACTTCGGAGCGGCTGTAAGGTTGTCGAGAGGTGAGTCTGCGGTAGCCAGATCCCGGTGATCCGTTCAGCAGGCCGCCGGCGTTATGACATTTTACACTTCCAACCTGGAGCATAGGTCCCGCTCTTGCGACTCCACTCTGGCCGGCCAATCAAGGCAAGCACAGAGGCGAGGGCCAGATGACAGGGCCCTCTGGAATAGGGGTCCGCGGTGTCGCCACTCACCGTCAGCTCGCCACAAGCTGCCCCCGCGGGGTTATTATTATTATTATTTCGTTTTAGACAGGCAGCTGATGCTGGTGCGTCTAAATCATAGTTCACTTAGCACGATTTCACTGTTTAGATAGTTTATCGAGTCTATTTTTAAATTGATTCACACTTGTAGAGTTCACAACTTCTGAGGGTAATTTGTTCCAAGCATTTACTATTCGGTTTGCAATGAAGTTTTTCGCGATATTTGTTTTATGTTTTGTGGTTACTAGTTTAAGGTAGTGTCCTCTTGTGCGCGTGTTTGGGTTTCGAGTGAACAGGTCGCTTAGTTCTGGACAGTCGTAATATCCATGAATGATTTTAAATGTCTCGATCAAGTCGCCACGTTCACGCCTTTTTTGCAGTGTTGTCAAGCCCAGCTTGACTAGTCTTTCCTCGTACGAAAGTGACTTTAGCTGTGTGGGAATTTTAGTAAATCTACGCTGCACTCGCTCGATCATGTCAATATCTTTTTTGAAGTATGGATTCCATATCTGAAAACCATATTCCAGAATTGGTCTTATGTAGGTCTTATATATCTTGAGCATTGTTTCGGTGGTGAGAATACGAAAAGCTCTTCTAATTATGTAGATTATAGAGTTAGCCTTTTTTACCATTTGTGAAATATGGGGTTCCCACTTGAGATCGTCAGACATGATGACTCCTAGGTCTTGTTGGGTCGTGGTTCCTGCTAATTGTACGTTGTTTAAAGTGTAGGGCAACTTGGGGTTTTTCTTGTGCATGTGGAGGACTGTGCATTTTGATTCGTTGAGGTTTATAAGCCAGTCTAGGCACCAGTCCCTAATTCGGTTCAGATCTGCCTGTAGTTTGCTATGGTCTATCATAGGGTTTACAAACAGCTTGGAGTCATCTGCAAAGAAGCTGAAGTTGGATTCGATGGTGGTTTGTAAGTCGGTAACAAATATGCTGAACATGGTCGTTGAGATGACCGATCCCTGTGGGACGCCGCTCCAGACATCAAATTCATCAGAAACACTGTCAGCGATTCGCACTCTAAATTTTCTATCTCTTAGAAACGATTCTATCCATTGTAGAAGTTTTCCTCTTATGCCAAAGTGCTCAAGTTTAGCTAGGAGTCTACGATGAGGCACTCTGTCAAAAGCTTTTTCATAGTCCAGGTATATCACGTCGATTGGTTCTGCATTATCCAGATGGCTAGACCAGACCTTAACACATGCTAGTAGGTTAGTGACAGTGGATCTTCTCTTCATAAAGCCATGTTGTTGGTCGACAATTATGTGATTCCTATCTAGGAATAGCCTTATTTCGTCGTTTATAATAGCCTCCATTAGCTTAACTGCTAGACAGGTTAGACTAATTGGTCTGTAGTTGTTAGGGTTAAGTTTGTCTCCCTTTTTGTAGATAGGTGTCACTAGAGCGTTCCTCCACTTCTGCGGCACGATTGATGTGTGAAATGACTCCTTCATAATATGCGTAAGTGATGGCAAAATAGCTTTACATTTCTTTAGCAAGACTGCTGAGATTCCGTCGGGGCCCATGGAAGTATCTTCACGTAGCTTCTTCAATTTGTTCCAAACTTTATCTTCCGAAATAGTGACGTCACATAAGGATTCCTGGATCCGAGGGCATGCAATAAGAGGTACCGTGTCGTTTGACTCCTTACCATAGTTTGCTTCAAAACGTTTGGCTAGGGCATTCGCAATGTCAACCTCGCTTGTTACTGTCTTGTCCCCATCGTGCATAACACGAGGAACTGAAACTTTTGTGCAAAGTTGTTTTCTAATGTACGCGTAAAACGCCTTGGGTCCGAGATTTACAATCCGGCTTTCATAATCAGTTCTGGATTGCCTAGTTATACTTAGAAGTGTATTATTAAGTGTTCTGTAGTGCTTGTAATCATCTCTGCATCCTGTAAGTACATATTTGTCCCATGCCTTTCGTTTGTCCTGTATTTTTTGTTTTATATTTTTGTCAATCCAAGGTTTCAGTGGTGGTTTACGCGGTGGCCTCGCGTTCGGTGTGTGCTTGTTGGCCACCTCGAGGATGGTGGATTCAAATGCTTCCCATTTGCTGTTAGGTGTATTATGTGTGCTTACTAGATTTAAAAGGTCGCGTTCGTATAAGGCCGAGTCTATACTCTCAGTGTCTGATTTAAAGTAGTTTTTCCTGTTCGATTTTATAATTTTACTTAATGTATTGTTATTTTCTATTTGCATTAACAGTAGTAAAAAATCATGATCGGATTTTCCTACAGGCGGTTGGTGTTCAACAGCTGTAATAAGGTTTTCGTCATTCGTCATGACCAGATCGATGAGGGAGGACCGGTTGCCTTCTCTGTGTCGAGTGGGTTTTTGGACCAATTGATATAGATTGCCTTGTACGAACATTTCCTCAAACATATACTCTCTTCTATTGTCACTATGTTGAATGTTTGCTAATGGCCAGTTTATCTCCCGGTAATTAAAATCTCCAGTAATTATGACGTTACACGATGTTGACGCAGATGATATCTCACTTATTAATATTTTTTCTTCATTTATACAAGAATCTTCTGGTCGATAGATGCATGCAAATAAGAATTTGTATTGGTTTAAAGTTATATCTAACCATAGCGTGTCAATAGACCGCAGAGAAGAGTAGCTGGTATTTACTTTAGCAAGTATTTGCGATCCACATACCCCCTGGGCAACATACACAGCGACACCTCCGCCTCTTCGGTCAGCTCGGTCCTTCCTGTATAGATCATAACCCGGAATACTCACTAAGTTATTGGGTATATTCACATTTAACCATGTTTCAGTCACAGCTATGATTATTGGTTGGGGTTTGCATGTAAGAACACGAGTATGAAATAGGTCAAATTTAGGTTGTAAGGAGCCTAAGTTAGTGTATATAATAGTATTGTCTAAGATAGGTAGAATTGTATTGTTTTGTTTGCATGGTGTTATTGTTGGGTGGCTTGGTTTTTTGATAAAGTTATTATTTTAGGGCAACCGTTAATGAATTTAATTGTAATTGTAAGTATTCCAAGTATTCTAATATCAAATGACAATACCCGTGTAATTGCACGTGATATGGCAGATGCAGGTACAGCGGGTCAATTTCGCATTGGCAATTGTCTTTATTCTCAAGGCATTAAGTTTCAATTTCGACTATTCAACCCGCTGTCGAGCAATCCATAATGACATTCTAATTCTAACGATAGTTTCAATCAAGGTAATAGATATCTTGCGTAGGTATACTAACAGGTTCGATGTAGATGAAGAAAATACTACCTACTTTAAAAATTCTCTATGCTTATTTGAATTTGATGTGAAAAGCATGCAAGCAGCTGCTATGATTTCAAAACACTAAGAATCCTTCGCAGTTGGATTAAAGTTTAAAATAAAAGCAACGTTTCTAAATATGGAACACGAGGATAATAGTAGGTACTGCGCTGTTTCCAATAGTAAAACAGGATCGTCGCGCGCGCTACGCGTCGGGTGAGTCGGTGAGTCACTGACGTTTGGCGCCATTTTGTTAAACTGCCTATGAGTTCATATTATGTTAAAAGAATTTAGTATCATTCATTTTACTTACGTCATGGCGTCGCAAGATGGATATTATTTTTGCTAGACCTTGTATAGATTCGGTTTTATATCAAAATTATTAGATTTTACTCACATAAACTAAAAAATATACTTCATTTACACTACGTATGTTTGTCCGCCATCTTGTTGAGAGACTGACGTGAAGATAGCAGTGTGAGGAAAGATGGAGGAAAGCAGGCGCAGAACGGCCACTATAAAATGCAACAATAAATTTTTCGAATGCCTAGTGTACTTAGTTTCTTTTTCTTACCCTATATTGCTTTATCAGCTTCACCTCGTCTTCTACGAAAAATTATAATCTAATAAAGATTTTTTTCCCTTTCACCTAGACATCGTTCAGCTCATCACTTAAACTTTATGCTGATCATTGATCAACAAGAACGAAGTAAGAGTATCCTGGTGTTTACCTTTCCCATCATAATGTAACCATACCTGCTGTAACGGGAGACTTCTTTAAGTCATATATTAAGCATTGCCTGCTAAAGCGGTGACCAACTACTTAGGTCCCTATTGATATTAATCTGAGTGAAATCAACAACTTGTTAAAGTTGGCCAAATTGTTTTCAAATTATGTATTCTCCAAATGACTCACCTGGATGATACCACCTATCCCCTGGAATCCCTGGATAACCTTGATAATTCTATTCTAGTGGATATATATTTTTGTGCAGCTGTTCAGCTTTTCCGATCGTATACCTAGCTGTGACTCAGATATGGCTCATATTAGTGTCTTGGGTCACTAGGGACCTAAAGATTTTCATGGATTTGCCAAACTATAAAACCCTCTATCTAGCACGATCACCTGGCTGCTTGGCATTCTAGTAGACAATTTTGTTCTGCCTTCACAACTAGAATGTTCAGGTATTTTCACAATAATCCTGCTTGCCTCATACAATACAGCTCATATTAGTAACAGTATTGCCTGCTTAGCTGGGGCAAGCATCAGGGATAGGATCCAACAGACTTTCACCCAGGTATCACATATTTTGATGATACCTTTATCCAGCACAATCCTATCAACCTTGAGGATCTCTCTCCTAGAAGAATTCTTCAAACAGAAATTAATATTTTTGCACTATATTTCTCACGGCTGGCTATGCAGCATTATTAATGAGAAAATATAATTTATAGCTGTGAATTCTTAAATGAAAATGACCACAGTTCATTATTTGATTTAATTATGAAGAAATAAATAATAGCAATTATACCTACTATGGATAAACGATTACATGAGTCAATCGATGGAAATTGTCTGTATGTTGTTGAGTGTGTGCGCGATGAGAATGACAGGATGCGGATGTGGGTGCGTTGGGCTCAAGACTGCTGGCAGAGTGAGCGGCAGCGGGCGCTGGCGAGCGCCGCACGGCGCCGCGGGCAGTACCAGGGGCGCCGCAGTCGCAGCCGTGCGCCGCAGCACTGCCCCGCCACGAACCACGCACGCCACGCCCGCGCGCGGATCAACATTCTCATTCACCGGCGACTCATCGTCCGAACACAAATCAATAACTTCACACTCATCACGCTTCAGCGGATCTGTAGGCTGATCATCTCCGTCCACAAACACTATATCTTTGTCCTCGGTTTGAGTCTTTTTGCTCTCTGCCTCTTTTCGGAGTTTGTCAATGTACTCGTTCATGCTCTCGAGTGACATCCTGTCAACGTTTACGCTGATTGGCTTACATTTCAATAGCAGAAGCTGTCCTTTCAGATCTAGTACATCCTTGTTTCGCTGGTAGGGAAAGACGTGCCGCCTCTGCCAATAGTCTATTGGCCGTCTGTACCGTATTGGAAACTGTTGGTTTTTGCTCTTTAGAGCTGACGGCTTGTTGTTCAATGGTGTGGATGTGCAGCAGTATCTTTCAATTCTTTCTCGTGAGTAGCTTTTGTCTAGGTTCACATTCGTTTTCGCATTTTTCAAGTAGGCTAAGGAGGAAAATGGGTATGGAGGTCCCCGATCAATGTTTGCGGCTGATCTGGCATTTCTTTGACGGCTGTCCCCATCCACATCTCTGGATGTAGTTTCTACTTTCTCACCCTGCGGTTTGAGTTTTAGAGCGGAAAGAAATTCTGGTAGCCTTCCGGTGGGTTCAGAACTAGTCGGCACCTCCTCATTGTTGCAGAGTCTCTCATGGGCTCTCAATATCTCAACATTGTCAAAATGACTGTCACAATTATCACAGAGATAGATATCGGATTTGACCTGAGGTTCGGCAGAGTCAAGGTTCTTCGGGCGGTCGTAGAACATGTTCTCGTTGCGGAAGGTGACGAGCAGGCGGCCGTTGGGCCGGTAGTACAGCGACGTGGTGCGGTCGCGGTTGTCCACGTAGCGCAGGCGGCGGCGCGGGTAGCGCGCCAGCTGCGCGGAGAACACCAGCAGGAACGCACTCTTGTGGTAGTCGTAGCATCGTTTCACCAGATTCTTCAGCCTGCCCTCCCAGTCGTCAGGCACGACGGCCGGCCGCACGAACGGGTGCGAGAACGCGACGTCCGCGGGCCACCACGGCGGCTGGCGGATATCCTTCGCCGTGTCCCGACCCCACGAACACGCCACCATGAATGTGATGAATCGCTCCAGCTCCTCCGCCGTCACCGTCGACAGCCCCGTCGGGTTGCCTTTGGCGAATAATAGCGGCAGGTTCGCGATCATGGCTCGCGATGTCGCAGACGGTCATCGAAGTTCCGAAGGCGCTTGCGATGTCGCTCGGCACGGACCCATCGTAACGGTTAATTCGCCCCTATCCAGCTCAGAGACTGAGATCGATAGCAGAACGGGCATCACATTAGAAAGATATCACTGAAGACTAAAATAAAAGGAACAGATTGATATCTCGGCGGCATATATCACAAAATTCCGTAAAGCGCGTTCGTTAACTAAATACGTATAGAGAGAAAGAGATCCATAGCCATCCATAGATCTTTGTTACGTAGGTTTGGATGCCGTGCGAACAAAACGCCGAACAAAATAATATAAACTGAAAATCATAATAACATAAGTAGCAATTGTTTTTATAAATAATTTAAAAAATGTAATTTATTAATTAATATCTTTTTTGTAATTCTTGCCATTATCCTTTACAAATAATACCATTTTCGGATGAAGTTAAATAAGAGAAACGTTTCTGCGTTTTGTTATGTCTTTGTGATGCAACTAGTGTTGGCCATCTTTGGGCGGAGACGCCAAGACAACTTTGTGCAGAATTATAGGACGCTGTTTTTTATCCTTTTTTATTCTGCGAAAATATTGTCAAAGCCGTATGGATTTTGTACGAGTACTTTTTGCAAATACAAATGGAATTATTGAAAACTATTGCCAATTTCTCGTTTTATTTTAATCTTCTCGCTATTATTTTTCCTATATATGTATATCGTTGCAATTACTGATATCCTGAACACAAATTTAGCATCGGCCGTACCCGTGATTGACCATACAACCTGCGCTACACAGTGCTAAGATATTTGAATATACTTATGAAAACTTTTGTATGAAACAAATCATCATGTCGGCCATTGTTATAATTATCTGACTTTGTTAAATAATCCCTATAAATGGTCCGAGTTCGTATAAATCAAAGTCCAACGATTAAAAAATAAAGAATATTAAACTTAGTTTTGTTGTTAATATATTTCGATAAATTATAGTCTTTTACCTTTTTTTTATCTTTTATTTCATCAGCAAAAATCGATCTTTTTATCGATATATTTATGATCTTTACTAAGGGTCGGTTGCACCAAATTGTTCGTGTCGTTAAAGAGTTCGCTAAATTTTTATGTATGGAAAGTTTCATAGTAAAGCGCCGGGGCGCGCCGGCTGACGTTGATCAGTCTGTCAAATGTGGTTGGTGCAACTGGCCCTTAGACTGCACTATGGTTTTCTTCTCTTTATTTTGGATGAAAATTAAAAAACACTATGTAATGTTTAATAATAAGATACATATCATAATTTATAAATAAATACTTCTACGTAAAAGGTGATTTATTTCTCCTCATATCTAGATAAGTTATAGGCTCCAGTCACCTTGTAAAAAGTTGCATATTGCATGTGATTTTTGATACTTTTTATTGTAAGATTGAAGGTGTTCGGGTAGGCTACTATAGGCACAGAATAAATAATAGTACTAGGTACAGAAGACTCACTCTCAAACAAAACGCGTCTGTTACGATCAGCACAGATATTGCCGCTAGGTGGCGACAGCGCCACGCGCGGCTTATGGCAAACCCCAAAACTGGGGTCGAACGGATGTACTTTTAGCTACCTGTAGAAAAGCGACGAAATGACGGAGTGAGCCACGCCTGCTATAGGATAGTCGCCTAAGTGTCTTATTTTTTATTTATGTATTATGTTATTCCCATCTACATCTCTTCTATCTCTTGCAGTAATTTAGGAAGCGATTGAGATAGACGAATTGCGAATTTAGATATTTGCAGCTCTTGTGATTATCATGCCAGCAACACTAACTTATTTTCTTTTAAGTTAAATGGATTTTATGGAACCCTGTAATGTTAAAGTTTCTCGTTGGTTTAGTGTTACTAAATTGTGTAAACCAATTGCTGGTTTGTTGCGTGATTGCATTCTCATCTTATGTATTTTTTTTCATGCATTGCATTTGCCCTTTCCAAATAAAAATCTTGACCAATACCGTGCACACAATCGATTATGCATATTTCGATAACTGAATCAGCATTGTTTGTTTACTATAATTATCACATCACTAGTTGTAATAGTTGCTGTCATGTCAATTTGTCATTTCAAGCAAATGTCAAGCAAGAATTAAATGTACTGTACGAAAGAACAAATCATAATTATTTTTTATTTTAAAGATACGAATGGAAGCTTGAGAAATTAAGTTATTTAACGACTTTGCCTCACACTTTTAGCTATGTTTACTTACCAATTATTTTCATGAATGTGAAAATGTTTTAAATACCGGACGAATGATGGTAAGGTCGAAACACTGATAATTACAGTATTTATTGTTATTATTTATGCTAATGTGATATTTGTTTTACTTTAGGATCACAAAAATGGTGACGGTTCACAGTCGCCGAGCAACAATACGGTATCGGATTATGAGTAAGTTATATCTCAGATTTGTTATCAGTTGTTTTTTCTTTGTTTAATACATAACTGGACACTGACCTGTACATCAGGGGTTCTCAAACTTTTTTGGTCAGTGACCATTTTAGAAAATTTATTTTAACAACTTTTAAATTAATCATCTAGCTGTGTCATTGAATTATAGGGCATGTCTATGTGAATACTGTCTAGGATTCCTTCATTAGAAGATTTTTTCGACCCTCAAGTATCATGAAGGTGAGAATTTAAATTTCAGGAAATTTCATAGGAAATTAAGGAAACAAATTTTGGAAACAGAAAATTTTGATCACATCCAAAATTTTTCAATGAGGTAATTTTGCATTTTGGATACTTTCCTGGCACATCATCACCCGAAGGCATTGTCTACCACTCAACTCGTAAATAGTATAAATTTAAAATCCTATATCTTGTTACAGTCTGCAATTGCCAGCATGGAGCTTAGAGTGCCTTAAGGCGGCGGCCGTTCAACATAGGCTTCAGCGACCGAGGAGCCTTGCGTGGGCCATATTGCTGAATGCCCTGCCACCGCCAAATGCTGATATTGCTGGCAGGTAAATAATATAGCCGTTTTTTTCATATTTCACAGAACTAAAAAAAGATTATTGCATTTTTAATGTATTGTTTTTTTTCTCAGGCCTCCTCCATCTTGTTTCATGGTTCAATGTCTTTGCCTTAGTTTATGGTTTACGCAGTTGTTTTTTTATAACATCAACTGGTTTTCGAACTTTTCTTTGTTCTTGCCCTTTCCATTCTGCAGTTATTTTAGTCCATCTCTTGTCAGTGTAACTGGTAACGTGAGATGTGGCCAGCCCATTTCCACTTTAACCTTATCCCCAAGACAACTCAGGGAGGCCCGATCGCAGATAGAACTGGGACTAAGGCAGCAAGAAAAAGACATGGCATAAATGCACACACAGACACACAAACAACTTTTTCTGCCCTATGAAAGTTGGAAAGTTGAATGAAAAACACTAAATTTTTTTATTGTGTCTGGTTTCAGCCTGAAAACTCATAGGAATTTCTACAATGACATAAAGTCCAAGCTGTCGATGGACCCTCGGAACGTCATCGGCGATGACCCCCTGTCGCAGAATGATGAGGTACGTCATTTTACTATCACAAGCAATGTTTGCTATTAATTTATCCTAAGACCCAGGGCAGTTTTGGCGCTTTTAAATTTGGAACTTTCTTTTATTTCTATATGAGCTCAAAATTAGAATTTAATTTGTACTTGTACAAGTACATAGGGACTTAAGAGATTATGAAGTGTTATGCCTGACAGTATGGGCCCTGACAACAGTAAGACCTGCATTTGGTTCATACGCAGATTTAGGTTCTCATGTGTCTAAAGTTAAAAATATAGGCAAAACAAATGGGTGCCTACAATTTGAATACACCAAAACTACATTTGGGTTGGTTTAGAGAAATATAAATCCCAACCCGAAATTAAGCTCCAGTATCCTTAACCTTTAGAAACGCCAAACGGCGCATTCATTTGCCGTGCCACTGACGCCACGTGGGTAAAATTTAGTTTTGTGAATAAATAATGCCAACCTAAAAGTGGGGTGTTTTTCAGTAGATTTTCATAAAAATGATCGACCGATCAAATACCGTCTTTGGCGTCGGTGTCACGACGTTTGCGTTGACGTCAATTGCCGTCTGTGGCATTCAAAAGGTTAACGTCAGAACCGGATGTTTGACCTAATTATTGAAAGTCATGTAATGATCGTCAGATTATCATTAGTCGTAATTCTGAAACCATTAACTTTTCAGGATTTTCGTAATGTTATCCTATAGATAGGTTAGGTATAAATATAGTTTGTTTTATGGCAACTCTGAACAGTTACGCGTTTCTGGGAAAAGCCAAATTATGCCTAATAAAAATGCCGACAAACAATACATTATGACTTACTTATGACTTAAAATTTTATGGGAAACAATAGAGACCCCGTCAACAGCAGACAACTGGTTTTTTAATGTGAGTTCGTTTAATAAGCTGTTATCGAGACGAACCAGCCGGTTATGCATCATTAAGCCATCCTCGTTTAGATAAATTAATTATTAATTAAGAAATGTAGATACGTTGGTATAAAATTAGAAGTAACACATTAGGTGTAATTACCGCCCCATATCCCTTCTTGGAGCGTACTCGAAGCTTCTGGAACGTATCGCCAATAAAAGACTGGTTAGCTTCTTAGAAAAATATTCCATCCTCTCAGATCGGCAGTTTGGGTTCCGCAAGGGCAGGTCCACCGAGCAGGCTGTGACTCTTTTGGTAGACAGTGTAGTTAAACACTTAGATGAGGGCCGGTGTTGCTTGGGGGTATTTTTAGACCTCGCAAAAGCTTTCGACACGGTCTCCACTCCTATCCTCTTGAGAAAGCTGGAGACACTAGGCATACGTGGAATCGCTTTGAACTGGTTCTCTAGTTACTTGACTGAAAGGGATCAGCGTGTTAAAATTGGCAACCTAGTCAGTGAACCAATGCCTGTGTCATTTGGGATTCCCCAGGGCAGCATCTTGGGCCCAACGCTATTCATCGCATATATAAATGATGTTTTGTCTCTCGACCTTTCAAATAGTGAAGTCTTTTGCTACGCAGATGACACTGCCATAATCTTTCATGCTCACTCTTGGGACCAGGTCAAAGACGTATCAACGCTAGGCCTCCAAAAGCTGTCCCAGTGGCTGGATCAAAATATTTTGACTCTGAATCCAGACAAGACCAAATTCTTGTGCTTCCATAAGTCTGCGTCTTCAAGCCCCCCTCCATCAATGACCAACCTTAGGATCCATGCTATAAATTGTGACGTATATTGTGGCCTTTCGCCCTGCTCATGCCTTTGTGACAGCATTAACAGAGCTAACTCTTTAAGATACTTAGGAATAGAAATAGATGAGAAACTTAATTTTAAAAAGCATATCGTGATAACAGCGGGTAGGGTTCGGAAACTCATTTATACAATGAAGTTACTAAGAGAGGCTTCAGATGGACAAACTCTTAAAATGGTATACCTGGCACTATGTCAATCTATTATAGATTATTGCGTTCTTGCGTGGGGAGGCTGTGCTAAGTCCACTTTAATAGACTTGGAAAGAGCTCAAAAGGCGGTACTTAAGGTTTCTTTACGTAGACCCCGACGATATCCTACACATACTCTCTATAGTGAAGCTCAAGTTTTGTCAGAGAGAAAATTATTCATTTTACGTGTTGCCATGCTCATGCACAGAGATACTTATCACTCATTCAATCTGACAAATATGTTACAGAAAAGAATATTCTAAGTCCCGAAAATGAGCGTTAAATCTGCTTTTGCTAAACGGTTTAAGGCATTTCTGTTTCCGCACATATACAACAAGTTACTCAAAGTCTGTAATATAAAAGATTGTCGGTTAAGTCAAGCCAAAATGCAAATCCAGGCTCTTCTGCTATCGTGGAGCTATGACGAATGTGAAGAAATTGTGAAAGTTGTAAGGTAATAGTAGTAGATAGTGACCTCGGTTGGTATCTGATCCCAAGAGAATAAATTCCCTCGTAGGGCTACATTTGCTTACATTTGCTTGCTATGATTTGACACACACACACACACACGCACACACACACACACACAAACACACACACACAGTATTTATTATTTATTTATATGTACGTAGATTTAATATCAAAACTGAACTACTTAATTTCTTTACCTATTAGATTAGTTTTTACTAAACCTTTAGCTTACGAAAAACGAATTCGGATTCGAATTCTACCACGTGACAGGCATAGCCTAGTGTGGGGCCACAGGGCATTTATAATTGTTAAGAATGTTTTTCTGTGAAATAAATATTCTTTATTCTTTAGGTGTGTTATTATGTCAAACCTGAATAAACAATCTAAATGAAAAAAAATAATAATTGGAGGATCAAGTTTGACCTCATAAAAATAATTGTGCTACTAGACTTCTAGTTCTTGATTGGAAAAAGTGACAGTTGCCAAAAAAAACCGGGCAAGTGCAAGTCGGACTCGCGCACGAAGGGTTCCGTACCATAATGCAAAAAAAAAAGCAAAAAGAAAACGGTCACCCATCCAAGTACTGACCACTCCCGACGTTGCTTAACTTTGGTCAATAATCACGTTTGTTGTATGGGAGCTCCATTTAAATCTTTATTTTATTCTGTTTTTAGTATTTGTTGTTATAGCGGCAACAGAAATACATCATCTGTGAAAATTTCAACTGTCTAGCTATCACGGTTCGTGAGATACAGCCTGGTGACAGACGGACGGACGGACGGACAGCGAAGTCTTAGTAATAGGGTCCCGTTTTACCCTTTGGGTACGGAACCCTAAAAAGAATGTCTCTTTCTTTCGGAAAGTCCGTTTAAAATGCAATTTCCGACTGAAAGTGGTTCCTCTTGACTGATTTTCGTAAGTCCCCGTGTACTTGTAGAAGTACAAAATGGCGATAGCAGTCACCTGACATTAAAAATGTAATAACTGGAAAACAGGAAGAGCTACTGTTAAATATACTCGATTAGTTAAAATAGTTTGCAGTAATCATAATTTGCGCAAATTTAAATAAATAAATAAAACGCTACATAATGTATATTGGTTCCAGAGCGCATGGAACCAGCATTTTTGTGACAACGAACTGAAGGCGTTGATACTACAAGACGTTGTCAGGACGTTTCCTGACGAGCTCTACTTTAGAGATAAAGACGTTCAGGACATGATGGTAAGTCCACAGTCAGCTTATATACAGCAACGAATCAAACAGAAAAATATAATTCGAGACCCTTCTCGAATTATATTTTTCTGTTTGATTCGTTGCTGTATATAAGTTTTTTTTTTGCGACAGTAAATGACTTTTTTTATATACACTACATGGTGTTTTCAATGCAGGTGCAAGTATTATTCTTCTGGGCACGCTCTCACGCCTACGTGGGCTACCGGCAGGGCATGCACGAGGTGCTGGCTCCGCTGTTGCTAGAACTGCATAGAGACAGGACACACGCACCGAGAACACTTACGTATGTTTTACAAGCTTTTATTTCAAGTAAAAGACAAGGTAAATTTGGTAATTCCTCAATTTAGGCATATTCCAATGGGCTTGTGAATGTGAAAAAAGACTACTTTTATTTAACTTTACACCTTTGACTCGAGAAGATACCGGCACAAAAATTTTATATACTCATGAAAGACTGGTGACTATCCAAATTATTAATAATGTTTCCATCAAATATGTACCTAGTTTACTAAAATTGCATTGCAACTTATCCTTTGGCTTTGACATAGTCGAGTAAAAAATACGACAAGTAATAAATGCAATTAGTGCTTCTGTCTGTATAGGAAAGACATTGTCACGTGTCAGGTTCCGTACGTGACCGCAAGCGAAGATTATTGAATAGTGGCTCTTCACCACAAATCACGTATTTTGTTCACTGCGGCTGAAACGTTTGATGAAGGTTATCGTTTCCACTGCGAGTAATTTTAAGTCCGGATACCGATAAGGCTTGTTAAAGAGCTGTTTGTACGAAATTAAAGAACAATATGTATTTAGTAAAAAAGCTAGGTATACAGTAGGATAATTTTGTTTCGTTTATTTATCATTGATACGGACAACAGAAACAAACATTGTACCACACCTAAGCCTAATGTCATAACCATAGCCTCGGAAGAGCTCCCAATTATACCAATAAAGTTCATCGTAACCGGAAACCGTTCAAATGTCTTTTAAACGCCACAAGAAGAATAACAGCCGAATGTACTACATAAAGTACATACTTAATCTTGATCTACGATTTTATTGGCATCTTTTAAATAAAACGACAACATTAAAAAAATATTTTACAATTACAAAAACTCCTCATGTACTATTATAACTACAGCTATTTAACCCTTCTTTGCATGGTGATGGAAATTTCCATCATAACATTGTCCTATAAATTAAAGATACTTTTGGAGGAGTTTGAAATTTATTTTTAAGACTGTCAACTTTCAACACTAATCCATTTCTCGATTTTTTGCTTAAATTTACGCAGTATTTTAATTTATAAAAATTACATTTATTTTCAGACTAAATGTCGGAAAATTTGGAAAAACCCAGAAGTTGATTATTTTTAGTATGTTATTTCGGGCGTTTGTAATTATTTATATTTATAAACTTTATCACAAATCACATCACAAATAGTGTACCATTCTGATGATACTAAGATTTTTCATATATCTCTTACTGACAATTAAATATTTACATAAATATGATTTAGCCTATGCAAAGTTTAACATTATTTTCTCAGTAAAAATCGATGTTATATTTTTTTTTGTATTTTTCCCAGAATCAGCAAACATTACGTGACACATATATACATTTCAGGCAATAAGAAAAAAATATGCAAAGAAGAGTTAAACAATTCAGTTGTAACTCCTGCAATAAGTATTTACATACATACATATGTAATCACGCCTATTTCCCTATTTAATAAGTATTTAATGGTGTATTTTTACTTTCAGTAATACATTAAGATACATCTTGGAAGAAGAATATTTGGAACATGACAGCTAGTAAGTTCAAAATAGATCCTATCTTATTATTATACATATTATGATCAAGTACTAACATTCCCCAAATTCTAATGTGTCGAAAATATTATACATGGATACACAATAATTTCGAAATGTAATAATATGTACTCGTACGGGTTAACTACGTGTGTTAATAAAGAAGAATTCAGCTCAAGTCTTAACGCCTTTAAATATAAACTTCATGGTGAGATACACACTCAAGCCTGAACCGGGCTTGAATATTTCTGCTTCATTTTACGAAAACTAGAATTATTATTCCGATCCATTGGTAGGTGAGATGAAGCCTTGCATCATGTTATTAAATATCGAAAAATATATTTCTACATATTTACGTTAGCTTAAAAACTAAAAAAAAAATTCCCAGCATGATGTTCAGCGCGGTGATGAAAGGTCTGGAGAAGTTCTATACGACGGGCGACGTGGTGCCTTCGTCATGTGGTCGTCTGCCTGTATCTAAAGTCATCCACGTGAGTTTTAATCTTTACTTGTTTACAATTCAGTATTTGCAACTATTTCTGTTTTTTACGACGTGATAACCTGGGCATAAAAAAAAATCTTTTGTAATTAAATAAAGCTTTGCGGGCTTCTTGGATCCCATTGTAGAGGCTTTGTGACCCATACATTTTGAAAAACACTGGCTTAAGATCCTGTGTACTTCTAAAAGTAAAAATTAAATACCCATTATCGCTGGCAGTTTTCACACTAACGGCGACTGCTGAATGTACTACACTAAGTACTAATATTTGAGCTTCCATTTTCCACATGTTTTTCTAAAACGGCTACAAAATTTGTAGAATCTGTCCTGAAGCATGCTGTTTTCATCTATCATCATACGTTTATACTCACGCTATTTTAAATTTCAGAACCCGAACGAAGTAGTAAGATACCTGGACAAGGTGCGAGAAGAATGTTTATCGCCGCTAGACAACGAATTAGCCACGCATTTAGCTCAATGTAATATTTCTATGGAGCTGTTTGGAATGTAAGTTACTTTGTCTTATTTAGTTGTTTTTATAGGTTTTGTCAACCATACCATGCCAAAATAATTATCATAACTTTTTTTTGATTCGTCGATTGGGGGAACCATGGTGGTTATTGAGGCATTAGATATAGTTACGTAAAAATAGATTATTTTTGTAGTCGATGGCTACGGCTGCTGTTCGGGCGCGAGTTTCCGCGCGCGGAGCTGCCGCAGCTGTGGGGCTTTCTGTTCGCGGACGGGCCCATGCTGCCCAACATACACTACGTCGTCGTCGCCATTCTGATAGCTATGAAGGCCACGCGTAAGTATATCAAAACTCTAAAATCAATCATTTTAATAATGTCTTTTTGTATATTAATTTAAAAGTAAGTAATTACTTGATAGACGGTCTTCACCTTGGCCTTAATTCTGTTTCTTTTTTAAATGTAAACGAATTCATTTGATTTATCAGTAATGGACGCGGATTCAGGCGTGGTCCTATCCGCCTTGATGAGGCCGCCGCGGTTATCAGTGACTTACGCTTGCGCGCTCGCTCTGCACTTGCGGAGTCCGCTGCAGCACCCGCGCCCACAGCCGCCGCCCGTTCAGGATAAAGACCAAGAGTGAGTCACCCTTTACCACAGATTACAGACACTGCATTATAAAGCGTTTACAAAGAGCACAAGTTCGTCACACATACGTGCAATATTTTTATTTCGCAATTTCGATGTTGGTCCCATAGTAAAAGTTGCTCAGTATAATCCTAAAACCTCCCTGGCAACGGGAATGCAGTTATTTTTATAAGTATAAGGAGGATGATTAGTGAGTATTAAGAATATAACATTAGAGCTTATCAACTTATCAAAACAAGGAAGTTCGAGTGTTTGTTTTTTTTACCATTGCAAATTTGTTTCGGGTGTCGTGTTGTCCGATTTCAGTAAATAGTTTTGTTTTTGTTCAAAAAAAGTTTCCCACAAAGTACCGTACACCTGATTCATATTATGAGAACCCCTGTAACCCCACTTACATATACTAAATCCCAAAAAGTATGTCCACGTACTCCAGCGAGTGGGCGCTCGAGCAGCAGGGCTACGCCACGGGCTCGGACTCGGGGTCGGAGGGCGTGGCGGAGGGCGCCGACATCGCGCGCTCGCTCGCCGCGCTCGGGCTCCTGCGCGCGCAGCTCCCGCCCGCCGCCGCCGCGCTCGCCCGCGAGCTCAGGGACCCCCCACCCAGGGTCGCGGCGCCGCTGCAGAGGATACTCAAGGTAGGTATTCTGCACGACCCCACATATAACTCGATCTCAACATTTCGTGGCCAGATCATCGAATTTGATCGTTATAAAATACTATGGGAAGCGCTGATATCCAATAGTGCATATCGGCTGATATGATGAAGTACATTAAACTTTCGTATCTCTCTCCAGCTGGCAGCTCTCCTAGAATGCCGCAACCACGCCCTCATCGACGTTGAAACGGCCCTCGAGGCGGCCGAAGCGGGCGCCGAACAAATCGGACGACGGAAAATAGTCCCCGTCATAGTCAACCACAAACCTCAACCTAAACCCGCGGTTAAAGTCAAAGAAGTGCCCTTAAAACTGTTCCATAAAACGGAGTGTTTCAATAGCGACCTGCCGTGCTTAGATCCGTTGAGACTTAGGACTGAATGATTAAGGGAGTTATAGGGATAAGTGAAGTGACTAAGTGAAACTTTATTAAAGTGATAACAAGGCTGGTGTAAACATTTAAAGTAATGAATTTGGGGGAGTAAAAGCTTCTACAGTACTATTTCGACTTTAAAAAGAGGTAATTTTAAATAAATATGGGAGAGATGGTACAAATAGTTAAAAATACAGAAAAATGTGATTAATAGTCACAATACAACTCTTAATAATTAAACTCATGAAGAATAATTACAGGATTTAAAAGATAAACGTGTGATAGAAAAGTGTTAAAGTGAAGCAAGAACAAACAAAAATGATACTGACTGACTCAATAATAGTGATAACGCTGATCGATTGATGATTCGCAAATTAATATTTTGTGATACAAGATACAAGTGTGGAAAATAATCAATTCCAATCAAGTTGAACGATATAAATTGAAATAGATTTAGGATGTAACATAAAATGTAAGATTTGCTAAGGTAAAAAAGCAATAATAAACAGGAAGTCTTAAATATTACTCTAAGTTTACTACAGTTTAAGTTTATAAGATTTCATTACTTTATCAGTGAAATAAATACGTTCATATGCCCGTAACAGATGTAAAATATAATGTAAAAACCGGTTAAATTTTTATTAAAGATGTGATAGTAGTAAGTGCAAATTGAGTTTATATTATTATAAAGATTACCAATCATTAGCAGATGTTTTCTTACAGATTTTTCACCAAACTCCTAGTAAAGGAAAAATCTATTTTTCAAACAGATGTAGTTCTGCCGAATGTACTACACGAAGTACATACCATGAATAGTGCTTTAGGGTGGTATTCCACCCTTAATTAGTTTAGTAGTATCCATTTTGCAAAAAAAAGGTGAAAAAACAAGATATCAAATATTTGTACTTGGTGGAGTACATTTGGCACTCATTCTTACTGTAAAGTTTATATCACGCCTGAACGAAGAGCATTAATTTAACTTGTAGTATAAATAAACAAAGATTCCCGATTATTTATGGAAGACATCGTGACGATAATAATCATAACTATACTTCGTTTATATATACATACATACAGTTTATATATACAGACAAGTTTATCATAATTGTCATACAAATTACAACAATTATGATAAACAATTATGACAATTATGATAAACTTTGTGTTCATAGCTGAAATGTAATTAAAATATTAATATAGTTAGGAGAATCGTGTCAAATATATTGTAAGCTAAACTGCTGCCATAATTTGTAGCTTTTATAAATCTACTAACAAAAATCATTATAGCTTCGTTTTTCAAGTACATAATTAAATGTGCAATTCAATTAGAAGATATGCCTTATAAGGTTGTTCCTTTTCGGGAATTATTAAGATACCTAATATATATTATTAACGTAATTAAAAATAAATTGAAAAATCATGTTACCTAAGCATTTATTTTTGAGTCCATTTAAATATATTCTATGAAATCACTGCCTGATATCGGCTTGGCACGGACGTACGAAATTCAAGATCTTCTCTTAGTTTTACACATCTTATACAAATTAATCAAAATGCTTCATTGCTTATTATTCGCTTGCATAAATACAGTTTGTTGTATTATGTAAATATTCAGTTTAAATGAAGTTGGATACATTAATTATATAATTTCATTAACTAGAAGTGAAATGCATTTGATTTAGGTAAAAACCCCAAAGCTGGAAGTCAGCATCAATAGCTTTATAGGAAGAGTTATGTCTCCATCCTCGTAAAACCCACGATCCTACCTGTGGTACTAACTACTTCAATGTAATTTAAACCATTTGAAATTGGAATAAAGTTGCATTTCTATTTCGTCTGATTTTAAAGCAATTTTTTTTGTTGGGCCTTAGGAGGATAAATCTGAATCCGTTGATGCTGACTGTGGACTGTGGGCATCAATAAGATGTATTTTTACTTAATACCTAGGTATTTTATATTTTAAAACAAACTAGTTTTTACATAGAATGGCTGTTATGTTTTATCATTCATTTAGATTTTTTGCTGCAATGAATCAAATAGGTATAAGTATGTAGATTTGTATATTGATTATAATTAAAACCTTTTGTTCATTTATTAATCATTAAGGTAGAAAATCAAAATGAATAAAAGCTATTCTGAATCTTAGCTAGGTATTTAGGTACTTATCATGTTCATGGTTGTCTCGCGGGCTTTCCATATTGTATACCTATATAAAAAAAAAGATTCCGCTTTATGTATACCTATTTATAAAATAAATAGGTTTATGGAAATATTGAGACACTGTTTTTATTTATTGCTGACGATTGCTGAGATAAGTATTGCTGACGGTTTTGATATTGAGACAATAGTAGGCCAAAGAGTAAGTAAATTATCAAGGGCATACAGGCAGGGGCGTATTTTGAAATTTGGCGCCCCGCCCCGGGCCAGTAACCAGTAAGTTTCGGCGCCCTAAAGTCAAGGAAGAACACCAAAAAGCAATCCGCCAGGGGCGGCATACGCCGCCCTTTGCGGATTGGCGCCCTGGGCCATGGCTCGGATGGCCCTAGGGAAATACGCAGGGGCATCCGGGCCATAAATAGGTAACAAAAAAAAACAAGAATGTGACACAATTCTTCACAGGGATTGACAGGTAAACCTATGCTGGCGCCATCTGTAAAACAAGTCGATCGGCCCGATTGGTAATATCGAAATTAGAAGTTCGTTTCCTTCCATTTCCCTTCCAATGTTTGTGGTAGGGCGTAGGGCCTTCCTCATTTTAAACGTCAAACTTCTATGAAATTATGACGTATAAATGACACTTGCACTGCGTGGGTGTGTGGGCTATCAAATCCGCTGCAGACTATTCTTGGTCTGACTCTAGTGCAACTCTAGTGAGTTTTATAACTTGGTCAAGCAAATCTTGTCAGTAGAAAAAGGCGCGAAATTCAAATTTTCTATGGGACGATTTCTATACGCGCCTACATTTTTTAAATTTGCCGCTTTTTTCTACTGACAAAATTAGCTTGACCATCTATATATTTTCTTTTGTACTAGTTGGCCCCTGACTAGTTGATTGATGGGCGTTTTCTTCTATAGCCAAAACAGCTTTTCTGACATTTCGTTTTTGACGTTGACAACATGACTTGACACCATCTTGACACGAATTAATTTATTTACGTGTTATCGATAAAGATAATTACAAAAAAACTAATGTTTATTGTATTGGTTGAGTACTAAGAACACTGAGGATATAAAGAAAACTAGCTACACTAAATCTAGGTTTAGTAAATAAATATAAAATGGCAGAGGCTAACGAAAACGAGGAAAATCCTCTGGACATCAACGGCAGCCATTTCAACTCTGATATGTATTTGGAACGCCTTCTAAAATTTGCCAATTTAAGGCAAATAATGGACAAAGAGGCCGAAATAGTCACAGAGAGTCAGTTCCTTCAGTCGGAAATGCAGACATTAGTCTACGAGAACTATAACAAGTTTATATCGGCCACTGAAACTGTTCGCAAAATGAGATCAGATTTTAAGATTATGCAGGAGGAAATGAACAAGCTTAGTGAAAACATGAACAAAATAACATCGTTTAGCGCACAGATATCAGATTCTTTAAAAGAAAGTGGTAATAATGTTAGTAGGTTATGTGGAACACGACAACTTTTGGATAAACTTCAATTTCTGTTCCTTCTTCCGAGCCAGCTGAATAAAGCGATTGAGGAAGGGCGTTACTCGGACGCCGTCCACGACTACACGCACGCCCAACGGGTTCTGCAGAAATACGGAAACCAGCCGTCATTCCAAAGCATTCAAACAGAATGTTGCGAAATAATTGATGGATTGAAGAAAACCTTGAGGGGTAGGCTTTTGAGTCCCGATACAACCGCGTCAGAGTTAGCTGAAAGCGTAGGATTATTAAGACAGCTGCAAGAAACTGATTCCACTCTTCAAGACATATTTTTGAACTGTTCAGAAAGCCGCCTAGACCAACATTTGCAAGCGTTGAGTGGCATGGTGGACAGTACAGATATTTTGGAATGGGTGGAACACTGCAATAACACTCTCTTAGCTGACTTAGGCATAGTCATATCCTGCTACCATGAAATGTTCCAGGAAAAAGACAATACCAACTTGCCTGATTTTGCTGATAAAGTCATGACTCAAGTATTCCATCTTTTTGAAGAAGTGGTTAAAAGGCCAGAAAATATTGGTACTGAGATTCTTATTAGGGGATTGGATAAATTCTTTAGAAAACTGCAGGCAATGACGGAGATTATACTGAGTGATGGCATGTCTAACAAAGCCGTTGACACTGTCGTTCAATGCATTAACCATAAGGCTACAATACAGTACCAGTCCATTCAGGCCCAATTTAAAGAGAGTCTCATGAAGGTTAGACAGTCGCTTGCAAGCAAGGGCACAGAGAACCCTGATCTTAAAGAAATTCTAAACTCCCTTCAGGTTTATCTAATGCAGAAAATACAGGCTTCCTTATTAGACTTGATGGCATTCCTACAAAATAACCTCTCATTCGGGCTTAAGGCATGGTGTGCAAAAGCTGTAGCAGATAACTGCTGGGTTATAATCTCAGAGTCCATGACAAATCTGTCAGATACAGTTAAAAAAATGGCTTGCCTGCAATCCAACAACAACATTCCATTTGAATTACTCCTGATTTTAGCCAAACTTTGTTTAGAAATGCAGGATAATGGAGTAAGTACTCTGCATACTCATCTGTTGAAGCTCTTGGAGGAGTCTGCACCGGGGTTAACAGTAGAAAACAAAGATACTAATAGTATAATGGTGCATCTATCAACCGCGGCACAGACTGCATTAGATTCTGAAGTTGTTTATATAGGACAGACTGCAGCACAGATGTTGCGAGTGTCAGTGCTAGCTAGAGACTGGCTCCGCGCTCCGGAGCCGCGAGGTCCTCGAGCAGTGTGTAGGAGAGTCGTAGAGACACTTGCAAGTGCAGACAGTGCGGCTTCACAACTATTTCCAACCAGCATGAAGCAATCCAGCGACTCAAGCCGTAGAACTATCTGGTCGCGTGCCCCATCGTCATTTTCACCTATAAATAGGATTTTCTCTGAGAGAATAGAGGTGTTTAGTCCAGCAGGGGCTGATAGAGCAGCATTATCAAATGGAGCCCTCAAAGTGGCCCTAAAGGCCTTAGTAGAGTGCGTAAGATTGCGTACTTTCGGCCGCCATGGCTTGCAGCAATTGCAAGTTGATATACATTTTCTACAGCAAAGACTATCTTGCATGGGGAATGATGAGAGACTCCTGAACGCTCTTCTAGAGGACGCTTTAGCCTCAGCACAGTTAAGATGCGTGGATCCTCAACTTATGGAGCCTAGCATTGTTGACATCATTTGTGAAAGAGGGTAGGAAAAATAGGATAAGAGAAAAAGGAACGGAATTAGATATTATTTATTGTCTTACTACAAATTATAAACATATGATGGTATAGTTATATATTCCATTGAAAATAAACAAATGAACTATTTTCTGACAATTTATTTATAACCCATTAACCAAAACTTTGCATTATCATATTAAAAATAATGATATCTACATAATATATAAAATTTACGTTAAATGCTCCTAAAACATAAATCTCACGAGACAGCTAAGTTTTATTGTAGACTTTGACATTAAGTTTACAGTTAGGGGGCACAACAAATATTTTGGAAATAAAACTACATACATAAATTTTGGTCCTACTTAGCTCTCTATGTCCAAATTTAAAAACTGTTTTATACTCGATTTTTTATTGTTTACTGATTCCAAAAATATCTATTTTTTCCTAATTTGTCAAATATAAATGTATTCCAAATTGAGGTTTCCTCGAAATTCATTTATTACATATAACTATAAACATTTGTCATTACAATCATCTAATTTATATACTTAGTTGTTTATAGTTCATTTATACATTATATCGTATATGATTCCAAAATATCGAAGAAGCAACTAAATAATTCATGTCAACTACCTACTGGAAGCCAGTTGAAGGGTGAACAGACATTTCAAATGAAAAAAATATTAGATTTTACGAATCACCCTAAAAGGCTAAAATCAACCTTCTGCCTTTTGCATACAGTTCAGTTTCACTGAAGGAACAATGTCTGTGTATCCACAGACAAAAGTACCATTAATTAAATTTTATTCCAATACAATTTCCCAATTAAAATAATTTTGCCACCTTTGTGTTAAGAAACAATGTTAATAAAACCGTATTGTTTCACTGACTTCTTAAAAAAGTGAAGTAATTCAAATGATTATGATTCTAAGTAGCAGGGTAAACTGCCCTAAAGTTTGGTCGCCTCCCCCTAACATTAACCACTGCAGTAGTAATGATCAAAAGGGGTGAACGATGTTAGGGCACTTTACCCTAACCGCCAACAAAACTAATTAAAAAATATAATCGCAAAAAAATATTCAATTATTCGATTGCCCGCTTACCACTTGCATGGTTGGGAAACTTACAACTTATAAGGAGAGGTATTTCCACATTTATTATAATGAGAACTTAATCCAGCCACTTGAACAACCAAAAATGGTCATTTGGCTCTGCAACTTAAATCCTATTCGTTAAATAAATCTTCATTCTACACTCTATGTGTTAAAACAGACATGGGAAATTGGAATTATTTAAGATGAACATAATTTACAATTTCAACTTTCTTGTCTAGGAAATAGGGTCGATGTTAGCGCGGATTATTTACCAAACTCGTTCATCTTAAATAATTTCAAACAACAGTACTTTGCATTTATAATACAGTACTGTCAATAGAGATTGCACAACGGATCATATGTCTGAACTGAAATCAAGTCTCCTACCGAACAACATAAATAGATTAGTTATTCTTACACTACAACAATTCAAATTGACAAAATATACTTATATATCTTAATATTAAATGTACAATATAAACACTCAGACACGACGGCCCACAATAACAAAATATTTCAAAATTGTAAAAATATTTCTATACAGTGGTCCGTGCGTTACATTATTGTGAGCGCGTGGCGCGTCCTAGCTGCGAACCGATTATAGGTTCAGAAAAACCGGTTTTTCTAGCCTTTGAACCGGTTCGCATTCCAACTAGCTTCCGACTGCTTACAGCTATACAGGGAGCCCAATCAGTCTGGGGCCACGCTCAGGCACTAAAAGGATGTCCACTGCAGAAGTGAAGAATTAATATTTCAGTTCAATATCTTAGGCCATGGACCCATGGACCTTTAATGTAAGATAGATGTCGCGTCTAAATTATTTCTTAAAATCTTGAATGACGTCACACTCGTTTATCTGTATAATCTCTGTGAGATGTGATACAAAACCAGTGTGACTGGGTGTGTCTATAAAATATCCATACAGGAAATCCGGAACTAATCCGGAAATCTGGAAAATCCGATTTCACTTAAAACTTAAAATACTAGTGATGTTTTTACCTCCAAATGATTATTTTTTAGCAAAAACTTTCAAATTTCATTTCATAATAAAATATGTTGGTCCAAATGCTTTTTCGGATTGGCCGAGTAGAAAACACATAGTTAACTTTTAAAATTACATTTTGAGGTTAAAAATTGCTTGGCAACTTTGCTCAATGTAACTTCAACTTCAATTATGTGGCATTATAATATAGATTAGATCAGACAACATCGAATATTGACCTGAAATAGGCTTCTTTCAAATCGACAGTGAACCCTTGCGTAAAGCGGAGACCCCTTACAACTAAACCTTAAGGCCGTACTACACGTATTATGGACTCCTAATGAATGTGAGTGGGCCATTTTATACATTTTACACCCTTGTTAAATATTGGATTTGGAATTTTATATGTTGGTTCTACTCTGACCTTTTGAAAAAACAGTCCCAAAAATTCCATACAGTTTTCGTTCCTTTAATTTTGTTACCGTTATACAAAGTCTGTGAAACATGGTAACGGAATTGAAAAAGGGACTTTCTTATTTCCTGTGAGAGTCAATAGAGCTCGTCATTCTGATTAGATATAACATAAAAGACTAAAAAACAATAGTGATGTGAACAACTTTAATACTTTGAACGCCACGCCGGTCGTTGAGAAACTTAATCAGAGTGACAGAGAAAAATCCCCGCAATTTGCGAACTTCGATTTTCGCGGTTATAGCCCAGACGTCTTTGGTGGTCTAAGTGTTAAATAAAATGTTTTATGCCACTTAAAACACCCAAGCAGTGAGTAATTTTAAGTAGAATGTAAAGTACTCACTGAACGAACATGGGTCATCCCATAAAACGTGTAGTAGTTACAAGAGGTCTATTTCCTCGACGGACGCTTATCGGGCAACGGTATGCCGGTGTGTACGCGGCTCCTCGCACTAGCTGTCTTCTTCACTGATTTCCGAACACTGTCCTTACCACTGACTACTTTCTTTTGCTCGACACTAACTTCTTTTTTCCCACTCTTTTTTACCTGATCGACACTTTTCCGCGATTGCTCGACACTTTTCCGCGGTTGCTCGACACTTTTCCGCGGTTGCTCGACACTACTGGCGTCTTTCCCACTCTTTTTTACCTGATCAACACTTTTCCGTGAATGCTCGGCGACAGTGACACTTTTTTTCGGTTTCTCAACATCCTTAACACTTTTTTTTACCTGGTCGACACTTTTCCTCGGCTGCTCGGCACTCGCCTTGCGGCTCGGTGGCGCTGTGTCGATGTCGCGTGGTCGACGCACGCGTGGGGGTGTGTGAGCGAGAGAGGCGTGCCGTGCGAGCAGGGCGGCGCTACTGAATAGTTGGCCGCAGTCGCAGCGGTGCTCGGCCGCTGCTGTTCCTGTAAAAGCGGGGTTTTTGGTTGACATAAATGACAGGTAACGAGTAACGGATTTACGGTATTCATTACTTCAATGATATTGAAACAGTAGCGCATTCCTTTTGTTCATATCTAGACAAAAGAAATTCAACCATATTGCCTTCACTATTGATTACAAAATCAACTGACCATTTTTCTTGTATGATGCGCCTGAAGATAGAATTGAATATTGGATCTCTACTGGGTTGACCACAATGTACAAAATTGATTTAATTTGCTTCAATTTCAAATAATTATGAAATTAATTGCAGATATTTATAGCAGACCAAATACACCTAAGGGCAAAACATTGTTATTGTTACATTCGTAGCACAGGAAGTTAGTTTTGATAAGGACTTTTACATAAAATTTTCCTGCTCATAATGCATCAGCATCAGGCCAAAACTTTTGAATCAAATCATACGTATTTAAAGTAATGGTGATCTAATTAAAGTTACTCACGTCGTTTGATCGGTTTCGCAGGCGAAGGTTTAGCCGTCTTGACGATGGCCTTCCCTAGCGACTTTCGCTTCGCTATCGCGCTGAGAGACTTTCTCTTCTCGGCCATCGTCTTCCTCCGTTTCGTATCTTCCGCCGGAACATCTTGCTTCTCCGGTTTTTCCGGAATAGTCTTCGGGAAGGAATACTTCACGTCGCTGTCATCCGAGTCGGTTGAAGGCACTTTGACTTCTATTTTGGGTTTGACCACCGGTTTGGAAGGCGAGGGAACGTCGTCAGATTTGGCGCGGAGACGCGGGATTTTAGGCGGGTGCTGGAGTAACGATCGTCTTCTGACTACGTCTTTATGTGGTTTCTCGAATTGTAAGGAATTGCGCTTTTTAGCGCGGATTTTCGTGAAGGTCTTGCTTTCGGTCGTCTCCGCGACTTTGAAGTCAGGGTTGAACATGTAACGGATCTCATCCTCGTCGCTGGAAGGCGCGGTCCGCTCGTCAGTCGGCGGAGCGAGTTTCTGACGCTTCGTCACACTCGGCGCCACTTTTTCTTTAATTGGAGTTTTCTTCTTAGGCGTGTCTTCGATAACTATGATCTCTGCTACTTGTTTGACTTTAGCTGGAGTTTCTACCGACTTTGCAACTTTGGGAATAGGATTTTCTGACGGCGGTGCTTTCTTTTCAGCTGTTTTAGGCTCGGTCTGTTTTTCTACTTTCTCGACTGTTGGTACTATTGCTGGTTTAGGAGGATCTTCCTTTACCTGAGGTACATCCTTAGGAAGATCAATTGGTTTTTCGGGAGGTTTTACCACTTTTTCCTCAACAGCTTTTGTCTCTATTGGCGGTGCCTCTTTGTCAGATTCTACTTTACTTTCCTGTGACAGTTCTGCCTTAGCACTTTCTTCAGCGTTCTTTTCTTCTAGCGCCGCTGCTTGTTTGGCTGCCGATTGCCTCTTTTTCCTCAGACAAATGACCGTGTGTTTATTCAGCGAATGCTCGTTAGGGAACACCATGTAGCACAAATTGCATTCGTGGATAATATCTTTAGTGGACAACGCACTTTTTACGCTCTTCTGATCATCAGATTTCTCGGAGCTGGTCTCTAGATGTTGCTCTTTGTGTTCGATCAAATGGTGGAGTTTTCTGAAGGTTTTCTTGCAGATATCGCACTGCGGCGGCGGTGTCGGCTTCTCTTTCTCCTTTTCCTGGGTTATGGAGTTGGATCTCTGCCGGTTAATGCCATCATGGGTTTCTCTGTGCTCCACGAGATGATGTAGCTTCCTAAACGACTTGTCGCAGGGTTCGCAGCGGAAACCTGCACTCTGGTCATCTATTTTTGAAGACTCAAGGTTTTTGGAAAGCTCCTTCTGTTCAGAAGATGTCTTCCTTAGCGCCCTCGACTGCACCGGGTTGTGGATCAGCCTGTGTTGGACCAAATGATGTAGTTTCCTGAATTCTTTCTTACACGTTTCACAGCTGAACACAGATTTTTCTGTAGGCTCGGGTTCGTTGTTCGATTTTTTATCTTCTTTTTTATGCTGCAGCTTATGGCTGACCAGGTAGGAAAGCTGTCTGAAGCTCTTGTTGCATATTTCGCAAACGAGACTACTAGCCCTCGGGTTGAGTTTGGGCTTGATGGTCTTTCGGGGTTCAGTCTTTTTAGGCTCATCTTCTTTAGCGTCAGTTTCGATCGGAATGACGTCGTCGCTCGAAGACGATTTGCCTGAGTCTTTCGACTTTCTTTTACTGGGAGTTTTTCTGACCGGAGAGTGATCCACTTCATCGGCATCGTGTCTCGAACCTCGCGATTTGGGTTCGCTGTCTCGCGACTTTGTCTCGCTCTCGCGTGAGAGCCGCGAGCGGCGCGGACTGCGTTTCTCGGAATCGGATCGGCTCGGGGACGGCCCGGTGCAGTGCTTTACGTGTTTGAACACGACATTTTCCGACCTGAACAGCTTGTTGCAGATGGGGCAGACGATCTTTTCGTTAATCTTTCCCATCGTCCAGTTTTCTTTGATCATGGAATCATCATCACTAGAATCGTCGGAACTGCTGATATGTTTAGACACTTTAGCGTCGATGAGTCTCGGTTTTTTCTGGGGACTGACTGTAGTATCTCCCGCGGCATCGGGCAGAGGATTTTTCCTCGGCCTTCCGCGGCCGCGTTTGACGGGTGTACTCTGTGAACTGTCCACGCTCTGAACACTAGCGTTCAAGGTCTCCGACTGATCGAGCAGCTCGGCCGCCTTCACGAGGCTGTCTATAGCCGAAACCGCGTCAGTATGGAGAACAGGAGGCATGGGATTCGGTCGGATCTCTGTAGGCTCTTCGACGCTCCTCCCGAGCAAGTACGATTTCTTCGGAACGACATTCTGCTTCCTCTCTGGCTTATCCTCAGTTTTCCGCTTCTTTTTAGGCGAGACGTCTATACCCAGGTCACTAGGCTCGATCAACTCTAAGTCGGGGGTTTCTACAGGGGTGAGCACCTGTTTGCGTTGATGTTTGCTCTTGGTTTTGACTTCCTCCTGCCTTTCGTCTATAGCATCAAGCATGTCTGAGTCGAGAGAATCTCCAGTTCCGACGGTGACTGCGTCAGGCTCTGGCGCCCGCTTGGCCGGTGATAAGTCCCGGCCTTGGACGTTCAATTGAGTACTATTAAATTCCGAAACGTTTGAATCTAAGTATACAACTTTGACAGGCTTGTCTTCTATGATAGTGATCGGGCTTTCAATACGGCGTTTGGCGCTCACCGATATCGCTGTCTGATACGCCAGTTGAAGCTTCGATTGGTACTGCTTATTAGTTTCCACAGGAATATACTTGCTCGCAGCTTTGCTCGGATGATACTGCTTAACCGGTAGGTGCTTGTGTGGTGACTTAGCTTTGGCTTCAGCAAGCATTTGTTCGTTTCGAGAAATCTTCTTTGGTGGCACCTCCCTTGGCACAACCGTTTGGATGACTTGGTGAGACTCTGTGATGGTTAAACGATCTTCATAGGTGACCGAATTGCGTCTCGCAAACTTGTCGAATTCCTTTTCGGTTATTATTTTGTCTTTACTCGTGTTAGCCTCGTGGGTCGGTATCGCGACCGACTTCTCTGCCGTTTTAGACGAGCCTTTAGACGAAATCGAGGACTTTTCTTTAATTTCTAGATTTATAACGTCCCCCTCGCTCAGTTTCTGCTGAGATTTAGGCAGAGGTAGCAGATTGGGAATCTTGCTAACCTTCGGCGGTATACTCTGGGGTTCAGTTTTGGATAAAACTTTAGACTCTGTGTATGGCCGCGGCAATTCGTGTGGCGGCCTCTCCACGAAGGGTATTCCGTGTAATTCGTTCATCTTCATTTCAATAGCATCCAAGAGAGTAGGCTGACTGTTAGTTTTTGGTTCAGGCTTTTTATCAACTTTCTCAATTATAGGTTTTTCTGTAACAGTCGGCATAATAGGTTCTGGGCTTTTTCCAGTTACCGCCCTATTGATAATACCTTCAATTGTTTTATCAATTAGGTGCTGATTATTGATTTCCTTTCTCTGTTCCTTTTTAGTAGTACTAGATGCAGCAGCTGCGACTACGGGCTCTGACTGAATCTTTTGTGGTTCTTGCTCAGGTTTCTTTTCAATAATTGGTTTAGGTTTTACAACAGGAGCCTCAGGTTTCACAGAAACTTTAGGTTCGATCTTAGTTGAAGTAGCAGGGGCCGTTTTGCTCGCAAACGCTTCAGCTTTCACATTTCCTTTATTTAGTGACTCTTTAATTTTCATATTCGCATTATAGGTTTGCCTTTGACTATCGATCTTCTTTAGGACATCTCTTCTATTTAAATCATTGGGCTGCTTAATCTGGTTTGCATTAGATATGTTGACTGGCTTCGATTCTTTGATTTTATTTAAAAAGTCTTGGCGATTAGCTTCAGTCCACTTGCCGAAGGGAACTGGCGCATGATTATTATTAATGGACTTTGGTTTTGAGTCAACTGCATTTGTTAATTTATGGTTAATTTCCCTTTTGGCTTCAGCAATATTTATAATTGGGGGTTTGATATCTGACTTTATTTGTGGTTTGATTAAACTTTGAGTATTTTGGATTGGTAACCTGCTTTCCGATTGCTCTTTACTAGGTAATAATGGCGTGGTCTTTACATCTTTAGTATTTGCGATTGGTAATGCTTCTTTCTTCTCTAATTTCTTGCCTGTTGATTCCAATTTAGAAAATAAATTCTCTGGTTTATTATGTATGTTATTCACGATCAAATGATTTACTTTTGCTGTTGAGATCGAAGGATCTAGTGCAGCTGATTTCGTTTCAGTAAAATTCTTATCAATAGGTTTCATTTCAACTGATTCCTTCACATTCGACGTTTTTTCTACATTTTGATTTATTTGGTCTCTAGGAAGCGTAGTTCCTTTTATTAATTCGTTTTGTATTATTTTAATATTATGGTTTAATTGAGTATCTTTAGGGTTAGTGCCTTTAACTTCGATATGACTAAAACTATTTGTTTTTATTTCAGTTCCAGGCTTATTTTCTGTTGTAGTCTTATCAGTTTTTATGGTGTTAGTCTTAAGATCTTTCACGGATGTTGCTATTGTTGTATCTATTTTATCAGGTTTAAACTTGTCGATATTATGATCTGACGTGATATTTATGGCAGTAGCTTTTATCGAGCTTGAGTTGCCCGTCTGAAGAGTTTCAGCAACACATGCTTTGTTTGTGATGGAAGTTGTAGGTTTAATTTCTCCTGTTTCCAAAACTTTCTTCATTTGATTACCAATAATTGTTGATTTTATTTCAACGGCCGGCGCTACCTTTTCTACTTCTCGTTTCTGTGATTCACATTTTTCAGGTTGGCTTTCAAGAATCTGCTCTTCAATGACTAATACATCTTCATCGACCTCCATGTCATCTGATTCAATGATTACTGTAGGTGACAGTGGTTTAACTTCAGGTTTATCATTTATGGATGTTTTATCTATTGCATTATCAATTTCCATAGGTACGCTAGATATTTCTTTTTCTTTTGCATCTGTATGTGTAGTTGGTAATGGTTGCTTGGGTGTTAAAGGTTGCTTTTCTTCGGTTTTATTGCCCTTACTAACACTTGTCGTTGGAATTTCAACCCTACTTGTACTTGGAGCAGCATTTGGTTTCTTAGAAATGTCTTCTGGTTCATCTTTTTTCATTTTTTCCTTCTCCTTAGCTATTGGTACTTTAACTGATTCCATTAGTTTTCCTAGCATCACAACTTTCGCTTCATCTTCATTCAGTTTCGCTACCTCTACTTTATCACTAGTTTTGGCATTAGAACTGCAAGGGATTTCATCTGTTTTCTTCTCAATTACATCAGACACTACTTCCTTTGTCACTACACTGTCCTGCTTTTTGCCAGGACTGTCCTTATCTCCGGGTTTGTCAGCTGGTGTTTCGTCAATTGTTTTATCAGGACTAGCAACATCCTTATTTTTGGATGTTGAGGGTGATTCCAAATTTTTTTGTTTGCAATTGTCTGTGTGGACTTCTATAGTCTTCTTGATGTTGTCTGAATGTCTATTAGGATGTAGTTGCTGGTCTACCATCGTTTTAGTTAGTGGAATTCCTTCCTTGTTAGGAGTGGAATGGACCATAAGGGGTGACTTCCTTGACTCACTGAATTTGACCATTTTCCCGTTTACGTTTCGTTCTGTTCTGTCAGCTTGGGGTTCTTTAGGTTCCGTGTCTTGTTTAGATGTGGACGCAACGGGAGCATCCTTGTCTGGTGTTGTATCCTTCTTTTCAGCTTCTTTGCTTGTGCTTGGTTGACAAACAACCGGCTTGTTGTCGTCTTTTGACGTGCTTGGGGCAGCTGGTGCTGGTCGTTCTCTAATAGGCTGCAAGATCAAAACAAATATGTTAAATATATGCCACCCAAATCTTACTGTAAATGGTTTTTATAGGTATATTGTAACTGTAAAAGTTCTACATTTCAAGGCTATGAAATAACAGATAAATGAGGTATAACCCATATAACCAAATTTGCTTTGAAGCAAACTTTCCATGCATTTCTATTGGACTATTGACCGTCTGTATATTCAGATAGAGCGAGAGTCCACAACAAGAAAACGAGAAGTGAGGCAGGACAAAATAAACGCAGCCTCGCAATATAAGTTAGATTACGAAAGGATTTAAATTCAGTCAGATTTCAATGGCGTCTATAGCAATTTGCCGCACTAGAAAAGCCAGAATAAGTTACGATGCGGCCTATCAAAATCACATCCCTCGTGAAATTCGACAAATATAAAATATCATATGCAATCTGCATATTCAAGCACTAGCAGAGCCTGCGTAGCGTTCACTATTACAGCCGTAAAATTAGCTTAACGTTAGTATGACATTCGAATTTTTTTTTAATTTTTTCGATGAGGCGCGCGCACAGCTCTTGTGAGCAAGGACCCCGCTAAGGATACGGACGAGCCTTGTTCATATGCATATCTGTCGCCAGTTTTCCCTTAGTCGCCTTATACGGCACCACGACTTTCGAAAATTCAATGAAAGTTCGATTTTCGACGTTCGAAGTACAAACAGCAACACTCCTAACTGTACATCGGTGGACCTTATTACAAACGGCATAAGGTCCACCGATGTAAAGTTAACAGTCCGGGCGATGGCCCGCTCACCGGACAGCTGACGGCGCGGCCCTCCGCCGCGCTCGCAGTCTGCGCGCCGCCCTCCCGCAGCGCGGCGGCCGCGCGCGCCCGGCCCGAGGCCCGCGGCAGCCTCGCAGAGGCTCCTCTCCCGTTGACCCAGCTGCATTCACAATAACACTTTATGATAATATCTTACCGTCTCTTGGGGCACTACGACTACTTCTTGTATTTCTTCGTAAACTTCTAAATTGCCTTCGGCGTTTTCTCTATAACAACAGAAAAAAAAGAAAATTAAAATAAAATAAAGAAATAAATGAAATAAGAGCAAATCCTATTGCGCGTTAAAGTAACTTTTAGCCCCCGACAGAAAAGGGGGAGTTATAAATTTAAAGTGTGTATATGTATGTTTGTGCCTCTGTGGCATTTTAGCTCTCCAACTGATGAACCGATTTGAGTGTGGTTAGTGAAACAAAGTGTTATCAGCCAAAACTCTTTAGTTAGATGTTGCAGTTTACAGCTAGGCTGAGTTTTTGCACTGAACTTTTTAAGTCTAACCATTGTGATTGTATCATCTGATAGAAAATTGGAATTAGAATGGCTTCCCAGAATTCTCAGACTAAGTATTTAGATGCAGAACTGTTTGGCCTAGTTGATCAGTAGTGACCCTATTAAGCCAGTGGTCGTGGGTTGAAATCAAGGTAAGGCCATTTATTTGTGTGATGATGATGAGCATGGATAAATAGTTGTTCCATATAGGTGTTTCTTAGGTATTTAAGTAATAATAAAAAATAAATAGTTAAATATTATAGGAATATTATTAATATTATAGTATTATTTTATCGTCGAATGCAACCTTCTCGTTTGCCGCGGCGTGTTTTGCTTGGCGCCATAGCTGATGCCAAGAGAAGTGTCGGTCGGCCGATGCTACGGCATAAGGACTGCGTCAAGCGAGACATGAACTCCTTCAACATCCCGGTTCATAAATGGCAGGAGCTTGCCGAGGACAGAGATAAGTGGCGCAATCTGGTGTTCGATGGTCGTAAAATCCACGATGACGCCTGGTTTAAGACACTCGCAAGTAAGCGAGCCAAGCGTCATCAGCCACGGGCACACTACACCTGCCAGTTTTGCGGTCGTGGTTGCCGCTCCCGTATTGGCTTATACAGCCATGAAAAAAGTTGTCGCCCTGCCTGACACTGTTTGTATAGTCTGCAATAGACTGAAAGGCCTATGATGAGTATTATTTATAAATATCTATATATTACATAAATCATCACAACACAAGCTTTAGCTGTGGGGCTTAGTCAATTTGTGTAAAATGCCCTATCTTTAAAAAACACTCTGAATGTGGAAAGCTCCAAGTATCAAAATGATTGACAACTAAATACTGTAATAGCAAGTTTCTTCATTACTATGCACATGCAGAAACAAAGTAGGTAAAAACAATGCACATATTTCATTACTTATGTAGATGTATATGATTATGTGTATTTCGATATGAGTTTCTTGGTTTAATAACTGCCACTTGTTAATTTTCTAACTTCACATAGTTTTTTAGGGTTCCGTACCCAAAGGGTAAAAATGGGACCCTATTACTAAGACTCTGCTGTCCGTCTGTCTGTCACCAGGCTGTATCTCATGAACCGTGATAGCTAGGTAGTTGAAATTATCACAGACGATGTATTGTTGCCACTATAACAACAAATACTAAAGACAGAATATAATAAATATTTAAGTGGGGCTCCCATACAATAAACGTAATTTTTTTGCCGTTTTTGGCGTAAATGCTACGGAACCTTTCGTGCGCGAGTCCGACTCGCACTTGGCCGGTTTTTTTTATACAGCAGATAATGGTAAAGTTCTTGACATAAGTTTTATTAGTTTAGGATTATTTATGATCATTTTATCAGTTTTCAGTGATATCACCCATCAAAGGTTATTGACCTTGTGTAAATAAATAGCGGATACATTTGAATACTATATTTAATCAAATGTAGGGTATGTCAAACAATATGACGTGTATTGTGCCATACACAAATATAAGAGTGTGACATAATATCTAGTGCATTCCAATGATTAATATATCGTGTTTTTTTTTCTACTTATGCAATTTTAAACATCCAATAGCTAAGTGCTACAAAATGTGCTAGACATACAAATATAACAAAATTAATTGTCAAGTTTCATCATTAATAAGATGTTGTTAGTAAAAATATATTTAAATTGTTATTAAATTATTTTTGATTACAAAAAAAGACTTGAAGTGTAATGATCAAAAGATTAATTAAAAATTTCTCATAAGGTTGTTTTCATAATGTATTCAAAACTTACCGGACTTTAAGAAACTTGAAGCTAGGCTCCTCCTCCTGCGGCTCCTTGACTATCTGAACTGCAGCCAGCTCGTCCTGACCCTCCTTCCGGTACAAATACAGCCCGGTCCCGATGCTTATAGCCGCCACATTGTTCCCGTCAATTTGCAGAACAACCTCCGTCCTGTCTTCTTCTGCATTATTATCTGGTATATTTTCTTCACTGTTATCATTTGGGAGATTCGCCTCTCCGTTATCGTTAGGTAGATTGGCTTCTGCTATCTCCGCTTCATTGTCAAGATTGGCAATCTGTTCTGCATCATTGTCTAAAGGAAGATGGGCAATTTCTACTTGTTCTTCGCCATTAATTGGAATATTTGCCTCTACGTCTTCAAGAAGGGCATGGTCTAACAGATTACCTTGGTTTAATGGTACGTTGACTGGAGGCTCGTCTGCCACCTGTTGGACAATCTCTACTGGTTGCCCGTCAACCTTGTCTACGGACATTTCAGTTGGTAGCTTTAAACTTGTTTGCTTACTTAATTCATTGTTCCCTTGCAAAGGAAGACTGGAACTTTCTAGTAGCTTTAAATTCTGATTACTTTCAGATCCATCATCACTTTTTGATGTACTAGAACTTTCCACCTTGGAAGTAGAAGCTTTCTCAACATCATCAACCAGCAAACCAGAACTTGCAGGAGACTTCAAGTTGGGAGGTTTATCAATTTCAACATTGTCATCTATCACAAGTTCATTGCCATCATACGAGTTATCATTATCATCAAATATGTTGACTCCACCGGACAAAATGTTAGCCGCCTCAATTTGTTTACCAATCTTATAGTCTATTTTTCCAATTGGAGACAGATTGGGGAAGCAGTCGGAAGCGTTGAGAGTGGAATCCGCGCTGGTCGTCGCCAGTGACACGTCTTTGGTGATGTCGTTGTCAAAGGAGTCGTCTTCTGAGAGAGAGTAGTACTTGGAGGGCGTGTCGTTGGCCGTGAGGAAGGAGTCGCCGGCCCCGGAGCCGTCCAGCGACGAGTCCCGCGAGCCGCCTGCGCCGCCGCCGCGCAACTGGTTCAATCTATCCATTCCCACACTTCATCTGCAAACTAAACAATAACATCAATTAGCCTTTCAATAACACACAAAAAAGTTTTCTTTTTTACCATCCATCTCTCAAGAGAAAATATAAAAACAACCCCCACTACGCCAAATTAGCACCTAGGTCAACAGCGAAGCATTATACGAAACATTAGTGGAGCAAACGATAATGGAACTATGTGACACTTATGATAAACATCCGAGGGAATTGAACGTACCAAGTGGATTACTAATATGTTGCATAAAATTTATTGTCATATTTTACTTTCGCATAGCAACCCTTGGCAGAATCATCATTTCGCAGAATTACTTTTTGCATAAGTTTCATGGCATACTGTTGTTTCGCACAATTTTGTAAAGCAGAATAATGCAATGGCATAATCTCAATTTGAAGAATAATACTATAATCGAATAATTGTTTTGCCGAAAATTGCGTCGCATAATATGTACTTGGCATACTGTCTTTTCGCACAATTTCCTTAGGCAGAATAATTCATTGGCATACTGTTGATGAGAATAATATTTTGATGGATAGTTAGTTTCTCGCCGAAATAGGTACCCTACTACACCAATGAATACCTACTCCAACAGTACCTATTGAGCAGGGGTCGCAGTTCTAACCTAACCTAACCTACACTTCTGGAAGCAGTTTCTTTTGAGCAGGGGTCGCAGTTCTAACCTAACCTAACCTACACTTCTGGAAGCAGTTTCTTTTGAGTAGGGGTCGCAGTTCTAACCTAACCTAACCTACAGTTCTGGAAGCAGTTTCTTTTGAGTAGGGGTCGCAGTTCTAACCTAACCTAACCTACAGTTCTGGAAGCAGTTACTTTTGAGGGGTGTGTAATGATCCGTATAACAATTTTTGATATATTTTCAAAATATATAACAACTTTTGATATAATTTCATGGTGTATAATCACTTAAGCGGTATAATGAACTTTTGATATAACAACAAAATAACTATTTTCATGGGATATAATGTTTAATCGATATAAAAGCTATTCGATATAACGTTTACTGGATATAATGAATATTTGTTATAAGTATTTATGGTATAATGTATTCAAATGTATAATAATAAGTTGAGGTTATAATAAAAAAAGTCGGTTCTGGCGCTTCGCCGGCCGCTACCGCGGCACGCTCGCTTCGCTCGCTCGGCTCGCGCGCTGTAGGGTCGCAGTTCTACCTAACACTCCTCCTCGCTTCGCTCGTCGTCGTACCTAACTGAGACCTGCCTTAAGTTCGAATACGTAGGTTGTTATAATAGTAGTAAATATTACAAATTATACCAGTACTACATTATGCCAACTGAGCGTTATATCGAACTTAATTATATACGCTGTTAATGTTAGATTAGAAGTTGTTATATTACAAGTTCATTATACTTGACGATAGTTAGACTCTTTAAGAATATACCATGTATTGTTATAGCAAAAGTGCATTATGTCCCTCAATCGTTATATCGACTAAAAATATATCAAAAGTTGTTATATGGACCGTTACGCACCCTCTTTTGAGTAGGGGTCGCAGTTCTAACCTAACCTAACCTACAGTTCTGGCAACAATTTCTTTTGTGTAGGGGTCGCAATTGTAACCTAACCTAACCTATAGTTCTGGCAGCAATTCCTTTTATGTAGAGGTCGCAGTTCTAACCTAACTTAACCTGTAGTTCTGGCAGCAATTCCTTTTGTGTAGGTTCAGTCAGCGACATGAGTATTATGCGGTAACAATTTCGGCAGAACTTTTATTCTGCTGCATAACATTCTGCGAAATTCAAGTCTACAATATGAGCAATATGCCATAAGAAATTCGGTGGAATGTAATTTATGCTACATACAATTCTGCGTATGTAAAATCGACGATAGTAGTATTCTGCTATTCAAAATTCTGCCAAGTGAATGTTATGCGACATGACAGTTATGCTAATTATACAATTATGCAAAAGTATCATTCGGTTAAAAATGTTTCTGCGAAACCTGCTATGCGAAGTGTATTTCGGACAATCGATATTATGCAAGATAAAGGGAAGCCTACCAAGTTAATATTTGCTAGAATGAGGTCTTGCTAAAATTTTAGTGAAAAAATCTTTGTTGGATATCTGATGATATGGAAGAATAATAATATTTTTGTAATAATTTACGTAAAACAACAATAATGAAACACATCGAAGTAAAGATGGACGCGAATTAGCAATGTTGCCGTTATTCAGGACGTCAAAATGAGATTACGGGACTTGATAGTGATTGACAGGTATTAATAATATCGATTGGATTGCGTACTATAATTAAATTTATTAATTCATTTCTGCAGCTGAATAGTAAGTTTTCAAGTAATTTCCAAAGAAATAAATATATTAGTAATTTTCCGTTGTGAATACCTGAGAATAAAATACCGTAAACGGTGAATATATTATCCAAAAATATTAACGGCAAATATGTAATCGATTATAGACTCGATCGATTTACTGCAGCTATCTTATCTTTAATCTGGCAATACGCGCCCTACTTAAAGATATTATATTGGCAACATTGACATTCAACGGATCAACGGTTTTAAAGCTGTCTCAAACAAACTGGACGGTTCAAGAAGACTTTCTTGTCTTTATTTTCAGACCACGTTTATAGTAATAATATTGATTTTCCTTATTTTATATAAGACATACTTTACATTAATGACAAATCTTAAATTTTCTCGTAATTTATTACCATAATGACGCAGTTTATAGATTTCAACATTTAAACTGTGCAATAGATTTTTTTACTTGCTGCTATTCGAACTTACTACATTTGTCTGTCGTTGTCAGTGTCACTGTCGCGTCAAGCGCGTCACTGTTTAGCAAAACGTTATTTTAAAAAGTGTTTTCTTGGTACTACTTTTGCTGATTTGTAGAGAAAATTATCAAATAACTATTAAGTAATCGCTCGTTAATAGTGATAAAACTAACAATGGCTCCTCGTGAAAGTATAAAAGCCACTCCTAAGGTGCAGCGCACCGTATCGAAGACCAAACCGAAGGCGTCACCCATTTCGACAATCAAAAAGACCATGGCTACCAGGAAACTCGTGGATGCAACTCAAATTAAAGGTATTTATTTTGTTCATTGTATATTTATTTACTGCAATATAATAAAATTAATATTCTAAAGTGAAAACACCAAATTATGTCAATATTTTGTACTTATAGTAACTAATACAACAGTGAAGACCCGAGCCAGTATGGCGCCGCCTTGTACGCCAAAGCCTAAGGAGTCGAAGCCGGTTCCTACACCCAGCAGTGTCACCAAAAGTGCCAAAAAGGTCCGGAAACCAAAGGCCGCCCACTCCGGAGTCCCTGTGCCCAGCAAAATGCTCAAACTAATGAAATTACAAGCTGCAGGAGGTTTATAATAACTTTTATTTTTAAGAAGTTTCTATTATAGTGTAATTTAGTTGACTCTTGATGAGGTATAACAGGATATGATAAAGACCTTTCCTTTCATATACTTAACTTTCATACTAATTTAATTTACCAATTACTGCTGTTTTTATGAAATCACATACATTTTTGTCTTTTTTCATAGTTGTTTTTTTTCTGTGGAAAAAATTGTGTTGTGGATTTTTTTTCTTTGTTGTATCAACAGGGTTGTAAAACAGACAGACAGGTACATTCAAGTGGTCCTTCATTCGGGCTTCATTAAGTATATGGTAGATTTATTTTTACCTATAATTCTTATATTTACTTTAATTATAATTTCCTTGCTGTAGAGCACCTAATACCATTTTTATAATTTAAGTTATAACTTAAATCATGTTATGTATCACGAAATATGTCACCACTAATTTCTTTATCTCTTCTCTAACTTATTTAGAATTCTTATTGGTGATGTAAGTGGCAACACAGATTTATTTTTGTATCTTTCACATCTGACTTCTGCAGTTCATTAGACAGATTTACACTCATTTAGTTTTAAAAGTTAGAAAGATACCACATAAACCTTCTGTAAATAATTAATAGAACTGATTCTATGTTTACTTACTGTGCTGTACTTTGCGAAAGAATAATGTGCTAGTCAATCGGTACTTGCCCGTTATAATTACCTACTTGCGTATTTTTCGCGGTGGGAGGACAAAATTCATTGCATGCCAAAAATACGCAATTATAACGGGTTAGCACAGATTGACTAGCACATTATTATTTTGAAGATTAGTCATGTAATGTTTTTGTTTCAATCTTCAGACTTGCTAGGAAGAGTTGCGTTCTCGCGCGCGACTCCATAAATCTTGGCCGACGCGACTTCAAGTATGGGCTCGCGCGCGAGAACGCGACTCATGCTAGACGGTTTGTATAGTAAATACAACCTTGTCAAAGTCATGCTTAGTTATTTAGCCTATAAATCAAATTTGACTATACTATGTCATGTGCCATAGACAATAGACATATGCAGATCAGCTTGATATTTACAATATAATTGATCATGTTAATTATATTTGATGAATATCAAATTGGTATAATTAAATAGACAATGTTTCACATTAATAATATTGTGGTTATTAGTGTATGAAACTAATTTACTGGTTCTGTACATTGGAAATTATGTATGTAGTTAGTTATATTACGTATACCTTAAAAAATAAGTGAACAATTCGCTTTCCAACATAATGTTTTTAGAGTGTTTTAAATTTTAAAATATTTTTACATGTATTAACTCACATTTATAAATCGATTATCGCAAATTTTACATGTTTCATAACAAATTTGATTTTTTTGCAATAAAAATCGCATAACGTATGATGTATAACGTACTGTTTCTCTAATTGACATATTACGACCCAGAGCGGCTACCGCGAAAACCGAAATTCGCAAATTGCGGGGATCTTTCTTTTTTACTCCAATGAAGGCGTAATTAGAGTGACAAAGAAAAATCCCCGCAATTTGCGAACTTCGATTTTCGCGGTTATAGCCCAGACCCAGACATATGTAAGTTTTACATAATTTTAAAAATATTGACATATCCCACCTTCGCTCCACCACGCCTTAGGACCTTTACACACTACGACTTTTGACAGCTTTACAGACGCGATATAAATACGTTAGAAAAGGCTCTTAGGCCCACTTGCACCGTCCCACTAACCCGGGGTTAAGCGGTTAAACCGTTAACCAAGTGTCAAATTGTACTGGTAACCATGGTAACTCCAGGTTTAACCGGTTAACCCCGGGTTAGTGGAATGGTGCAAGTGGCGCTTAGTCGTACGAATAGGGCGAATAGATTTAAGTCTTGCCATGTAACCTTGTACAGTCGTTTGCAACAATATCTTGCACGATGTGCGTAAAAAAGTTGACACAGCTCGAAAATGCATGCACCTGTGACCTTATTACAGTCGCTATCAAATATACCGGAGCGACCGAGGTACTCAAAAATATCTGAACACGCACTCTAACCTAACGCGTTGACAATTGAGTCAGTAGAGGCGTGTCCAGTACTTTCATTTTACGTCAAATACTAGTGTATAAATGCCATTTTAGTTTAAAGTACTGATTACCTGATAATATTTAGGCTTATATGCTTATGGATAATAAATTTTAAGAATGAAATAACATTTTATTTAATTTACAAAAGTAATGGTCCCATCTGCTGAAAACTATGAAGCCCTATAAGTTCGTTCTTTTTAGCATTAGAAATAAGGTAAACAGTCTTGATGTGTCTTTTAATTGAAAAACACATTTTAATAATAAGTTACGACAATACTTATGTAACAATTATGAATCTAATACGATCATTTATATTCTTCTGCTTTCATAAGTAATAGTTACTGATTTTTAAAAAGCATTTTTCAATTAAAATACTTCTCAAGATCGCTTACCTTCTATCAAGTTCTTTCTAACGTAACGATAAATCGTTGCGAAAAAACTGTGCAGTCCGACTGTGCAGACAAATCGAACCGTGTGTATGACAAATCGTTGTCGATTATCGTAACGATTTGTCATACACACGGTTCGATTTATCTGCACAGTCGGACTGCACAGTTTTATCGCAACGATTTATCGTTACTTATGTAGCCGGCATAATGCTAAAAAAAACGAACTATAGGAACTTGTTTGGTGATCTAAGTTTATTCTCATCTTCCAAAACTGTTGTTTAGATATTGTAATAATTGTATTATACCATAGAGAAATATAAGTAAAGAAAGAGTGGTAATAACTCCATACATCAGTTTTCTTACCCGCGAGTTATATCGTAGCCGACATCTAGCGACAGGTAGCGGACATTATCAGTACTGCTAGTTGACAATAGATGTCGCGGCGAACGAAAATGTCGACTACGAAATAACTCGCGTTTTGACAGGGCGTGGCTCACTCCGCGATTTCGTCGCTTTGCTACAGGTAGCTAAAAGTACATCCGTTCGACACCAATTTTGGTGGCTATAGTTCGTTATTTTTAGCATTAGAAAGAACTTGAAAGAAGGTAAGCGATCTTGTCATGTCTTTTAATCAAAAACGCTTTTTAAAAATCAATAACTATTACTTATGAAAGCAGAAGAATATAAATGATCGTATTAGATTCATATTATTACATATTTGCAGTAACTTATTTTAAAAAAGTGTTTTTCAATTAAAAGATACATCAAGATTGTTTACCTTATTTCTAATGCTAAAAAAAACGAACTATAGTCTGCCCTGGGGGCCGATTTTTGAATTTCGATCGTTCGTTATCGTCACTCGAAAATCGGTGGAAAACGGTGAAATGCTAATTTTTTAAATACAAGCGATAGTAATTGGGAATCTAGTAGTATTGACCACTCGTTTTCAATTCTATTAGTAGAATATAAATGCCTAGTAGTGGAGATATTATTGAACGAAATACACGAAATCGAGCGGTACAATTTCAAAAATCGGCCCCCTGATCGTAACAGACGCGTTTTGTTAGAGTGAGTCTACTGTACCTAGTACTATTATTTATTCTGTGGTTTTTATAAGAAAACTGATGTATAGCTACCAATCTTTCTTTACTCACATTTCTCTAGATTATACCTACTTACTTATTATAATCACCTCCTCTTACGACGCGACGGCGACGGGCGTTAGGTAGCGCGTCCACAGCTTATTCTGTGTCAATGTAGAGTCCGCCTATGATTTATTTATTTATTTCAAAACAAGTTAAACAGCATACCAGTAAAAATACCAAACCAATGCTAACTGACACAGAAAATTAAAGAAAAATAATACAATATGTATACAATTCATCACAAGTTACAATACCTATCTAAACATAAATTACTTAATACATTTTAAACCGTAGAAGGACGTGCATCCATCTTCTCTTCTCACAAAACCTCAAACATTCATCACGCACAACCACCAGTAAGATAACTTTTCACCAACTCGAACAGAACAAAGTGAAGTGGTGTCGTTATAATAAACGAAATTGCCAAAAGGTCATTGCCAGACTGTCACCTGCACCATTATTCATCAGCAATTCAGCACCCTTTAGTATACCTACGTCACAGCCATGTTACCGGGCACAGGCACAGCCCTTTTTTCACGAGAGGGTTTGGGCTTTAATAGTCCCAAATGCGGATTAGGTACATTTGTTACACTCCATTGAATTTCTTCACGGGCGCAGGTTTCTTCACGATGTTTTCCTTTACCGAAGATTATCTGGTAAAGTACATATAAATTGAACGATATTTCGCACACACCTACGCTTTACTTTCACTATTGTGATATGTTTAGTAACTTCAGCAGTATGTAGGAAAAGTGACCAAGCCCCTCGATCTGTGATCAGTGATCGAAGCCGGACGAACCGTTGCACTCGTTGCAGTCAGTTTTACCACCTCATTGAGAAATTGGGACTAGTTCCTCTGTGACCAGGGGGCCTGTGGCCAAGACGACGGCAATCGAAACTTTAATAACAATAATAACTAAAGAAGAATATATGGAAATAGTCACGTTACTTTTCGTAGCAGTTCTCTTAACATATTACATGTAAAGTCGCCATCGTATATATCGGAGCGGCCAAGGTGCTCAAAAATATTTGAACACACACTAACGCCCTGACACAGGCGTGCTCAAATATTTGCGAGCGCCTCGGCCGCTCGTTCCTATTATATCTAATGGCGACTGTACGTATACATTTTTTCTTTTCGCTTGGCGTGTCAATGTACCTACGATTGCCAACTTGGCTAGCCCCCAGGTAGCCGGTTATCGCGTTCATAATTTTAGTACATGCTTAATACAAAAAATATTAAAAAAAATACTCCCTAGGCGTAGTCTTTTTTTTTCGATTTTGTCCATGAGTAGTACCTGGCCTACTACCCCAAAATATTTCTGGTATCGCCCGGGCCATCAGTGGAGCACCCGCCCCGCGCCGCGCCATAAATCTCCGTCAACGAATAGCTGACAGACAGACGGACAGTCGTAAAACGGGTGGGCTCAGTGCATGCTAATATTACTAGACATAGACACGCCCAATGATGTAACATGCTCGTAAAAGCTTAACGTATTCCATTTATAATTGGCTCAATTAATATGACGTCAATCCCAACTTACAGGTAAGTTCAAATAGATAGCAACGGCCAAAGTAGCCAAATATATCGTAACACACCTTTGTTACCGAGGAACCCACTGATTAACAGTCCGCCGGACGGTATCGGCTTGTCAGAACAAAATTTTGACAGCTCCGAACAACTGACAGTCTGATACCGTCCGGCGGACTGTTAACCAGTGGGCTCCTCGGTAACAAAGGTGTGTTACGACATATTTGGCCGTCACTATCTATTTGATGCTGACTGTACGTAATGGCTCCTCTACACGATGGGCCAGCGCCGGCCACTCCAAGGGACGCAGCCATACGGTAGAATGAGATGGCAATTGCTTGCTCCGTCTAATGCATACCTAAATGCGTCCCATGGAGTGGCCGGCGCTGCCCATCGTGTAGAGGAGCCATAAGTAACGATTAAGCGCTACCCCAATAGCGTCTACCGAGCATCGACGTCCACTCAACTCTACGTCTGCTGGCCGACGCAAGGTTGGCGCAACTGCGCAGCGATTAACATTTATTTTAACTTTTAAAATGCCAAATTCAGTTTTTTAGTAAACATTTTTAATCTTTGACTTTGGGCATAGTTCAATTTGTATGGAAATCATTACCGCCACGCGCTATTTTAGCAGCCTTCGTTGCGTTATATAGGTATTTTTGCAGATGACGGTACCATGACTAACATTAAATTCACGTAACCGTAATTACAAGTTTTACATATCAACATTTCAAATAATCTAGAAATTCTTGGCTTCCTAGCTGTTTTCACGCAGTCTGATAAAAACATATTTTATTTAATCTATTTATTTTCCTTGTACTAAGTACTTAATATTGATTACAAATAATTTTTTTTGCAATGTTAATATTTATTTTGTAATAACATTTCAGCTGGCGCTCGATATCACTGCGTCGCGAGAATATTAATTAGGTGTAGGTACCATAAGCAATAAATTAAATTGGAATACCTATAGGCAGGGGGTAGAATAATCAAAGCAAAAATTACATTTTGTCGGATTGCTTGCAATAAAAAACCTAGGACAGATTTTATAAAACGCGAGTCGTTTCACGACTGCTCAATTGGTACACCAAATAGTGCTTCTGAAAGCATTATGTAGGCCCCTAACTATAGTCCGTTTTTTTTAGCATTAGAAAGAACTTCGCAGAAGTTCGCTTGTGGTTCTAAAACTGGCACTTTTAGCGGTAACAATTTGAAGTAAATTAAATGTATTGACCATGCTACATTAGATAATTCAATAATTATTAACAATTAACGAGCCTGATAAAAACTGAACGCTTGCTTCTGCGGAGTTCTTTCTAATGCTAAAAAAACGAACTATACGTACCTAACATCGAAATCACTTTAAAAAGTTATGTCTATAATATTTCATGAGTTCCTTCGATCCCATTCATCCCGATTCCATTATCAAATCCAAATCCCACTTCATTTTTTTTATCTTTCCGATTTCAAGAGTTCTTTTTTTCTCACTGATTTAAACTTTCACGGTTTTAGACATTATTAAATTGTACGGGAGTTTTCACTTTTCTTCTCTTCTGTAAATATGTATAATAAAACAATGATTCGGAAATATGGGGCCAGAGGCGTAACTAGGGGGGGGTTGGCGGGGGCACGTGCCCCGGGTGCCGTCCAAGGGGGGGGGGCGCCAAAATGGGCAATAAACCTCCCATAGAAAATGGACCAGCCAAAATGTAGGAAACAGCCAAATTTTTTTTTTGTGACTATTTGGTTGGTCTCATAGTAGAAATTGCTCAGTATACAGAAATGCAGTTATTTTGTAGCCGCCCTGCATACAGGGTGGTCCAAACCTTGACGACCAAAAAATTTTTTTACACCCCATGTATATGTATGTTAGGTAGCTTTTCGTAGTTTTCGAGTTTAACTTTTAACTTTTGTTAAGAAATTCCAGGGTGAAGCTTTACTTTGCTTTTATTCCTTCTTAGTAGGGTCAGTAAGGAACACAAATGTATGGAAGTGCATGCACTTTAGTCTCAGGCGATGCCGCTTGGCACGATTGTTCCTTAGATCAAACAAAGTTGATCTGGCCCGGTAGCCAGGAGATCGTACCATGTAGACCCCCCAAGAAGGGGGGGGGGCAGGGTCGGCTCCCCAGGTCCAATCTATGCTATATTCCTTCCTAGTCTTAGCAACTAGGGCAAGTTACATATCATTTTCGTATAACTTAGGGACGAGGAATTTATTTTTGAAATAATTGTTATACCTTGCCATACAAAAAAAATATTTTCGTACAAAAAATGAAAATGTTATGTAATTTTTTGTGATAATTTTGGATGTTACAATCGCAGTGTGGCGATTTGCACTAAATGAAAAATTGTACGATGTAGCCCATGTATTCTTTATTCTGAAAAATATCACTTTATAGTAGGCATTCATACATTTTTTTGTAATAAAAAAATAATTTATAGCGCGTGGCGGTAACAATTTCATACAAATGGAACTATGCCCAAAATCAAAGATTAAAAATGTTTACTAAAACACTGAATTTGACATTTTAGAAGTTTAAATATGTTTTAATAATTTTTCCATGCGTTTTTGCCCTTTTTTGGTACAAATTTGTTGTTTTTATTTTTCTTCATACAAACTTTCTCCCCCTATTTCCCCCCCTTAAGCTTTGATTTGGACCCGGGTATGTCCTTAAACTACGCCCAAGACCACCGGTGGACGGGCAGCAGCGTCTCTCAAATTCGGTGTACTCGACTGCGATCGCCAACCCGCCTGCCAAGCGTGGCGATTATGGCATTCACCCCCCATAAGGGGGTGGCCTATGTTCAGCAGTGGACGTCTTATGGCTGAGATGATGATGATGATGAAGCTTTGATTTTATAAAATTTTATTTTATCTTAAACTTAAACCTGTCGCATTTAATTGATGTTGAAAATTTCAGCTTTATATTTTCAGGGGTTTAGATTGTATGATGTCTGGAAGTAAGCAGAGTTTTGTTAGATATTATAATGTATGAGATATTATGAAATAAAATGTCTTTAGCTCAAACACATGTAGATCCTAAACTACTGAACATTTTAACCTGAAAGTTTGAACATCGATTAATTACAAAAGGTTTAAGTTAGTTATAAAAACTAATTTAAAAATATCTACCCTTAAGGGGGGAAATGGGGGCAGGGGGGGTGAAAGTTTGTATGGAAGAAAAATAAAAACAACAAATTTGTACTAAAAAAGGGCAAAACCGCATGGAAAAATTATATTTAAACTTTTAAAATGTCAAATTCAGTATTTTAATAAACATTTTTAATCCCTGACACTGCGGAGTTGCGAACTACATCGCAGCCATAATTGTATTTTTAGTTTTAAGATATGTTTTGTATTAATATGTAAGCTAGTTTTAAGGTATATATTTATCTATGGGCCAATAGTTGCCTGAAAATAAACGTTTTCATTCATTTCATTTTTTCATTTCATAATCTTTGACTTTGGGCATAGTTCCATTTGTATGGAAATCGTTACCGCCACGCACTATAAATTATTTTTTTATTAAATATATTATATATATTATATATTATATATATGTGCTCAGATAATCTGGTTGAAATGTTTCGGCCCGTCTCTCCTATGTAGTTTGGCTACCGGGCCGAAACATTTCAACCAGATTATCTGAGCACATATGTAGTATGAAGAATAGGGACAGCCGGGGCTCTGCGGTGACGGAACACGTATTGGATTCGGATTCGACTCACTATATACGTTTCGATAAGGTAACCGTGCTGGCGAAAGAAAAGTTTGTGATTCAGCGAAAAGTACGGGAGGCTATCGAAATTAGTCGTCATCCGAATTTTAACCGTGATTGTGGTTGGTCAGTGCCTACAAGCTGGAAAACTGTTTTGGGTACTACGTCGGTGGACAGTGTGGACGAACCATTAGCGAATGACGTAGTGAGTGTTGTGTGCAACCCATCATTTGACAATAATGCCATAAACGAGGGTAGTTTCTCGCTCCCCCTGCCGCCACCGGCGCCTGCGCCGAGTCATCGGGCGCGGAGAGCTGCGGCCCGCAGTCTGCGCCGGTCCGTCACCGTAAACGCAAGCTCCTGATGACACTCCTCGGTACGGAGTGAAACATGTCGAGCGTTTTTCGACTTAAAATACGTGAGTGACCCGTTCTTAATATATTTAATATGTCTGTGTCTCACGGAAGTTTTGTTATTTTTTTATTACAAAAAAATGTATGAATGCCTACTATAAAGTGATATTTTCCAGAATAAAGAATACTTGGGCTACATCGTCCAATTTTTAATTTAGTGCAAATCGCCACACTGTGATTGTAACATCCAAAATTGTCACATAAAATGACATAACATTTTCATGTTTTGCACAAAAATCATTTTTTTTGTATGGAAAGGCATAATAATTATTTCAAAAATGAATTCCTCGTCCCTAATTTATACGAAAATGATGTATAACTTGCCCTAGTTGCTAAGACTAGGAAGGAATATAGCATAGATTGGACCTGGGGAGCCGACTCTCTCACCCCCCCTTTTTGGGGGGTCTGCATGGTACGATCTCCTGGCTACCGGGCCAGATCAACTTTGTTTGACCTAAGGAACAATCGTGCCAAGCGGCATTGCCTGAGACTAAAGTGCATGCTAAATGACCTTACTGACCCTACTATTCTAATAATTGTTCGTGGTATTTGCACTGATAACAAATGGGCGGACGACGGATGCAATATACCTACGTCAAAATCCTGTCAAACGATATACGTAATGCTTCGTAATAAGACGTATATTGCATCCGTCGTCCGCTCATTACTGATTACTTACATGAAATAGCGATGGGGAAGTGACCCCATAAAATAATAGTAGAAATAACAAAAGTAGATTTTTTTTTTATGAATTACTAATTCCTACCTAAGTTCCTTTGACCGGCGACTCTGACAAATTATGACTATTGAGTATCGCTTTTTTTACCTTTTAAAAAAACTTAGGGTCTAGCAGTTTCTAAAATAACCAAAAGTCCTTGAAATCGCTTGTAATGTTTATTTATTTAGGTAAGGGCAACATCTAAGCTTGACATGCTGAAAAAGTTTGTCTTTTTTTCCCAACTCAGCCAAGTGAGGATGCTGATATTTTGAAGTGAAAACTTCTTTAGCGGCGCTGTGCACTTTTTGTCATGGGGAAAAAATGTTAAACTCGTAACAGGTGTCACCTGACCGTAAGATGGACACGTGACCTGATCGAAGAACTGTTACAATGTCATTGAGTTTTCACTTCTGCCGGCACTCCCGGAGTGCAACCCGTTGTGCTTTTTAGCAACTGTACTGTTTGTCAAGGATTATGTTACGAAAAGGAACATTCAAAAAAGTTCGATAGTTTTTTTTAAATAAATTAATTGCTTCACCCCGGAATTTCTTAACAAAAGTTAAAAGTAATAAAAATCATTATTCGAAAAGTCGGCTAACATACTCGTACCTACATATTCTGATAGGCCACAGCGTGAGGAATCAAAAAAAATTTTTTTTGGACGTCTAGGTTTGTACCATCCTGTATAACACATGCCGTGCCAACATCGCTCGTTCTGTAATACTGGAATGTCCTGAAAAACTTGTGTCAGGTATTGAGAGCATTCTATTCAGAGTTTCTGTGTGGAATCGGGACAATTTAGTCCAATGAAATCCCACCAAGGTTCAATTTTGCGCGTTTACCGCTAAGAAAACCTCATTTTTCAAGGCACAACAATTCCCATGTAGTATTGGGAGCCTCGGTGTTGACATCTCCATCAGTGACGTCCAATAATTTCGTAGCCACCTTGCTGGGTAGGCTGCGCTCGTATCCAAAAAAACTCGGTGTGCTCAATAAAGGGAGGCGATACATTACTCTGGGATAGACGATCCTATATATTGAGTACTGATCCTATATACTGCTGTCACCTTTGGGCAGGAGCACCTGGATGCTACCTTGGATCCTTCAAATCAATCCAAAGGCGCGCTGTACCTATGAATAGTCTACGATCCCAAACTCACAAGCGATATTGAACCATTAAGTCTAAGGAGATCTCCAAAAAGGAACTGTATAAGTTTTAAAATGTTCGGCAACGCGCATGTAACACCCCTAGTGCCTGAAGTGTATAGACGTCGTAAGCTTGTTAGCCACCGATGTACCTATACCTACTAAAAACACTTATTTGTCTAATTTAAAAATACCTAAACATTAACCCTTTGACCGCCGTTGTCCGGTATAGAAGACAACGATAGAACGATACGCTGGCGCCGTCGTCTTGTATACAAGACACAAATTCAACCACTGAGTTAATGTGAAAATAATAACAATTGCAATTTCATTTACACTCGTGTTCATATTTAAGGTCTTTGTTTTTTCATTTATTTGCTTTTTAAGCCGCTATATAAATCCCTTCTTTTATAATAAGGCATTTAAAAAAATTGCTCCAATTTTCAACATTTTTCATGTTCCTCGTCGCCGTTGTCTTGTATAAAAGACAGCCAGGGATGGGAATGTTAACTCGATATGGGAATTTTTAAAGTAAATATTAAGTCAGAAATATGTTTTTATCTAAGTATTTGAGCACTTGTAAATCGCCAATTTTTTTCAACGAATAGTAGGTATTACTACTTACTAGAATACGTAGAACGAGAGTCAGATAGGCATAACTATATTTAAAGTTCAGGCAGCTTCTTTAGTTCTATAAACTAGAGTCAGACAAGTAAATTTGCCCTTGTAGATTGTGGACTATTTAATTGCAGAAGAGATAAATAAAAAAAATAATTGATGTTATTTTATAGCTTAGTGGGAAGGGATACACCGAAGCGACCGCTTCGCACAAGAGTGGTACAGGGACATACCGGTTTATCAGACTTTAGTTTTTTGTTATAACATTGAAGTTAATGTGTAATTTTTTTATAACAAGTCGTTGAACGTTTTTTTGATAAGAGTTTACCTATATTAATGTAAACCAAACTGAAATTATAATGATAGATTCTAATTCCGGAATAATATCTTCACTCATTAAAAATTCAACCCACGTGTAATTGTAAATATACTGAATTAAACTTGTAACATTATCTTTTATAGATTTATTTAGGTAAAAACATAATAATAAAGGGAAACATATTTAGTTTGACAAATACAGGAAAATCAAGAAGAACGAAATTTGAATTCATAAAACCAAAGACAAGAATAAAAGCAAATAGGATTGTTGCCACTGTAAATGTACATTATATTAACAGTAATTTAACTAAAACAGTTCCGGTATATTGACTTTATCGACACATGATGCGCAGCTTTAACGTTACGCCAATAAAGTTTACGTACCGACAAGCGCTTACGCCGTTGACCTAGAGACTATTATTACTTGATCCGCGCGGAAACAGTCCTTGTCGATCTGCACTGCGGGCAGTCCATGCGCGCCGTTGTCTTGTATAAAAGACTTCTCGTACAGCCTAGTGCGGCGATATCACGTCTTGAATCGACATTGTTTAGTGGTTGTTTTTTATGTTAAATCCCTATATTTTAAACATTTTCGGGTGTAAAACATATGTTTAATTTTGGCAATTTGGAATTAAATTAAAACAGGATAAGAACAAAGCTAAATTAAAAAGATTTTTACCATAAATTGTATATATCGATATCACTATTTGCAATCCCTAAACTTTTTATTAGTTGTTTACTTAAAATTTGCTCTGGCGTGTGAGTGAGCGTCTTTGCGGACTAGGTCCGGCGGCCAAAAGGTTTTAATAAGTAAAAAGTAACCCTTTCGTTGGTTCATTTCGTTTGGTTTGGTTTCGTTGGTTCAGGGGCGGGGGGACGCAAATTTGGTGCCTGCCCCGGGTGCCATATTCTCTAGCTACGCCACTGTATGGGGCAAAAAAAGACTCGTAGGAAAAATATATAGGTAAATAAATATATTTAAAAATCATTAAATAATGATAATACTGAAAATTAAACTAATGCATAAATAAAATTAACTTAAATATACCTACTTAAAGCAGAAATATCCTTGGAGCTTGGAGGAGCTGCGGCATTTCGTTGAAAATTTTAACAAACGTTTGCGTTTGTGTATTAAAGTGATTGAAGACAATTATTTTTTGTTGCATAAAAAGAGTGTAGTTGTACTTCCCGCTGTCTGTCTGTTCCTATGTATGCATCTTTAAAACTATGCAAATTTTTGGGCCACCCTGTATGCTCCTTGCCCATGCAATTCCACGGTCTATTAGGCAAATGTCAATTTAATTTGTTTTTTTCCTTATACGGCTACCTATATTTTGAGTAAACAAGTGTTATTTTTCATTTAAATGGTAATTATACTTAAAACAATGAAGTCGTGTGTACACAAACTTTCATATAAAAGGAATCACTGAAAGCAATATAGAATTAAGTTCTTTTGGCCCTTGTGGGATAGATTCTATTCAGCCATCAAAAACGGTTTATATATACAACATAAATCGTCTGATACAGACGAAAAGGCCTATGATGATGTGGGATAGAACAAACGTCATCAGGATCATGCTCTGGGGAATAGTATTGTTAACAGGAGCCTTAGCTCTAGCACAGTCGGCAGATTCTGGTGCTGAAATACGCCGTAAGTTTCATTTATAAAGCGGGCACAGCAGTGCCGGATTTGCCTTAAGGGCCCTAAGGCCAAGTAGGCCCGGGCCTAGGGCGGCAAATTGTGACAAAAATTCGCTGATGATAACAAGAAATATAACTCAAAATGTAGTCAATAGTCTTAGGTTTTAGGAGACCCATATTCGTTTTGAAAGACCTACCCAACGATACCCCACACTATCAAAACAAAGCAAATAAAATAAAATAAAAAGTTTTGTATGGGAGGTACCCTAAAGAATTTTTTTGTACTTTTTATTTTACCGTTCTGTCGCAATGCATGATTTACATATGTATCCATGCTTTCTATTAGCACTAACGATCACGGAGCAAAGCCTCGGACAGACAGACAGACCTGGCGAAACTATAACGGCTTCTAGGTGACTATGAAACCCTAAAAAACGAGAGGAGTTATGACGTCTTCCTTTTTATATGGAATAAAAAAAAATGTTTACGTTAATGTACAGCCTGTACATCGTTGACCTGTTGACCGAGTGTTAGCGAAGCTCTCCGTTATATAAAAACCGGTCAAGTGCGAGTCGGACTCGCGTTCCAAGGGTTCCGTACATTAAGCCCGAATCACGCTTGACTGCACATTTCTAATAGGTTTTCCTGTCATCTATAGGTAAAGAACTTTTTTGTGTATTTTTTTCATAAATTTTAGACCCAGTAGTTTCGGAGATAAAGGGGGGAATGGTAATTATTTGGTTGAACCTATGTATTTTAAAATTATAAAAAAAATATACTTGTAATTCACAAAATGAGCTTTTTCATTTGTTTGATATGTAACACGATATAATTTAAAGAACTTTATTTTGAACTTTCTCGTTCACCCCCCCCCCCCCCGCCAAAAGTGGCACACATGTTTAAAATTCCTTTGTTTACGTTACATACTTTGTGTATTAATTATCATTTTATTTTGTGTTCAGCTTCAGCGGCACAGCCCAAATGCGGCACGGGCGAGGAATGGAGCGACTGCGGCTCTTCGTGCCCGAAGTCTTGCGACAACCGAGACAACACGTGTCGCATGTGTCGGGTGAATTGTGTGCCCGGCTGCTTCTGCGCCGGCGCGACTGTCAGAGGACCGAATAACACTTGCATCGAAACGAATCACTGCCGTAAGTACCAGCCAGGCGTGGCTCATTCCGCGATTTCGTCGCTTTGCTACAGGTAGCTACAAGCATATCCGTTCCACACCAATTTTGGTGGCTAGCCATAAGCCGCGCGTGGCGCTGTCGCCACCTAGCGGCCATAACTGTCCTGATCGTAACAGACGCGTTTTGTTAGAGAGTGAGTCTTCCGTACCTTAGTACTATAATATGTCGTTGTCCCTCGACAAGCGACAATCATTAGCTGATTAACTTAGCAGACGTTTACGAATAACGCCGTTAATAAATATTAAGGAACTTACAGCGGAACTTAATTACAATCTTGTCTTTTTACAGCTAACCGCACGTGCTCCGGCGCTAACGAATTTTTCGACCCTTGTCCTAAAACATGTCCTAAGGGCGAAAGTTGTGATAACTTGTGGTTCAAAACACCATGCACTTCTATAGACTGCTGTGAACCTAAATGTCGATGCAAGACCGGATACTACAAAAATGATCAAAATAAATGTATCAGCGCAGATGAATGCAAAAGTAAGTGTCTTTTCATAAGAATATTTTTACCTGACATCATATCTTATAAGTGTTTCTCTTCAATTTTCAAAAAATGAAAATCTGGTTACTTGGTTAAAATGATTACTCGTGTAAAGCCGGGACGGGGGTTGCTAGTTTAAATTTATGCTTCATTCCGTTCATTATTATTTTATACAGAAAAAGAGTTTGGAGAAAATCCACTAAAGGTACCTATAATTATATTTCCCCTTAGATACTCGTACAGTTTATATTATTAGCATGCACATCACGGCCAAATTTTTATTTAAAAGCTGTCTGGCGCCTGCGCGCCGTCCATACGAGATCGCAGACATATATCTTGTTGCATGACTTTGATCATGCTTAATTGGAATGTGGATTATCATTGTATCCTATCTCTTCGTCAGATCTAGGCGTTTATTTTGGTCTGTTTTGGTTGAGGTACTTACTTGAGGTAGGTAATGATGGCTTAGGTAATTGAACTTGAAGTGATGCTAGACGAAATGATGTTGGTGCTTGATCCAGGTGCAAAAATAGATGCTATAACCGCATTTAATTATCTTAGGCTTAGAAAATAACTAAAATAAGCAGAGTAGAAAGCAGCTCAGTTTTGGGGACTAAAACCGTTTATGTAACCGCTTATTAACGGGGAAAAAATCGCCTAAATCACTGTCAACGACGCTCACTGTCGCTGTCTAGAACGCTGGTTGTGTGGCCGTTTCGCCTCGCTGAAATGACACTTTTTCGCCTTCCAGTCTGGTAACGAGAAGAAGCCTCTATTAGGCGCGGCGACAAATCTTTATAGTGTCGACGCGCGCTTGCACCCCACGGCCCTAATAAAGTTTCAATTCAACCCAAACGCTGCATAAATGCTGCTTCCTAAGGCGACATAAGTACAATAATAAGGTCTTATCTTAACCAGCACTAAATTTGGTGCCCGGAGCATGGGCAGGGGACGGTTCTAGTGCTAGGTAGTGTATTAGCGGCTCGCAAAAGTAAGTAGAATCCACATTGTAATTTTTGCCAATCCGCTGGGAGCCCACTCTTGGTGATTGAATTAAATGTCCAAATATCAGTATAGTGGCAATAAACTTGTATTAAACAGGCGCTGTAACTCTTAGTGCGTTTTATAATCGTACTTATTTCGAAATGCAGAACACACGTGCCTTTCCTTTGATATTTCAAGAGCATAAGTACCTCCTGTGGTCATAAAACTATCTTTTACCGGTCACTGTTACTGACGAATTGAAGATGCTTGCCTAATAAAAGTATGCTCGTAATTCTAGGAGCTGACCCTCTTTTACTAAGAAAGAAGATACCTAATAAAGTAGGGAAATTGTTCACGGCGACTTTTTGCAGCGATGCAGTCGCTAGTCGCAAAAAGGCTGCAATGTTGTCGCTAGTCATATACCCTCGTACCTTAAGCCAAATATACGATTACGATTATGCAAATGCATGCTGCTATGCTAGTATAGATAGTATGATGATAGGCGTTCGCGATAATAGTACTATCGCGAACGCCGTGTACGACCTCCCTAATATATACTTTTTAGAAGTTTTATACTGTCTGGTATGGTCTGAAAATAAGAATTGGAATATCTAGTTTTCCCCAGGAAAAAAAAAGTGTTATCACGATCCACCCAACATTTTAACGGATGCTATCAAACACTCCTTTCATCCGAAGGCGGCCACCAGCAGTCCAAAGCTTTAGCAGTCTAAGCCCTACTCTACCAGCCACCTATCAACAAACCCTGGTCTTGAGCTAATCTCATTTATAAGTGACTCGCCGACTTGTCGGAAGCCGGTCAGCCGGTGTTGCTCGAATAAGGACTCGCCAAACTAGCAGTCTTCCGAATGTCGTCCACCCAACATTATAACGGACGCCAGACGCTCTTTTCCTCCGAAAGCGTCCACCTTCCAGCAATCTAAAGCTTAGCGGCTAACTAGGGTTGCCAGATGGTCGGGATTTGGCGGGATTCTCCCGATTTTTAGCATGTGTTCCCGATTCCCGACAAAGTGAAACTTGTCCCGAAAAACAGCTTCACGTTATAAAACAACAATTTCAAGTTCCGAACTGTCGCCGAGCAAGCGAACTGACGTAGTGCCAATAATGTAAAATATCGTTGTTTTTAATATAATCACTTTAATATTAATGTATTTTTTTTTCCGAATAAAGTCCCAAAATCCCGAAAAATAGATATTGTTTCCCGATATTAGCGCCTTTCAATCTGGCAACCCTACGGCTAACCTAAGCTACAATATCGTCAATATCGTAGTGCCCCCCCTTTTAAATCAATCTAAAAACGGGACAACACTCTGATGTTGCCACTTTTTAATTTTTACAATTTCTTGTCGGTCTATACTTAATGATCTCATCTAGGGTTGCCAGATGGTCGGGATTTGGCGGGATTCTCCCGATTTTTAGCATGTGTTCCCGATTCCCGACAAAGTGAAACTTGTCCCGAAAAACAGCTTCACGTTATAAAACAATAATTTCAAGTTCCGAACTGTCGCCGAGCAAGCGAGCTGACGTAGTGCCAATAATGTAAAATATCGTTGTTTTTAATATAATCACTTTAATATGAATGTATTTTTTTTTCCCGAATTAAGTCCCAAAATCCCGAAAAATAGATATTATTTCCCGATATTAGCGCCTTTCGATCTGGCAACCCTAATCTCATCACTCAGTAATAAAATAAAATGTATTGTGTCACCCACCATGCCAGGCCCCGCCCCAAAGGGCCCGTAGCGCCATCAAACAAGTCGTAACGCATTAACAATCCGACGGGCAGATTTATGTGGTCCAAGACGGACGCCGCGCGCGCATGATGGGAATTAATCAGTGGCCGAGGCACAGGCGGTAGCGGAGAGACGGTTTACGTCTCGGCCACGACATTGCGCGACTTGCGACGGCGGCAGCGATAACCATAAGTTGGAGCGAGACACAACGATCGGACCTTTCGTAACTCATCTTTGGTTGTCGCTGCCGCCGTCGCCAGTCGCGTACCTAATGTCGTGGCCCACACTAAAGAGTCACGGGAACCTGAAGAACGTTCTTATAAATATGTACTATTATGGCTCCTCTATACGATGGGCCAACGCCGGCCACTCCAAGGGACGCATTTATGCGTTAGAGGGAGCAAGTTATATTGCTATCTCATTCTACCGCATGGCTGCGTCCCTTGGAGTAGCCGGCGTTGGCCCATTGTGTAGAGAAGCCCTTACGCGCGCACTAGCGCCATACTTAGGTTAGGTACTTACTTCGCTGACTCCGCCGGGCTTCGGGTCGCTACCCGAAGTGGATCTTGGCTTCCGACACTAGATTTCGCCATTCGTTCCTATCCTGTGCGATCTGACGTCGTTCAGCCGCTACATAACACTTAAGAGTGGCGATAAGCGCCCTCCAGACTATGCGCGTGAATCGCGGGCGAAGCCGCGAACGCGAGTGTGGAGTCTAGTTCGCTGATATGCGAAATCGACTCCAGACTCGCGTTCGCGGCTTCGCGCAGCGATTCGCGCACGAGTGTGGAGCGGGCTTTAGGCGATGAAGATTATGAAGAAGGATATGGCGAAACGATAATGGCGCATTCTACACTAATGTTAAAATGGGCTCAATTTTGTTAAGTTCAAGAATCTACCCCAAGATTAAACCTTAAATTCGCTCTTTCCCCGTCTCTTAAAACTTAGACCATCCCCCAATTTAGTGTTTAGCACATTGTATTAAAATTAAGAGTATTTACGACGGCTGACGTTAATTACGACGCGTCGGTTACTTTAACTTCGGCATTTGAATAGTTTTTTTTGCATCGTTCATTCCATCTATGAGAATAATAATGAGAGTTATTAGTAATATGTACCTACTGATTAATAATAAATAACATTTTACGTGAATATGTTTTTAATTACTTGTTTATTATATTATGCTTGTCACTAAATTACTAATTAATCAAACCATTCACTTTTGGTATGTAATGTATGGTACAGTCAGCAGCAGACGAAGTGCTGATGGCAATGAGGCGCTTGAAATAAGAAGTCTCTCCCATCTTAAAGGCCGGCAACGCACTTACACAACCCCTCTGGTGTTGCAGGTGTCCATGGGCGGCGGTAATCGCTTACCACCAGGCAATCTGTACCCTTCCAGTTTGAAAAAATACTATAAAGAGGGACGAATGCGGTAATAATAATAAATAATTCCCGCAGGACTCTCAGCTCTGGCTTGCCTTCATTGGCCGTCCAGAGAGGAGTCGTTAGAGCTACCTATATGCTCCAGGGGTGGAAGTGAAAGATGCTTAAGACGCGAGTTGGCACAGTGGCTGGTAACAGCCACTGGGTAGAAAGCGGCGCACACCTCTCGACACACCCCTGAGCCACTTACACCAGTGTTGCTCCTGGTCGTCTTTACGACGACAGTTTCAGGGACCCGCCTAGTTAGTGGCAAGTCACCGCCTGCCTTGATAACGCGTAGAAACATTGTTATGGCAGGTGTCCGGACCTCTCGGCAATAGCCCAATATTTTGACCAGCCAAACTTCAACACCATAACCGGCACTCTTCTCCACTGCATTTACAATAGCGCCTGTGCCAGCTGGGACCGATTTACGGGTATCTATTTGTACCCGTGAATGGGTTCTAGCTGGTGTATTACATATAACATCAAACTTGTCTTAAAGGGCCTCTGTGCTGTTGGCTTCGGCCCCACGCATGCCTCCCAAAGGTCCGGGACCCCATAGTCCCGAGATATGGAAAGACATACAAATAATTCTTATTTATTCCAGAAATAGTATTTAGGTAATTTACCTTATGAGGAAGGGCCGAGCGATCGTTTTTAAATCTAATCTACTCCAAGCCAAAATTGTAATTTTTGTTTTCGGTCGGCTGCCATTCGGCAGGAGAGTTTCAACAATAATTAAACAATGTCACAATGGGATGACTAATGAATAGTATTTTAAAAGGTTCGAGAGTATAACAACAGTGAAATGATAACAGATCCATGGAACCGTACTAAGGTATGGATATAAACATCCTAGGATTCCTAGGTAGGTACCTAGAGACGAGGAAAGGACTTGCAGGCGTATAATATTATGGACGGCTTTATTTACGTGATAAAATAACCGTCACTTTTTAACACCGCGGGATAGAAAGTGACGGATATCATTTTATCACGACCATCATATCCGTGCAGGCTAGCAATGTGCCAAAAAGACTTAAAAATTGCCAAGTACCCATGAAATAAATATTCTCGGTATTTTTAGGGTCCTGTACCTAATAAAAAAAAGGAATCTTATAGGATCACTTTGTTGTCCGTCCGTCCGTCTGTCTGTCAAGACCCAATACTTCGGGAACGCGTGGAGGTATCGAATTGAAATTTAAACCTAACTCAGGTCTACGGTCCCTTGAAGCTGTGAAAAAATCAAACTTCTAAGTTATAACGTAAAAAAAAGATTCGGCCGTTTAAGCCACAAAAAGCTTACCTACCTATATATTTTTCGGCGCTCTCAAGGGAATCAAAATTGATAGGGTACCAGTAGCGGCGTGTCAAACATATCCATTGGCAAGCCGAGGCTAATATATAATTTGGCTTACATATTTCTTTTACAACTCTGCTTAAACGTCCAAAAATAGGCAAGCCGGTGGGAATCGGCTTTTATGGACGCGCCACCACTGTAGGGTACCTCCCGTTGACCTGTAAGTCCCGGAACTATAAAATTTGGAAAGTAATATCGTCTTTCACTACAAATACTTACAGGGAAAAAACTGTTAATTTGTAAAAAAAAGTTAAGTTTTTACGGAACTCTCGGTGGGCGAATCCGACTCGCACTGGGCCGCTTTTTTTCAAGGTTTATATTTATATTATTGCCAAACAATCTTAGGTCTAGTTTACCCTCCGAAACTACAACTAGACCTTATTGGGATTAGGTACCTATAGTACCTATCTAGTGACGTAAATGTTAAGAATAGTCGTTAACAGGTAAAAAACTTAAAAAAAAACATTGAGTAATACTAATAATTTTAATCTGAACGGGAAGTGTAAACTCGTCTGAGAATTTTCTTATGCAAAGTTTCCAGAAATTTTCGGAAATTTTGAGATTGTTCTGCAAACAGCACATTGCTAATGCCACTTCAGTCAGGCACAGAATAAATAATAGTACTAGGTACAGAAGACTCATTCTCTAACAAAACGTGTCTGTTACGATCAGCACAGATAATATATGGCCGCTAAGTGGCGACAGCGCCACGCGCGGCTTATGGCTTTCCCTAAAATTGGGGTGGAACGGATGTACTTTTAGCTACCTGTAGCAAAGCGACGAAATCGCGGAGTGAGCCACGCCTGCTTCAGGCACGGAATGAATGAGTTTGGCGCGATAATAACTTTTACTATTGTTCGTTTTTAGGGTTCCGTACCCAAAGGGTAAAACGGGACCCTATTACTAAGACTTCGCTGTCCGTCCGTCCGTCTGTCACCAGGCTGTATCTCACGAACCGTGATAGCTAGACAGTTGAAATTTTTAGAAAAAAGGTAAACAATCTTGACGTGACTTTTTATTGAAAAACACTTGAAAAATAAGTCACGGCAAATATGTAAGTATTATGAATCATATACGATCATTTACATTCTTTTGCTTTCTTAACTAATAGTCACTGATTAAAAAAAAAGCGTTTTTCAATTAAAAGACACGTCAAGTTCGAGTAGTCTCTTTCTAATGCTAAAAAAACGAACCGGCGCGATTCGGAAAGTGAATTAGAGATTAACTAGATACGATATAGTAAAGATATGTGACGTCCCACGGATAAAGGTACCTTATAGCAGTTGGCGCTTACGATTATTAACGTCGCTCCAATATTATTGCGGCGCTATGCCACGTAAGCGCCAGCCGCCATAAGGTACCTTTTGTCGTGGAACGTCACATAACTTTACTATTTCATATCTAGTGAATCTCTAATTAATTTCCCGAATCGCGGCGCCAGCCGCCATAAGGTACCTTTTGCCGTGGAACGTCACATATCTTTACTATTTCATATCTAGTGCATCTCTTATTCATTTCCCGAATTGAGCCGTATGTATAGGGTCATTGCGTCAGTTTACCGTCCAGTGCCTGTTTCCGTCCACTTGGCGTAGTTGCTACAAAGAATTGCGGATAATTTGAATGTACAGGTATATAGGTATTGTAATTATACGCAATTCTGTAACAGTTGCTACGCTTGCAAAGCTACGCCAAGTCACGCCAAGTGGACGGAAACAGGGCTATAACCGCGAAAATCGAAGTTCGTAAATTGCGGGCATTTTTCTCTGTCACTCTAATTACGCCTTCATTGGAGTAAAAGAGAAAGATCCCCGCAATTTGCGAATTTCGGCTTTGGCGGTAGCCCCTCAAGGCTATAACCGCGAAAATCGAAGTTCGCAATTTGCGGGCATTTTTCTCTGTCACTCTAATTACGCCTTCATTGGAGTGAAAGAGAAAGATCCCCGCAATTTGCGAATTTCGGTTTTCGCGGTAGCCGCTCAGGCACTGGACGGTGAATTGACGCAAATACCCTATTTATCACAACAATAAATATGATTTTATGTTAAAATCATGGCACGATTGACGTATTACCAACTGATATAATTACCTATAATCCGAATGAACTATCGGATCAGCGACACTTGAGCTCAATAACTTGCACTTTGCAGTTATAACTGTTATAACCTGTTAAGTATGTGTAAAATCTTACACAGTATGGTTACTTATATAGTTTTTTTTTACTTAGGTAAGTATGTCTAAGCTAATTTGAAAGTCAAGGTGTGGTTTATACCGGGTATTTCAAGTAAATTCCGAGAAAATTATTAAATCATATCTTGTATTCCTCAAACGATATAACTTTTGATTAACAACTTTTTAAAATTATGAAATCTTTAGATTTAATCTTCTTCATACAAATTAAATATTATTGTGTACGCTGACTTCAGTCTGTTTGCCGTTGCTTGTCACGCTTTAAACATAACAAAATTTGTAATACTTACATTGCGTCTTATAATATATTTTTTAAAGTGTAGGTAAGTAATCAAAATCAATACAAGTTGCTTGCTGAACAAATGTTGGTCTGTTTGAGGAGTAGGTACATTATCAACTGTTTAATTTATTGCTCCTGTTACAGGAAACACCCCGTATAAACTTTTGCTTACTTTTTTTACTTGACTACCTACTTAACTACTGTCAAAGAAACACTTAAGTTCGCCAATGCGCTTGTGACACTGACACCACGGAAGTTGACATAGACCAGAAGGACCTACCGCGAAAATCAAAATTTGCAAATTACGAGGATTTTTCTCTTTTACGCTAATGAAGGCGTAATTAAAGTGACAGAAAAAGATGTCCGCAATTTGCGAACTGCGGTGTTTGCGGTAGGCCCCCGGCCGGCGTATTATGGATAGCTTTATCCATCTTTATCCACGTGATAAAATAACTGTCACTGTTTAACACCGTGGGATAGAAAGTGACGGACACCCTTTTTATCTAACTATAATTATAATTATTTAACTATAGTATAAGTAACTATAATTACGGAACCAGAAGTATACTAAGCGTAATTGTGTACAGAGCGGCTACCGCGAAAACCGAAATTCGCAAATTGCGGGGATATTGATTGCCCTGAATTGTTGGCTGAGCTCTCTTTCAGTATTCCATCCAAATCTACAAGAAATTTTCGATCCCTAGCTGTTCCAAATGCTTCGCGTAACTACAGACAGAACAGTTTTTTGATACGTGCTAGTAAATGTCTAAATAAACTTACGAAGGAGCATGACATCGATATTTTCAACAGCAACATCCAAACTGTGCGGCGTATCCTGACAGAGGAGTTCTTTAAATGAGCATGGCTTATTGGAATTAGAAATTTCATTGTGCTGTGTTTCTTCCTTGTTTCTTTAGAATCTTCTTTAGTAATAGGAATTCAAATTAGTTACTCTGCTTTTGGCGTTAAATGAATGTGTAGTGCATTAGTGCTAACCACCAATTGCCTTTTTGTATCACATCTATAAAACCTATTAACATGTTAACAGCTGTTGGATCTCCGAATAGAAATAAATAAAATAAAATAAAAATCTTTCTCTTTTACTCCAACGAAGGCGTAATTAGAGTGACAGAGAAAAATCCCCGCAATTTGCGAACTTCGATTTTCGTGGTTATAGCCCAGTACAGCGCCATCGATCGGAAAATAGGCTAACTAATTTACGCGACCTGTATGTACTTTTTTCACATTTTTCTTCAAAAGTCAACTTTTTCACTATGAAAAAAGAATTGTTATGTAATGTTCAATTCGAGCTCTTTCAAGTGATATCCCACTAGACCTTGTAACTAGACTTTGAATTTTTGCCCCCTTTTATAGGGCCTTTTCCATAATTAATAAAAATTAAATAAAACAATCAGGTATACTTCCAACGTAGTAGCTTCAGTAGTTCTCGAGATACCTATTTATTAATGTGACAGACGGACGGATAGATCACCTAATGCGGGTGGCACAATTCCAAAATTACTGAATTAATCGCCAGTTAAATATTCCTAAAAAGTATGTTAGACAAGATTTTCAGCACCGCCCTGTATTCAGTTTGACAGTTTTATTTATACAACGTCGGTGGCAAACAAGCACACGGCCCGGCTGATGGTAAGCAGTCACCGTAACTGTCGTGTCGTGTGTGTTACATTGGTTCAAATAAAGAGCTAATATCGATAAAGTCAATAAAATATAAAATTTTGGTAGGAAAAAGACATGCATAGACACAGTCCGAATTCGCCAAAAAATCAAAATTATTAATTATATTGGCAAGTTACACTTAGAGCATTCAATACCGGAATTGAAATCCGATACTGGTCCTAATACCGGAATAATACCGATATTGATATTGACACTTTTGTCTTTTCTTTTTAGGGTTCCGTACCTCAAAAGGAAAAAAACGGAACCCTTATAGGATCACTCGTGCGTCTGTCTGTCCGTCTGTCATAGCCTATTTTCTCGGAAATTACTCGACCAATTAAGTTGAAATTTGGTACACATTATGTAAATTAGTGACCCAAAGATGGACATTTTTTTTTATACTTTTAAAATACATAGGTTCGAAGTTATTTTTAATAAAGCCAATAATAGCCAATAAATGACCCTTTATCTCCGAAACTACTGGGTCTGGAAACTTTAAAAAAATACTCAAAATAGTTCTTTACGTATAGACGACAGGAAAACCTATTAGAAATGTGCAGTCAAGCGTGACTCGGACTTATGTACGGAACCCTAGAAACGCGAGTCCTACTCGCACTTGGCCGGTTTTTTGTTGTTGGAATTTGCGTTCCTTATTACTCTTAGTATAAAATACACAAAATATTATTTTTTATAAAGTTTAACTTAAAAAAAGTGTAACTGAGGTCGTAATATTCGCAACAGTAGCATCCTAATAGGGGGTCATCCATTAATTACGTCACACCAATTTCTAGGTTTTTTGACCCCTCCCCCCCCTTGTCACACTTGGTCACATTTGGCAAACCCCTCCCCCCCTAGTGTGACGTCACATTTTTTCTACGAAATCGCCAAATCGAATTAAGTCAGTACCTAAGTATTATTAATATTTTATCAAAATATTTTTGACGATATAAATATTAGTAATTTTATAACCCAAAACTGCTTAGGAAAAAAAATTAAACGATTAAAAACTATTTTCGTTTTAAAAACTTGTTATTTAAATGTACCTACAGCGAACTAAATAATTTAAATAAATTTTCGGTTACTGATGAAGTTAAAGTCACGTCACAAACTGTGTGTCTCCCCCCTCCCCCATGTCACAATATGTCACATTTTCTTGACCCCCTGCCTCCCCCTAAACGTGTGACGTAATTAATGGATGACCCCTAGGGGGTATCAGTCAGTCTCTTAAAACTAGTTAAAACACAACTGCCCAAAGTTAAGTTGCGGTGGGTGCAGTAGCTTCATACGAGTCCACAATACTTTGCCAAAAATTTAATTAGCAATCTTTAGGCCATTTTCCAGTAACTGCATCGATTTTAAGAGCCCTTCAACGTGCACACTAGCGCCACAGCTAAATAAACGTGGTTATTTAAATTTAACGAAAGATATTGAAAAAGGGGGCCGCTACGTACTGTATTGTGAATTTAAGTACCTTTAGAATACATCAAACTAGTTTTTGTGTTGCTGGTTTCGTCGATCTAGGAACTCAAAACAAAAACGGCCGTTTTATTTATTTTTTATTTATTTAGAAATTTAATTCAGGCAACAAGGCCCATATTACAAATACCTTACAGACTAACATACATAATGTATTTTATAAACTTAAAACTAAACACTATTTAGTCGACAAAACGGCGTGGCTCCGTTGCATCGGCTGCTCTTGTGTCGGATTCGGCAGTTTGGCCCGGAACCTCCGAAACACGACACCTTTCGGGCAGGCTTTAACTTTGGACGCATAGATTGACGAATCCAGCAACATAAAAACTAGTCTGATGTATTCAAAAGGTACTTAAATACACAATACAGTACGTAGCGGCCCCCTTTTTTCAATATCTTTCGTTAAATTTAAATAATCACGACTATTTAGCTGTGGCGCTAGTATGCACGTTGAAGGGTTCTTAAACCTAATTTCTTGACTTTCGATCGATAGAAAAAAAACACGAACATACCTAAACTGCAAAACGTAATTCAAGACCAAAAAAAGTATTACAATGTTGCTACTGCAATAATTTGTTTGTAGAATATTAAATTCCTTTTGATAAATAATCACGCAAAGATAATTTATTTATTATTAATTTTACTCCTACGATTTAAAAAAGTACTTTGTAATACTTATTTTTACATAAATACAAGAGCGTAAAAAGTGGCAACATTTTCTTACTTTTTTTGATCTTGAATTACGTTTTGCAGTATAGATCAAAAACGCACCTTAAAAAATTGTAGGTGCTTAAGTAAGCATTTTTGCACAAAAGCTAAAAATATTAAAATTGCCTCAAAAAATGCCCAATTTTATGTTTGATCGACTTATTGATTACTTTTTTGTTAAGAATTAGAAAAAGAAAATAAAACTCATTAAAAACATGATATCCGCAATCCCAGGCGCTTACACTCATTGATAGTCTGAGAGAAGGCCAGCGCAAACCGGCGGAGCGCAGCGCAGATCACTTTAAAATCATCAATGTATATTCTTCCCTATATAATTACATACAGGTATAGATTTAAGCGCTTTGAGACTGACCTCGGAGCATCAGGAAGCACGTTAGAGGATACCACTGCGGTAGGCGCCGGCATCCGCGGCAACCCCGGTATGCGCCGGGGTAGCAGCGGGACGACGGAGGAGATTTCGTACCTCGTACACACTGTCTTAGTCACTAATCCCTTTTGATAGAGTACACGCGGCGGCATGCCGCGGCATCCCCCGGCCTGCGCCGAAGTGCTCCCTGGTGCGCCGGCCGCCAGCGCCGGGCTGGCGGGCGCTCGCGGTATGTCGCGGGATTTTACCTCGCCGGTGTGCGCTGCACGGCGTAATTCCTCCTCGGCGATCTGCGCTGCGCTCCGCCAGTTTGCGCAGGCCTTAAATCCTCCCCGGTGGTTTGCGCTGCGCTCCGCCGGTTTGCGCAGGCCTTTAAAGAATATCCTAAACCTACGGGGCCTTAAAGGCCTGCGCAAACCGGCGATGCGCAGCGCAGATCACAAATTATAAATATTTCCCTTTCCGAAGGGTTCGTCCTCAAAAAAGTCTTCTATTATTATACTACAAACAATTGATACAACCATTTCAAAGATCCTTGAATGAAAGACATCACCACTATAACACCTTATAAAACATATGTTTATTATACTTATCCAGTTATATTGATTGTTATCGATCTAATCAATGGTATATTTTAATAACTAGCCGAATAAATTGCATCATCAGATGACAATAGCGTCAAGAAGAGATCACCTCTGTGTTAACCCTATTAATGCGCGCGGTAATCTAACGTTTTTAGTTTATAATTACCTTTAATTAATTTAAATGTATAAATTATTAAAATCAATTACATACGCTTATAATTTACTTTATTTAATAGTTTTTAATAAATCTACAATCTTGTTAAGTAAATAGTTAAGTATTGTAGGACAATCTTACACATCGATTTCAGACACAAAGTCCCTAGAACTCCTAGGGGGCAGTTCCTATATTTGTAGAACCCCATTCGATTTCAGTAGATTAGTACTTATATGGTCCCAAAGAGTAAAATAAGTTGTATGGGTCTCTATTGAACTCAGATCTGTCCAAATGACTGGTCGACGCCATAGGAGACAAAAGATTTGGCAGCTTCCTCGCAATTTTTCCAGTGAGGAAATGTCGTCATAAAGAAAACTAATAATTTATTCGTTTTGTATTATTTATTTTTAATGTACTTAATGTATTTTAAATCGTTTTTAAGTCTATTATAAAATAGGTACATATCCTATACTAATCCTATATTAACCCAGGGTCACGTCAGCTTTGAAAAATGACCCGTGTACCCCATTTCAATCAGCTCCGTTTAGTATCCACATTTATAACACTAAAATACTCGTAGAATAGTTTTCTAGACTACAGCTATGGATTGAGTATGGATATTAGGCCCTTAAATATTAATTAAAAAAAATAAACAAATTTAAAATTAATTCAAATAGGACGTTTTTTTATTAATAAAGACTTTCTTTTTATTAATTTATGTGTTAAATATATATTTTCGTATTAATCGTAATCTAATAATGACTTTTAAGTTGGAAAAATACCAATATAGAGAAAATCAGTCACTACAAGCGCAATCGGGGAATCTGCAAGCATCAGAGGGTTAATATTCGTACCGATGACGCTTCAGCCCATTGAAAACGGACCGTGCAAAGAAGTCCACAAGTAGTATATAAACGCCGGCCGCCGAGGCAGGAAGCATTGCAATCATTATTATCTTTTATTTTTATCAAAAAAGGGAACATGTATTCGAAAAATATTCTATTTATATTCGCTGTTTTGGCGGCAAACGGTGAGTTGAAAACAAATACGTGATAATTATAAAAAAAATAGAAGTGCATCGAATATAACTAATTTTAACGATCATTTGAATTTAATCAATATTTTATTTCGAGTAAAAAAAACTTTTTCGATTGGATATCCTGGAAATCGTTAGAAATCCTATTAAATTGCTGGTCACTAGTCTATGTCAAACAGTAAAAAAAATTCAAGTACTTCATAAATGTTTAAAATAGCAGGAGTGAAGTGCTGATTGATTAATAAAAGAGTTGAGAAAAAAAAACACTACATTATATACTTAAGTAAGTACATAAACTTAAATAACTGAAAAAAAAAATTGTAAAAACTTGAATTCCATTAAATTACAAGTCATTTCTACAAAAGGTTCTCAAAAATAATATTCACTAGGCTATTAAATATTTATAACTTGTTACCTACAAAGTACACAAGTATATAATCAGTGCATTCTGCGTCCTTTATCTTTATGTAATTGGCTTCGTGACATACTATGATATTTACGATTTAACTATAAATATTAGACGGTAAATACCTACTATTGGCAAATGTGTTAACATAAATCTATTCAATAATACATCTATATCATTTATTCTATAAAACCCTTTTAAATACAATTGCAACACTGCCTCTGATATTTTACAAAAAATCCAAAAACTGTAGGTCAGGTAGGTAATCAACAAAAAAAATCGAAATATGAAAAAGGCCGGTCGACCTGGGGGCCGATTTTTGAATTTCGATCGTTCGATTTCGTCACTCGGAAATCGGTGGAAAACGGTGAAATGGTAATTTTTGAAAAACGAGCGACAGAAATTGGGAATCTAGTGGTATTGACCACTCGTTTTCTATTCTATTAGTAGAATTTAAATGCCTAGTAGCGGAGATATTATTCAACGAATTACAAGAAATCGACCGGTCGAATTTCAAAAATCGGCCCCCTGTTCTATTAAATTTAACGAGAGTCGATTGAGATCTGTAGAGAAGAATATCCTGACAGACATAGGATAGCAGTTTTGAACAAACTGAAAAAGAGACCTTCGCATTCGCGCGGCCAAAAACGAATTTTCCTTTCATGCAATACAAAACAACTAGAAAATTTGAAACGCGTAGATTTTTCCTTTGTAGCGCTGAAATGCGCAAACATCCGCCAAAATATTGTTAATTGCAGTCAGTTCATTCATAGCACGTAGTCGCTGAAGGATTAGATTTCAGGGATTCCTTTACCTTCACTTAAACTTATAAAAGTAGAAAAAATACTGCATAAGTACCTATATAAACTTTAATCACTTTATAAATAACCAAGTATGACGGGTCACCCGTGGATTTCAAAGACCTCGACTACTTACAGAATACTAAATGTTAATACTAAAAATACAGTATTAAATGCCATTACGATAAGTAAATAATATCGCGGAGAGATCTTAAAACTCTGTAGGTATCCAACTGTAATTCACACAGAAAAAAAAGTCTGTTTTTTAGTAATTGTAGGCCTATCCTTTTAAAATGTAAAATCCAATACGCATCAAAATGTTTTAAAATAAAAATGCAAAAAATTGAGGATATTGCCAGTCCATATTCACGCTTGAATTCAAAAATTCCCTACGGTTGGTTGATTGGTTGTAATTTCAAAACATCAACTGAATCACATTAAGTAGCCGTTTACACAGCATAGCGTAGCTATCGCAAATCGTTCGCCGTTAAATAATAGTTTTCTCAACTTACTATTTTACTCTATATATGACGCCTAATATACATCCCAGTTAATCTCTTATTCAGAACTATTATATTTCCTACGGAATTCTGTCTAGCAATCTCGTACGCCTAAATATGCTAACTATGATATTGCACGAATTATTGCAGGTCCGCTAAAGAGATTGATAATAATAACGGCCTTTAGGATAACTACTATTTACTTACTCATCTTAAATGCATTATCGTATGCGATAATTCGGTTTGCAGATTCAGGAACTGGATAATGTCACGATTTAATCTAACTAATCGTAGATAAGGTTTTTTGTCTAATAACAAGTGACATTAATTAGTACTAATCAATTATGCATTTTTGGTGTCTATAGTTTTTGAATGAAATTGATACCTAGTGCGTATATTTGTACCTACTATTGACTTTATTATTACCGTCATTACATTGCATAATATCATATCATGTCACATACCGTTTACATATGCTTGTAAATAACAATGTGTCGCATAAACTAGAATTAAACAATTTAATATCTACCATAGCATGTATGAAACGCGCTTGTGAAAATCCCATTATTAATAGTAAAACCCAAAATTAATAATAACATTTATAAACTTATTCAAGATTAATTCAAAATCGAATTGCGTCATTGGCGGGTTAACTTTGGTTTAGCGGGTTAGCTTCCCAATTTAAAGCAGGTGTCTATCACTTTTTTTTTAATTTAACATTTCTTTTTCTGATGGAGATTGTTTTCTTATAAGAATTGATAGACCTAGGTATACAGTCAAGTGTAAAAATATGGGTGCACTTATCACACTCAAAAATATGTCCAGCTCTAATGTCAGCGGATTAAGAACCTTGGGACATATTTTTGAGTTAGTGGTATATGCACCCATAGAATTTTTACACTCGACTGTAACTAGGTGTTAAAATTCCGTTACGTTTTGGCAATAACTTATGCATGTAATCATAATCATATGTATGCATCGTTTTGCATAATTCGACATTTGGTATAAATGGCAATAAAAAACCACGATTACCGTCACTACCGCGATCTGAATTTAAGATGAATGCTTTTTTTTCTATCCGACGCTTGTCTGAATTCGGGGCACGTACGAATTCCATAGTCACATAACTTACGCCGTCTTTTCCTAATTTATTAGTTGGAAAAGAATTAATTATACTTAAACATTCAAAGGGTTATAAAAATGCATTAGATTGAGTTGATTTGTAGAATTTTAATTTTAAGTTTTTTTCTGATATTCAACTTTGAATAGCAAATTCACGATTATACGAAACAAATGCACGTGTATATTGAGTTATTTATAAATGTTATTCATTCATAGAAACTTATCTACACGGCAGTGTGCTCGGCCAAGTTCAAAGAAAAAGTCGTGCTAAAGGGTCCCGCAGCCAACATAGGGAATAAGTGGTTACAGTCAAATCTCAGTAAATTTTAGTACCTATGATGTAGATTAAATTTCTGAAAGTATACTTCGGACAAGGTTGCGCCCTTATAAAAAAATATCAGGAGCCCTTATAAAAATCACTTTTTCCCTGTTTGCTGCGGGGTCCTACCTCACTTCGTTGGCTTTAGAGACAAGGTGAAATTTTTCAGCTTCGCTTGCCTTGGGCTGGGGTTACCGCGCGTCTGACCAGCGGCGCTGGGCCGTACTCCACCCCGCCTGCGGAGGCCGACAGCAGTCCCCCATCGCCATCGCGGCGCGCCAGGCCATCCCCATCTCCATACCCGCTATGGAACTCATCGGCTACCAGAACCCTCTACCAGGCCCTCTCACCTTAACAAACAACGGTCATTCTGTCACTCTAACCATCCCTAAATACAGTTCAGAGGAAGAGAAGAAAGGATTCCGCCTACCTTACATCTTCGGCGGACCGTTAGATAACGAGTATGAAATCGAGGGCCTGCATTTCCACTGGGGTGACAAGAACAACCGTGGTTCTGAGCATACGCTGAATGACATGAGGCTGCCTCTTGAGATGCACATCGTGCATAGGAATAAGAAGTACAGGAACTTGGCCGAGTCTCTGCAGCATCCAGATGGAGTTGCCGTCCTTGCTTTCTTCTACCAGGTATATTATACACTTACTTACCTACTTCCGTTGGCACTACAACCCTGTGGGTCTTGGCCTCCACTACAATATTCCTCTAGTTGTCGCGGTGCCTGGCGATCTTCTTCCAATTGGTTAACTTTCCCGTCTTCCTGAGATCTTCTACACAATATATCCAACGCTTCGGAGGCCTGCCTACCAGGTATAAGTACGCTTCACATTTTTTATCAAATCCAAGAGTAACATATCCGTATACTGCTTCCATTTATGTTACATAGGTATGAGCTGACATTACTAGCGAGCAATGCAGAATTATCAAGTGTCAACATTCTCATTAATACCTACAATCAGTGCCGGACATTTTTAATTACCAACTTAATGATTATACATTACCATAAATAATCCATTATCCAAGCATTTATTCTGGATGAAGAGCGTGTCACTCAGGGCTACTTGTTATAGACATCAATATATTCGTGCAGTTCTATGAGATGGCTTCATAAATGATGTTTTCCTAAGCATAAATATAATAGATCATACCGCTGTCTCTATATTGCAACTTCACGAATATTTTATTTGTTTTTGAAATCGATCCTCTTCATCGTATGTTCTTTGTGATTAGTGTACACATATGGACCAGAAAACTTTTGGAAGAGCAACGAATGACATTCAAAATTAAATCCTTAATTTAAAACCTCTACTTAGGTCGTTTTTTTCGCTGGCATATTTAGATTTCTGGGACTCAAGGGCTTAAAGCTTTATTTACCATTGTAGGTGGTGGAATTCGACGCCAAGCTCCTCAGCCCCATGGTGAAGAACCTGTCCATGATTGAGGCCTACAACAGCAGCATGCAGCTCCCGCACACCTTCTCGCTCTCTTCCATCCTGTCCGGACTGGACTCGGAGAGGTTCTACACGTACAAGGGCTCTCTGACCACCCCGCCTTGCGCTGAGGCCGTTACGTGGATCGTGTTCTCTGATTATCTGCCGATCTCCGTGTTCCAGGTAAGTTAGATGATATCTATTGACCTTTTGAACAGCTTGACCTAGCTCTTTCCCGGTTACTGAAAGGGCATTACACTTTTAACAAGCTAAACACTTTCCCAGACCTACGAACTCGGACGGGAAAAAAAGATGGCCTGATTGAGATTAACAAGCCCCTTCTGATGTTTTATTTATTGAATGGCTATTGGTAAATGTCAAATTATATTTCGTACAACTTCTTAGACATCTGGCAAGTGCCGAGGTTCGGTTAAAAGCTGCAGGCCTTATCTCTTGGCTCCTTAGCGCATGTTTACCACCACGATACTGTCAAAAAAGCCAAATCTGGGTTGTTTGCCACGTTTGCCACATCAAGCAGAGTTACTTTGATTCAGTGACTGCAATTATTAGAACTATCCAAAGTATTCTCTCTCTTTCCTCAGCATTATTATTTGTTCCATCCAATTATGGGGTCTGCTATTCTCTCCACTTCGCGCGATCGGACGTGTCGTACACTGAAACGTCGCACTGCCCATCTCATCTTCGGTCTTCCTCTTCCTCTGGACCCAACAATGTTCAAATCCACAGCAACATTCCCGATGTAATTCATTTTACTCGTCCAATCCATCTTAGTTAGTCGACTCTCTTGTAGCGTATCGGCGATATCACGTACCATACAATCGAAACTATCCAAAGTAATATCATTATATCACATTTAAATGTTCTCTAGATGGACAACTTCCGCGGCCTCCTCTCCAACCTGAACCTGCCCCTTGTGGACAACTTCAGGCAGCTCCAGCCACTCTTCGGCCGCCGGATCTTCGTGCGCATCACCTCGAAGAACCCCAAGTTCAAGAAGACCAAGCTCCACTACTCCAAATATGATTGGGTCGGACATAAGAAGGCTGACAACGACGTTGGCGACTTCGATGAATAGATAAACGGATGTTAGCTGTTAGTTCCATAGAACCGTTTCACTTTTAAACTAGATGGCAGCACTTAAATGCAGGGACAGTTACCGGTGTAAATATATAAAAATATCTCATAACATTTACAATAGTTCTTTGATATTATAGAATAGTATTTAGGTTAGGATACTGATTGATCAGATTAGCTAAATTAAGTGCAAAAAAATACATAAACAACCGAGATACCGAAATTGAATACCGGTTAATTTGTATGAAAAATATATCGGTATTTGGTCCCTGCTTAAATGTCATAGGTAGCTTAACGCTTCGTATGTATAAGCACTGATCAGTGCGAACGAATTTAAACCTATTCTATTAAACAATGTATTGAAACTCGTGCGCATCACGATCAGTGCTTAGATATACGAAGGGTTATAAATATGTTTACATTAAATCGTCATTTTTTTTACCGAATTGTAATAGTGTAAGTAAGTCTTTAACAACTTATTCGCCGTGTGAACTATTGGTGCTCAAGGTAGCTGAATATCAACTTTAACGATGTAGCAATAAAGTAGTGTATAGATATTTGTTTTTCATTGTATCTGATGGCAACTATTAATTAATACCAGTCACCGATCTATATTGCAGTACTTATTTTTCTTTTTTAGAGTTTCAAAACAAAGCTTCTTAAACAAAACATTGCTACTAGTTCATATGAAACTATATAGACTAGTAGCGACATCTGTTGTCAAATATTACAATGAATTGCTACTTGTTGATATGGAACTATATAGACAAGTAGCGACATCTGTTATCAAATATTTCTACATTAAGGGAAAAAATTATAATTCATTTCAGTTCTATGGAACAAATGGAAATCGTCTACTCTACTTTAAAGCAATCTCTACGGGTCTTCTGTCGTTCTACTAATGTTAGAATAATTTATTATGTGTACAGAACCTATTGTATGTGTGAATAGTATTATTATTAAATAAGGTATTAATAAACTAGTGATTGGCATATGGTAATTTTATTTAAACTAAATACATATATGGAATTTATAAATACATAAACAATAAACATATGTAGATAATAAACAAATAATATATGATAGGTTAACTAGGTACTGTAGTTCTCAGATCCGAACATCGACTGAAAGAGAGAAAAAGTGCATTAGTATTGCTGTCTCAGAAATAAATTAAAAAATATACATACCATCATAATTCACTATTTACACTTTTAGTAACACAACACTCTCTGAAAAAAAACACTGGCATATCACAAAACAACACAGTCATTTCATGAATTCACAGTTAACACGGTTGACAGTCAAATTTCAGTTTTATTGTATCGAATCAATTACATCAAAATCAATCAAGTCTTCAAAATAAGACCAAACATGCTCACAAACAAAAATCATGTTAGGAAAATAAAACACTCCATTGGTATTATTTATTTCATGATATATTCTATAATACAACTTCAACAACTATACAAGGTTAAATGTATTTCATAATTATTACATAATTTATTCATTATTTTAAATAGATCCATATCATTGAATGGTACAACAGGTTGAGAAAAATAAATTAATTTGCATATTTCGGTTTGTAATGAAAGAGTGTCATTGAAACATTATTATTAATAACAAAAAATGCCTTATAATAAGGACTAGCAATCTCCTTACAAAATGTTCCGCATTTAAAAGATACTTTCTCTAATAACTTTGAACATGTTTTGCGTGTAGAGATTTCGGTCATTTTAGGGTGCATTTACACTGAATTGTTCAATGAATGTAGTCGCCGAATAAAAGTATTGAGTTGCCAGGCGACATTATTTGAAGTGGCGAAAAACCCAGAATTTGACGCAGTGTAAATGCAAAAAAAAAAATCCTATGACACTTTCAAAACGATGGAATGTAAAACGGTATTAATGTCGGATTGCACTGTTAGTTAGTTGACGAGTCAACTTTGGGTCGGCGTTAGCGTATGTACAGGTGCCGCGGGCAGCACACAACATGCAATAAGTTACACTCAACGTACCAGGTCTTCGGGGTTGAACATGCCCTGGAAAGAAATAAATTTATTATAAGTAATGCGCGCGTATATGAACTATGGCGTTATTCATAAACGCGCTACAAGCAAGCCAACTTTGTCAGTAGAAAAAGGCGCGAAATTCAAAATTTGTGTCAAGGATCCGCGCCTAGGTTATTCAAATTTACTGACAAAGCTGGCTTGCTAGAGTATACATATTGTATTCTATAGGAGCGCCTTACTAGACATGGCACATAAAAAGGGGCGGCAGAAGGCACAAGAAAACGGGAGCGGCAATTAATAAATAAAAACTAACGGTGGCAGTATACCTTCGGTCGGCCCTCGGCGGCCGTTAATAATTGGATTAAATTATTTTTAGGAAAATAATAAAACTAACTTTACACTAGATATGGGGGCTACTTCATGGAATCTCACTAAATTATGTGACACAGTATGAAAAATATTTTTTTGTCAGATAATTTATGCATGCTTAATTGTACAAGATAGTATTGCAAGGTACTGTCAGTATTCACAGATAACAAATTCAAGGGTATTTAACTATTTAAAGGATATTTTGTTTTGAAGAAGGCATCTATTATTGTCAGTTTCTCCTTATCGGATAATAGTGTGGACAAAGAAAATGAACTTCTCTCTAAATATCTATGTGCAGATTTGTATTGCAACAAATTAAATTAACCTATGACAGACAGACAGGCGGACTTGGCGAAACTATAAGGGTTCCTAGTTGACTACGGAACCCTAAAGATATACATATGTACAGCTATGTTAGTCTATCCCTTACTCAGCACGGGGCACGATAATCGTTGCTGGCATCATAAGGATGGTCCTAGGATAGATATCATAGATTCTCCAGCACTAAGCGTACAGGGGCGGAAATGTATCTAAAGATGTCTCAGTTTGTCAAGATGAACTTACCTTAGCGCGGCGCAGGATCGAATCTTTGCTGGCATCATAAGGATAATCCTTGGACGGGATCTCCAGTACAGCTGGTTTAGGAGCGGTGTGCCCGTCAATGACTATGTCTATGTGTCAGTATATTTGTTAAGATGAACTTACCTGAGCGCGGCGCAGGATCGAGTCTTTGCTGGCATCATAAGGATGATCCTTGGACGGGATCTCCAGTACAGCTGGTATAGGAGCGGTGTGCCCGTCAATGACTATGTCTATGTGTCAGTATGTTTGTCAAGATGAACTTACCTTAGCGCGGCGCAGGATCGAGTCTTTGCTGGCATCATAAGGATGATCCTTGGACGGGATCTCCAGTACACCTGGTACAGGAGCGGTGTGCCTGTCAATGAGTCTATGTGTCAGTATGTTTGTCAAGATGAACTTACCTTAGCGCGGCGCAGGATCGAGTCTTTGCTGGCATCATAAGGATGGTCCTTGGATGGAATCTCGAGCACAGCTGGTACAGGGGCGGTGTGCCCGTCGATGACGTGTCTGATGAGCTCAGCGACGTTCTGGTTGATGAGGATGATGTCGATGTCGTCCCGCTTGATGAACCGCTTGAAGCAGTCTTCTATCTCGCTGACGGGGGTGTCTGGAAGGGTAGAAGATTACGTTTGTAATTAATTATCGTCGTAATTATACCGTTATTATGTTAGAATACCGGGCATAACACCTCGGCTCACCAGGGATCACTCCCAGATGTCGTCGGCAACGTCAAGGGTCTGCTAAGCTTCGTGGTAGAGTTGGGTTGGCAAGAATAGTGTCGCCAACCAACCATGCCGAATGCGAATTATACGTCGAGTTGCGGAAACTAAGCCCGCGAGAACCTATAACCTATAGGTTTGTTATTGTAATTGATGTAGTTTGAAAGTTGAACGAATTATTGTTTACAAAAACTTAACCCCTTTTTTGCGGACGTCAAGATTAGGCATATTTTTAACGATGAGATTTAACCTTTTCGACGCCAATGACCGATATATCCGCGCAGCAGGTTCAACGCCAAAGACTGATTAATCGGTAACAGGCCAACATAGACCTATGTGCATACGCATAAAGTTCAATTTCAGTTTTGACGCTACGGTGACGTGGCGTCCGGGTGACAGTTTTTGTTTGGTACGGCGTCAAAAAGGTTCAAACTCATTGTTTAAAAATATACCTAATCTTGACGTCCGCAAAAAAGGGGTTAAGTTTTTGCATGGCTTAGTATGGAATGGATCCTTGCCAAAGCATATGAAGGATTAATATGGGATATACGCTTTTTCACATTGGTGTCAAAGCTATCGCCATAGCCTGTTGACGCCTACAACTCCAAGGGTGTTCCAAGGGGGTCAATGGAAGACTGATACCTAATACAACAATAGGGAACTAAAAAAAAATTACAGAGCTGCCTAAAAGCTATATATAAGCTATTAGGAATTGAGTACAATCGGTTGTTCTGAGATTTTAGTTTTTCGAAAATATTTCCCATTTTTTCTAACAGTTTTTTCTTATATTCAAGACCGAGTTATAAAAAGAACCAATGCGAATGCAATCTTCCGTTCAATCCCAGCCCTGGGCATTAGAAGTCTTGGTCACTTTTTCATTCAAATATGACATATATTTCCGATACATACATTTTGCCTGAAACTTCCTTGATATTTCATATAATTTGTAACACTTTCAACATAATGTAAATCAAACTACAAAAGTTGAACACAGTCTGATGCTGAATAAACTCAGAAGTGCTAATTCATGAAACAAGTGTGAAACAGTTCAAAATTGATCTTGGCAATGTTATACTTGGCTGATGTTAGATATACCTACTTAGTGTAGTTACAGAGTAATTGTATTATGGTTCTTAAGGGTAATTCCACTATTAAAAGTTCAATATGGTTCCACAATATGATAAATAGAATAAAAAGCTACCCTTGAAAACATTCAATGAAATGGTAACTCGCCATAGGACCTATGCAGAAGCATGAGTCATAAAACAGAGTACAGATCGATTTCACTCAGCAGTGTGAATGCTATTGGTGACAGACAAGTTGGTACTACCAACCCTTAGTGCCAGTTGCCCCATCCGCACTTGACAGACTAATCAATATATGCCACCCGGCTCTCCACGGTGGTTTACAAATACAAATACAAATATTTATTAATAACACCAAAGTTACAGGTCAAAATGTCTAAATAGGTACAATTTCAATGTCGCAGTATATCATTTCATATAGTACAGATTTAATTTATATAAATAATAAATAAATAAATAAATATTATAGGACATTCTTACACAGATTGACTAAGTCCCACAGTAAGCTCAAGAAGGCTTGTGTTGTGGGTACTCAGACAACGATATAATATATATAATATACAAATACTTAAATACATAGAAAACACCCATGACTCAGGAACAAATATCTGTATCATCATACAAATAAATGCCCTTACTGGGATTCGAACCCAGGACCATCGGCTTCGCAGGCAGGGTCACTACCCACTAGGCCAGACCGGTCGTCAATATTAATTATTCATTTACATTTCGTATAAAAACAATAATTACATTAAGTATATGTTAATACAACGTATGAGTATTAATAAGTTATAACCTATAACCTATTACCTATGTATATGGTAATTTAAAAAACTCCTCGACATCATACAAAGATAAGGTTAGTAGCCACTTTCGCAGTCTACATTTAAATACATCGGTGGAGGCTGCATCTCTGACCGCTGCGGGTAGTCTGTTATAAACGGACGGACCCATAATGTATGGAGAACGCTCTGACTTCGAAAGCTTGTGTTTCGGTGTGACAAGACGGTAACTATATTTATTGCTACGGAGCGCATGACCCTCATTCGTGCCGCGCTTCTTGAACAAGTGTAAGTTAGTGTGAGTGAATAGCGCCACCTGGTACACAAGTTCGCCTGGCAATGACAAGACCCCTAGGTCCTCGAAGAGGTTCCTGCATGAGGTGTCGGTTGGTGCTTTAATAATGGCACGTAATGCTTTCTTTTGCATTCGAAATATGCGCAGAGAATCAGCCGCGCGGGCCCACACCTCGGCACCGTATGTGAGTAGACTATGCACTGTCGCAAAATAGCAGGAGCGCACTACGTTCAGTGACGCGGTGTTGGCCAGCCTACCCAATGCGAAACACGCCCGCCCAAGTTTCGAGCTTAGCTCATCGATGTGCCCGTCCCAGGTGAGAGAGGAATCGACTAGAAAACCCAGCAGCTTTGTCGACCGTACTTGTTGCAATAACGTGTCGCCGGCCTTCACATTGAGAGACTTTTGAGCTTTACCGTTCAAATCGAATGTCAGGAAGCAAGTTTTGTCCCTGTTCAATGCGAGGCCGTTCGACGCAAACCACTCCTCGAACTTATGGACTACTTGGTTAACTTTAGTTTCGAGCATAGCGTCCGAAGGAGCCTGAATTACCGCAGCCACATCATCTGCGTACATATAAATTTCGGCGCCTCTAATGGACGCGGGAAGGTCGTTCAGTAAGAGGCTGAAGAGCGTATTCGACAGACACGATCCCTGGGGTACCCCGAGGACATTCTCCAGCTCCGTGGAGGTGACACGTCCCCCCTCGCCCACCACCACTTGGATCCTGTTGGACATAAATGAGGAGAGCAAGGAGAGGACCAGACCCCGAATCCCATGGAACTGGAGCTTGTCGGCGATGAGGCCATGGTCTGCGGTGTCGAACGCGCGCGAGAGGTCGCAGCACAGCAGCGCCACGCGCAGGCCCGCCTCGCGCGCGCTCAGCACGCGCCACACCACTTCTCGAACCAGGTCAGTGGTCGCGCGTCCTGCCCGGTATGCGAATTGACGATCCGATAAAATGTTTCTATCCAGTACATAATTCAGCAATCTCTTATTTAGCCCTACCTCTAATATTTTACTGATTGCTGGTACAAGGGAAATCGGTCTGTACGATTTAGCTTCAGATCGTTTTCCTTTCCCCTTGTACAGCGGACTGATTTTTACCTTCTTAAGGGCAGAGGGGTAGGTCCCTTTGCGAACGCTAGCGTTACAAATGCACGAGATCGTAGTAGCAGTTGGTATTGCTATTAATTTAAGTAAGCTTGCGGAAAGACCGTAGTAGTCGGTGCTAGTAGCTTTACTATGAAGCTTTCCATACAATAAAATTAAGCGGACTATTTGGCCATTACAAACAGTTTGATCCAACCGACCTTTAGCCTAATACTGTAATTACACTTCAGTTAGTGAACTTGATTAACAACTAGCTACTAATTGTTTGGAACCTATATCTATTTTAGGAGGAAACAATCCGTAAAGAGGGTTAATAAAACATTTTTAAGTTTGATCCAAATATAAACCGGTTTTTTGTAACATTGATACTATATGGATAAAAGTATAAATAAATATTTTGATGCAAAATGGTAGGTACTTACTTTTGTCAACAACCATGAAATTTGGGTGCCTGTTCTTGTTGATTTCACCGATACCACCCAATAAGAATCCAACGCAGGTGTCCTGAAAGCAAAACAATTTCCTTTTTACATTTAATAACTCTTAAATACGGGCACAAGAAATCAAACATCAAAAGCAAAACACAATCCAAATATAAGCTTTTTGCAAGTGTTAGATCATAATTACCTCATCTCCGATGACGCTGATCAGTTTTCCCTTTATAGCGGATTGGAGGGCCATTTTTTAGGATTTATACTGATATTTTTGTGAATTATTTTGCGAAGAATGAGATGAGGAACTGTCACAAGGGGCTCGTCACCTGACTGATTATAGATTTTGTGTTGTGCGGTTGGTATCACAATTTGTTCATGGAAAACTATTCAATGTAAAGATGTGGTCGTTATTAAAAAGAGCTTAAATAGTCGAGGTGTATTTTTGTGAAAAATTAACTTTTTAAATAATTTTAAATTTCCTAAAGTACAAATTCATTCTTAATATTCAAATCCCATGCTGAAGTATTTTTGTTATAAAATACAGTAAGAGCCAATTTTCAGTAATGATTGCTACTGAATAATATTAAATTTTATGGGTGTTTTGATTTTCATATGATATAAAAGAGAAATACACTCGCAAAACGTCAATCGAAAAAAAACTATGAAAAAATTGGAGAGTGACATTTGACGTTTCTACTTGTTGCTGTTGACGCTATAACGTGTTTCATATTTTCACGCAATATGCAATATTTTTAAGCTCCGAGAAACCATTTAACTAATAATTATAGTGTAAAACAATAGCTTTGACATAATGCTATCCATACAAAATTACGGTAGCAGCTCAGAAGACGACGACGACAATGAGACCGAAGGCACCAAAGTGGAGACCAACGAAAAGCTATTAACGCATTTAAAACCAATAGATCCTAGTTTATCAGTTGCTAAGAGTATGCAAATAGTTGCTGCACCTGTTGTAATGCCTACCGTAAGTATTTCTTTTAGTAAAAGCTTCCTTTTTAAACAATTATGAAATGTATACAAAATTGCACGTAGTTACAATTTGGCAATATGATTTCCAGAATAATGACGATACTCGTGTGTTGATACCTACTGGCGGAGAGTTGATGCACAATCCAAAATATGAAGAATTATTTGCCCCCACATATGGTCCCGAGAACCCATTCCAGACTCAGCAAATGAAGGCACACAAGAATACTCTTGCAGGTTAGTGCAGGGGTTCCCAATCTTTTTCAGTCCTCGGCGCACTTGCAACTTGTTCAAGTCTTGGTCGAACCGTAAATTTTTCCATTTTTCCTTTAATATATTTTCTATTGATCATTTGCAGATATATCTGTGTGATAAAAAATTGGGGAAGTAGGTATTATATGTAGTGAAAAATGTATACTTTCTTTGTTTAACTACATACTGCCATAGGGGGTTATTGTTAATGAGTTAGGTCTCTCCACTGAAAAAAAAATCCCTTTTCGTAATAATACATTAGATACACTTAATTTTTTTATGTGTTCTTATTACAGGTTATGTAGAAAAAGCTCACATAAGCGAGTTCCAGTTTGAGAACCAGCGGAGAACTTTTACCAGTTATGGCTATGCCATGGATCCCTCAACTGATGGTGATGCAGAGACTGCTAATGCTGTTGTTGGTAAGAATTTATCTTGTTCATTTATTCCATGACATTGCTACATCCCCTCCCTCTACCAGGCATGACTCACTCCGCAATTTAGTCTCTTTGCAACAGGTACATCTTTCCCACACCAATTTTGGTGGCTAGCCATAAGCCGCACGTGGCGCTGTCACTACCTAGTGGCCATATCTGTCCTAATCGTAACAGACGCGTTTTGTTAGAGAGTGTATCTTCTGTACCTAGTACTATTATTTATTCTGTGCCTATATACAAACACCTGGAAGCGGAGCGTAGAGATCAAGCTGTGAGCTGTAGGACTGAGCTGGAACAAGGCCAAGACGGTTGCTCAAGACAGAAAGGCATGGAAGGATCTTGTGGAAGTAAAGTTCGTGTGATCTTTATAATCTTCCTAATATAACTCACGGTTTAGGGGTTCAGACACATGCTCTGGTCCAGGTTCGCGTTGACAGACTGCCTTTTCACAAGTACCCCACTTTGTACACAAATGTCAAAACCTACCCTTATTGTAATATATAACACTTCCACCCGTTATTTAATTCATTTGATTTACCTAATATAAAAAAAAATATTTTAGTGTCTGCAATGGTGGCGCCCCCTGTGGAGGCGGAAGGCAAAACAGTGTTTGAGACGATAAAGAAGAGACCTCTTGATAAAAAGAAAAGGAACAAAAATGACAATCCTGAGGACATTAGTGGCTTTTTGGGGCCTTGGGGAGGCTATGTAGGAGAGCAAAGGTAATTTAATTATTTAAACTACATATATTGCTCAAAAGAAAATATGTACAAAATGGGTGGAGAATTCACAAAAACAAAAATCATTATTGAAAAATTTTAGATATAATAATAATTGGTTCATTTGAAATTAAACATAACATTTTGTTTTGTAAAATAAAAATACATACAGTAAAAAGTAATGTACAGTTATTATAGAGGAATAATATCTTGCAAAGCAAAACACAAAAATATCTGTAATATTATAGCTATATACAAATAAGATTGGGTCAGATACTTCATTGTGCAAGATATTATTGCAAGTTGTCACATAAAGACAGTGACAATCAACAAGGTTGATATGACTACATAAGGATTTTTTCGTTATTTCAGAGTGATGAAGCCAGAAGGTGATGAAGCAAAGGAGCTTGAGGAAATATTAGCAAAGAGACAGAAGCGAGGCAAAGTGGAAGACGACAAGCCTCTCGAGGAGAAGAGTGTGTTCCACAGTAAGTCACTTGTTACACTTGTTTTTTTTGAGTTTTTGATAGTGTTTATTTACAGACGAGCGACAGCATGCCAGCGACCGCCTGCTAGACTTTACTGAGAAACTACATAAATATAACTTTGACGACCAGTCTGGCCTAGTGGGTAGTGACCCTGCCTGTGAAGCCGATGGTCCTGGGTTCAAATCCCAGTAAGGGCATTTATTTGTGTGATGACACAGATATTTGTTCCTGAGTCATGGCTGTTTTCTATGTATTTAAGTACATATTTATATATTATATATATCGTTGTCTGAGTACCCACAACACAAGCCTTCTTGAGCTTACTGTGGGTCTTAGTCAATCTGTCTAAGAACGTCTTAGTCAATCTGTGTAAGAACGTCTTATATAAAAGAAAAATTCATTCCGTCTGGAAAGAACACGTTGACGAACATTTCGCTATGTTCGTGTGGTATAAGGCGATGCAAACGGAACCTCCTCATATACCTTGGTTTAATAATAGTAATTTAAGTAGACAATTAATTAAGATAGGTTTAAGATTGCGTTCCGGGCTTATCCTGTCAGAAAAATTTGCCTATTTGATGAAAAAAGAACCATCCCCAAATTGGCAAGTTTGCGATTCCGTTGAAGACGTGCATCATATTTTGACGGAATGTGCACGGAATTAAAGCTATAAACAATCGTTACTAAATACCCTCAAGGTAAATAGATTAAATATAGGTGCTTTTCAGAGCATCTTAACTGTACCGACCTCAGAAGAGCCTAAAAAGATATTTTATATGTTATAGATTTTTTAAACGGTACAATACTATTCCATAAGTAGACATGTAAGAATACTAGTATAAGGTACAATGGGGCTGACATAATCATGTAACTGATTTGAGTGCCTAAATATAATTAAAAAAAATAAAAAGACAAGTAGGTAACTATTGCTTTATACACACTCGATATACGTTGAGCTGTTTACAAATAAATTGTGTTTGTTTCAGTCGACAAGGCGACGGATTACCAGGGCCGCTCGTGGCTGGTGGCTCCGCGTTCTGAGACACAACTTAGAAGCGACGCGCCACCCGATAAGTGCTTCTTGCCAAAGGTATATCTTATCTTATTGACAAGTACAATATACAGGGTGAAATTTAAATCACTGGCCAAATTGAAACACCCGAAAGAACTCGAAAAAATATTAAACACGTGTTTTTTCTTTTAATACCGCTCAGTACATTTTTTTCGAAATAACTCATCATCAAGTTGTCCTAAAAACCTCGTACGTTATGGTGAACCGACAACTACCCACTACACTTCTCTCTTATCAGTTACGGTCATTGACACCCCGCCGCTCCCGCTGTTTGCAATCGCGTCACCAATTATGAACCCTATTGCAGCGAGATTACCTACATAAGTTGCTAATTTTTCCTTTCATACTTTAACGGGCTTAGAACCGTCAAAATGCAAAGGCAACCCATTTTTAATCTAAAATGTTATTTCTGACTAATGATTATTAACAAAACGTCCGTGGCTTAAAAACAATGAGTAAAAACTAGGTCAGGAATCTTTGCATTCAGGCGTATTTAAAAAATTGAATCAACTTATGTACTTACATTTGATTAAAAGTCGACGCAATTAACGAAAGTCCCACGAGATGGTACTCTTGGATTCAATCCTTGTCTGCGAAGGCGTGGAACTGATTCCATTTCGTATAATCTTTGTGCACCACGTAAACACTCACCACTTAATAAATAACACCGTACCATTTCGTAATATTCCCGGTTCGAAATCATTTTTTTAAACCTTAGTAGGCGCGCGATTATTATTTTAAGGTTAGCGAGTGACGAGTGACTAATCATTTATGCTTACCGTTATGTTTACCGCTAGCACGGAATGGTTTAGACTACCCTCGAAATTGATAAACCTGCCTACCATCGCCAACACTAACTGGGTGGACCCTATTGCAACGATTATAAGGTTTAGTGTAGGTCAGATAAGGGTTTGCTGATGTTGTTGTTAGAACCTACTATTAGGTTTGTTTACATTTGTGGTAATAGGGTGACCACGACTCGTGGAAAATATTTAAAAATTGAAAAATGAAAATTAAAAAAAAATGTACTCTTTTTTTCGTTAAATAGATTCCTTAAGTGTGACCTAGTGCCGGGAATGAATATGGCCAGTGATTTAAATTTCACCCTGTATAATTATATTCATATTTCTTAGTTTAGTCACAGAATAATTAATAGTACTACCGTACAGAAAGGAAACTTCCTACAGAAACGAAGTTTGCCAGCGGTTCAGGGTCGAATCATGCCGTCTCTTTCTAATGTATGGCACTATCCCTTTCTGGTATTTAGTCGAGTCGAGGGTTGTCAAAAATAAAAAAAAATCAAAAAATCAAAATCAAAATTATTTATTTGGTATCTAGGTGGATTTATACAATAATTTGTGGTGGATACCTCCTGTTAATTATAGCAATACTTGTGTTAGGAGGTACCGCTCCTTCCAAACGGAGTGAATCAGGTTTAATATCAGATACATATTATTTTAATTGGTACATAGTTGTTATTTTTACTTTTTACTTTTAAAAATCAAGTGATTATCTTATCTGTGGTCGTGCACGCAAAAGGAAGTCAAGTGGTGCCAACCCTAATAATTGCTCAGGGCAATGCTGAGCCGAGCGGTGCCGAGTTTGACCGAAGTCAGGAGTTTCGCACCCCTGGTTTAGTTTAGAATACACATGCTTTTAGTGTAATAAGTAGTGGTATATCGGCAGGCACACATCCACACGTGGAAGGGGCACACGAAGGGCGTGGCGGCGGCGCGCTGGCTCCCCGGGCCCGCGCACCTCATGCTGTCGGCCGGGATGGACTGCAGGGTTAAGGTACGTGCCAATGTGAACCTTATCACAAAGTCATATGGTCTACCGATGGCCAGCTGCCTAATAGTACTGCTATTTGTGTAGCTTAACTTCAAACTCGGGTAAATCCATCTGTCAGATTATGCGATATTGGTATTAAGAAAAGGTAATAGGGTAGATATTTGTTGTTAAGGTCGAATGGATTTATCCGAGTTCGAAGTTAAGCGACACATTTGTTCTTTAACGTGCACATTGCACGCAATATCAAAATCAAAATTATCGAAATTTCATCTAAGTATCAAAATTAAATTATGAAAGTATGTTATTTATACATATAGTTTTTACTATAAAAATAAATACTATTGTATTTTGCTAGAAAACATGAGATTTATATTTTATATTTGTATATTTTAAAAATTAAAATCGTAGTTTAAGTATCTGTGTGTCACGTGACCGCAAAAGCTGACCGTCATTTTTTCTCGTGAGTGACGTCACAATAGCAAAAACAAGTGGTCAATTTGCATTTCACATTTGACGTTTCTTTGTTACTGCACTGCTATGATGACGTCACAATGTCACACAAATGGAGGCACCATTTTTGGCGCGACGTTTTTGTCGTTTAAATTTTAAATATTTTTTTTTGCTATATGCAATCAATATTATTTTCATGAAATATAAATACCATTTGGCTATCAAAGCTAACTAACATTTATAAATTATTTGAAAAAAAAAATGTCCCTATGACATTCATAGAAAAAAAAATATATTGACAAATCATCACCAGGTTTGCGTGCTGCTCCCTACAGTTTACGTAAGCTCACTATAATTAAATGATACCATTTTCGACTTGGATGAATGAAACAATGTAAGAAAATGTATGTCTGATGCTCGCGCAGGTTCGTACCTGGTGCGAACGCTGGCCATCGCTATCCAACGTGGTAACGCGGCAAGTGTGATGGGCACCTTTGCACCCGGTACAACTCGCGGAGGTCTTTTAGACTAAAATATTTTAATATTTAGATATATTTAAGTTATTTTTGTACAGTCGCCATCAAATATATCGGAGCGGCCAAGGTGTTCACAATATCTGAACACGCACTCTAACGCCTTTACAATAGTGACGCGTTCAGATATTTGTGAACACCTTGGCCGCTCCGATATATCTGATGGCGACTGTATTTTTTATATACCATTATCCTATTGTATAAATAAATTTTGTTTTCATTGTAAGAAAATGACCTGACAACCCTATTATTGTAATTCATAGATCTGGGAAGTGTACGGCGAGCGGCGCTGCATAAGGACGTACTTCGGGCACCGGCAGGCCGTACGAGATATCAACTTCAACAACACTGGAGAACAATTCCTTTCTGCCGGTGAGTAATATACTAAACATTTCTCTCATTGTCAGGCACTATACCACAGAATAAATAATAGTACTAGGTACAGAAGACTCACTCTCTAACAAAACGCGTCTGTTACGAGCAGGACAGATATGGCCGCTATAGTTCGTTTTTTTTAGCATTAGAAAGAACTCCACAGAAGTAAGCGTGCAGTTTTTATCAGGCTTGTTAATTGTTACTAATTATTGAATTATCTAATGTAGCATGGTCAATACATATAATTTACTTCAAATTGTTACCGCTAAAAGTGCCAGATTTAGAACCACAAGCGAACTTCTGCGAAGTTCTTTCTAATGCTAAAAAAACGGACTATAGGTGGCGACAGCGTCCCGCGCGGCTTATGGCTTTCCCCTAAATTGGGGTGCAACGGATGTACTTTTAGCTATCTGTAGCAATGCGACAAAATCGCGGAGTCAGCTACGCCTGACTCACTCGCTCTCTATACTCTTTATCTTTAGGTATTTAAATAAAAGTGAACAAAACCTACCCTCAAGTGGCTCCTTAAGCTAGTTGAGGGTAGATGAAAACATTACACGATCAAATAATGTAGGTTAAAGTCAGGTCGTTCAGTTACAGATCCAGGTGGTTTCGTGGTCGGTTAACCAATACATGTTATGACTACTCGAAAATGTACCAATTGTGTGTTTACTTTTATTTAAATACCTAAATATACAGACTATAAGGTCTGTTTTTAAACGAGGCTAAAAACCCACCGATTAATCTGGTTTCCAACTGAAGTCTGAACCCAAAAAATGTCTTTAGTTTGTGGTTTACGTTTGTAGCTCAAATTATGGACTATGGGATCCAGCAACTGATACTGATGATCAACCCACCAACAGATCGGCAGCTGACGTACACGAGATATCGTGATACATCTCTCTTAACGATTTATCGCCCTAAAATATTGTTCTTAGACCGGGGTCTTTGAGTATTTGTGTTTCTTTCTCTATATTTATTTGTAATTAATAAAATTAATTAAGTGTTAAAAGGTGGATGGATGACATCAAGTCTATAGGGGGCGCCACCTGGACCAGGAAAGCCATTAATAGAAAGGAATGGAAACAGCTGGGAGAGGGCTATGTGTCAGAAGACACGCTGAACACTATAGTTCGTTTTTTTAGCATTAGAAAGAACTTGCAAGAAGGTAAGCGATCTTGACATATCTTTTAATAAAAAACGCTTTTTAAAATTCAAAAACTATCATTTATCAAAGCAGAAGAATATAAATGATTGTATTAGATTCATAATTGTTACATAATTGCCGTAACTTATTTTTAAAATGTGTTTTTCAATTAAAAGACACATCAAGATTGTTTACCTAATTTCTAATGCTAATATAAACGAACTATAATCCGGACAATACGATGTGTCAGTTTTTAAGTAAATTTAGTTTTGGCCATAAAGGCTATTATGATTATAATGAATAAAATACATAATATAAATATTTGCAGCCTACGACCGCTACATAAAGCTATGGGACACGGAGACCGGCGCGTGCACGGGTCGCTTCACGTCCCGCAAAGTGCCGTACTGCGCCAAGTTCCATCCCGACGAAGACAAACAGCACTTATTCGTGGCCGGCACTTCGGACAAGAAGATCATATGCGTGAGTACTTGAATAGACTATCATATTCATATGTCATATGCATGCAAGTACCGTAAAGTGCCGTACTGTGCCAAGTTCCATCCCGACGAAGACAAACAGCACTTATTCGTGGCCGGCACTTCGGACAAGAAGATCATATGCGTGAGTACTTGAATAGACTATCATAGGTCATATGCATGCAAGTACCGTTAAGTGCCGTACTGTGCCAAATTCCATCCTGACGAAGACAAACAGCACTTATTCGTGGCCGGCACTCCGGACAAGAAGATCATATGCGTGAGTACTTGAATAGACTATCATATGTCATATGCATGCAAGTACCGTAAAGTGCCGTACTGTGCCAAGTTCCATCCCGACGAAGACAAACAGCACTTATTCGTGGCCGGCACTTCGGACAAGAAGATCATATGCGTGAGTACTTGAATAGACCATCATATGCATGCAAGTACCGCAAAGTGCCGTACTGCGCCAAGTTCCATCCCGACGAAGATAAACAGCACTTATTTGTGGCCGGCACCTCGGACAAGAAGATTATGTACGTGAGTACTTGAGTAGACCTAGACTATCATATAAGTCGCTTAACTTCAAACTCGGGTGAATCTATCTGTCAGATTATGCAATTTTGGTATTAAGGAATGGTAATAGGGTAGATATTTGAGGGTCGAATGGATTTACCCAAGTTTGATCTATATATCACATAATAAAGACAACTGGATTGGCCGCAATCCTGCTTTTATTTTATTTTATTTTAGTACATGGAAAACCAACAGCGCCATATATCCAGAAATTACCATAGAATCACAGAGCCAATTATAGGTTCTCACTTATAGAATTTTATACTTAAAAGGTTGACTCTGAATCTCGGTGAGCAGCCTCTGATTATTATGAAATTTTTCGTGTATTTAAAAGAACATTAAGTCAAGAGTGTCAATCTTTTTCACCATCGGTCCAAAGTCAGCGCTTCGATGGATTTCCGAGTTAGATCTTCCTTCCTTACCCGGGGCCGTAGTATTGGAAACCGCTGTTCTAAATATACATATGTGTTTGTAAACGAACTTTCCGTACATTTTAACCATTATTTATTTGTCAGTGGGACACTCGAACGGGTGAGATCGCCCAGGAGTACGACCGGCACCTCGGCGCCGTGAACACCATCACGTTCGTGGACGACAACCGCCGCTTCGTCACCACCTCCGACGACAAGAGCCTCAGGGTGTGGGAGTGGTCAGTACATTCATCTCTGTTTTTGTATCTTACTATAGTTCGTTTTTTTTAGCATTAGAAATAAAATAAACAATCTTGATGTGTCTTTTAATTGAAAAACACATTTTAAAAATAAGTTATGGCAAATATGTAACAATTATGAATCTAATACGATCATTTATATTCTTCTGCTTTCGTAAGTAATAGTTACTCATTTTTAAGAAGCGTTTACCAATTAAAAGACATGACAAGATCGCTTACCTTCTTTCAAGTTCTTTTTAATGCTAAAAAACGGCTCTGTTTGTTGTTTAACACACGAATCACCACAGCCCCGCCATAAAGAAATACTGAGTTGACAAAAGATCCATATAGGTACTTTTAGAACTTACAAAATTTCATAACAGACGGTGAGAAAATACGACTTGTAGATGAGAACAGCAGAATATGCAGAAGCATTTTTTGCTCAAGTTGAAACGGATACCATTGTGTTCGCTGGTCAATAAATTACAGTGTATAAAATGCTAAAACCGAATCAAGTACCAATATTAAGACTTAAGAGGGTGAATCAACTATTTCTTGTTGTTATTCTGTCCCAGGGGACGCGTTATACCAACATGTTTGGTAGATGCCTCAATTTAGAAAGGAAACAGCATAGCTTGCCCTGTCAATCCTTAAAATTGTGTCAACAATTTTTTTAATGGTATTTTATGCCCTGGACGTCAGCTCTTTAAGTCAAATTTCATATAAAAAGGGGCAAGCTATGATGGCGCTATCTATGCCATAAAACTGGGGCTAAAAGAGTGACTCAGATGACTTTAACCATGACAACGAGTGACTTGAATGAAAAAGTTGCTTCACCCAAGAGCAAAACCTGTCACTTAAGCCTTTATAAGGCAGTGGGAATATATTTCCCACCTGATTTCGAACTTTATTTCAAAGTGATAGGGTTCAATTTTGCACAAATTCTGACTCCCTTATGCCTTATAAATGGTTAAATGCGTTTATTTCCCTCAGGGACATCCCCGTGGACATGAAATACATCGCGGACCCGTCCATGCACTCGCTGCCCGCCGTCACGCGCGCGCCCAATGGCAAGTGGCTCGCCTGCCAGTCCATGGACAACAAAGTTGTGGTGTTCAGTGCGCTCAACAGGTTCAAGATGAACAGGAAGAAGACCTTTACTGGACATATGGTGGCTGGATACGCTTGTTCCGTGGATTTCTCTCCGGATATGAGGTAAGATACATTTTTACTAGTTACAACGGTAAGTGGCTCGCCTGCCAGTCCATGGACAACATAGTTGTGGTGTTCAGCGCGCTGAATAGATTCAAGATGAACAGGAAGAAGACCTTTACTGGACATATTGTGGCTGGATACGCTTGTTCCGTGGATTTCTCTCCGGATATGAGGTAAGATACATTTTTACTAGTTTTAACGGCAAGTGGCTCGCCTGCCAGTCCATGGACAACAAAGTTGTGGTATTCAGTGCGCTGAATAGATTCAAGATGAACAGGAAGAAGACCTTTACTGGACATATGGTGGCTGGATACGCTTGTTCCGTGGATTTCTCTCCGGATATGAGGTAAGATACATTTTTACTAGTTTTAACGGCAAGTGGCTCGCCTGCCAGTCCATGGACAACAAAGTTGTGGTATTCAGTGCGCTGAATAGGTTCAAGATGAACAGGAAGAAGACCTTTACTGGACATATGGTGGCTGGATACGCTTGTTCCGTGGATTTCTCTCCGGATATGAGGTAAGATACATTTTTACTAATTTCAACGGCAAGTGGCTCGCCTGCCAGAACATGGACAATAAAGTAGTTGTGTTCAGTGCGCTGAATAGGTTCAAGATGAACAGGAAGAAGACCTTTACGGGACATATGTGTCGTTTCCAAGCAAAAAGTCCCACTTTGTCTTTTGCCATAAGGACGCTTTGACAGGTTATTCGTATAAAAATACAAGCAAATCTCGTCCTTACGGTAAGCGACAAAGTGGGACCTTTGATTAGATTTCGACAAATAAGTACAACTATATGTAGTGGCCGCCGGGTACATAATATATACTTTATATACGCTTATTCAGTGGATTTCTCTCCAGATATGAGGTGAGTTTTGGTGTACTTACAGTATCGGTGTGTGTATTTACGGATATTGATATCAAGTTTATCTTATCGAGGAGTTTCTAAAGCCCTTAAGGAATCCGTAGAGCCGTAACCAAGGTGACCAATGTACCTATATCCAAACGACAATCAAAACTATATCCCTTACATTAATTGCCCTGCTCAGTACCTTGCCTTTAACGGCCACGACAGATGCTACGAATAGTGATGTGATCATTTCCATATCCTCCTGAGTCCCGAGTTCCCTTAAAAAAAAACAAATTAAAATCGAATTTTGAACTGCAATGGAATAAAAGAACGTTCCAAATTCCTAACTCCAAAAATGACTCTGGATGTTAGGAGGATATATTATTTAAATTGGTTTGGCACTTTCTCTGTACTGTTGGCATTTGGGTATGCCCCCTGCTCTGCTCCCAATGACCTTCGATCTGTATCTAGCTTTCTGGTATTTTGTGTGGCTCATCATATAATTCTGTATTTTATATCTAATTTAAGAGATCAACACATCGATGGATTATTATAAAATTAAATGAAAATATTTATTTTCAGGCAATTAATGGCCCATAGATAAATACCTTACAACTAGCATACATACTAGTATTATTATAAAGTAATAACGAATATTACTTATTTTTAATTTATCTCAAATACGCACCAAAAGTGAGATATATAGGACACCTGTGCATAAAAATCAACGTTTTACGTCAAACGGAATATTGTGTCGCAACGCTAATGAAGAAATAGGAATTGATTGACTTTGTGTGTTAATTACATTAAGATAAGTGAATTGCGTAACAGAAACGTGACTAAATTAAAAGTATTGTTTCCATTAAGGTGGGAAAATGTCTTTGTATACTGTGAAATCTTATAATTTATGTAGATAGCCGTGAAAACATGCTTACAATAATTGTCCCTAAGTTGGTACCTATTAATTTGTGCATGCATAATGCACATACCTACTTATAAACAGCCACACAAAATTTCAAGAAACATTTCTAATTTTAAAGGCCAATTTAGCGTTTAGGTTTTTAGGCAAATGATGCAGAGGCTGTCTATCGCGGTCCAGCGTGGCAACGCGGCGAGCGTGATGGGCACCTTTGCATCTGGAAGGGCGCGGGACGAGTTGTTTGATTGAGTTCTCGGTTGTGGCTTTATTTAGCTTAGTTTTAATTTAGTTTAATTTAGAGTTAATTTATTAATTTAATAATTGATCGAGTGTGTTTAGGTTTAATTCTTATTTAGATATTTAATTATCAAGTTGTTTGTGAATTGTACCGTCTGTGTAATGATTTAGCGTAGTTAATATTAGTCATTAGTAAGTAATAAGTCTAGATAGCTTATTTTGGGTTCAAATTCCGGTAAGAGTGTTTATTTGATAGCCAGGATCTACAAGCCAGGAAAAAATATCCGGTAAGATATTTTTTCCTTGCTTGTAGAAGTTGTAGATGTTTACATATATAAATATTTATATAACGATACATATGTATGTATCGTCGGTTAACACCCATAGCTCTTGAGATTTCCGTAGCCCTATTTATTAAATGTAAAAATTGTCCCATAAATTTTTATCTACTTATAAAAATGTAAGTGTCATGAGGTAGTCTCGAATACAGTCTGCTTGTCATGTATTGGTGATATGACAAAAATATCACGAATAATCATGAGAAATGCAAAATTCTTATTCTGCAAGTCATGCCGACATTTATAAACAGTCGTGATATGCCAATAAAACAACTTCAGACTACTTAATGTCTTAATCGTGTACTATAAAATGAGCAATATTAGATTTTCTAAAATGTACATAAACTCGAAAACAGCTCAAAGACAACATAACATTTACAATGATGACGAGAAATAGATCTGTTTACATAGTACCTAATGCAGTACAATCTCACTAATCCGGCACTAATGAAGCAAATCTGCATATTATTGATGTGTTTTTTAGTATGTCGTAGAAATACATTAGAAATGTGAAATACATTATGTACATAAATTAAAAAAAAATCTACTCTTATCTGAAACTTAGCCATTTATAAAGAGATTGAAGAGCGAAAATGTTAGCGCGCATAGTATAGTATAGCGGTCAATTCGCGCGGTCTTGTAGGAAGTGTCCTTTCTGTACGGTAGTACTATTACTTATTCTGTGCTTTTGGTTGATTCCCGCGCCTCTCCTGACATCTCCGCTCATATCCGCCTCAGTGGAAAGACAGCCTAAGATTGACTGGTTTAACAGCCATAACACATGACTTTGATTGTTTGTTTAAGTAGATAATACAGTCATGTGTCACATTGATCAACTGTCCATTGACTCCTGGCCCTCGAGACATTGTAAGATCAAATCACTACTGATTCAATTGCACTGTTCTATACCATATCATCAGTGTTATTCCGTTTTAAACTTTATTTCATTACTTTGAGGTACAAAGTCCCTGTCAATATAGCACTGAATAATGTTAGATCAAACAGTTCTACCATATATCGTCAGTGTTAATCCGTTTTAAACTCTATTGCATTACATTAAGATACAAAGTTCTTTGTCAATATAATACTGCATGTTAGATCAACTTATTAACACAGCAATTAAACCGATACTGGTTTAATCTAGTATGGTTATTGTGTTTGAGCGTGGAACAGTGATTACCGCACATATGGCTAAACAAGAGACGAGTACATAATGGAGAATTCTAACGTTAAAATTTGTCTGAATTTTATGACCAGCAGGCGTATCCACGCCTTCCACGCTCCACGCGGATCGCTTTATCTACATGATAAAATAACTGTCACTTTTTAACTCTGCGGGATAGAAAGTGACGGACACCGTTTTATCACAGCTAGATTTACTTTTGGATCTTGTTTTTAATATAAACGCCAACCTAGTTTACTCAATGATATACATATTGTATGGCTACAAAATAGTACAGATATTTAATACGCCTTAATACGCTTTGACTTCATCCGAATCAAATGAACTCTTTGCATTTCTGCGGAACTTGGTAAATTGATATAAGCAGTCTTTTGTTTTAGTTCTCTAACGCATGCAGTCAGAATAGTAGTTTATGTGACTGCTGAATCCGGCCCTGTGTACAGTCAAAGAATTTAATTTCCGATCCATTTCGTACTTTGTCACAGTGACAATCAATATGAAAGCCGCTAGAGACCTCATACGGTTGTCACTGTGACAAAGTACAAAATGGGTAGTAAATTAAATTCTTTGACTGTACATGAAGGGCTAAGAACACGGATACACGGGTTGGCGTGTAGTACGGGTATCGGGAGCCCTATACAGGGTGCTTCCTGTAACAGGAACAATAAATTAAACTAAAGGCTGTACTCCTCAAACTGACCAACATTTGTTCAGCAACTTTTAAAAATTATGAATCCTCTTTTTCATACAAAATAAATATTGCCTTCAATGTACGTTGACATCAGTGTGTTTGACGTTACTTGTCACGCTTTTAACATAACCAAATTTGCAATAGGTACATTTTGTCTTAGAATAAACTTTATAATGTGTAATAAAAATCAAACCATGAGTTATTTTCAAAAGTTGCTGAACAAATGATGGTCAGTTTGAGGAGTACAGTCTACAGTTTAATTTATTGCTCCTGTTACAGAAAACAAACTGTATAAGATATACTTATGCCACGTTGAGTGACTCGAGTGCTATCATCGCTAGGCATAAGTTTCCCCGCCATGCAGTTGGCACATACTCTATGTTTTGTTATTTCCTTCCTCATTGTTCATTCATGAAATTAATCTCAGAGTCATGCATTATTTGACGTACACGTTTAAATGCAGACTCGGGTTTTCCGCACTAGAAAAATCTTTGAGCAAACCCATAGGAAAACAGTATAATTACGATCGCATGAAATGTTAGTCACATTTAAAGAACTAAATCGTTTCTTTTACATTATTATACCACCTCAGGTTCCTGAGATCACTATGGGTTTACTTATACATATTATACAATTCGCGGTTCTATTAAAATTGTACCTCTAAAAAATGATGTCGAAATGAAAGATAAACTAAATCCTAAATCTGTCTGTGACCTCGGAATCTTGGATTCCTTAATAACTTTTTAATTTCAACCGATTTTAACACATCTCTTAGCGCCACTTGCACCATCCGACTAACCCGGGGTTAACCGGTAAAATCTGGAGTTACCATGGTTACTAGTACAATTTGACAATGGGTTAGCGATTTACCGGGTTAACTCCGAGTTAGTGGGATGGTGCAAGTGGGCCTTAGTAGTCTTAGCTTAGGTAAATACGCTAATAGTCTGGGGGCACGGCAGTGCTTCCGCCAAGTTGAGCAAAATAAACAAAAGGCACAGCCGTACCATCGTTTTCTCGAAACTATTCAAGGCATTTTCAACTTCCCTATGATATTTACTATATAACCACTGCCTGGGTTAAAGGTGAATTAACCATAATTATGAAGCCGCAGGGGTTACTGACGTAACTTGTCACGTGCTAACCGGTTTCGCTAAAACAAACAGACCTTTTGCACAGCCAAGGAATTTGATTTCAATACCACTTCGTACAATCACAATGAAAATTAATATGAAAGCCGCTATTATTGCCACTATGAGGTACAGTCACGACTTGTGGACTAGTATACCGGGTGTGGCCTATAATATGAGCAAAAAATTTAACTGTAGGCTGTACTCCTCATACTGACCAACATTTGTTCAGCAACTTTTAAAAATAACTTGTGGTTTGATTTTTGATACACTTTAAAGTTTATTCTAAGACGCAATGTATTGCGAATTTTGTTATGTTTAAGGCGTGACAACCAACGTCAATCATAGATGATAAGGCATGGCGATGGCGTCCATTAAAGATAATATTTATTTTGTATGTAAAATAGGAAGTCTTTAAACTTCATAATTTTTAAAAGTTGTTGAACAAAAGTGTCACCGTTTCAGGAGTACAATCCATGTTTTAATTATTTGCTCATGTTACAGGCCACACCCGGTATAATAAATGTATTTATGTATGACATTCAAAGTTTCGCAGCCTAACTGTACCGTGCGTGACGGTCTGATGTACATTGTACAAGTCGACTTGGCAAAGGGATATGTTTCTATTAAACATAGTTTTAGTTTTTGGACCCGGGTATGTCCTTAAACTACGTCCAAAACCACCGGTGGACGGGCAGCAGCGTCCCTCAAATTCGGTGTACTCGACTGCGATCGCCAACCCGCCTGCCAAGCGTGGCGATTATGGCATTCACCCCCCATCCGGCAAGTATGGAGGTCCAAGGGGGAGGCCTATGTTCAGCAGTGGACGTCTTATGGCTGAGATGATGATAATGATGATAGTTTTACATTCGCCATCAGATATATCGGAGCGGCCAAAGTGTTCTCAATATCTGAACACGCACTCTTCTAACGCCTTGACAATAGGCGTGTTCAGATATTTGTGAGATCCTTGGCCGCTCCGATATATCTGATGGCGACTGTACTAAAAATCCTGGGAATTCAGTATGGGAACTCCTATGACGCACGGTCGCGGTTTAGGAGGTCAGAAAGCGAGGTAAATACTGCTCGTCAGGTGACTTTAAGCTGTTATGTATTATCTCAAGCAAGGCATTAATTGCAATGGTAATTCATTGTAAATTCGACTTTCGCCCTTTAGAATTAAGCTTGAATTTTAAGTGACTTTGTGATATACGTCGTTAGTTTGAAGGAAACCGATTTGTTGAAACTTTCACTATGCGTGGCCTCGTATTGAGTCCTGAGGATGGGTTGTAACGCAGTGCACAAAGTGAAATGACATTCATATACCTTATTTCAACGTATTTAGGTCTACTTACGAATGATCAAGTATTTTACTTGTATGTGTTGCTTTTCCTAAGAGTAAGGTCGACTAGACCTTCGTGAGGTCACAATGAAGGAAGCAGCTTGACATTTGAATAAAATTGCTATTAGAGTGTATGGATGAAATACATATTAAGTCAAATGGAATTCTCTAGGGATACTTGCTTCAAGTGCCAAAATATAATTATGTAGACCAGTACGGATATGATGGTTGTTCTTGTCTACGTGACAGCGTGATAAAACGGCGTCCATCACTTTCTATCCCACGGTGTTAAACAGTGACAGTTATTTTATCATGTGGATAAAGATGGATAAAGCTATCCATAACACGCCGGCTGTATTGCTTATCCAAGGAAATTCTTATCCTCTAGCCGCCCATACGTCAAATCTTGCCAAGCAAAATGAAGTTTTATTTCTTCAACACAAAGTTCAAATTAGAATGGAACAGGAGACCTTTTTATAGGTCTCTGGGCGGCTAGAGGTTAAAACATCTCGGATATAAGGTGGTGGTACTGGTGCTCGACGCGGGTGACAGCAGGGTGTCATCTATGGGGCATTAGCATGTCGAGCACTAGTACCACCACCTTATTTATTAAGTTACATGTGAGCTTGTGGAGGTATCTTACCTGTATAATTCAAATGTACCTACCTATTTCCTTAAAGTAAACGTAATATAATAACATTTTTTTATTCGCCGGTATTTCCTACTATGAGAGCGTAATTAATTTCCTTATGTAGCTCCTTTTGCTTCTTTAATAACGATTCTTTCGAAGAAATAATTTGTTGGAAAGATCAATTAGCCTCTTTATATCTTTCGATAAAGGCCCCAATATAATGTCCTTTTTAGGAAGCTTTACAAGCCAGTCTTTCGATTTCTCTATAAAACAAATAAAAAAACTAGGTATACCTATTTATTGAACCATTCTTGTATTACAATTTTTTTTAACTGCAAATATCAGGTCGTTCCACCTTAAATGTTTATACCGTCTCCGTACCATACGGGGTGAAAAAGGATAACCTAACGCTAAGGTATAAAAAAATCGTATAGTCGGTTTAAAACAACTCACAACTGGATGCTGATACGCAACGCAATAATGTGTCAACCCACATTCATTTTGCAATAAGATGTGATGTGAACTCAAAAAATGTACTCTTATATACAGTTTACATTTTAATGAAAAATTAATGTGGGTTGACAAATTTTTGCTAAACACCATCCAACTATACTTTGGTTTATAGAACTTTATTTTTCTCAAAGAAGTTATGCATTTCACTTATGAGAAACTTAACTCTAACAGAACTTAATATGTTCATGTATTCCAAATATTCAGTAATAATTATTATGCGAGACTGGAAAGCGCCATGGTAAATAAATAAAAGATGACTCAAGGAGCAGTGTGAATTACCAATATTAAATTACCATACGCGTCATAGCGGGCCAAGAGCAAGCTCCAGCCAGACAATATTTGCATGTTTTTTTATTATACCCTTTACTTTAATAATGACACATTTCACTCATCAGCTCATCACATTGGAGAATTATACTCAGCTGAGTCTAAATTCTCCAATGTGTGAAATGTGTCACCTCAAACCATTCAATTTATCAAAGAAGTTGCAGAACAAATATCAACCCTATAATAGATGCTATAAGAACCACTTTAGAACTGTAAAAACTTGAAAGATATAGCCTTTCTAGCCGACTATAGTATGGTAAACTGAAGTGACTTAATACAGATTTTCGTCTGAACTCTTTGGCCATATGCCATCTGAGGTGTTCTAGTAGTATATTTAACACATACATTTATTTTTAACAACACATAAATTTATTAGAATTTAATATATTCCGTGCCTATCTTTTCTATCAAATAATAGACCGGCATAGACCGTATAGACCTACGGTACCTACCTAGTTTATAAGACTACATATAATTACCCATTCACAGGTTCGTGTTCATGACAATCGACAGGATATTTATGATTTATAAAATCCACTAGTTAGAGAATTCGAATCAGAAAATAAGCACATAGTCGCAAACTTGGTAAAAATATGCGTTGTCAATGTCATGCTAAACTAGTTTTTTTCCCGGAGGGGCAACTGCGCTGTCAAACAAGTATATTTTGTAAACAGCACGATTGTTTAGATTTGCTTGCTTTATTGATTGGTATTTAAGAGGAAGTCACGGTGTACTGTAATTATGAAAACAAATTATTACTTATGTCGTTAGAACTTCAAAATATCCTTTACAATAGGTATACTTTTATCACTTGCATTAAGTTGTGTACATGACTTTGACTTACTTACATAGCTGTTTAACAACACATTCATTTAAATACATCACGTACTGAATTCGTAGTCAAAACAGCCTTTTTTTCATTGTAAATCAACGCGTAATACCTAGTTTTTTTTCACCGGCGTCTCAGCAACAAATAATAACGGTCTTCAGAATTCGTTATCGGCTGAAATGAATTCTCTGCCGTAACGGTATCAACACGGATTGTGCCACTTTTTTAAGTAGGTAGGCCAGGCACCAGAACTACCTATTTGATTTCAACAGAAATAATTAGGAACTAACATTAAAATAATACAAAATTCCCAGATACATATAGTTTTCAATTAATTAATCCTGGTCACGGCACCAAATTGTAAATGTTGTATGAAACGAAAATCATAAATGTATGATGAAATACATATAACTATATAGCTCACTTGTATAGCCTTCTACTGGACCAGAACATGACGGTATTGACGGTGACTGTAATTTTACATATTTCTTTTATCTAAATAAAAAGTGCCATAATTTGAAAATAAATTCTTAGTAGCACTGCACCCTAACTTGTTCTAGCTTTGCGTCCCTTAAATGAAGAAACCATATATAAGTATTAAAAAAAGACTAATTAGTCAAAATGTATAAATGTTCTCTCAACTATAAAAGTCAGCTGCTCGCCTCGTGACACACCTGAACTCTAACCGTAAACGAGTTGACGTAAAAATCCACATTATACGGCATTAATATATGCAACAACCATGTTGTTTGTCGCACAAGTGTTTTGCATTCAATTCATAAGGGTTTTCTTATTAGGTTTGTTTGTAGATGACGCAAAGTTGTTTATGGAATGTTATAACAAACAAAAGTTATTAAATTTATAATAATAATAAAATTCAAGTTAATTTACAATGTGAGTGGTATTACAATATGAAACATTTTAAACGTGAAATTTCTATGAAATTATGACGTGTAAATAACATTTGCACTGCGTGGACTATCAAAATCGCTGCAGACTTTTCTCGGTCTGACTCTAACTCACTATTCATAAACATTAAAAGTTACAACGAAATAAGGTCTAAGACACTATTTATTGGGCTATTATTTCGAATAACGTCATTTTATACGTCAATTCAAATTTTCCACAAACCAGTCCAATTTGTAAATTAATTGGATCGTATTATGCTTCTGTCGTCATTCGATGTGTGTGTCAAAACATTCGATGTGTGTAACAAAAATAAGTTTTGCCCAAACTTTTTACAGATTTGCAGAGTTTTTTCTCTGCCAGCTATTCGTTGCCTGTTTCGTTGACTTTACAAAAATTGCGGTGGGACATACGTACACCTACTCGTATTATGGGAACGAGGGTAAGTGAAAGTGTGCCAGCCAACTTTTGGACAAGTTTCTATAGTATTTTTCATTAGTCCTTTCTTTAAAATATGTATGTTGACCTTGACTGCCGCATTTTATTCAATGCGCTACTCTTTTAATCTTATTTCATAACATATCCTCTCTAGCCCCACTTCCGAAGTACACTCACCTTTCGTTGTCATAACATTCGCTTAATCAGCTGATGCAGTCACGTGACATAGTATTTGTAAACCGAACGTCCTCGCCCGACCTTTGTTTGTACAGTGCCCCACACATGTTACCAAACACATCCTCTATTAATACAGGCGTAAAGACAATGTGTTAACTGTGTGTCGCCTAGCGTACGCTGCTTTTAGTTCGCATCGTGACCGTTGTATTTTTGGAACGATTAGGGCTAGATTATAGTAGTAGACTAGACTATAGTAATTAATACATCTTAATATAGTATTAATTATTTATTTAATCTGCTTGTTTTCCCTTAGTTTTAAAGTGCAAATTTCTTATTTTGATCTTAAACTAAAAATAGATACGTGTAAATTTGAAAGTGTACCGAATCCAAGAGTGTGTAGCAAGCGTTACGCTTGTTGAAATACCGTTTTGTATGTTTGTTACGTCTATAATAACACTCCTTTGGAGCATGATAGCTAAAATAATGGCAGTTCACTTTGGCATATATAGTAGTGGACCCTATAATGGACGTGGAACCAGTAATGGGACAAAAAAACATAATTCCTCTAAAATAAGTACGTAAAAGTAGTTTATAAACACTGGCTGTATATTATTATAAATAAGAGTCCTAGAGCTGTTTCAGTTTGAAGTTTTATTAAATTTGGTTGTTTTTTAAGAAATTGGCGTCAACCTAAAAGTTGTCGTGTCACTGAAAAAAAATACCACTACGAATTCTTAACAACTTCGCTAAGAGAGGTGAGTTAATTTATTAAATTTTAATTAATTAATACTTGATGAAAACTAGAATGTGTTTTGTTAATTGCATTTACCATGAGATAAGGTATACAACACGCTATGTTGTGACTCCACAGATGTAAAAAAATAGTGGTATTTGGCCCAATCCCATTATAGGAGCTGTAAAACTGCGTACCTCCTATGATGGGACAAATGACAGAATGATGCTTGCTATGCCATAATTTCATGTTTAAACCATACAGAAATAAAATGTAGTTAAGAAATATGTCAATCAGGAGGTATTCTCGGACTTCGGATAAATTAATATCGTTTTTCCAAACATTTATTTAACTTGCCCTGTTAGTTAGTGTGGGTCCAATCTTGGTAGCTGAATTTGAGCCACTTTTCGATTTCCGATTCAGCTGAAATTTTGTGTAAGTACGTAATTAAGTATGCAAATCGGATGATAATGCAATATTATGATAACATGGACCTGATCTGATGATGGAGACAGGAGGTGGCCATGGGAACTTTATCGCATTAAACCCTAACTAATTGTGTTAGGGTATATTAGAATTGTCTCGATGGATCTAATACAATAATAATTGGCTGTGGAAAGAAAAATACATTCAGCGATAAAAGCTTATACCAAAAATTTATTTATTTTGCCGTAATTTATTCCCCATTTCAATATTTTATACTGATAGAGCAATGTCCATTATAGGGGGCCCATTACTGGATCCACGTCCATTACCGGGGGCCCATTACTGGAACTTTGGTGTCCATGACTGGAGAAAAAAAGCATAGTTTTAATTTGTTAAATATGTGGAAACTAATTGCAGTATCTTTGATACAACACGCCTAAAACATGAAAGACGGATAGGACTTTCATATTTTAACACGCTAAGCGGTAGACCATTTACATGTATAAGGGAAATATCATAAATACTCCAAATTTCCTCTTAAATGTCCCATGACTGGTGCTGTTACTATATTTGTCCTGCATCTGATGTATCTCTTTACAGTATAGTCAGTATCTATAGATAATGTAGATAAACAAAACAATAAATAAGCACAATATCTGTAATTGCGCAAATTTTGCTAACTTATTTTATTTTATTATTCATTATTAATACAGTAAAATTATACATTTTGCGTTTGCGTCAAATCCGGTAGTTCTGATTTTTGCAGGCTTGTTTATGATGTTGGCCCAATGAATAATCCAAGTTTGTGATGACCTCGAGCGCCGAACGCAACTTTGTCAAAAATCGAATAAACCGCAATTTTTTTTAGATTTGGGCGATTATAACCCTAAAGTACTAGTTTTTGATAGTAACTTCCTAGGGCGTTTTTAAAGTAGACTAAATTTGCTACAATAAGACACTGGAATTGTCTCTGTACATCTAATATTTTCCGAGATAAAGCCTTTCAAAATTTTATAATTTTACATCAGTTCTTAGCTATAATATAAGGGTTAGGTAGGTAATTTATATGGAATTCATCACCGGCACGTTCTACGAAATATTTATTTTCCATAAAAAAATGTATGAGTGCCTATTCTGAAAAAATATTAAAAAATATAAAAAATTAAATATAAAATTTTGAAAGGCTTTATCTCGGAAAATATTAGATGTACAGAGACAATTCTAGTGTCTTATTGTAGCAAATTTAGTCTACTTTAAAAACGCCCTAGGAAGTTACTACCAAAAACTAGTACTTTAGGGTTATAATCGCCCAAATCTAAAAAAATTGCGGTTTATTCGAGTTTTGACAAAGTTGCGTTCGGCGCTCGAAGTCACAAACTTGGATTATTCATTGGGCACATCATAAACAAGTCTGCAAAAAATCAGAACTACCGGATTTGACGCAAAAGAGCCAGGTTACAAAATTCGACAAATTTACTGGATTATATAGACGAACGTGCTTAAAAATGAAATGTATTATACCTACAGTATAACTATAACTACAAAAACCTGCACGGTTTCTGTTTTTATTCGTATTTTGATAATCCACCTATCTAATTATCAAAGTATTGCTATGTTGAGTTAGATGAGTCAGTAAACAGATTTAAAAATCGCAACTCCACAACTTCCGTCCACCTTTTTCATTAAGGGGCCCACTGATTACCAGTCCGCCGGACGATATCAGCCTGTTAAAAGAAATTTGACAGCTCCTAACAACTGACAGGCTGATATCGTTCGGCGAACTGGTAATCTGTGGGCCCATTTATACGTTATATTCAGTCAAAGTCAAAGTAGTTTGCAAGTTCAACGATCAAATAATCACTATAATCAGGCGTCCAATTGTTTGACAATAATAACATTATCCATTTAGGCTTCGGCCCGCCGACCTTATCGCTTCACCTCGATAAGATGTAGGCCGATTCAGTAGGGCGCCGACTTTTGCCCGCTACTGCATTTCGTGCTTGTTTTAAAGTTTCATATTGTATGCATATAAGTATCACCAATATTATTAATGCGTATGTAACCCTATTTGTTACCTCTTCACGCTTAAAACTGCTGAACCGATTGAGTTAATGTTTGGTATGGTGATAGTTTTATGGCTCCTCTACACGATGGGCCAACGCCGGCCACTCCAAGGGACGCAGCCATGCGGTAGAATGAGATAGCAATATCACTTGCTCCCTTTAACGCATGAATGCGTCCCTTGGAGTGGCCGGCGTTGGCCCATCGTGTAGAGGAGCCATAAAACTATCACCATACCAAACATTATCTCAATCGGTTCAGCAGTTTTAAGCGTGAAGAGGTAACAAATCGTGTAGAGGAGCCATTAGGTCCGAGGACTCCGAGGAAGATTTTAGGACATAGGATAGTTTTCATCAATCATCATCAGTTCGTCACTTCACGCAGACAAAATGCGGGCAGAAGCTTAGTGTGGAAATAATTACAACATTGCGTGATTCCACTTCCAAACAGTGGAATTTTGCACGCATGTATCTTGATATAATTACATGAAACAGATTATTATACCAGCATCAGAATTATGCACTGAATCACTGGATCCGGTATACACAGTGATTATTTCACGCAACTTAATTGATTTAATCATTGCACTTTAGATGATCCAATCCTTGAGGCCGATAACAAGAAATTACTATCTGAATAATATACCTACATGCATCCCTATTCTACAGTATTATTACAATAGTCGCCAATTTCGAAATAGTTATAGCAATACTTCCTACTTCTTGTCATCGTATAACTACCTACTTTACACGGAAGTCTGTTGATAAATTAAATACATAACTACATATGTATATTAAGAGTGCTATTACATTTCGGGGTTGAGCGAGTTTAGGTATTTTACGCGCTGCGGCAGGCCGTGCGAGCTCAGTATTCCGATCCCTTCTACCACACTCGCACTACAATTATGGATTAAACATTCTTGATCCATCGCGAAGCATATTGAAATCAACCATAACAACACTAACTGTACTTAACTTATAAAGTCCTAAAACTGTTATTTGGTAAGTACGAAAATACTAAATGCAGTGCAAATGTACATAGGGGCTGTTCATAAATTACGTCATCTATTTTTGACCCCCCCCCATCCCTCAAATCATCTAAAAATCATGCTTCGGATGACTCTGTTTCCTCCTACGTCATGCTATCATCATCCGATGTCCAGACCCCCCCCCCTCCTCCCATTTGAAACGACGTAATTTATGAATAGCCCCATACTCGTACTTATGAACGTATATTACTCGAAAGAAATTATAGGTACTCGCTTATTTACAAGAAACAAGTTACAAGAAACTGAAGATACACAGGGTCTGATGATGGAGCTGGAAGGTGGCCACGGGTACCAGTCTATCATGTAACTAAACCACTTCGTGTTTGGGCTCGTTTGATTCGTCTCAACAAGATCTTTGACACTGAAGATACACAGGGTCTGATGATGGAGCTGGAAGGTGGCCACGGGTACCAATCAACCATGCAACTAAACCACTTCATGTTTAGGCTCGTTTGATTAGTCTCAACAAGATCTTTGACACTAGGTGATACTCAGAGTCTGATGATGGAGCTGGAAGGTGGTCACCGGTACCAATCAACCATGCAACTAAATCACTTCGTGTTTAGGCTCGTTTGATTCGTCTCAACAAGATGTTTGACACTAGGTGATAAACCAAACACGAAGCCCAAACACGAAGTGGTTCAGTTATGTGATAGACTGATACCCGTCGCCACCTTCGAGCTCCATCATCAGACCCTGAGTAGTATCTTGTGTCAAAGATCTTGTTGCGACGGATCAAACGAGCCCAAACACGAAGTGGTTCAGTTACATGGTAGACTGGTACCCGTGGCCACAGTCCAGCTCCATCATCAGACCCTGAGTACTAACTTGTGTCCAAGGTCTTGTTGAGACGAATCAAACGAGCCCAAACATGAAGTGGTTCAGTTACATGATAGCAGTGTTGGCAAAAAATCAATTCGAATTGACGATTGAGAATTGACCGATCAATTCGAATTGACGATTGACGAAACTAATTCTAAATCTACTGATTGAAGATTGACGATTACTAATCGTTAATTCAAATTGATCGGTCAATCCTCAATCGTCAATTCGGATTGACGATTACTTTGTATGTACCTACCTAATGTCCTTTTTATTTAGGCCATTTTTGTGAAACTGACCAAATGCGTTCAAAAGCGGTGTCTGAGTTTACCAAAGGTTCCGAAACATGTTTCCCACGGCTATATGAAGGATGTCCTTTTTGGAACATTTTCGGTTCTTTCCTTAAAATTAACCGATAGCGTTCAAAATCGATATCTGAGGTGCCCAAAGGTTTCGAAACTTGTTTCCGAGGGAAATATTGAGAGATGTCCTTTTTTGAGACATTTCTAGAAATTACCCGATTGCGTTTAAAATCGATATCTGAGGTAAACAGACGTTTCTAAACATTTTTTCAACTGCAATATTGAAAGGTGTCCTGTTTTGGGACATTTTAGTGACATTCTTTGAAAGTGACTGATTGCATTCAAAATCGATATCTGAGGTGCAAAATATGGTTTCAACGGCAATATTTAGATTCTACACTTTAGCCGCGTACTTACTTTACTACCTGCATTACACCACCCTGCTGAAAAAAGGTAATTTCTCGGTATTGCCGTCAGAAACATGTCTCGAAACCTTTGGGCACCTCAGATATCGATTTTGAACGCAATCGGTTAATTGGAAGAAATGTCCCATAAATGTCCAGAAAAAAAAGGAAACTCCGTCTGTATTGCCGTCGGAAACATGTTACGGAACCTTTGGAAATCTCAGATATCGTTTTAAAGTGCCAACGATCAATTTAAAAAAAATGTCCCGAAATGGAAGGGACATCCTTCAATACTGACGCGCGAAACATTTTTCGGGACCTATGGTCGACATCGATTACGAATATGAACGTAATTGGCCAATTTCGAAAAATGTCCCTAAAAGGGACATCAGTCAATACTGACATCAGGAACATGTTTTCGAACCTCTGGGAACCTCAGATATCGACTTTAAGTCCAGTAAGTAAGTGCTTAAAAAGGACACCTTTGAAAACTAATCTTAGGGAAGGGAAAGGGACCCTAGGTTAATCTAGATTGAGAATTGATTTAATCCGAATTGAGGATTGATGCGTTAATTCCAATTGATCCAAGCACAAACTGCGGCCAGAAAGCTGGGCGTCCTAAATAAGGTGAAGCGATACTTCACACCTGGACAGCTTCTAACACTTTACAAAGCTCAAGTCCGGTCGTGTATGGAGTATTGCAGCCACCTGTGGGATGGCTCAGCTAAATACCAACTCGCCGCTTTGGACTCAGTGGAGCGCAGAGCCAGGAGGATGATTGGCGACAAGAAGCTAACGGCTAAGCTTCAGTCTTTGGCCCATCGGCGGAAAGTCGCCAGCCTGTCGGTATTCTACAGGCTGCACTTCGGGGAGTGTGCCCAAGAGCTACACGAGCTTATTCCACCGTCCCCATTCTACCATCGGACTTTTAGACGCACGGCCGGTTTCCATCCTTACATGGTAGATATTCCACCAATTCGCACGAAGCGCTTTGCTTCTACTTTCCTTATGCGCACTGCCAAGGAATGGAATTCCCTGCCGGCGTCTATATTTCCGTGTTCTTATAACCCGGCAACCTTCAAATCAAGAGTGAACAGGCACCTTCTGGGCGAGCTCGCTCCATCGTAGGCCACGTCTACGCCTCGGCTAGTCTGTGGCCATGAGTAAGCCCATTCATAATAAAAAAAAAAAGATTCAATCGGATTGACGCGTCAATCAGAATTAAATCAATTCGAATTGATCAATTCGGATTGACGCGTCAATTCGATTGATCAATCCGGATTGATTTAGTTCAGATTGATGCCAACACTGCATGATAGACAGGTACCCGTCGCCACCTTCGAGCTCCATCATCAGATCCTGAGTACTATCTTGTGTCAAAGATCTTGTCGAGATGAATAAAACGTGCCTAAACACGAAGTGGTTCAGTTACATGATAGACTGGTACCCGTGGCCACCTTTCAGCTCCATAATCAAACCTTGTGTATCTTCAGTGTCAAAGATCTTGTTGAGACTAGTCAAACGAGCCCAAACACGAAGTGGTTTAGTTGCATGGTTGATTGGTACCGGTGACCACCTTCCGGCTCCATCATCAGACCCTGAGTACTATCTTGTGTCAAAGATCTTGTTGAGACGAATAAAACGAGCCTAAACACGAAGTGGTTTCGTTGCACGGTTGATTGGTACCGGTGACCATCTTCCGGCTCCATCATCAGACCCTGAGTACTATCTTGTGTCAAAGATCTTGTTGAGACGAATAAAACGAGCCTAAACACGAAGTGGTTTAGTTGCATGGTTGATTGGTACTGGTGACCACCTTCCGGCTCCATCATCAGACCCTGAATACTATCTTAAGTCAAAGATCTTGTTGAGCCGAATCAAACAAGCCCAAACACGAAGTGGTTTAGTTGCATGGTTTATTGGTACCGGTGACCACCTTCCGGCTCCATCATCAGACCCTGAGTACTATTTTGTGTCAAAGATCTTGTTAAGACGAATAAAACGAGCCTAAACACGAAGTGGTTTAGTTGCATGGTTGATTGGTACCGGTGACCACCTTCCGGCTCCATCATCAGACCCTGAGTACTATCTTGTGTCAAAGATCTTGTTGAGACGAATCAAACGAGCCCAAACACGAAGTGGTTTAGTTGCATGGTTGATTGGTACCGGTGACCACCTTCCGGCTCCATCATCAGACCCTGAGTACTATCTTGTGTCAAAGATCTTGTTGAGACGAATAAAACGAGCCTAAACACGAAGTGGTTTAGTTGCATGGTTGATTGGTACTGGTGACCACCTTCCGGCTCCATCATCAGACCCTGAATACTATCTTAAGTCAAAGATCTTGTTGAGCCGAATCAAACAAGCCCAAACACGAAGTGGTTTAGTTGCATGGTTTATTGGTACCGGTGACCACCTTCCGGCTCCATCATCAGACCCTGAGTACTATTTTGTGTCAAAGATCTTGTTAAGACGAATAAAACGAGCCTAAACACGAAGTGGTTTAGTTGCATGGTTGATTGGTACCGGTGACCACCTTCCGGCTCCATCATCAGACCCTGAGTACTATCTTGTGTCAAAGATCTTGTTGAGACGAATCAAACGAGCCCAAACACGAAGTGGTTTAGTTGCATGGTTGATTGGTACCGGTGACCACCTTCCGGCTCCATCATCAGACCCTGAGTACTATCTTGTGTCAAAGATCTTGTTGAGACGAATCAAACGAGCCCAAACACGAAGTGGTTTAGTTGCATGGTTGATTGGTACCGGTGACCACCTTCCGGCTCCATCATCAGACCCTGAGTACTATCTTGTGTCAAAGATCTTGTTGAGCCGAATCAAACGAGCCCAAACACGAAGTGGTTTAGTTGCATGGTTGATTGGTACCGGTGACCACCTTCCGGCTCCATCATCAGACCCTGAGTACTATTTTGTGTCAAAGATCTTGTTAAGACGAATAAAACGAGCCTAAACACGAAGTGGTTTAGTTGCATGGTTGATTGGTACCGGTGACCACCTTCCGGCTCCATCATCAGACCCTGAGTACTATCTTGTAAAATTGTTATTCTCAATTGTTATTGTTAGCACCCTGTCTGTGCGGCATTGCCTTTTAGGTTATCTGTCATTTGTCACACCCGTAGGCCAGATGGCGCTGGCAGCCGCCGCATGGTTGCGTTCAGTTCTACGAGGCCGTGCCGTACAGCTGCGATCGTGGCCCACCAAAATGGACTCGCCGGAAGACCAGCGCCGACTCTCGGGTCAGCATTATGCTGAGGCGAGCCCATTTCGTGGTAAACAATTTGTAATTATGTTTGTATTAAAAGCCTTGCATGTTACTTTTGTATGTACACTAAGTTTATCACGAAAAATAAATGATTTATGATTTATGATTTATCTTGTGTCAAAGATCTTGTTGAGACGAATCAAACGAGCCCAAACACGAAGTGGTTTAGTTGCATGGTTGATTGGAACCGGTGACCACCTTCCGGCTCCATCATCAGACCCTGAGTACTATCTTGTGTCAAAGATCTTGTTGAGACGAATAAAACGAGCCTAAACACGAAGTGGTTTAGTTGCATGGTTGACTGGTACTGGTGACCAACTTCCGGCTCCATCATCAGACCCTGAGTACTATCTTAAGTCAAAGATCTTGTTGAGCCGAATCAAACGTGCCCAAACACGAAGTGGTTTAGTTGCATGGTTGATTGGTACCAGTGACCACCTTCCGGCTCCATCATCAGACCCTGAGTACTATCTTGTGTCAAAGATCTTGTTGAGATGAATAAAACGAGCCTAAACACAAAGTGGTTTAGTTGCATGGTTGATTGGTACCGGTGACCACCTTCCGGCTCCATCATCAGACCCTGAGTACTAACTTGAGTCAAATAAATACATATAGAATGTCAGGTCGTTTCAAATATTTTTAATCCTGTCCGGTAGTTTATTAAGGCGCGGTGTGTAGTAAAATGCGCTTTTTTGTAACCATATTTACAGACTTTTACAAGGATTTCATGCATTATTTTCTAGTATGTATAACTTTAGTCCTTGAACTACGTTATTGCTTGTCAGAAACACAACGGCTCATTATTTTCTCGATAGAATCTTAAGTTGAAAACATGCTTAAAGCTGTCTTTTGATCCATATTTTAGAAGTACTACGACGAAAATGGATATGAAACTTACCTCATTCGATAGCTTTTAAGTAAATCTTCGTTTTTGCTGGTCCTTTTATCGATACGTTAATCTTTTCATTCATAATTTTATGAATTCAACTTTTGCCTACTAAATTACACCCTACGCGGCAATACCTTGCGCCTATTCCCCGCGCCAGTACGCCCGTGGCCACTGCCAGCGTCGGACCTATGCTAGTTTAGTGGACGTTTCATAAAATGGGTAACCACTGTATAAATATGCAAATATGTTATACACACAATGTTTTTCAACAGTCTTACGAAGAAAAGCAAAATAATTCTTAATTACTGTGACATTTCAGACATTCGCCCGTCATATTGTCAATTTATAACAAGTTGGGAAGCAAAGGCACACACCCGTCTAACCAATCCGGAATTCAGTCACGATTGATAAATTGTGTAAACAAATTTTATTAAAGGCTATTTCAAATTGAATCATTTTTAAACATATGTGTACGGGATTCAAATACCTATGTGGGAGTGTTTAGTGTATGGTGGTACCCTTCGAGCAACACCGGCTTCCGAGTGGTACCTAACCATTTCACCGCTTTTAGTTTCCGAGTTACCTACATGCGTTTTAAGGGAAGTGGTCGAAAAATGCCTAAAATGGTTTTGTGTTTAATATTAGGTAAGGTAGAAGTACTAGTGCTCGACGCTGCACTAGTATTCGACATGGGTATAGTGTGTAGATTTCAAATAGAGCTCGACGGCTAATCCTTTTTTTTTAATTATGAATGGGCTTACTCATGGCCACAGACTCCTATTGTCTATTGTTAAGTAAAACCGCTCATGCCACGTGCCACAACCACCTGCATAAAAAATACGTACTCCGGTTACTGAGTGCGGCGAGTCGAACGCTACAGAACCAGTCTAAAATGTGTCATCGAGATGACATAAAGGCGCGTTATCGGAGAGCGCACCTACACTGGTTTTTTGAGCGTTGGCCTAGCCGGCGCTCAGGGGGCCGATTTTTGAATTTCGATCACTCGATTTCGTCACTCGAAAATCGGTGGAAAACGGCGAAATGCTAATTTTTGAAATACGAACGATCGAAATTTGGAATCTATTGGTATTGACCACTCGATTTCAATTCTATTAGTAGAATTTAAACGCCTAGTAGTGGAGATATCATTTAACGAAATACACGAAATCGAGTGGTCGAATTTCAAAAATCGGCCCCCAGGTGCCAAATAAAATAATTAAGACCCTTTTTTGCACGTAAGTAGCACGTGCGGTTTTACTTAACAATAGACAATAGGATTAGCCGTTGAGCTCTATTTGAAAGCTACACACTATACTTTATGTCAAAGTAATAGGGTAAAAGCACCAGTAGTCAGCCTTATAACGAAATTTCTATGTTCAAAATCGTATAATTTGCACATTTATGGACCAATAGGTATTATCAATGTTTTTTCTGTTCAAGAATTTAATAAAGTTAAATTTTTGTAAAGAATAAAACTTAATTGAATTCAACTTTTGGAAATATTTAATTAAATATAATAAAAGGGCATTTTTGCCAGTAATCAGCCCCCTGTATACCAATACACAGCCTTTAGGTACCCAGTGCCCAGCCATCCTATTCTAATGGCTGATTAGTGGGTTCGAATAGAGTAAGCTTATAGACCAGTGGTCAGCCACAGGCTGACTACCGGGTATTTAATGTATTTCAATCAAATAAATTCATAATAACGTAATTTTTTAAAGCGGCTTGATTTAACGACTTACACTTCATTTTAAAATAATAATAAATCCTTAATCCTATGGTCAGCCTCCCCCGGCTGACTTCTGGGTTTACGACCTTTTTAAAATTACTGCTTCAAACCCAGTAGTCAGCCAGGGGAGGCTGACTATTGGATTTTGTACAAAAAGTAGTTTCCAATAGTCAGCCGCCGTAAAAATATTACTTCCACATGGATTAATATTAATCTTTTACGTTTTTCAGATAGTTTAGGTATTAATTAGGCAAAGCAGTCCATATTATTTTAAAAATAAATCACAATTCAGCTGCTATCGTCTTATCAAAATACCATGTGACATCCCAAAAAAAATGGCGCATATGTCTTAACCTTTCATGTCAGAAGACACCACTTTGAAATTTTTTTGTGGATCATCGTAGAGTATTCGTTTAAAAATTAAGGTATTTTTCAATGAATAACTTATCAATCTATAATATTACCTAGTTTTCACATGAAAATTAGAAAAACTTTAATAGTTACAACCAAAAATAGGCAAGAAAGGCTGACTACTGGTGCATGGCTGAGCACTGGTGCCTTTACCCTATAGGTTAAATTTGAACGGCGACGATCTTTCTGTATTCAAATTTAATTCTTGTCACTTTGACATAAAGTGCCCGTGTCGAATACTAGTGCAGCGTTGTGCACTAGTACTTCTACCTTATTTCCGCCAAGTCCGTACCGTGCTATATGGAAATTTATTCCAAAAAATGCTGTTTTTATATACCACACTGGTGGCAAGCCAGCATACGACCCGCATTCACCATAGCCTATGGACGCCTGCAGCTACGGGGATGTGACACATCATGCCAAATGTTGATTGGTTTTATATAAAATAAAAGTCCCAATATATAAAATAAGCTTTCATAAGTAATAGTTACTGATTTTTAATAAGCGCCATTCAATTAAAAGACATGTCTAGATCGCTTACCTTCTTTCAAGTACTTTCTAATGCTAAGAAAAACGAACTACAGTATTCCTATTCCTCCTTATTTTCAATACCTACTTGCCCGAAATTGACTTCTAGAATTAGACCAATAGCTCAATAGTGGGACCGGATTTTTGCACTAAAAGTTATGATAATTCTAAAGTTGAAAAAGTGATACTTATCTGATATAGGACATATTTTTAAGCACATATGCTATATATGATGAAAAGTTAGAACGAGCGTTAGATATAAATTAGGTATTTATATATTTTTAGTAATGATTTTTTAATATTGAATTAAAGTGCAATGTTTAAGTTCCATTGTTTATAATATGTATGACGCTTTATAATGTAAAATTATTAGAAATTTTTTTAACGTGCTTCTTTGTCAAACTACAATTAGCTTATTATTTTGTCGATATTGAATTAAAGTTTAATAAATCCACAACAACATATCTAAATTTATAAGTTAATAGGCAAGCTAAAAAGCTAGAAGAATAAGATATATGCTTTAGAATTAATATACGTTTTTTGTCCTATAAGATCTAATATTGAATTAGAGTCTGTAAAAATAAGTCTATTACTATAAAATAATATACGCAGCCATATTATGGAAAGTAAGAAATTTCTGTGTGTAGCTTGCATTGTAATAGTAAAATCTAGTTAAAAAGGCGCGAAATTCATACATACGCCGCGCTGGTCCGTCAGTCGCCGGCGCGGCGCTCGAGAGCCTATCATAGCCTACCTATACCTCGCCCCTCGCCCCACCTCCCGCTCAGTAACACTGTCTGTCTTTTCTTATCATTCATTTGTTTGTTTACCGTGCACATATATAAATTAGATGCGGACATTACGTGAAATTAAAATATGTATCTTATTAAGTAAAAATACCTACAGCTGGTCAATCAGATCTTGTCAGTAGAAAGAGGCGGCAAATTTGAAAAATGTAGGTGCGAAGGGATATCGTTCCATAGAAAATTTGAATTTCGCGCCTTTTTTTAGTGACAAGATTTGCTTGACCAGCTATATTTCATTATCTTGACTAATATTGTAGGTAATAAAAATGTACAAGATATTCACAACTATTTTTTACTATACATAGTTTGTCAAAGGACTGTCTCATTTCAAACATAGACAGGGAGAATCATCATACTATCTTTGACTTACACTAGTACTAGCACCCAAAAGAAAAGGATGAATATAGTTTTTTGTTTTTATTTACTGACAAATTGGTTTGACCAACTATACCTATTTCTGGTTCCTATTGTCATGTCCTGTCCTATTCAACGTCAATATCATAATATGTATATTATAAACCAACTGATCAATATTACACGGTATACATCCTGAATATACAATAAGGTAAGTGGCCTCACTTACCTTATTGTATATTCCGTGTGGGCCGTATATGCCTATATACAGCCCACCTTAAATTAAAATGGTTTTTTTTTAATAAACAGGATATGAAGTATGAAAAACTCACTCAAATAGGTTTCTCATTTATTTAAGTTTCTTCATTATACCAAAATAGTTATAAAAATATTACGATACTCTTGGAAAATATACCTTTTATAAAAGTCCTATTATGGGCCTTATTGAACACTACCAGTGTATTACTTAATCCCGCAAAAAATAATCATTTTGACAGTAGGTAATAACAGATTTTATTGTTTTTAACTTAAGACTTATACATATACAAATAACAATATTTGATACTCCATAACAGGAGGATTTATTTATAATAAGTGAAAATAATTATTTTGGGTCTTAATAACTAAAGATATAAAAATTGTCTAGTTTACGCGAAAATAGTAGGTAACTAAACATAAATCTTTATTAGTTACAGTAGTCTCATCTTTTAACATCTGGGGGCACGGCAGTGCCCCCGCCAAGACGAGAAAAGCGCAAGGGCACTATCTACCTTTTCTCGAAGCGCTTCGTCGTTTTTTGGAACCCTCATAACTTGGGGTTGGATTATACCAGATAAACAAAGTTCTCGGACTTATTAAGCATATCAATTGCATAGCTCTTATACTTTAGATTTTATTCATATCTAAAAACTTCGATTTCGTCACTGACTCACTCACTTGATGATCATCAATACCGGGTACTTCCTGAAGTCCTCTAAGAAGCTGAAATTTGGTATGTAAGATAGTTTTAGTACACAAACAACAAATAAATTAAAAAAAATGTTATCCCTAAGGGGATGAAGAGGGGGTTTAATTTTGTATGGGGAATCAATAATCGCTGAACCGATTTAGTTGAAATTTGGTATGTAGATAGGTATTGTTATGGGGAAGGATATAGAATAGATTTCAACCTCAAAGTTTACCCTTACGGGGTGAAGGCAGATTTCAACCCCAAAGTTTACCCTTACGGGGTGAAGGGTTATATGGGGAATCAGTAAGAAGTACATTGTGTAACAGATGCCCCCAGATACTTATATCAGGATTTTTAATAGTAAATCACCCCCAACCCTTTAAATTAGGGGATGGAAGATTGTCATAAACAACTTACAAAAAGAAGTGAAATCCCATCAAAAACATTTTGATGTACAATGTTGCCCAAACGAAACCATAAGGCTCGTACTGTCAAAAAGTTATCAGATCTCTTGCCAAGCTTCTAACTCTACAAGCCCTCTAACTTTACTAGCTCTACACCAAAAGTGTGTGGCTTGGCCGTTTCGTTTCTACAAGAACTATTGTATGTAAGTATAATACAAAAACCGCCCAAATGCGAGTCGCACTCGCGTTCCAAGGGTTCTGTACATTACACAATTTTTAACAATATATTTTTTTAAGAGAAAAGTGAGTATTTAAATAACCCGTAGGTATCGGAAAACTAGGTACTTAAGTCCGACTCACGCTTGACTGCACATTTCTAATAGGTTTTCCTGTCATCTATAGGAAGAGAGCTAATATGTGTATTTTTTTCATAATTTTAGACCCAGTAGTTTCGGAGATAAGGGGGGAGGGGGGAATGGTCATTTTTTGCGTATTTTCTTAAATAACTTCTAAACTATTTATTTTAAAATTATGAAAAAATATATCTGAGATTCTTACAATGAGCCCCTTCGTTTGATATATATATATATATATATATATATATTTAATTTATTGAACAATAAGCTAAATAAAGTACTTACATTATTATTACAAGACCCATCGTGGGCAAAACCTTGAGGAGGTTTGTATGCCGATGGGGAGTTCGAGAAAATAACATGACAATATACATATCTATCTTATACTAATTAAAATTCTAACAAAATTCTCTTATATTAATTCATATTCTAATTCTCTTATATTAATTATAACAAGATATAGTTTTTTTTTCTTCTATTTATCATTCATCTCAAAAGTGACCCCTTTATTTTAATTTCTATTATTTACTTTACGTGTATGTCCTTGGGCTAGAGACTTACATGTGTATACCAAATTTCAACTTATTGGTGCAGTAGTTGCGGAGCAAATAGGCTGTGACAGACGGACAGCCAGACACACGAGTGATCCTATAAGGGTTCAGTATTTTTCCTTTTGAGGTACGGAACCCTAAAAATAATGAATTTAATAAATTTTTCACCTTATGCCCATGTGGCGGTAGCGAAACAGCCAAGCCACATATTTTGACTAAGGTGTAGAGTTAGTGAAGTTAGGGCTTGTAGAGTTTGAAGCTTGGGTCGACAAGAGATCTGACAACTTTTTGACAGTGCGAGTCTTATGGTTTCGTCTTAGCAACAAAATTTACATGAAAATGTGTTTGGTGGGATATTTTTTTACAGTAAAAATATTTATTCGTAACAGTAAGTATTATCTTTTAACATAATTTTTACAGTACATCTGGTGCTACATTACGACCGGTGCTATAATAAGCACGTTAAAACACTCCCTTTGACCGTGTTTTAAAATTCGTCACTCGTTGCAAAATATCTATTTTTTGCAATTCTATCGTAAAAGAAAAGAAAACTAACGAAGAGGTTTTACGCATACGAGGGCCGCACTGAAAGTTTTGCGTAACTTTTGAATAAAATCATTTATAACCATAATAATACATTTATTGCTTCTCAAAATGTTTCCCTTTACATTCTATGCACATATTCACTCGCTCAGACCATTTTTGGAAGCATGAGGCCCAATCACTTGACTGCATGTTTTCGACGTGGTGATGAAACGTAGTAACTGCCTTATCCGGGGTCTTAAATGTCAAACCCCAAATTAAATCCTTAATTTTGGGAAATAGATAGAAGTCACAGGGTGCAGTGTCTGGATTATAATCCGTATAAGAGACATTTTCCACGTTTTCGTAATTAAAAAATGTTTTTGCCTTTATTGCGGTATCGGTGGACGCATTATTATGACGCAGGAGGATGCGGCTTCTCGGTCGTCTCTCGCGGTCTTTTTCAATGACTGCGGGCACACAAATAGTAGTGTACTACTCAGTATTTAACGTTCTTTTATTATTTAAAAGTACGGTACAAAAAAGTCGCGTTTAAAAAAAACAGACGATCAAAATGTTTGGCAACGCTTTTGGCTTGTTGAACTTCTATGGGCCTCCTGTCACCTTCGAAAGACCCATTGACTGGACTAATGCCTTTTTTCCGGATCGTAGCAGTAAATCCAGATTTCATCTCCTCTAACGATGTTATATACAGCATTTGAACTTTATTGCTTGTACTTACGCAGCATTTCTCGGCACCAGTCAAAAAGTACCTGTTTTTGGACTGAAGTTAATTCGTGAGGAATCCAAAGACAACAAGGCTTCCCGACTTTTAAATATTCTTGTAAAATCTTTTGTATTTGTCTCATACTTATCCCTAATTGTCCTCAAATTTCGTCATAGGTGATTCGTGGGTTTTCTTCAATGAGTCGTCTCACAGTAGCCACGTTTCCTTGAATGATCGCCGTGGACGGTCGACCTTCACGAAAATCATTATCTAGAATAATACTGTCTCTACTAAATTCACCATACCAACGCCTCACGATGCTCAGATGTGGTGCTTCAATCCCAAAAGCATTTTGAAGGCAAGCACTACACTCTTGCGGAGTAAGCGAACTTTTAAAATCATAACAAAATCATAGCTCTAAAAATATTTTCGCGTTAAAGCCACGTTCAACGCACTGACTTACTTTGACAAGCCATTAAAAACAAAAGACGATCGATTTGTCGCCAACATTTGTCACATTCCATAATCAAAAGCCTGTATTTTTTTTAAATATACAATTCATAATTTAAATGTTTACCAGTGGCCAGTAGTGCAAAACATTCAGTGTGGCCTATGTAGTAGGAGAGAGGAGGAGTTTGTTAAGAACTATAGACAATAGAAGAGGAAGGATGCTTGGGCACCTGATACGACACGACGAATTTATCAAAAATATCATAGAAGGGAAAGTTGAAGCAAACAGGAAGAGGGGAAGACCAAGGAGAGCGTACATGGATCAAATAAAGGAAAAGATCAAAGTCGTGTCGTATCGGGCTGTCAAAGAGAAGGCGGAGGACCGCCAAACATGGAATTTGCTCCACCGACAAGAGTCATACTCTTAAATATATGATGATGATCGTAAATACCTACCTATGTATTAACAAAAAAAAGTCACTTGTAATTAGTTACTGCCTTTAAAAAGTATAAGTGCCTCAATGTTATTAGACTTTTTGATTCTTTAAAACGTCTTTAGGTCAATAAAGCAAGTGAAAAATTATTAGAGTTAGACCAAGAAAAGTCTGCAGCAATTTTGACAGCCCACGCAGTGCAAGTGTTATTTATAAGTCATAATTTCATAGAAGTTTCTTCAAATCGACCTTATTAATAAGAGATTAAAAATATTGAAAATTATCTTAAAATATTTTAATCTAATATTTCATCTCATACGTTCAATAAGGCCCGGGACTAGACCTTTTTACCTGCACTGACAGTGGGCCTTCTTAGCAACAAGTACAAATTCAGAATAATTGGGAATAATAGGGAGCAACTGCTATTTTTGAATGCTGGGCCTTGTTACCCGCCGGGCCTCATATGCCTGCACCTCATCTACCTTATTTTTTTGTTTTACAAGGGGAAAAGTTGTTGATTAACCGCTCGTGCTAATATTGATACCCAAACAAGCGAAACATTTTTTTTTATTAAATAGGAGGCAAACGAGCAGACGGATCATCTGGTGGTTAGCGATTATCGCCGCCCATGGACACCCGCAACACCAGAAGGGTTGCAAGCGCGTTGCCGACCTTTAAGATGGGGGTCTTTGAAGGTTTGAAGGTCGTATCGGACAGTTCATTCCACAGTTTGGCTGTTCGAGGCATTCACAAATTCAAACATTCTAAAATTGAACCACGAGCGTAGTTAGTGGTTCGTAAAGTTGAACCTTGAGCGTAGTGAAGGTTTCAAGGGACGAAGGTTAAATAAAATTTTCACCACATCAGCTCGTAAAGGCCCTCTTGATTGTTCGTAACGGATAAGAAAAGTGGCATTTAATTTGATGCAAATTTTGAGTTGTTACCGTAGGTAAATTGGATCAGTTGGTTGGTAATATTGACTTTAAAATGATAAATATAGCTCAATAGTGGGACCGGATTTTTGCACTATAAGTTTTGATAATTCTAAAGTTGAAAAAGTGATACTTACCTGATATGGGACATATTTTTAAGCATATTTGCAATATGTGATGAAAAGTTAGAACGAGCGTTAGATATAAATTAGGTATTTATATATTTTTAGTAATGATTTTTTAATATTGAATTAAAGTGCAATGTTTAAGTTCCATTGTTTATAATATGTATGACGCTTTATAATGTAAAATTATTAGAAATTTTTTTAACGTGCTTCTTTGTCAAACTACTAATTAGCTTATTATTTTGTCGATATTGAATTAAAGTTTAATAAATCCACAACAACATATCTCATTTTTTAAGTTAATAGGCACGCTAAAAAGCTAGAAGAATAAGATATATGCTCTAGAATTAATATGCGTTTTTTGTCCTATAAGATCTAATATTGAATTAGAGTCTGTAAAAATAAGTCTATTACTATAAAATAATATACGCAGCCATATTATGGAAAGTAAGAAATTTCTGCGTGTAGCTTGCATTGTAATAGTAAAATCTAGTTAAAAAGGCGCGAAATTCATACATACGCCGCGCTGGTCCGTCAGTCGCCGGCGCGGCGCTCGAGAGCCTATCATAGCCTACCTATACTTCGCCCCTCGCCCCACCTCCCGCTCAGTAACACTGTCTGTCTTTTCTTATCATTCATTTGTTTGTTTACCGTGCACATATATAAATTAGATGCAGACATTACGTGAAATTAAAATATCTTATTACGTATAAATACCTACAGCTGGTCAATCAGATCTGGGCAGTAGAAAGAGGCGGCAAATTTGAAAAATGTAGGCGCGAAGGGATATCGTCCCATAGAAAATTTGTGTTTCGCGCCTTTTTTTTGTGACAAGATTTGCTTGACCAGCTATATTTCATTATCTTGACTAATATTGTAATAAAAATGTACAAGATATTCACAACTATTTTTTACTATACATAGTTTGTCAAAGGAATGTCTCATTTCAAACATAGACAGAGAGAATCATCATACTATCTTTCACTTACACTAGTACTAGCACCCAAAAGAAAAGGATGAATATAGTTTTTTTGTTTTTATTTACTGACAAATGGTTTGACCAACTATACCTATTTCTGGTTCCTATTGTCATGTCCTGTACTATTCAAGGTCAATATCATAATATGTATGTATATTATAAACCAACTGCTCAATATTACACGGTAAAGTAAGGTAAAGTAAGTGAGGCCACTTACCTTATTCTATATTCCGTGTGGGCCGTATATGCCTATATACAGCCCACCTTTAATTAAAATGTTTTTTTTTTAATAAACAGGATATGAAGTATGAAAAACTCACTCAAATAGGTTTCTCATTTATTTAAGTTTCTTCATTATACCAAAATAGTTATAAAAATATTACGATACTCTTGGAAAATATACCTTAAAAGTCCTATTATGGGCCTTATTGAACACTAGCAGTGTATTACTTAATCCCGCAAAAAATAATCATTTCGACAGTAGGTAATAACAGATTTTATTGTTTTTAACTTAAGAGCTATACATATACAAATAACAATATTTGATACTTCATAACAGGAGGATTTATTTATAATAAGTGAAAATAATTATTTTGGGCCTTAATAACTAAAGATATAAAAACTGTCTAGTTTACGCGAAAATAGTAGGTAACTAAACATAAATCTTTATTAGTTACAGTAGTATCATCTTTTAACATCTGGGGGCACGGCAGTGCCCCTGCCAAGACGAGCAAAGCGCAAAGGCACTATCTACCTTTTCTCGAAGCGCTTCGTCGTTTTTTGGAACCCTCATAACTTGGGGTTGGATTATACCAGATAAACAAAGTTCTCGGACTTATTAAGCATATCAATTGCATAGCTCTTATACTTTAGATTTTATTCATATCTAAAAACTTCGATTTCGTCACTGACTCACTCACTTGATGATCATCAATACCGGGTACTTCCTGAAGTCCTCTAAGAAGCTGAAATTTGGTATGTAAGATAGTTTTAGTACACAAACAACAAATAAATTAAAAAAAATGTTATCCCTAAGGGGATGAAGAGGGGGTTTAATTTTGTATGGGGAATCAATAATCGCTGAACCGATTTAGTTGAAATTTGGTATGTAGATAGGTATTGTTATGGGGAAGGATATAGAATAGATTTCAACCTCAAAGTTTACCCTTACGGGGTGAAGGCAGATTTCAACTCCAAAGTTTACCCTTACGGGGTGAAGGGTTTATATGGGGAATCAGTAAGAAGTACATACATTGTGTAACAAATGCCCCCAGATACTTATTTCAGGATTTTTAATAGTAAGTCACCCCCAACCCTTTAAATTAGGGCATGGAAGATTGTCATAAGCAACTTACAAAAAGAAGTGAAATCCCACCAAAAACATTTTGATGTAAAATGTTGCCCAAACGAAACCATAAGGCTCGCACTGTCAAAAAGTTATCAGATCTCTTGCCAAGCTTCTAACTCTACAAGCCCTCTAACTTTACTAGCTCTACACCAAAAGTATGTGGCTTGGCCGTTTCGTTTCTACAAGAACTACTGTAAGTATAATACAAAAACCGCCCAAATGCGAGTCGGACTCGCGTTCCAAGGGTTCCGTACATTACACAAGTTTAACAATATATAGTTTTTTTAGAGAAAAGTGAGTAAAATGTCTTTAAAAAACCCGTAGGGATCGGAAAACTAGGTACTTAAGTCCGACTCACGCTTGACTGCACATTTCTAATAGGTTTTTCTGGCATCTATAGGAAAAGAGCTAATATGTGTATTTTTTTCATAATTTTAGACCCAGTAGTTTCGGAGATATGGTCAGTTTTTGCGTATTTTCTTAAATAACTTCTAAACTATTTATTTTAAAATTATGAAAAAATATATCTGAGGTTCTCACAATGAGCCCCTTAATTTGATATATAACAAGATATAGTGTTTTTTTCTTCTATTTATCATTCATCTCAAAAGTGACCCCTTTATTTGAATTTCTATTATTTACTTTACATGTATGTTCTTGGGTTATAGACTTACATGTGTATACCAAATTTCGACTTATTGGTGCAGTAGTTACGGAGCAAAAAGGCTGTGACAGACGGACAGCCAGACACACGAGTGATCCTATAAGGGTTCAGTATTTTTCCTTTTGAGGTACGGAACCCTAAAAATAATGAATTTAATAAATTTTTCACCTTATGCCCATGTGGCGGTAGCGAAACAGCCAAGCCACATATTTTGACTAAGGTGTAGAGTTAGTGAAGTTAGGGCTTGTAGAGTTTGAAGCTTGGCTCGACAAGAGATCTGACAACTTTTTGACAGTGCGAGTCTTATGGTTTCGTCTTAGCAACAATTTACATGAAAATGTGTTTGGTGGGATAATTTTTTACAGTATAAATATTTATTCGTAAGAAATAAGTATTATCTTTTAACATAATTTTGACAGTACATCTGGTGCTATATTACGACACCGGTGCTATAATAAGCACATTAAAACACTCCCTTTGGCCGTGTGCTAAAATTTGTCACTCGTTGCAAAATATCTATTTTTCGCACTTCTATCGTAAATACCTACCTATGTATTAACAAAAAAAGTCACTTGTAAATAGTTACTGCCTTTAAAAAGTATAAGTGCCTCAATGTCATTAGACTTTTTGATTCTATAAACGTCTTTAGGTCAATAAAGCAAGTGATAAATTATTAGAGTTAGACCAAGAAAAGTCTGCAGCAATTTTGTCAGCCCACGCAGTGCAAGTGTTACTTATAAGTCATAATTTTATAGAAGTTTCTTCAAATCGACCTTATTAATAAGAGATTAAAAATATTCAAAATTATCTTAAAATATTTTAATCTAATATTTCATCTCATACGTTCAATAAGGCCCGGAACTGGACCTTTTTACCTGCACTGACAGTGGGCCTTCTTAGCAACAAGTACAAATTCAGAATAATTGGGAATAATAGGGAGCAACTGTTATTTTTGAATGCTGGGCCTTGTTACCCGCCGGGCCTCATATGCCTGCACTTCACCTACCTTATTTGTTCTACAAGGGGAAAAGTTGTTGATTAACCGCTCGTGCTAATATTGATACCCAAACAAGCGAAACATTTTTTTTTATTAAATAGGAGGCAAACGAGCAGACGGATCACCTGGTGGTTAGCGATTACCGCCGCCCATGGACACCCGCAACACCAGAAGGGTTGCAAGCGCGTTGCCGACCTTTAAGATGGGGGTCTTTTAAGGTTTGAAGGTCGTATCGGACAGTTCATTCCACAGTTTGGCTGTGCGAGGCAGGAAGTACATTCACAAATTCAAACATTCTAAAATTGAAGCACGAGCGTAGCGAGTGGTTCGTAAAATTGAACCTTGAGCGTAGTGAAGGTTTCGAGGGACGAAGGTTAAATAAAATTTTCATCACATCAGCTCGTAAAGGCCCTCTTGATTGTTCGAAACGGATAAGAAAAGTGGCATTTAATTTGATGCAAATTTTGAGTTGTTTCCGTAGGTAAATTGGATCAGTTGGTTGGTAATATTGACTTTAACATGATAAATATTGAATAACGTTAGTTTGAAATTGATTTTATGATAAAGTAAATATTATCGGAGATGATCGCTCTTAAAAAATATATGTCGCTAGTCATTTATAACCTAAAAGCGCCAAATTACGCAAAATTATATTGAAATGACACCTGTGTATTGAATTTGAAGAATACTTTAACAAGGGTAGTTATCTGTATGACAATGCACCTAAAATAATTTTCATCCTTAACATCCTGTACTACATGTTGTTTTAAGTATTCTAGCAAATAAAATAATTCTGATTCTGATTCTGATTCAAATGTATCTATTATTTTTATACTTAACACGATAACGAATTCTACGTAAACGAAACCGCGGGTAATCCCTAGTACATATAGAAATAAATAAGGGAAGGTAAGTTTCCATTAGTGTACTGTGTAAAATAACTATTTACCATTGATAATAATTTTATAAACGCTTTGCGTATTTTTAAGGTCACCGCGCTAACCGCTAGCCCGCGACCGTCGATCGCTGCCTCCTGCCCCGGCGCACAGCGCGGCGCGCGAAAACGCCGCGCGTTTGAAATGTAACTTAATATAAGCTCGGAATGCATACTTACGTATCAGTATTTAGTGTCGCCGTGATTTTATATTTCTAATCTTTTGTGTGAGAAGTAAGATCTTTATTATGACCGTGTAATATTAACTCTACAAACTTTAATTCAATATTGGCTATACTGCTTAACCAGAAATCAATATCTAGACAAGCACATTGTCTACATTTCTAACTTTTTACATGTATACTAAGTTGATAGGTAATATCGTAATTTTGCAATATCAGCTACTCTAATTCTGTATTTACATAATAATTCGTGTTTTTACGTTCACCAGAAAGCAGCTGTTCCAGATTTCTAAAAACCGAATATTGTGACTAAATTAAAGTGTTATTGAATATGTTAAAGTTTTTTGTAACTTTAATTTTATATTTACATAGTTATTTAGCAAAAATTGAAATATTTAAATATGGCCGAACGCTCCACCTAAAATTTTCTAACTTTTTACATGAATGTTATTTAACATGCTTACAATAACATATCAAAAAAGAAAAAACTTTAATGTTATCAAAACCCATTTTTGTTCCACCGCTGGTCTAATATTGAATAACGTCAGTTTGAAATTGATTTTATGATAAAGTAAATATTATCGGAGATGATCGCTCTTAAAAAATATATGTCGCTAGTCATTTATAACCTAAAAGCGCCAAATTACGCAAAATTATATTGAAATGACACCTGTGTATTGAATTTGAAGAATACTTTAACAAGGGTAGTTATCTGTATGACAATGCACCTAATACCATATAACCATAATTTTCAAATGTATCTATTATTTCTGTACTTAACACGATAACGAATTCTACGTAAACGAAACCGCGGGCAATCCCTAGTACATATAGAAATAAATAAGGGAAGGTAAGTTTCCATTAGTGTACTGTGTAAAATAACTATTTACCATTGATAATAATTTTATAAACGCTTTGCGTATTTTTAAGGGCACCGCGCTAACCGCTAGCCCGCGACCGTCGATCGCTGCCTCCTGCCACGGCGCACAGCGCGGCGCGCGCAAACGCCGCGCGTTTGAAATGTAACTTAATATAAGCTCGGAATGCATACTTACGTATCAGTATTTAGTGTCGCCGTGATTTTATATTTCTAATCTTTTGTGTGAGAAGTAAGATCTTTATTATGACCGTGTAATATTAACTCTACAAACTTTAATTCAATATTGGCTATACTGCTTAACGAAAAATCAATATCTAGACAAGCACATTGTCTACATTTCTAACTTTTTACATGTATACTAAGTTGATAGATAATATCGTAATTTTGCAATATCAGCTACTCTAATTCTGTATTTTCATAATAATTCCTGTTTTTACGTTTACCAGAAAGCAGCTGTTCCAGATTTCTAAAAACCGAATAGTGTGAATAAATTAAAGTGTTATTGAATATGTTAAAGTTTTTCGTAACTTTAATTTTATATTTACATAGTTATTTAGCAAAAATTAAAAATTTAAATATGGCCGAACGCTCCACCTAAAATTTTCTAACTTTTTACATGAATGTTATTTAACATGCTTACAATAACATTTCAAAAAAGAAAAAACTTTAATGTTCACAAAACCCATTTTTGTTCCACCGCTGGTCTACAAGTCTGCGACGATTTTGATTACACACGCAGTGCAAGTGTTAATCATAATTTCATGAAGGTTTGTCGTTCAAAATAACACTTGCACTGCGTGTGCAATCAAAATCGTTGCAGAATTTTCTTGGTCTAACTCTATTATATTTTTAAGGTAAGTACTTAAGTACTAATTTCTGTCTCATAGTAATTGGGTATAATTTGATTAGGTTCTTAGTTTGTCGGGGTATACTCTCATATTGTATATAATTTCATTAAGTACTCATTAAATTACGAATTTGCTAATAAACCTTATTCGATATTATTTGCCGGAAAAAATCCCGGAACTGACAAATCAGAATATTCAGAATACCGATGGCGCCAGAATAAGGATGTAGACATGCTGCGCGGGAATGGTGCGGCGGGGTGCGCGGGGCGCCCGCCCGCCTGTTCTACCACTCGTCTGCTTCACCCCCTCGGAAACGTAAAACTCAACTATAAGAGCGCCTTAAACTGTACCATTATAAATTATAATACTATAAAAACAGTGCTAGGATCAAAGTCTCTCGTTGCGGTTTACACGCACACAGTATAGCGTTTTACACGGCGCCCGCCGCACACAATGATAAAAAACCTCGTCGTCGCCGTTGAAAATGTGCGGAGCCGACCGACACACGTCCTGCCTGTACAAGCTCTGCCGCGGCACTGAGCTGGCGAGCGCGCGTCATCGGTAATATAGAGTAGTTTTCAAAAAATTGCCAAAAAATTATAGTAGAATTTCATAAACACTAATGTATACCAACAGTATAAGCAAACGTTGCAGATTGCTTGAGTATGAAAATGACTTCGATATTAAGTAGATTTTCGTAGAAATTGACACTTGTTTCGGAGAGAAAATTGAGTTCGTTTTACTTTGATTTTCTCTTTCTCAAAGGTATGTAGGAAAAATATCGTTTGATATGCCTATAGTACAGGGTATTAGTAATACAAAATAGCCAGGTTTAGCAGAGTAAACTTCTCAACATTTCCAAATAAGAGCTTGCCGTTTAGTGCTTCACGGGGTTTTTCGGAAACGACCATCAGAAAAAAATTCATTACTAATTTAATAAGTCCTTTTTCTAATATTTACAACGATATTTAAAAAGATAAGAAGACGCTTTTACTGGAACAAGTACTCATTGTTTCTAATAATGAGCACAAAGTCCTGAATTTCGTCGACTAGTATCATCAATTTTGCATTATTTCGACTTTTCTTGTAAGAGCGCTCTTAACAGACACTTCGACTACTTAGATTCTACCGGGTATGTCCTGTAACACGAGCAAATAATTAAAACATAGATTGTACTCCTCAAACGGTGACACTTTTGTTCAACAACTTTTAAAAATTATGAAGTATTTAGACTCGCTATTTTTCATACAAAATAAATATAAGCTTCAATGGACGTCATCGCCACGCCATAACTATCATTGTGATTGCCGTTGCTTGTAACGCCATAAAGATAACAAAATTCGCAATACATTGCGTCTTAGAATAAACTTTAAAGTGTATTAAAAATCAAACCATAAGTTATTTTTAAAAGTCGCTGAACAAATGTATGAGGAGTACAGCCTACAGTTTAATTTTTTGCTCATATTACAGGCCACACCTTATTGTATATTTCAATAGACATGCGAAACGATTGTACCGGAAGCATCCAATATAAAACAATTGGTCACTACCGTTTCCACGGGGTAGGTACCTATGGCAATAAAAGAAATTGCTCCATTCCATTTCGCACTACTATCTGCCTTAATAACTATTGCTTACTGGATTCATTGCTGATTGAACAAGGCGCTTCAAACTGTTGTGGATAATTGGGAAATTGGTATAAAATTGTACAGTCACCATCAGATATATCGCAGCAGTCAAGGTATGCAGAAATATCTGACCAACGCCTCTATTGCCATGATGTTAAAGTGCATGTTCAGATATAAGTATTTGAGCACCTTGCCCGCTCCGTTAAATCTGATGGCAGGCGTGGCTCACTCCACGATTTCGTCGCTTTGCTACAGGTAGCTAAAAGTACATCCGTTCCACACCAATTTTGGTGGATATAGCCATAAGCCGCGCGTGGCGCTGTCGCCACCTAGCGGCCATATCTGTCCTGATCGTAACAGACGCGTTTTGTTAGAGAGTCTTCTGTACCTAGTACTATTATTTATTCTGTGCTGATGGCAAAGAAAATTGTGGGTCAGGCGGTAATTTCGATCGTATCAATAGGGTGACATAAACATGTAGTTTGCTCAGCTAATGATCTCATCTTGTCGTGAAGGGCGTCGTAATCTCGAGGTTACGTATAGTGCGATAAACAAATTCGATTAACCCATATCTACCTACTCCATCAAAAATATATCGAGCGGACTTTGCCCGTTGACATCCGGCTCGAAGGGCCATTGTTTTCTATACAATACCCTACCTACCTTATTTATTTAATCTTATTATTAATCCTCATTTATTAGATAGTCATTTATAACCTAAAAGCGCCAAATTACGCAAAATTATATTGAAATGACACCTGTGTATTGAATTTGAAGAATACTTTAACAAGGGTAGTTATCTGTATGACAATGCACCTAATACCATATAACCATAATTTTCAAATGTATCTATTATTTCTGTACTTAACACGATAACGAATTCTACGTAAACGAAACCGCGGGCAATCCCTAGTACATATAGAAATAAATAAGGGAAGGTAAGTTTCCATTAGTGTACTGTGTAAAATAACTATTTACCATTGATAATAATTTTATAAACGCTTTGCGTATTTTTAAGGGCACCGCGCTAACCGCTAGCCCGCGACCGTCGATCGCTGCCTCCTGCCACGGCGCACAGCGCGGCGCGCGCAAACGCCGCGCGTTTGAAATGTAACTTAATATAAGCTCGGAATGCATACTTACGTATCAGTATTTAGTGTCGCCGTGATTTTATATTTCTAATCTTTTGTGTGAGAAGTAAGATCTTTATTATGACCGTGTAATATTAACTCTACAAACTTTAATTCAATATTGGCTATACTGCTTAACGAAAAATCAATATCTAGACAAGCACATTGTCTACATTTCTAACTTTTTACATGTATACTAAGTTGATAGATAATATCGTAATTTTGCAATATCAGCTACTCTAATTCTGTATTTTCATAATAATTCCTGTTTTTACGTTTACCAGAAAGCAGCTGTTCCAGATTTCTAAAAACCGAATAGTGTGAATAAATTAAAGTGTTATTGAATATGTTAAAGTTTTTCGTAACTTTAATTTTATATTTACATAGTTATTTAGCAAAAATTAAAAATTTAAATATGGCCGAACGCTCCACCTAAAATTTTCTAACTTTTTACATGAATGTTATTTAACATGCTTACAATAACATTTCAAAAAAGAAAAAACTTTAATGTTCACAAAACCCATTTTTGTTCCACCGCTGGTCTACAAGTCTGCGACGATTTTGATTACACACGCAGTGCAAGTGTTAATCATAATTTCATGAAGGTTTGTCGTTCAAAATAACACTTGCACTGCGTGTGCAATCAAAATCGTTGCAGAATTTTCTTGGTCTAACTCTATTATATTTTTAAGGTAAGTACTTAAGTACTAATTTCTGTCTCATAGTAATTGGGTATAATTTGATTAGGTTCTTAGTTTGTCGGGGTATACTCTCATATTGTATATAATTTCATTAAGTACTCATTAAATTACGAATTTGCTAATAAACCTTATTCGATATTATTTGCCGGAAAAAATCCCGGAACTGACAAATCAGAATATTCAGAATACCGATGGCGCCAGAATAAGGATGTAGACATGCTGCGCGGGAATGGTGCGGCGGGGTGCGCGGGGCGCCCGCCCGCCTGTTCTACCACTCGTCTGCTTCACCCCCTCGGAAACGTAAAACTCAACTATAAGAGCGCCTTAAACTGTACCATTATAAATTATAATACTATAAAAACAGTGCTAGGATCAAAGTCTCTCGTTGCGGTTTACACGCACACAGTATAGCGTTTTACACGGCGCCCGCCGCACACAATGATAAAAAACCTCGTCGTCGCCGTTGAAAATGTGCGGAGCCGACCGACACACGTCCTGCCTGTACAAGCTCTGCCGCGGCACTGAGCTGGCGAGCGCGCGTCATCGGTAATATAGAGTAGTTTTCAAAAAATTGCCAAAAAATTATAGTAGAATTTCATAAACACTAATGTATACCAACAGTATAAGCAAACGTTGCAGATTGCTTGAGTATGAAAATGACTTCGATATTAAGTAGATTTTCGTAGAAATTGACACTTGTTTCGGAGAGAAAATTGAGTTCGTTTTACTTTGATTTTCTCTTTCTCAAAGGTATGTAGGAAAAATATCGTTTGATATGCCTATAGTACAGGGTATTAGTAATACAAAATAGCCAGGTTTAGCAGAGTAAACTTCTCAACATTTCCAAATAAGAGCTTGCCGTTTAGTGCTTCACGGGGTTTTTCGGAAACGACCATCAGAAAAAAATTCATTACTAATTTAATAAGTCCTTTTTCTAATATTTACAACGATATTTAAAAAGATAAGAAGACGCTTTTACTGGAACAAGTACTCATTGTTTCTAATAATGAGCACAAAGTCCTGAATTTCGTCGACTAGTATCATCAATTTTGCATTATTTCGACTTTTCTTGTAAGAGCGCTCTTAACAGACACTTCGACTACTTAGATTCTACCGGGTATGTCCTGTAACACGAGCAAATAATTAAAACATAGATTGTACTCCTCAAACGGTGACACTTTTGTTCAACAACTTTTAAAAATTATGAAGTATTTAGACTCGCTATTTTTCATACAAAATAAATATAAGCTTCAATGGACGTCATCGCCACGCCATAACTATCATTGTGATTGCCGTTGCTTGTAACGCCATAAAGATAACAAAATTCGCAATACATTGCGTCTTAGAATAAACTTTAAAGTGTATTAAAAATCAAACCATAAGTTATTTTTAAAAGTCGCTGAACAAATGTATGAGGAGTACAGCCTACAGTTTAATTTTTTGCTCATATTACAGGCCACACCTTATTGTATATTTCAATAGACATGCGAAACGATTGTACCGGAAGCATCCAATATAAAACAATTGGTCACTACCGTTTCCACGGGGTAGGTACCTATGGCAATAAAAGAAATTGCTCCATTCCATTTCGCACTACTATCTGCCTTAATAACTATTGCTTACTGGATTCATTGCTGATTGAACAAGGCGCTTCAAACTGTTGTGGATAATTGGGAAATTGGTATAAAATTGTACAGTCACCATCAGATATATCGCAGCAGTCAAGGTATGCAGAAATATCTGACCAACGCCTCTATTGCCATGATGTTAAAGTGCATGTTCAGATATAAGTATTTGAGCACCTTGCCCGCTCCGTTAAATCTGATGGCAGGCGTGGCTCACTCCACGATTTCGTCGCTTTGCTACAGGTAGCTAAAAGTACATCCGTTCCACACCAATTTTGGTGGATATAGCCATAAGCCGCGCGTGGCGCTGTCGCCACCTAGCGGCCATATCTGTCCTGATCGTAACAGACGCGTTTTGTTAGAGAGTCTTCTGTACCTAGTACTATTATTTATTCTGTGCTGATGGCAAAGAAAATTGTGGGTCAGGCGGTAATTTCGATCGTATCAATAGGGTGACATAAACATGTAGTTTGCTCAGCTAATGATCTCATCTTGTCGTGAAGGGCGTCGTAATCTCGAGGTTACGTATAGTGCGATAAACAAATTCGATTAACCCATATCTACCTACTCCATCAAAAATATATCGAGCGGACTTTGCCCGTTGACATCCGGCTCGAAGGGCCATTGTTTTCTATACAATACCCTACCTACCTTATTTATTTAATCTTATTATTAATCCTCATTTATTAGATAGTCATTTATAACCTAAAAGCGCCAAATTACGCAAAATTATATTGAAATGACACCTGTGTATTGAATTTGAAGAATACTTTAACAAGGGTAGTTATCTGTATGACAATGCACCTAATACCATATAACCATAATTTTCAAATGTATCTATTATTTCTGTACTTAACACGATAACGAATTCTACGTAAACGAAACCGCGGGCAATCCCTAGTACATATAGAAATAAATAAGGGAAGGTAAGTTTCCATTAGTGTACTGTGTAAAATAACTATTTACCATTGATAATAATTTTATAAACGCTTTGCGTATTTTTAAGGGCACCGCGCTAACCGCTAGCCCGCGACCGTCGATCGCTGCCTCCTGCCACGGCGCACAGCGCGGCGCGCGCAAACGCCGCGCGTTTGAAATGTAACTTAATATAAGCTCGGAATGCATACTTACGTATCAGTATTTAGTGTCGCCGTGATTTTATATTTCTAATCTTTTGTGTGAGAAGTAAGATCTTTATTATGACCGTGTAATATTAACTCTACAAACTTTAATTCAATATTGGCTATACTGCTTAACGAAAAATCAATATCTAGACAAGCACATTGTCTACATTTCTAACTTTTTACATGTATACTAAGTTGATAGATAATATCGTAATTTTGCAATATCAGCTACTCTAATTCTGTATTTTCATAATAATTCCTGTTTTTACGTTTACCAGAAAGCAGCTGTTCCAGATTTCTAAAAACCGAATAGTGTGAATAAATTAAAGTGTTATTGAATATGTTAAAGTTTTTCGTAACTTTAATTTTATATTTACATAGTTATTTAGCAAAAATTAAAAATTTAAATATGGCCGAACGCTCCACCTAAAATTTTCTAACTTTTTACATGAATGTTATTTAACATGCTTACAATAACATTTCAAAAAAGAAAAAACTTTAATGTTCACAAAACCCATTTTTGTTCCACCGCTGGTCTACAAGTCTGCGACGATTTTGATTACACACGCAGTGCAAGTGTTAATCATAATTTCATGAAGGTTTGTCGTTCAAAATAACACTTGCACTGCGTGTGCAATCAAAATCGTTGCAGAATTTTCTTGGTCTAACTCTATTATATTTTTAAGGTAAGTACTTAAGTACTAATTTCTGTCTCATAGTAATTGGGTATAATTTGATTAGGTTCTTAGTTTGTCGGGGTATACTCTCATATTGTATATAATTTCATTAAGTACTCATTAAATTACGAATTTGCTAATAAACCTTATTCGATATTATTTGCCGGAAAAAATCCCGGAACTGACAAATCAGAATATTCAGAATACCGATGGCGCCAGAATAAGGATGTAGACATGCTGCGCGGGAATGGTGCGGCGGGGTGCGCGGGGCGCCCGCCCGCCTGTTCTACCACTCGTCTGCTTCACCCCCTCGGAAACGTAAAACTCAACTATAAGAGCGCCTTAAACTGTACCATTATAAATTATAATACTATAAAAACAGTGCTAGGATCAAAGTCTCTCGTTGCGGTTTACACGCACACAGTATAGCGTTTTACACGGCGCCCGCCGCACACAATGATAAAAAACCTCGTCGTCGCCGTTGAAAATGTGCGGAGCCGACCGACACACGTCCTGCCTGTACAAGCTCTGCCGCGGCACTGAGCTGGCGAGCGCGCGTCATCGGTAATATAGAGTAGTTTTCAAAAAATTGCCAAAAAATTATAGTAGAATTTCATAAACACTAATGTATACCAACAGTATAAGCAAACGTTGCAGATTGCTTGAGTATGAAAATGACTTCGATATTAAGTAGATTTTCGTAGAAATTGACACTTGTTTCGGAGAGAAAATTGAGTTCGTTTTACTTTGATTTTCTCTTTCTCAAAGGTATGTAGGAAAAATATCGTTTGATATGCCTATAGTACAGGGTATTAGTAATACAAAATAGCCAGGTTTAGCAGAGTAAACTTCTCAACATTTCCAAATAAGAGCTTGCCGTTTAGTGCTTCACGGGGTTTTTCGGAAACGACCATCAGAAAAAAATTCATTACTAATTTAATAAGTCCTTTTTCTAATATTTACAACGATATTTAAAAAGATAAGAAGACGCTTTTACTGGAACAAGTACTCATTGTTTCTAATAATGAGCACAAAGTCCTGAATTTCGTCGACTAGTATCATCAATTTTGCATTATTTCGACTTTTCTTGTAAGAGCGCTCTTAACAGACACTTCGACTACTTAGATTCTACCGGGTATGTCCTGTAACACGAGCAAATAATTAAAACATAGATTGTACTCCTCAAACGGTGACACTTTTGTTCAACAACTTTTAAAAATTATGAAGTATTTAGACTCGCTATTTTTCATACAAAATAAATATAAGCTTCAATGGACGTCATCGCCACGCCATAACTATCATTGTGATTGCCGTTGCTTGTAACGCCATAAAGATAACAAAATTCGCAATACATTGCGTCTTAGAATAAACTTTAAAGTGTATTAAAAATCAAACCATAAGTTATTTTTAAAAGTCGCTGAACAAATGTATGAGGAGTACAGCCTACAGTTTAATTTTTTGCTCATATTACAGGCCACACCTTATTGTATATTTCAATAGACATGCGAAACGATTGTACCGGAAGCATCCAATATAAAACAATTGGTCACTACCGTTTCCACGGGGTAGGTACCTATGGCAATAAAAGAAATTGCTCCATTCCATTTCGCACTACTATCTGCCTTAATAACTATTGCTTACTGGATTCATTGCTGATTGAACAAGGCGCTTCAAACTGTTGTGGATAATTGGGAAATTGGTATAAAATTGTACAGTCACCATCAGATATATCGCAGCAGTCAAGGTATGCAGAAATATCTGACCAACGCCTCTATTGCCATGATGTTAAAGTGCATGTTCAGATATAAGTATTTGAGCACCTTGCCCGCTCCGTTAAATCTGATGGCAGGCGTGGCTCACTCCACGATTTCGTCGCTTTGCTACAGGTAGCTAAAAGTACATCCGTTCCACACCAATTTTGGTGGATATAGCCATAAGCCGCGCGTGGCGCTGTCGCCACCTAGCGGCCATATCTGTCCTGATCGTAACAGACGCGTTTTGTTAGAGAGTCTTCTGTACCTAGTACTATTATTTATTCTGTGCTGATGGCAAAGAAAATTGTGGGTCAGGCGGTAATTTCGATCGTATCAATAGGGTGACATAAACATGTAGTTTGCTCAGCTAATGATCTCATCTTGTCGTGAAGGGCGTCGTAATCTCGAGGTTACGTATAGTGCGATAAACAAATTCGATTAACCCATATCTACCTACTCCATCAAAAATATATCGAGCGGACTTTGCCCGTTGACATCCGGCTCGAAGGGCCATTGTTTTCTATACAATACCCTACCTACCTTATTTATTTAATCTTATTATTAATCCGGTTTTATTTAAAATAATTGTCACTGAGACTGACATGTAAATTATATTCGTATTGTCAAAACGGAAGCATTTAAATATCTCAATCTCAAACCTGTTGTTGCCCCAATTTGTCCAACTGACCTTTCATTTCAGTACAAAATTGTTACAAATACAGATAACACAGATTCATTTCCAGTGACTAACACCGCAGCATTAAAAGCTCTCTGACAACTGCCAATGAGCATTAGGTAGGTAGGTACTAAAAGTAAATTAATATTGCATGTAGAGGCAAAATAATCAAAGGAGATTAGCTTAGCATTAGCTTGACATTCGTTAATATTCGTTATCAAGGGCGGGATCTTGAGGTTGTTGCGATGTCATACATAACATTGCACGGGTGGCATGGTTACCGCCTCCAATATAAAAAGATCTATGTCACTCTTGAACCCCTATAGTAAATATGACTTTTTGGTATCGTAGTATTATTAGCGTAGTAACGTTGGCTTGGCGGTCGTGAACTGAGGCCAAGTATGCAAGGGCAACTATTGGGGGGACCCACGATGGTAGACGACAAATCCGGTCGCATACATATATGCATATAATGCGGAAGTGTAAGATTACAAAATCTAGCGCCAAATGTGTGTGGAAATATTGGTCTAACTGCCAGTGGCGGCCCGTGAAAGATCCCGTGTTTTTGCCTACATTTTCTTTGAGACTTGTAGGATAAGGAAGTTATAGAACTCAATTGCCTTTCATTATGCAACCCAGTGGAAATCAATTGACCTATTACTAACAGCCACCTACCTATAATTTATAATTGATTATAAGTATTATATATAGCTTATTACTAATAGTACCTACTTTACTGACTTATCCGTAATACGGTTATCCATCTGTTAATTACGGAAATCTTCGAAACAAATTAACGTTATCATTAGTTGTTTATTACCTTGGTTTTTATTTACCATGACTTATTGATTAAACAACAATGATCCTTATCTCTACGTAATAATAGTGATATTAGAATAGGGTTGCCATAAGTGTGGGCGCTCAGACCGGGACATTTAAAGAAAACCGGCCAAGTGCGAGTCGGACTCGCTTTCCAAGGGTTCCGTACATTACACAATTTTCAACAATGTATGTTTTGATGTGAAACATGAGTGAAATGTTTAAAAAAAACCTAAGGGATGATCAAAAACAAGGTAATAAGTCCGACGCACGCTTGACTGCATATTTCTAATAGGTTTTTCTGTCACCTATAAGTAAAGAACTATTTTTTTCAAAATTTTAGACGCAATAGTTTCGGAAATACATGGGGAATTGGTCATTTTTTGCCTATTTACTTGAGTTACTTCTAAACTATTTATTTTAAAATTATTAATAAAATATATTTAAGATTCCCACAATGTGCTCTTTCACTTGATATATAACACGATATAGTTTGCAAAATTTTGTTTTTTAACTGTCTCATTTACCCCCCATAAGTGCTCCCTATGTTTAATAGTTATTTGTACAACAAGAGATCAAAGTTTGATATTTCTTCGAGTGCTTATTTTGAGTCCCGTGCAAGCGAAAGATTCTATAATAATTATATTCTATACTAATTTAGAATCTTGAGCGTAGTAAGGGATTCAAAAGCGCACGAGATGTAAATAACTTTGATCTCGTGTAGTACACAAAATTTTTCACCCTAAGCAGTGAGAACATACCTAGAGGGACAGAGATAATAGAACCCAAGTATATCGAACTTGTATTAGACCCCGCATGTTGAAATGACATTTGACTATAAAAAAACCGGGCAAGTGCGAGTTGGACTCGCGCACGAAGGGTTCCGTACCATAATGCAAAAAAAAAAAAAAAAAAAAACGGTCACCCATCCAAGTACTGACCCCTCCCGACGTTGCTTAACTTTGGTCAAAAATCACGTTTGTTGTATGGGAGCCACATTTAAATCTTTATTTTATTCTGTTTTTAGTATTTGTTGTTATAGCGGCAACAGAAATACATCATCTGTGAAAATTTCAACTGTCTAGCTATCACGGTTCGTGAGATACAGCCTGGTGACAGACGGACGGACGGACGGACGGACAGCGAAGTCTTAGTAATAGGGTCCCGTTTTACCCTTTGGGTACGGAACCCTAAAAATCACTTGAATGACATTTTGTCTCACTCACTGTTTTTAAGAAGCAAAGTACCCTTGTTCTAGCTGCTGAGGTGAAAAATTCATTTATTTACGTTACATGTCCGTCTTCGGGTTATAGATTTACATAACATATGTGTACCTCAACTTAATTGTCCCAAAAAATGTAGGTACCTAAATGAAAATGCGAGCGAAGCGAGCGCGAAATTTTTTCAAGAAAATAGTAGGTAGATTTTTAGTATTTCATAAGGAAAAAAACGGAACCAATATAGGATCACTTTGATGTCCGTCCGGCCGTCTGTCTGTCTCAATGTAAAGGGTGTTGACATGTGAGAGGGCGGCAAAATCGATAAATAATGCTTGTTATTCTAGTCAACCCTATCTGAACACCAAATAAAATATTTTTTTGACCGAAATTTGAACTGATCACATAAAAGATAACTGCCAAACGTTCAGATACAAAATATGTTTTTTTTTCTACGAAAGATATTAACGTACTTTTGCAAAACAATTGAATGAAAATGGCTAAGTACAGTATAAACAAAGTGTGTGCTGGACAGTGTGCGATTCGCTCGCTCCAGTGGCGTGCCTACGGTTTCGGAGTAAGGCAAGCCGAAAGATATGTTTTCGTAATAAATGTCCAATCTCACTTTGAACAGTTTGAACTCAAATGAAGAATGAATGAATTTGCTAGCGTAAGTATCGCGGCGAGCTGCGAGTATCAAAGCGCACAGGGCATACTAGGTACTACTATAAGTACTATAACTACTAGATAGAATGTTACAAACATATCAGAGGGCCTACCTTCTTTCTTTCTGTTACTCTAATTACACCTTAATTGGAGTAAACCAATAATCCTTGTGTTTTGTAAACGGCTGTACAAAATGTTCTCTTAATGCGACTGACTTTTCTTAGAATACACAAGTCTGGTGTTGGTTTTAGCGCTGGCATGATATCCCGTTTTTGTACAAAGTTTAACGATTTTACCTTGCCTTCGTTGAGTGATATATACGTGGACGCATCTCATACCGTCACAAGGAACAACTTCATCAATTGTTAACACTTATAAACGTCACAACAAACAAACAAATCCACATTCACTACTTAATTCAAATTCACTTAAATAAATTGAGCTTTCGTTACTTCCGACTCGACTAAATAATAATACACTTGAAGTAAACGCGTGCCCGTGCGAACTTATGCAGCTAAATTCACGCCAAAAGCAGTGGCGGTACTTCCATACAAGCCCAAAAGCCGGGCTTGCCTTAGTTGCCTTACCGAAATTACGTAGTGATAAGATCAATAATCAATATAGATTATTTTTAAACCGCGCGCCAAATGAACCCGTTTTATTAAATTCAAGCAACAGCGCGCGGACCGCGGCGCCAGCGTGTTGCAAAATTTTGCCGTGGTGGCGCCTCGTCCGCGCGAAAGAAACAGGCGTAGAATGTTCTAGCTATCCTGCTCGCACTCGTTGGCTTGCAACCGGGCTTGCTTTTTCGTCCCGCTCTAGGCGCTCTTAGCCTACAAACCGCCATAGAACGATGTAACTATTTGTTGGCATGTATAGCAATTTTATATGGCGATTTAAGCCTGGCTTTTGGTCAGTGTCGTGCCTACGGTTTCGGAGTAAGGCAAGCCGAAAGATATGTTTTCGTAATAAATGTCCAATCTCACTTTGAACAGTTTGAACTCAAATGAAGAATGAATGAATTCAAAGAATGAAATCAACGCCGGCCACTCCAAGGGACGCATTTATGGCACGGCTGCGTCCCTTGGAGTGGCTGGCGCTGGCCCATCGTGTAGAGGAGCCATTAAACAATTTCTATGTCACTCATCATATTCTTCTTGTTCCAGCTACCTGGTGTCCGGCGACGCCGACGGCAAGTGTTACATCTGGGACTGGAAGAGCACGAAACTCTACAAGAAGTGGAAGGCTCACGATGGCGTTTGTATAACCGCTTTGTGGCATCCACATGAACCGAGTCGGTTGCTTACAGCGGGCTGGGATGGTGTCATCAAGTATTGGGACTAAGAACTTTAAAGTTGCAGTGTTGAAAAAAATAGTTTTTGAGAGATTCTTGAGAATAATCGTGAGTTAAATTCAGTGCTGCGTAATTCTTTCAAAATCACCCTTTTTTGGGCATTGAAAAATGTCTAATACCACAAATAGGGCATCGCGAAATGTTACCTTGCTGGAATAGAGCAGGCAAACGGGAATAACCTCCACCATACAGAAAACCAGTCATTATAACATTTTTACGGGCAAAGGAAACTCTACAATAATTGGCGAGCTCACGATGGCGTCTGCATCACAGCTTTGTGGCATCCACACGAACCAAGCCGGTTGCTTACAGCCGGGCTGGCATATGAGGTCATCAAGTACGGGGATTAATAAAGTTGCAATCACAAGTGTTGCAAAAAATCGTAATCGAGAGATTCTTAAGAATACTAGTGAGCCGGTCCATTTCTTTAATAAAAAAAAAGTGTGTTTTACCACAAAATAATTCTTAAAGTACTAATGAATGATGGTACCTGAATAATTATGATCTATTAGTGATCATATAATTTAATTTACAAGAGTTATTCTTTCATTGGTTTTATTTATCCTCCTTTAAAGAATAAAGGACCCAGTGTGGTAAAGTCACACTATTATACGTGTCAAACTTAAGAAGAGTCTTAAGACGAGTATTGTAAGCAGAACAATATTGAGTGGCTATTCATGTAACTAGACAAGTGCCGATACACATGACTACGTATTATCAGCTGATATAACAAGATACATTGTTACTACAGACAGATATTATGGTATAATATTTTAAACTTTCGCGTTTTGAACACACATGAAATAACTGACATTTATAGACGGGTCTAATTGAATAAAATTCGCGTTAGACCCGTCTATAAATGTGAGTTAAGATATTATGGTGCTTCAAACTAAGGTAAAGTATTATAGTTATGTATATACCTACTTGTGAATCACTGATCAAAACATACTAAATAACTCAACATAATTATATTCCGGTCCTTCGGAAAACTAACATTGCTTTGAAAGGCACTTGAAACTTATTGTCATTTATTTAACGTAAATATCCCATTGTTTGACGCCGTAATTTCAATAATTGACACCCTGTGGCCTATTTTATAAAGCTACAAGTTACAATTTACAAGCGGAAGTCTCTTTCTAACCCTATGTGTTAGAACGAGACTTCCGCTTGTAAATTGTAACTTGTAGCTTTATAAAATAGGCCACTGATCGTTACAATTGTATTATTGCCATGATTGCATTTTTGGGTGACACCTAACGGAATGCGAGGAACATTGAGATACGTACACTCAGTGTTTTAAATAAGTGTAAAATGCTAATTTATTACTCGTATCTAAATAATGGTTGTTTGACTTGTTTGTGTAAAGAGGATTAAGTTGTCATGGAGTTGCACTATCGGATAATAAGTGCATTTACGAGCAATAAGCCATCGATTGTTAATTACCTATCATTAAGACCGCAGATAATAAAACAATGAAAAACTTTGATCACTTTTTTAATTTCATCCCCCCCGAACCCCAACCATAAACCATAAATAGGATAAACAGGACATAGACTACACAAAAAATAACTTAACATTAATATTTCTCTTTTTTCCTTGCTTTAGCATTGTCATGGGGATCCATTGCAGTGACTCGGGAAGTTAAGCCGCTAAGGGAAGCTTGTAGGGCTCCTCGTACATAACGTCGAACTTATATTCCATGCTGCATTCGCAGCATGCACCATTCTTTATAAACTGGTTGAAACTTATGTTGTTTTCATGGAATGCTTCTGTCAGGGCAGTGACTAGCTGGTCGATCATTTCTGGCGTGTGGTGCGGGCTGGGCGCGAACCGCAGTCTCTCCTCGCCGCGGGCCACGGTCGGGTAGTTAATCGCCTGTACGTAATGTCCCCGCTTCATAAGGGACTCCGCCACTAACGCCACCTTATCAGCTCCCTTTATCGGTACAGGGACTATGTGACTCACGGAGGGCAGCTGAGGAAGACCGGCGACTAGCAGTGACAGCTTTAAGTACCGTACCATGGCCTGATGTTTCGCTCGAAGTGTTCGGCCTTCCTCACTCGCGAGAAGTCTAATGGATGCCAAAGAGCCTGCTAACACAGGAGGAGGCAGTGCTGTGGTAAAGATAAAGCCAGGAGCGAGTGATCTAACCGTGTCCACCAACAAGGAAGAACCAGCGATATACCCACCAACATTTCCAAAAGCTTTGCCCAGCGTGCCCGATACAATATCTATCATGTGCTCTATTCCTCTCTCCTCACCTATTCCAGCACCATGTTTCCCATACAGGCCCACTGCGTGGACCTCATCCACAAATGTTAAAGCTCCATATTCATGTGCAATTTCACACATTTCCTCTAGAGGACAGATCGCTCCACTCATGGAGTGTACAGTCTCAAATACGACTAGTTTTGGAACACCTATCGGTGACGCCTCCAACATCTCGCGGAGATGATTGGGGTCATTGTGCCTAAATATATGCTTAGGCGCTTGGCTGTGCCGGATACCCTGGATCATGGAAGCATGGTTACCAGCATCTGAATATATGTGGCAGCCTGGAAGAAGTTTTCCTAAAGTGGAAAGTGTTGCATCATTGGCAACATAGCAAGAACTGAAGATGAGGGCTGCTGGCTTTTTGTGGAGTTTTGCGATTTCAGCCTCCAGTTGCTCAGTCATCTGTGAGTTGCCAGCAATGTTGCGGGTGCCTCCTGCCCCAGTGCCATAGGCCTTGATGGCGCTCACAGCTGCGTCCTGCACAGCTGGGTGGCGGGATGTACCCAGGTAGTCGTTGGCACACCACACGGTGACGCGGTTGTTGGCGGCCCCCTCCAAAGCTTGAGGGTAGGCGCCCTCAGCCGCCAGCCGCGACACTTTCCTGAACACACGGTAGGAGTAATCCTTCTTCTTCGCGTTGATCTGGTCGTGGAAGAACTTATCGTACTGGTAGGGGCTGCGGTCGACGATGTCTTCGGTCATTTCGCGTGGGGCCTCCGATACGATGGAGTTCTCCTGGATGAACGGGCACTTGGTCTCATCCTGGCCCAGCGAGCGGAACCCGCGACTGATGATGGGACAGTAGTTCCCGTATTGCTTCATCAGCGCGGCTCCATAGTTCCTCACGAACGCCTGGTTCAACGATCCCAAGAACGGACAGGGCATCTTTACGTAATGTATTACAATTACACGGTCACGACAAACACTTGCGATAAACTTAAGTTAAGTAATGATCGATGTTTTGAGGTCAACGTTGGCTCGCACTGTAGCCGAACGTTTCGCGGTCTGGCCGGAGTTCAACTGGTGCCTTGAACGAAGGCGCCTTTCATTTATAAAGTCTGTGTCATATCGATTGCTCCACACTGATTTCTGAACAGTCAACACGTAGAATTTGTAGCTTGTTTTCGCAATGTGAAAGAGTTACACAAAATTGAATGGGAAGACAACGTATGAACCATCGAGCACAGTGTCGCTATTACGCGAATACTATTGGTGGATACTGACTCTTTTGACAAACACAAAGATAGTTGGAAACATCGTCAGTGATGTCATATTTCTGTAAATTGTCAAAAAAACTTGTTCTGAATTAATTTGTTTTGGACCAAATAATTCATTTAAGGTGTATTTAATTATAATTATAACGAAAACACCGAACTAAAACTTATTTTTCTGTGTTGAACTGTGTATTTTATAAGGTCTAGTTGCGGCAAGATGTTTGAGTAAATGTTAAAATCGTCTCAAAATGTACAATGTACAAGCAATCTGTCACTTCTGTCCTGCTTCTGTCACTGTCAGTGTGACTGAAGGTGAAGTCACTGAAGTTTTGATAACATTGAATTTGTGTATAAAATTCTTGCATTAATATTGAAAAAGATAACATTCACAATGTTTACTCTACACAACCAACTGGAGTTACGAAGGGTGACAATATCTAGTCTAATAACATGCATCTACTTACCCAGCATAGTTACAGTGATTTCATACAAGGGCTTACTTTACTCCGTGGGGAACGGATCTTCATTCTACATTTTGGTCCTCATTTTCGTCGCAGAACTGCTTAAATCATTCTACCTAAACTCGACCAACGATATCTTAGCGAAGAAAGCTAAAGTGAGCAAGAATAGAGCGGGTGATATGTTGAAAGGATTTGGCTTCCTTTTAGGGGTTATGTTCTGTTTTTTCATTGGAATAATTTTATTTGGAGCTCCAGTGTTGGATTGCCATGAGGAAACGCTAATGTTGTCGAGTTTGCTGACGCTTTTGACGGTGTTTCCGTTGGTCGCGCACACGGGAGTGGAGACATCAATGCAGTTGTTGTTTGGAGTGAAGAACTTTGCGAAAGACAGTGTGTTGGAGATGTTAGTGAACAACGCGCTCCTGACGGTGTGCGGCGCGTGGCTGGGCGCAGTGGTGATACCCCTGGACTGGAACACGCCCTGGCAGGTGTGGCCCATCCCTTGCTACCTGGGAGCTATTGGGGGTTACCTACTTTCAAATGTTCTCAACGTCTTGAAAGTCGCGTTACTGAGTGCTGCACAAAAATACCCATCACTGAACTTTCTTGTAAATATTTTAAACAAAGTTCATTTGAAGTAAAGGTTGTGTTATTGTATTTTTTACCAAATATATTGTGTAAAATTATCTAAAACAGTATTACAGATGTAGCATTTAATAAGTTCAAGAGAGTTGTTTGGACTTTATTCCTGACTTTTAATTAGCCACATTAAACAAAGGATTGTTTATTTATTTGTATTTATGCTAATGAGTACTTGGAATAAAATAGGGTTATTCCCAGTAGTTACCACCAACAAACATGGTAACTACTGGGATTTTTTTGTCCCAGTAGTTACCAGTGGTAAAAGGTGGGAAAAAATTCCCAGTAGTTACCACTGGTAAGAACTTAGTGGTAACTAGTGATAATAACCCAATAAATACGAAATTTTGCATGAAAATCAAAAGTATCTCTCACACTCTGCATGTTTAGGCTGTTGACATTGTCATGTCCAATAACTGTAACATTTAGTTGGTGGCAACTCTTGATATTGTCAAATGATCTTTGTATATCAATTTATATTTTTAGACACCTATGACACCACGAAAATTATCATTTAGTTTGCACAGCCAAAAAATCTCAGTAATCAAAAATAGAATCACCAATGTGGTGAGGTTTACATACCAAATATAGAGATTGTAACTGAGACTGATTGTACAACTAACCTCTGGATCGAAAATAAACAGATTGAATTTTAATTTTTTTTTATACATGCTACAGCCATGTCTTGCATTTGGTTTATAGGTATATCAATCTGGTCTGTTGCAATATATTTTGGCTTCACTGGTTGCCTATCTATTTGTACTTACTGTACGATGTTAAGACAAAAGTAGGTTTCATTCAAAAGAAAACTGCATGTATTAGTAAATTATTAATTTTATTTTTGTATTTTGTTAAATATTTACATAGCCTATATAATAGTCTACATTATATTAATAAAATATGAAACTTAACTTGATTGATCACATTATATTAAACCCTATAATATGCATGTAACATAGACCATGGCAACATGTCCTATCAACAGTAATATACTCGCAACCAAACTTTGTAAAAAGTAACAATAGTTAACATGCTAAGGCCTTGTTGATATTTTAGGAAGTTTTCTTTGATGACAATATATCTCCCAATAATTTGAATTTGTATGAAATAGGGTAGACAACTCTCATTTTGATAGTATGGAATTCTCAAATCCCTTACTAGAAATGAGAACTTGCTTTTACTAACCTATCAAAGATATTTTTTTTAATTCAAAATGCTTTACATTGGAACTTTCTACATGACAGTGTATCTGCCGTGTGTTGTTTGACTGATTTGACTTGGACAAATATTTTATCACCAAAGCAAAACTCCTTAACTAGTTCTATGACATTTAAATAATGCTTACATGACACTTTACAGATTGTGATACTGATTACACTATTTACATTGAAGAACTAGCATACTGACCATAATATTACAATTACATTTGTAATAATATCATAGTCATTATGTTGTATTATATATTTACAACAAAAGCTACAGGTGTAAGTTTCGAGTAAATTATTGCATCAACTTACATTTGACATTAAAAATTGCTTACAAACAGACTATAGAAGACACCGAGCTTACAAGTATGAAACAGTATGTTGGAAAAGTCTTACGATTACAAATGTATTAAAAATTTAACTTTATTTATACAACAACAATGCAATATGGCTGTGTCCCAATCGACAGATAGCTCTTTATTTCATTCGAATACAAAATAACGGAAAAAAATGACTTGGTCATTCACCCAATGAGGTACAAACCTTTTATATCTATCTTAAAAATTATATCATTGGTCGAATTACTAAGTCACATTATCTTATGTTTTCAACTTTTTATGATATAAATGGGATAAATTAGTTATGCTACAGTGACTATAACTTTGAAATGTTAACATTATATCCGTACACGGCGGGAAGAAGTTGATAACTTTCGGGAAAAAATTGAAGAAATTTGAACCTTAAACAGTTTTATTCAAAGTTCAAATTTCTTCAGCAAAATATCTCGATTTATCAACTTTTTCCCGCCGTGTACCGATATAACATCAATATTTAAGATTAAAACAAAATCAATATTCAACTTTATATGAAGTTGTATAAAGTCGAAAGTCGCGTCTGCGAATGCTACCAACTTATTTTTTTCTCAGATTTCTGTCGGTCGGGACACAAGCCACCAATCCGCCATCACTATACTCAACCTCTATAAAACACACATTAATATTGCATCGACCACACACCATTCTCACACACAAACAGACTATATAGGTGGCACATAGAGTGGTAGCAGGGCATGCTACTCAATAGTTCGCCCGCAAATATTAGACTTGTTCTTACAGTAGTAGCCTCCTAAGACCCAGCCATACATATGAAAAATTCAAAATTTGCCACTGTAATTGGAACCTATAGTGTAGGGGATAGAGTTCATTTTGTTTTGTTTGAAAATGGAATGAAACAAAACTAATTTTGCAGCTTTTCCAATTGAATATGATTTAAATTTCATCGAACTGAATAAGTACCATAGGTAGGACCTTGAGCCTTAGGAGGGTGGAGTCCGTCTAATCTAACTTTGCACCGACTTGAACATAACAAAAGTGAAGAAGGGTCATTATAAACGTCATATTTTCATAGAAATTTGACATTATTGTTGACATCACTACACTTTGTCGTTGCAAATGCCATGCAGATCTTGGTCCGACTAAGTTACTGTGAGAAAAAGTACAGTTGTAATAGTTAGGGAGGCGAATAGGGGAATTTTCGCCAATACTCGAGCGTGGCAGTTTAAGATATGAGAGATACCTTAGACCTAATAGAACAACCTTGTAAAGTATTTAGCTCTATATGTAGTGACGCGCGCCTAGGATAGACGATCAGATTAGTAAAAAAAAATGGATAGTCTGAAATACTCGAGCGCGTCAGATTAAGATATTGGGGGTTGATTTTAGTGTTTAAAGACTAAATTTAACTAATCTGACGATAAGTCCTTGACGCCGCCGAGTTATAGGGTCGCGAACTTGTAAAAAAAAACGTTAATCCGGCATTCTCGAGCGCGATTTTTTTATTTTTTATTTTGAAGAATATAATCTAAAACTTACTAAAAATACAAAATCTGCCGGTTTCCGCATGACCGGAAGTGTGGAGGAGCCATTTCGTCTTCCTAAGAACGCGTTGCGGCATATAAGTCGCGAACGATACATTTTACAAAAAAAAAGTTTAAATAAACAAAAAAGGTAATTTTATTTTACACAAAAAAGGTCTCTTTACATTTTTGTCCAAAGTTAAAACTTTTTGACTTGAAGCATCATAAAATCGGTCAGATTAAGAGAACCCACCAACATTTTTTCCAGATTAAAAAAATATGCTTTCAGGATACCGAGATAAACCTCCCCTATGAAAATCTGACGCGCTCGAGTATTTCAAAAAAACTTTTTTTTTTTGCATTTTCAAAAATTCATCGTTACTTATCGTCACGCCGAAATCGTCAGTTTTTTTAAAGGAAGCTTCCTTGGGGCCTACTTAACACCCCTTCCGAAAATCTGACGCGCTAGAGTAAATTTTTTTTTTTGCATTTTTGACTACTTTATATGCCTACCCCCACCACGCAAACCGGCAGATTAGTATACCGTTGTTATCAGAGGCACTCGGGGCATGCGTAGTATGAATATCTGACGCGCTCGAGAATGCCCAAGTAACTGTTTTTTTTAACATTTTTGAAAAACCGTACACGCCAAACCCACCGCTAAAATGGTTTTTGCCATACGAGCTTTTCTTTTCGAAATTATTTTATCTTTCGATTTTGATAGGTCTCGACGGCGCCGTTGAATTACGCCATTTAGCTACCTCGCCTCCCTAACCATAATTAAAACGTTTCACTAGATGGCGTTACGAAAGCGCTAGGAATGCACAATATTATGAGGCTTTCAAAGCGCCACCTAGTGTAACTATTGCGTGTTTCCTAGATATTACCACCCAGTTGTTATCTTTGGTAACACTAGGAATAATCCAAATTAAATATCGTTTTTTTTCTTTGACTAAGGCCTATTGTAATTCTTACATTATACACTGTTTGAAAGAGATAGATATCAATTTGCGAGCATACTATTGTTTAAAATCACACGCTAGGCGGCGCCACTATCTAACACATTCACATGGTGTCAGTGCTATAAACATTATAATAACAAACTGTTGGTGCTATTTGATAAATACAAAAATATCTCATCTAAGACCAGATACATTATGAAATCTCACTGAATTTACAATCTCACCCGACGTGGAGGCAGTGGTTAATAACAATTGGCATTTTCCTACAAATGTTCGTTAGAAAAGAGAAATAAACAGACATTGAAATGCGTCTCAATATGACTTGATACAACATAGCCCAATGTCCTAACCTTAGGGCCCACCATACAAGACAAAATGACAAATGAAATTGAAACCAATAGTGTACTAAATATGGTTAAATTTAATTTGTTTCGTTGGAATTCAAAGCACGCAATATGCAACTTTGTTCCAATTGAAGACAGTTTAAATTACATTGAAGTAAAGTACTACAGGTAGGACCGTGGGCCTTATGAGGCTGAATTGGTACCTCGTGTCGTATAGGGCAATCATAAAATTAAATTGCCATGTACAGTCGCCATCAGATATAACGGAGCGGCCAAGTTGCCCAAAAATATCTAAACTCGCTCTCTAACGTCTTAACAATAGAGGCGTGTTCAGATATTTGTGAGCACCTTGGCCGCTCCGATAAATCTGATGGCGACTGTACAAATGAAAATCTAATGAAAGGGCAATCTTATGACACTAAACATAAAGACATGATTATGATTATGTTTAAGCGTCATAAGATAGATAGCTTTCCCCAAATAACGTTACATTTTCCTACTATCGTGGTAGTTTAGAAGAAGATGTGTATCTAATATTTTGCGTTCAACACTGGCGGTGAACTCACAAAACTGTTAAAACGTCAACAGCATATTTACATACGATTAATTTATATTTCTCCCGATATCTAATCTACTTAATGTAAAAATAAAATCTCATATGCAAAAAATATCAAGCACCTTTCAACGTAAACACGCAGGAGTAGTGAACACGAGAATTGTCTATGGCTTTTGGATGTTGGCAACATTGTTAAGAATTTGAATTATTTCTTTTTGAAGTGAATACTTCTTTAGCGGCGCTGTGCACTTTTTGTGATGGGGAAAAATGACAAACTCGCGACAGGTCACGTGACCGTAAGATTCGAAAGACGGACACGTGATCTGATCGAAAAACTGTTACAATGTCATTGAGTTTTCACTTCTGCCGGCACTCCCGGAGTGCAACCCGTTGTTTTTTTTTTAATTATGAGTTTTAAGGTTAGGTTTACTACCCCTACTGCCTTTAATTACATCATTAGGTACAAGATGTCTACGTAAAGCTTAGCTAATATAAAACCTACTCCGTACGGTAAAAATAAAACTATGCGCTAAACGAATACCCTGTCGCAGGATCGAATTGATATAGGACAGATTGTAAGTTATGAAAAAAAACTAGGCCAATGGTTTCCTGAAAGGCAAATTCATTTGAAAAATAGCAAATTAAGTATCATTCTTGATTAATGGCATATTTTAAAATTGCAGTACACTCGTTGAAAAAAAAAAAGAACAAGGGCATAGTGCCAAAAATCTATAAAGCCGTGTACACACGTTGTAGATAATAGCAACAAACCTAAGTAGGTACACGCCCTACAAGAACATTATGACCAGGCAATCATTATTATGACTAAATAATTATAAAATGCACCTCTAATACTAAGATATAGTGTTAACAAACGAGTTCAGTAAAATATTTAAATAATTGAATTATTTACAGATTTCACTGAAATTCTTAAGAGATACAAAACACTGGCCAATATTACAAACTTAATTCTGATTTAGATAACCGACTGGTTGGTTATCAAATCAAAATTAGAATTTGGAATTACTTATGCCACCATCGACACAGAGTCAGACCGAGATAACTCTGCAGCTATAAAAATTGCTGCAGAGTTATCTTGGCCTGACTAAATGTTTCTTATTTTTTCCTCTATATTTTTATTCACTTAATTTATAAAACACAAATAAGGATTGTTACATTTTTCTTACAAATTAAATATAATGCCGACGATAGTCATCTTTGCAGTTAAGAAACCATAGTAAGTGATTTTATTAAAGCTATCTGCAGACGATACAGAATTTAAATTAACAGAGGGCCTACCGCGAATCACGTTCGACGTACTGCCTCTTTGTCGCACTTGTTAATTCGTACGTAAGTGTGACAGGGAGGCAACACGTCGAACGTGGCTCGCGGTAGTCCCTCAGAAATCTATTACAAAGAATTGGCAGGTTTTGAAGAATTATCAGAAAAAAATATGCCAGATCAGATAATTTAAATACCGTCGTAGCCTTACGAGAACAATTTTATAGAGAAAATATTATTTATCTCTCTTTTTCGAACTTTTTAATATATTAAAATTTAGTTCTCTCTCGATATTTATACATTTTCGACTACCTTTATACATTTTTCTAGCCTAGAAATTCTAGGCAATCTAGGCAGTAGCGATATTAACTACAAAGTACGTTCAAAAACTGTTTTTAGGTATATCTGGCTATCTTAACATTTATTCTTGATTTTTAATGTACACTCATCATAGCAAAAATAGTGCTGCGAAGATAGATACTTAGATAGCGCACTCGTAAAGGAATGGGCGAAAAGGGAAACTTGAATAGCGCCATCTAGTGACTATTTCCACAGCACAGTTTTTTCCACGTTTCTATAAACAGTATAACAAAAATATCTGCTACGCTAGGATTTCTGGGAACAACATTCTTAACTGAAGATGGACCTTATGTCCTTTCATTAAGGTGTATGAATTGTCAGTTAACAGCTTGAACGATGGTAGTGGTAGGTATATAACAAACTAGGAATCCTCTAGACGGAGCTTAGAGCAATTATTTCATGATGATGCTGCCAATAATACAGGGGAGCAGGGACGAGGTGAGCGAGTCCCGTGCTGTGATTGGTCCGTTCAAAGACACGGGCGTCACACAAACACACTTGATCGAAAATGGAGTAAAACTACCGTATATTTGTGGCAGAGGGGGTAGCGCTACTATGCTATGTCTGCAGGATTCCTAGTCTTTGGTATATTACATAGGTAGGTATGGTATATGGTGTACTATTTGTAATGAACTGCGAAGATGAGCGACGCGGCGACCCCACGTGAGGCGAACTCGTAGCGTACTACACGTATAGTTACGTACATACGTATAGTTACGTTTACGTGCTGTTCGTGTCTGGCTGGAAGTAGTGTAGACCGTTTATCTGAAACATACAAGTCTAAATAAGTTTACTACAAAACATAAACTTAAATTAATTTCCAAGGGACTTGTTTTAATTTTCCCGCGTGTTTTTTACAGTTTCATCTTACTGATTTCAGTAGCGACTTTGACATTGCCTGTTGGTGGATGATGAAAAGTCACTTTTTATCAAAGAAAAATTGTGTTTTTCATAAAAACTTATATTATTACACAGATCGATGTTAACAGTGGGAGTTGTTGAGAAAGAAGAGAGTGAGTGAGTCAGCGAATGGATACTCGAATACACTCGTTCGGTCAAATATGGTTTTATTTATAAACACTGCCCAGAAATATATTCCTAAACAATTGCGTGGAGCCTTTCCTCCAGGGCTAAAACGCGAACCACTTCGTCCGTCAGTTTTTTTCGACGTTCGCAGATGATATGGCAGCTAGGTGGCGACAGCGCCACGCGCGGCTTATGGCTAGCCACCAAAATTGGTGTGTAAAGTTAAAGATTGTATGTGCATACCGTCATGTCGTACTCGGTGACGAAGGCGGGCACCTCGAGCTGGTCGCGCGCCATCACGGAGTAGAGGAACTCGACGCCGGGCAGCGTGTGCACCTTAGCCTTGATGGCCGGCGCCATGAACGTCGTGAACCACCACGTCATCATCTGGACATACAAATAAAATATTAAAATAAAATTAACAAATTTAGACCCAGATAAGCTAACTCTGTGCAAACTTTGTAGTGAAAGGCCCCGTGCATGAACTATAAGGGGCAGTATAGGAGCCGTCAGAGTTTTGGATTGAGGCCTAAATGTCTAGTTTATGCTTCCGATGTAGCCCACAATCGCAGAACCTACTATGCATTGCTTTGGCAATGTACATGTGCTCATATGTTTCCGATTCAGGCCACAGGATGGCAGACCCTCCAACGCGCACGGTCCTTATAAGCTAACTCTGCAAACTTTGTAGTGATAGAGCGTGCAAGTGTCAGTTTAGACTTCGAATCCCAGTGAATACATATGAAGTTTAAAGTGACACTTTTCAAAGTCGGTGCAAAATGAGCTTAGACGGACTTTACATGAGTTGAAAATTAGAACTATACCTATATAGAAGATACGTTTAGCCATATTCTGCAAGGTGACCTACATGGATCACACTGAACAACTTTTACTAAGAGCCCAACTCCTGAAATTGAGAAAAAAACCATGTTTCATACAATTCGGCTGATATTCTCTGTTGAGCAGGCAAATGTTTTTGTCATTTCGATATTGGACCCATAGTAAAAGTTATTCAGTGACCTGACGACGAGTGACGCCTTTTATTTATTAGCACGAACAACAATGTTTGGTAAAACAAATACAATTATAGAAATCACAAGGCTGTTTGTGGATATACTTGTAACAAAGATTCCTCATTCTCCCCTCGATAGTCACAAACGCAACCTTTTGTGCTAAAAGGTCAGGGCAAAGTGACAGGCATGCTAACAATAAAACACTAACCTTCGTCCAGAATGTGGGATGTACAATATAAAACGCTTTCAGGTTCTTCTTATATCTGAAAAAGACAATGGAATAGTTAGATAGCTGTATTTAAAGACACTTATTAACATATTTTCAATATTACTAGTTTAATAAATAGAATAGGATATAAAAATGGGCTAGATCTGTCTGACTAATATACATATTTGAAATATTCCTAAAGCACACTCTCCAAGAAAAACATGTGCCTAAAACTGTCGTGACCTGTTCCTTTTGGCAACAATAGTAGTGACGGAGTTGATCTTTTCTCTTAAAACTCTCCAGGAAGAATCAACTTTGATCACTTGTATACCTTAGCCGCTTACGAGTAGCTTAGCTTACGGATAGCAGACGATGGTCAACAGTTTGATCAGGTAACTCACTTGTAAGGCAGCACGGTGTAGACCTCCTTCAGCCAGGAGAAGGGCGGGTGGTTGCCGGAAGAGGCGAGTGTGTGGAAGTATGCGATCACGTAGTCGCCGCGGACGATTGGGTCCAATAACTTGATCAGGTACAGTAGTGCCTGGAATAGGGGAAATTCGTTTTAGAAAATCGTGGACTTTCACGTCATTGACAGCGTGACGAAACATACCGTGTCGACCTAAACGTCTCTTTAACTGTTATTTAATTCACTGCTTGATTTGTCCTCCTTGTAATTATACGTCTGTTGGAATAGATAATATATATTGACTACTGTAGAAAGGTCAAGGACGGTCGGGTCTTCCCCGTCTATTGTTACGTAAATGGGACCATCGGATCGGAGTAAAACAATGTCGCAGCTCGAGTTGTTTACTCCCTGTTAGTTAGCCTATTTTGTAGTTGGGTACGCCTTGTTTACTGTTTTGTTAAGCCTTTCAACATTGGCGTATTGTGAACTATTTCGTAGGGTGAGAGCTCACTTCGCCCACGTCTTGCTACGCCACTGCTTTTCAGACACAAAATACATTGTGTTACAATTGCTGCTCATAAATTCCGTCGCGCACTGAATACGTATACCTGCATCCTGATATTCCTGATTATGTAGTAGACTGGGGTACGAAGCGCGGCTCCGTCTGCAGCTCCTAAAAATCGGAAACGTGTACGAAGCGTGCTGCATGCATATGCATTTGGTGTGGCCTGGCCTGGCTATAAGTTCTAGCCGCCAGGTTGCCGAAACTTACTTTGTCAAGGTCGATGTCGCCGATGGGGAACCATTTGCCGATGAATATGACGACGGGTCGCCCGAGCCGGTCGACGCCGCTCTGGTACAGGCAGCCGATGCCGGACACCTCGCTTAGGTCCTCGGCCTTCGCTCGTCGGAGTAACCGCTCGTATCTGGTGACAAGGAGATGAAACGTTTAGTTCGTTGCATTATCAGTCTATAGGGTAACACTTTCGGTGCCTGCCGTAGTGTTCCTGGCAGTGAATGTGTTAAGCAAGGACTATCGTAAATCTCGCATTCCATTCTAAGTTACTTCGGCCACGTTACGCGCAATGAAGACGAAGCTAAGCTAAGGACAGGCATGTTATTCAGGATAGAGCGCATGGTGCAATACCCAGATTGAGCTCGTCAATGCAAAATCGATCCCATTGGAAGAAGAACACCTGATGCCACAATTATCTAGAAAAAAATAGTTACTAAAATATATGAATTACAATCGATGTAATTTGGTTTGTGTTTGATTATTGTTGGTGGCGTTGGTGCCCGCTGCCCCCCAACTTTGGTGAACCGTTTTAACTTTCCTGGTACACAAAATAAGTTTGTCCTTGTTTTCCAAAAAAATAAATGATTTTCGTATTCTAGTTTTTGTAAAATAATGTACCAAGAAATGACTTTTTGGAGCAAACTTTAGGTCAGTACATAGAATGATACGTGAGTTACGTGACTCAGTTTCGTCATCCATCAACTCGTGACGCGAGTGACAGGAAAATCCTGACTTGATGCGTGTAATCTTAACATACCTAGATACCTACTTAATTTTAAAAGCGACGTGCAGGTAAAATTAGCTCGGCAATGGAGAATCACGGTAAGCAAACAAGAAAAATACCACTAAAACGGTCCAATTTATAAAAAAGAGCGTAAGATAGTTAATTTTGCAAATGCACTGACCTGATTCTTATTCAATAACATTAAAGTCTAATTTGCAATAACATATTCGTAGTAGAATCGAGTCTGTTAAGCCTTTAAGATACGCATGCGACATTTGTGTGCAGTGTAAATAGTTTAAAACGTTATAACGATGTCATTATTTTTTCCTCATAAGCAATTTTGGGTCTTTTTCCTAAGGCAATAGAGTGTATTGCCGTGTAAAGACAGGAATAAGCAGATAATGAATGGCTGTTACGGATGAGAACGCAAGGCCTCAGTTGTTTAATTTCATAAATTAGATACTAAAGGAATAATATATGTATGTATAATTGAATTAACAATTAACACGATTATGAATCTTCAATTTGTTGAAGAAGTTGGTAAAATAGTGCGTCTGCAGTATGACCCTATGAGGCCCAATACGTTCCATGAGTCTTCTCTTTCCGAACAGACTAGTGTTAAAGATTTTCTGGATTTTACATTACAAACAAACGTAATCAGTTCCAATGTCTTGTCCAAGAGGGGTGGAAAAGAAAAACGATACCAGCCTTAGCCGTGGCAAAAATACAGGATGTCCCAGAATTCGACGTCAAGCCGTAAACGGATGATAGACCAAGTCATAACAGTTATCATAAAAATCCAACTCATGTTCTTTAAAAATTATGGTCACTTTAAAAATTCACAAAAAAATCCACACCCTGTAATTATTCAAGATTTAAAAAATTAGAATAAATTATGGAATTTGTAGTAACAAGAGTTAAAGAACCATTACAGGGTGTGGATTTTTTAGTGAATTTTTAAAGTGACCATAATTTTTAAAAAACATGAGTTGGATTTTTTTTGTATTTTTATGATAACTGTTATGACTTGGTCTATCATCCGTTTACGGCTTGACGTCGATTTCTGGGACACCCTGTAGAATACTTTGGTATGTAGGTATGTATATACATAGTTAGGTCGAACTTCTTTACAGTCTTTCATCGTAGTTATTATTTGAATTGCGTTCGTAATCAAAATTGTTGATTGTAAAATGCAAAATGTATGTCTAATCAGTACCTATACGAAGCCACGAACTAAAAAATATTATAATAAATGTACCTACATACTCGTAAGTTATTAATTATACTTGACAGATCCCCATAAGTGTCACCGTTAAGCGACGCTGATACGGACGTGCAAGTAGCCATTATTAGATGGTTTATTGTTATTGATTTGTAATATACTTAAGTATTTAAGACGCCACAGAAATTTCATTTCCTCGAAAGGTTGAATGTGACATCGCATGCCGTTGCCGTATACGAGCAATAATTAAATGATTTATAGGCAGAGCATCTAGTAACTGAACACGCCTTGTCTGTCTTTTTCTGTACAACATAGGGTCGGTTGCGCCAAACTGTTCGTATCGTTAAAGAGTTCGCTAAATTGTATTAATTACTCGTAATGCATGTTAATTATAAGATGTAATAATGTTTTGAAAAGATGTGTCCCGCCGAGTTTGTTGCCGGTCCCATATTGGGATACCCTCCTCCAATTGAGGGGGGATTTAAATCTTCTCGGGGCAGAGGTGTACGGTTGGAGCCGGTAAAGGTTTATTTGACGTTCATAAGCGCATTGTAATATGCCTACTTGAATAAACTATTTTTTATCTTTTATCTTTATCTTATCTTAAATTTTTATGCATGGAAAGTTTCATAGTAAAGCGCCGGGGGGCGCCGGCTGACGTTGATCAGTCTGTCAAATGTGGTTGGTGCAACTGGCCCTTAGTCTGCCGATTGTTGCGGGAGAAAGGCACGTCAAATGTCAGATAAACATCAGTCTATACAAAACGTCCCTTCTGCAATTAAGTACTCTTTAGAATCTACCTAGGGTTGCCCGCCGTTTAGAAGTCAACTTTGGGGCTGCGTCAGTCCCAAGGGGGGTCAATTCCGTCGTGGGTTATAGTTTGTCAGTTAATACATATAAATCGACATTCACTCGTAATAAAATTCTTCGAATAGAGTTTATACTGAAGTTGATATCATGACTACATGTCTAAACATATATATACACAACCCCTAATATTCGTCAGTTCTTTAGTATTTGGGGCAAGGTCCCGTCGGCCCATCGACATTACGACAAGGCCTGAATTGTTTATCAGCTCCTGATTAATCGACTCCTTCAATATATTATATTTGTAACAATACGACATATTACGATGGCCGATGTGCGTGTGAAAGCGTATACATTTATGATACGCCGATAAAAGTTAAAAGGACTACTATCGACTATGATGGAATAAATGCTATAAATAAACAATAAAATACACAGTTGCCTTCCTAATTCTTACCTCCCTTGAGAAAAAGGAAAGGTACACTGGGAAGAGTAACGTTTGGTATCCACTTGTGTTGCGTCTAGTATGCATGGTATGGCGTTATAGGAAATGTACAGTAAGGTACAGAGATAACTGTACCTTATGTTTCAAGTATACGAAAAGTGTCCCGAAAAACCCGGACACTTTATATGCGAGGAAACACCTTATTGAATTTAATTATTTACCGGCATTATTGTGTACAAAGTAGGTACCGCATAAATACACGTCCGGGGAAAAATGCGACTTACGCCAAATGGTTTTTTTTAATCTTTGTCCGGGTTCGGCGGCGAATTTAGTTGTATGTCCTGTCTAATAAGTTATATACTCGTACCTATGCTCATTTCTGATAGATATGCAAAGAAGCCTGAAATATACTTATGGCAAGTCAGTATGCGACACATGAGATCAATTTTGTAACGGTGCGTGTAACGAAGCGTTACACTATCGACCTTCATACTATTTCTGGCACCATACAAATTCTAAATTCCTTTTTGAAATTCAAATCCTATTCCAAATTCCATTCAATGATTTTTATTTTCAGTTCGATCACATACTTTGATCGATAAACATCATTTTATCTAACGGACTGTACTTCCCAAGTTTCTAAACACGACCGTTTAAGTGTGATTTTTATTAGTAAACGTAATAATTCATAAGTGCGTGCAGTTCAGTATAGTGCTCGTTTTGTGGCCCTGCACACCTTCCAGATATATATCTACATCATCACCAAGGCACATATTGTAAGTTATTTGATTTCTAACCTTCTGAATTACGAAAGTATTTTTATACATACCTATCTGTTAACACGTAACCTGTATTGTTACAGGTGCCTTTTTATTTAAATAATAAATACCCCTCATCGCTCTGGATCCTGCCTTTTCATTCCCATCATCCCTGTGAGGCTCCTCTACCTGCCCCCTCACACTGGCGCCACCAACGTGCTCAAACCCGGACCTGACAAGACAACCACCCGCCCTACGACACTGAGCAGCCCGTTCCAGTACCTCCGTGCCAGCACCTGCTCCTACCCAACAACCGCAACCAGCTGTTCCAGTTCTACATTTTTCCTTATTCTACCAATTTTTTTTTTTTATATTGTTTGTAATTGCTAGCTTTAAGATCTTTTCAAAATTCTAAAAGGTTATAGTCGACCCAACTCAAATTTTCGCAATATCTCTCGGCCTAACATCATTTTATTTAATTTTCTATTTTACAACCAACCTTTTATCTAATCCTCAACCGTTTAACCAAAATTCCCCCCTTAAATAACCAATTACATATACATCTATCATCATTATCAAACTGCACAACGGGACTTAATCGCGTATTTAAGTTTTAAGATTTACCTCCGACGTTTCGAGGACGGCGTTGTCCCCGTGGTCTCGGAGAAGACTGGCTCAAGTTGACATCAACATCTTCTAGCCGCGCGAGTTTTTCGAACTACCCGCACTTGGTCTTGTTTATCAGTTTGAACGTTTTGCGCACTAGGGATGTCACTCTGTCGACACACAACACTAACGATATTCGATTTATCGACTGTCGATATTCGTTTCCGCTTACATTTACTAATGACTGGATTCCATGTAAGCGGAAACGAATATCGACAGTCGATAAATCGAATATCGTTAGTGTTGTGTGTCGACAGAGTGACATCCCTAGTGCGCAAAACGTTCAAACTGATAAACAAGACCAAGTGCGGGTAGTTCGAAAAACTCGCGCGGCTAGAAGATGTTGATGTCAACTTGAGCCAGTCTTCTCCGAGACCACGGGGACAACGCCGTCCTCGAAACGTCGGAGGTAAATCTTAAAACTTAAATACGCGATTAAGTCCCGTTGTGCAGTTTGATAATGTTTAATAATCGTGAAAGTTTAAATCAGTATCTATCATCATTCATCAACTTATACCAATTTATCTATATCTATTTTCTAATCCCTATTATGCCAGCGTCCTACGCTTTTTGTCGCGCCACGTAACAAAACTCTTAACATAGTGATTACACAAAACATCTATCACATACAATTACACAATCCAAGATTTCCACTGAAATCTCACAAATTGGTTTCAATCCTAAGTGTTTTTAAAACTCCTTGGAGTCACTGAAGTGCGAACCAATCCTGACTTACGGCAGTACTGTTGGAGATAATCCGATAGCTTATCCTTCACCCGATTAAATAAATATACACAACTAAGCCTAATATCACAATAAACTTCTCCTTTCGATTCAATAAAAAATAAAATTTAATAACTACATATTTTATTTATATTGATAACATCAATTATTCTCTTCGTGATAGGTATCCACTTTAATAAACAATGAATCCAGCACTATTAAATAAACCTGAACTCATCTATGAGCTCAAACTCAGGAACATTCAGTTCCCAGCCACCGCGCAGGCTGATGATTTAAGACAGCTCCTCACTCCAAATTTATTCGCGGACCCGTGTTCGAATCTCTCCAGCCCATATGATCTTGAACAGGATATCACCGAAATTAGCAGATGCCTCACAATAGTTTCTTCTCAGCTACAGCTTGCGACCACCAACCAAGCGAAGCACGATAGAATAGCGGTTTTCTTATTTCATTTATATAACAGAATAGAACGTCTCCATATTACCACTGAATTATCTCCAGAAATTATTGACAACTATTCGAAAATATGCGAATTTTTGTCAAAATGTCAAACAAAATTTAACATGTCACAACCGTCAACAACAACGTCAACTTACGCGTCAGCAACCTCTTTGATAGATGATTCCACAAATTTAGACCTACTTGCTCGAAAATTAACCAACCTCTCTGAAGCAAAACCAAGCGATTTTAAAAAATTCAACTATAAAGGCGATAGTTGCCCTTATGATTTTATTCGAAACATCGAAGAGTTTGCAATTGCGCGTAACATTGACGACAAACGCTTACACAAATATATATACGATTTTTTATCAGGCACTCCTTTAGATTGGTATAGGTCAAAGAAAACAACCCTTACAGATTGGAAATCATTTAAAACCCACTTCTTAAAAGATTTCGAATTGCATGACCATGACCACAACTTACTACAAAATATACATTCCCGTAAACAAAAACAACATGAACGAATAATAATGTATTTTTCGGCCATGGAAGCCCTCTTTTCCAAATTACATGAACCCCTTTCTGAAAAACAAAAAATAGATATCCTCCGTAGAAACATGAGCCCTTATTACAGTTCCAGATTAGTTCCTACAGATGTTACGTCTATAGACACATTATTCCAATCGTGCAAATGGTACGAAAGCTGTAATACTACCTCTACTTATAGCTCTAGCAACTATACCAACATTCAACAAGATTCTAACCATACCCCCCCTTCCCAACCGTACATACCACCATTCCCATTTAATAAACCAGTCCATACTGTAACAGCACCACCTTCTACGTTACGTTACTCCTGTCCGCGTTGCAGAACAAACGATCATTCTTTAGATATTTGTACAAGTAAAAATATAGTATGCTTCCGCTGTGGCAAACAAAATGTCACTTTTGCAAAATGTACAGTTTGCCATAAATTTCCAAAAAACGCATAAAGGAGAAAAGTAACTTAAATAAAACTACTGCTACAGAATGGAACCAATGGTTAGATACCATTAAATTATTTATGTCATCATACAATACTACATCAGCACTTTTCACTCAAGATCCATACGATGAACGACCTTATGTCAACATCCAGACAAATAATTTAACTTTATGTGGCCTCTTAGACAGTGGCAGTGCTTTAACTATTTTCGGAAATAATTCCCATAAAATTCTCTTATCCCACAATTTTACCATAAATTACGACCATAAAGTCGTAGGCTCTGTAGCCGACGGCTACCCTATATACTCTATTGGTACAATTCAACTACCAATTTCGTACAAAAATATTGTGGCTATTATTACCGCTCATGTTATCCCTACTGTAAAGCAACCCTTGATTCTAGGCACAAATTTTTGGAGAAAATTCAATATAGCTCCCCACATATTACCTGACATAACGTCATATTCTGATAAACATATAGATACCCTAGTTATTTCCACCTGCGACCAACACATCACTAATTATGACAACCTTTCTGAAACTCAACAGTTAATTTCAGATACTATTATTGAAAAATTTAAAAATATTTCAACAGAAACCAAACCCTTAGGACGAACCCACCTCATTGAACATCACATAGATACCGGTGACCATCCACCAATCAAACAGCGATGCTATAGGCTTTCTCCAGAGAAACAAAAAGCTTTATGCAAAGAAGTTGATGAAATGCTAAAGCTTAATGTTATCGAACCCTGTGAAAGCCCATGGCTAAACCCTGTCATAATAACTCCTAAAAAAGATGGAACGTGGCGTTTTTGCATCGACAGCCGTAAAATAAATTCGATTACGCGCAAAGATGCCTACAAACTCCCACTCATTTCTGACATTCTAGATAATCTAAAAAATGCTAAATATCTATCATCGATAGACATAGCAAAAGCATTTTGGGAAATACCCCTACGCCCTTCTGATAGACCTAAAACTAGTTTCCATGTACCCTCAAAAGGCATGTACATGTTTCGCGTAATGCCTTTTGGATTGACTAATGCTCCTGCTACCCAACAACGCTTTATGGATACGTTATTCCCTTCTGAAAACCTTGATAACTCAGTATTTACCTACTTAGATGATATTATCATCATAAGTAATACTTTCGATGAACACATCACTTTACTTAATAAAGTTTACCAAAGGCTAGTACAAGCCAACATTACTATAAACTTCCCCAAGTGTTCATTTTTCAAAAAAGAACTTAAATATCTTGGTTACATAGTTAATGAACACGGCTTTCAAACAGATCCTGACAAGGTTAAGGCAATACTTAACATCCCACCTCCCACAACTCCTCGAGAAGTTAAAAAGTTCCTAGGTACAGCAAGTTGGTATAGACGCTTTATCCCCGATTTCAGCACAAAGGTTGCACCACTAACTAAACTTACCTCCACTTCCAAAAAAGCACCACCATTTAAATGGACATCACTAGAAGACAATGCCTTTAAATCCATTAAAGAAGCTCTAGTCTCTACCCCTGTTCTTGCTTGCCCAGACTTCTCAAAACCCTTCGCAGTCCACTGTGATGCATCCAGCTTCGGCATCGGTGCCATGCTGACCCAAGAATTTGATGGCGTTGAGAAACCCATTGCTTATATGAGCAAATCCCTAACTGGTCCCCAAAGAAATTACTCAATTACAGAAAGAGAACTCTTAAGTGTCTTACTAGCCCTAGAACATTGGCGTTGCTATCTTGACAACGGCTTAAAGTTCACAATCTACACAGACCATTCCGCATTACAATGGTTTCTCCATCTAGATAATCCAACCGGACGTCTAGCCCGCTGGAGTATTCGTCTATCTACATTTAACTTCGAAATTAAACATAAACGTGGTAAAGACCATCTAATCCCTGACGCTTTATCACGCTTACCTTCAGTAGACGTTATTAACTACAATAGTTCTAATACCAATGACGACTGGTATAATAATATCTACGCTAAATGCAGTTCTAACCCCAACACCACTCCAGATTACATAATACATAATAATAAATTATACCGATACTCAAAAACCCCTTCGTTACTCCAATCTGAGTATAATTGGAAAGAAGTTATCCCACTAGAGTACAGAATACCCATTATCACAGAAAATCATTCCACCCCAACTTGCGCTCATTTCGGAACATTTAAAACATACAATAAAGTTAAATTGAAATATTTTTGGCCAGGAATGTACAAAGATATTTCAAATTTTATTGCCAAATGCGAGACTTGCTTAGCTTGCAAACACCAAACCCAACTAAAACTTGGCCTAATGGGTAAACCTAAGCAATGCTCTCGACCCTTTCAATGCATTTCAATAGATTTGATCGGCCCCTTGCCTACTACACTAAAACACAACAGATTCATCTTTGTCATTACTTGCTGTTTTTCAAAATACTGCCTCCTCTTTGCGATTAAACGTGCTACGTCATCAGTAATCGTTCATATTCTAGAAAACCTAGTTTTCCTAGTGTACGGAATCCCACAGACCATAATTCTTGACCATGGTCCTCAATTCGTTAGTCAAGAGACAACGGATTTATTCCACTCCTATCAGATCCCAAAAATACACTATTGCGCAATTAAATGCGCCCAACCAAATCCCGTGGAGAGATATAATAAAGTTGTTACCACAGCAATATCCTCATTCATACAGGATGACCACAGGAATTGGGATATCAACCTACATAAGATACAATTTGCTATTAATACTTCCGTAAATGAAACAACAAATTATACTCCTTCTTTCCTTGTATTTGGTCGCGAATTAGTCACATGTGGATCAGCATACGATAAATCTGATCTCACAGATGATATTATATTCGCGCCCAGAGACGAATACGCTGATAATCTTGGTCTTCTCCAGCCTGTCTTCTCCGAAGTACAAGCCCGTCTTTGGAGAGCGCACCAAACCAATTCTTCATCGTATAATAAACATCACCAACATTTCGAATTCAACGAAAATGACATCGTCTGGAAACGAAATTACGCAATTAGTAATTCTCCTAAACACTATTCTGCTAAACTTGCACCCAAGTTCATTAAATGTTCTATCCTAAAAAAAATATCACCCTTAGTTTATGTCCTACAAGACATGTCCGGCAAAATGCTCGGACGATGGCATATTAGAGACCTTAAACCTCTCCCCAAAATTCTAAAATAAATAATATACTGTTTTTCCTTATTTAGATCCTTATTTGACTCAAACTTAGCTACTTTTCTCCTAAACTCCTAACTTGTAAAATATTGTATATAATGTTATACATTTATAATTATATCTCATCCCCATTATACATCTCGAACTCATTACATTTCGTACATACCTACTTAGTACGAATTTATACGTTCATTTATACTATTTAATTTATATAACGTTATATTACGTTCATATAACGTTATTCAAAGCTAACTCTACCAGAGTTAGAACAATACTTGTTTATATATTTCTTCCCTTGACATAACGTTCATATTTACGTACTTAGGTACATACGTACCGTACAGTACATTTATTAATTCCATTAAGGAATTATCTTATGATATTTTGTAGTAATCCTACATTCCATACGGCATTATTTTGTTGAATAAATTTCAACAATCGTACTCTTTGTAGGTACACATTATTGTAGATATTATATTTAGATTCATTAATATTCAGCGGGTGGTTACTGATTAATAAGCCTTAATACTAATGGAGAGCGATTTAATGAGTACGTCCTCTACTTAAAGGAGTACTCTATTGAAACTTATTTTGGTTAAACAATTAACCAAAATTTTATAAGATGATGTATGAATGACCTTTGGTATGCATGTTTAAATCGCCTCTCTTGTATGATAAACATTGTATATAACATCCCCACCTTCTAAATTTATCACTCATACCCATATTCATTACATTATATTTACATTACGGAAAAATCCTTTGGCCATAAGCCCCAGGATTTTCCCTTCCAGGGCGACCCCGGTAGTGTAACGGTGCGTGTAACGAAGCGTTACACTATCGACCTTCATACTATTTCTGGCACCATACAAATTCTAAATTCCTTTTTGAAATTCAAATCCTATTCCAAATTCCATTCAATGATTTTTATTTTCAGTTCGATCACATACTTTGATCGATAAACATCATTTTATCTAACGGACTGTACTTCCCAAGTTTCTAAACACGACCGTTTAAGTGTGATTTTTATTAGTAAACGTAATAATTCATAAGTGCGTGCAGTTCAGTATAGTGCTCGTTTTGTGGCCCTGCACACCTTCCAGATATATATCTACATCATCACCAAGGCACATATTGTAAGTTATTTGATTTCTAACCTTCTGAATTACGAAAGTATTTTTATACATACCTATCTGTTAACACGTAACCTGTATTGTTACAGGTGCCTTTTTATTTAAATAATAAATACCCCTCATCGCTCTGGATCCTGCCTTTTCATTCCCATCATCCCTGTGAGGCTCCTCTACCTGCCCCCTCACAAATTTCACCGTGATGAAGCATCCCATTAGTGCCTCGTCTCGAGAAATGAAACTCGTTACCATCACGGTCGAGATTCGTGTCAATGCCTTATCGATCATTATGAACATGTCGTAAACCTAGTTCACAGCTTTTTGCAACTTAGTATCAATAGTCACGTGTCTGCGTAAACACGAGTTCTAGTTTAGCAAACCAATTAGTCAGTTGAAAGCGTGTATGAGGTGGATGTATTTGTGGGTGGAATGCCCGATATTCAAAATCGACTTAGCTCGTTTTGATTTCTCAAATTTGACGACTTTTCACTGAGAAAATGGCTTAAGAAATGTGTGATGTGTCCATTGACATAGATAGATATCTAGGGACTGGCTTTACGGGCAATAATAATGAGGCATGACAGGGGCCAGTACAGGGGCGTGAAACCGCTACAACGCGATTGGTTGACGAGTTCGCATCACGCGCGCGATTATGTAAAGTAAATCTTTATTTCAGTACATATTTGATATAGAGCATAAGTATTAAACATAGGGCATAAGCAGGTACTCGAATAACATAAACCAAGAGTAGATTATACATGGTTCCTACACTAGGCCGTGCCTGTCCTGTAGATTGGTTGACGAGTTTGCATTACGCGCGCTATTGGTCGCAACTAGTTGCGTTAGACTGCACGATTGGCAGGAATTCGTGAGTAACACCTCTGAACTAGTACCATTTTTAGTGCCCCATTAGCCCGTCCTTAGATATTATACGTCAATGGATGTGTCAGGTTAAAGCCATATTGTGGATAGTTCAAAAAGGTGATTACACGTCTATAGCAGTAAGACATCTGAAAATGTATCTTTTGTTACTACGCGAATGTACGTGACGATCGCCTTTCTTTATTTCACAGACGTAATAAATAGTAGGCACGTGTAGGTCCCTACTACCAGGTTAATGCGAGTTCTTTTATTAGAAATGTTAGGCTGCCCTGTCGGCACGTGTGCGAATGGCCTCCATTCACCTTTAACAGATCCCGAATCAAGAATATCGTGGAAAGCCGCTATTGATTCGATCCTTTATCAAACTTTAACGTCTGACCGGAGCTTAGGATGGTAAATTAAAAAGCATTCTATTTCAGTCCCGTGAAATGACGGTTATTTCTGTCTTCGAAACGTAAATAGAGTACCTAATGAGGTCACGAGAATGGTGACGTAGGTGCTGAAGGCAGTGGAAAACTTAAGAACGCGAAGCGTGGTGTCGGGAAAATGCCTTTATGGTCGGAATTGTCGGAAGCAATGCAGCGCGCGATGCGTTTCTCCTTCGGTATTTTTTTGCAGTTGAATTTCCATGTTTGTATGTCGTTTCATTTGTTTATGAAGGTTTGTTCAATTGAGCTGATTTGTTTCTTGTTTTTTGGCAGTTTTTACCAATTGAAACAGTTATGGTAGTGTGCCGAATGAATGGTTAAAAAATTGGGATCATTAGGACAGAAACTGACATGGGTATTTGATCCAACGTTGTTGGAAATTGGTTTAGTTTTATTGACTACCTATTAGTTTACTTCTATAACCATTTAAGGTCTCCTCCACTGTCTATCGTCTATATTTGGCAGCACACACTATTTAGCCAGCCGAGGGCAGCGTCTACTTGTTTTGCCTTTAAAACTCGCAGTATAGGGACTAGTGTTTTCTTTATAGTACCTATATACCTATTCGTATTGGGTACCTCCTTACAATATTTTCCTCCGCCGAACATCTAGTTAGACCACAATTACCAAACGAGACTACAATGTCAGGCACATTACGCGATCATTACCAATGTTACACAATAGAACCATATTTGCGCGTAGCCGGGCGGGTGCCAAGCCGCGTGTAAATATAGCGCGTTCGTTCAACTGCCGAGCAACAAGTGCTGCTAACTTGCCAATTCATTCAAATGGTTATCAATGGACAATGACAATGGTCTCTTATTCCGTTCATGTTATGCTTGAGGATAACCATTTTTTTTAAATAAGCGCAAATGTCCTACTGGCTCTCTGCTCAGATATATTCCTTTAATAGGTTTTGAAAATCGATTATGTTTTGAGGTTTTGGATGTGGGCGCAACTGAGACACATCATCAGTCGATTATTCTGACATAAGTATTGATACTGATAAGTATATTTAAGTTAACTTCATACTTCATGTACTTATAATAGTACTCTAATATACTCTACTTGTATAACGCGATCAAAAGCATATAAAGAATACTTTAATACACTTTGGGATGGATCTAACAGCAGATGATGTATACTGACTGATAAGAGTGATAAGTTATGCTTAATGCTTTATTATTTATCCTAGTAAATGATACAAAAGTATAGATGGCTTGGTTTAAAATGTAACCCATTTAATTTACTAAAAGCTGGCCAAAGTTATTTGCAAATATTTCTTCTCATATTTCTATAGTCGCGACTGGTAAACTGCGCAGAAAGGCAATATGCAAAACTTTGATTAAATATTGAGTTTCTCCAGAAACTGCAAACATTCTGGCAAATAATAAAGTACATCCGGTTCGTTCATCCCGTCCTTATTTATATTGCCTCGCATATTTAATCGTAAAATCTTCTTTGTGTATAAAATGCTCCAACTTTTGCATGGTTCATAATGGCTAACTGCAGTTTCTTTTTTTAAATAGAGATACAGTAAAAACAAAGCACCTTAATGTTTAAGCCGAAAAAAATATTTTCCTGCCTCCAAGGTTTTTTACACGACTTTCGCCTTAAATGTATTTAATAAACTTCAGGAACCAGAACCATTTAATATCAGTCTGTTACCGTTCTTAGCAGTCTTTGTGCACTTTATAAACTGGTATATTCAGAATGTAAACACAGAATATTAAGGGGCCCACTGATAAACAGTCCGCCGGACGGTATCGGCCTGTCAGTTAGAACAAAATTTTGACAGTTCCGAACAACTGACAGGCCGATTCCGTCCGGCGGACTGTTAATCAGTGGGCCCCTTACATAACCCTCATGAGGTTAGAATCTGTTGTAATACTTGTAATTAAATATATGTATGTATAAGTAATTGGATATCTGAGTGTCCTTTTTTTTTCAGGAACAGAAAGGACATTTCAAGTCTACTTTTATGTTACAAAGAGTTATTTTTAATAAAAAAATACCGGACAAGTGCGAGTCGGACTCGCCCACCGAGGGTTCCGTAGTTTTTAGTATTTGTAGTATTTGTATAGTTCGTGTTTTTTAGCATTAGAAATAAGGTAAACAATCTTGATGTGTCTTTTAATTGAAAAACACATTTTAAAAATAAGTTACGGCAAATATGTAACAATTATGAATGTAATACGATCATTTATATTCTTCTGCTTTCATAAGTAATAGTTTTAGATTTTTAAAAAGCGTTTTTCAATTAAAAGACCTTTCAAGATCGCTTACCTTCTTGCAAGTTCTTTCTAATGCTAAAAAAAACGAACTATAGTAGCGGGAACAGAAATACATCATCTGTGAAAATTTCAACTGTCTAGCTATCACGGTTCGTGAGATACAGCCTGGTGACAGACGGACGGACGGACGGACAGCGGAGTCTTAGTAATAGGGTCCCGTTTTACCCTTTGGGTACGGAACCCTAAAAAGAAGAGATTTTTGGTAAATCTAATGTAACATGATTAAGTGGCAGATTGTATCATCAAAGACATAACGTCGAGTCGTAAGACTCGTAAGTAATGTCAGCGTCGTAAATGGTGTTGAATATGGAGTCATATTTTATGAATTCTGCGTAGGATCGAATGTGTAGCAATTAGTGATGTGCCGACTATTGATTTGGCCGACTAGCCGACTAATCGGCGCTCGAATGGCCGATTAGTCGGCCGACTAGTCGGCTAGTCGGCCAGATCATTACTTTCGTATAAGTTCAGGTGAAAAACAATAGGTTTGCTCTTTTGGTTGCGCTATTCATATATTAGCTTGGCTAAAAGGTGTTCTCTACAGGTTCAAAGACCTATCACAAGAATCCTTGTTCAATTTCTGTCTTTTTTTTATTTTGCGATCCTGAGCAGGTACAACTTGTAGGAGGTATTTCCAAGGCTCTATTACTCGTACGTAGTCGCCAGTTAAGAACCTATCCCCTGTGGTCAGCGTCTTTACGAGCAACATGGCCTGTTTATATGTCTCTAAATTTTACAATAAAATTAATAGTTCCCCGTGGTTATGGCTCCACCATTACAAAAAAAAAAACTGAATTATAATAAAATCCTTTAAGTATAGAACTTGGCCATGAAATTACACGAGAATCAGTTGAGATCGACCTGTAGAGGAAAACACCAGCCCACCACCATACGATAACGATCAAACGGTCAATTATATGATCAAAAGTTTTCACATCTTGAATAGGTATTTTGGTAAAATAGACATAAAACATATGGTAAATATTGACTGTTGGTTTCTTTCTTTCCGTTTTTCTTTCACTAATAAAGTGCCGACTAATCGGCCATTTTTGCCGACTAGTCGCCGACTAATCGCCGACTACAAATGTGGCCGGATAGTCGGCTTTCCCGACTAGTCGGCGACTAGTCGGTACATCCCTAGTAGCAATACATACGATCTGAGTAATTTTCTGATGCCTCATTTGTACTGGCAAATATAATATGGCTTCAAACATGGTTTGGCAGCCAAACATATGTTTCCCCTTGAACTTTTTTCAATTAAATAAAATCAATTCCCGACAACGTCAAAACAAAAGAACATCTGTTTACGTCTTCCTAAATTCAACTCTACGTGCTTCTAATACGGGCGCCATATTTAGAACATGTGACGCCACAAAACAAAAGCAATTTAGTTTAGCTTTATTCGAGTTTCGACTGTGGGTGTTTCGTTATAAGGTTGAAGTTTTATTTAGCAATAAAATTGCATCGTAGGTCGTCCGGCGGCGCGGCGCCCGCCCTGTGACGTCAGAAGTCCGAGTGCCCACTTAGGGAGCGAAAAGTCTGTATTACTTTACTCTGTATTTACATCCAATATATTCGATATTGTAATGTATGTAGCATCTGGTTTAATGCCGATCATAAACACATTAGGGACGAGTGTTTTGTATGATGGCTAATCTATGTAGGTAAGCAAGCGCCCTAGCAAAACATCAAGGCGAGCACAAACAGTTTGCCCATATACAAAACTCTTAATATTTCCTGGTTTTTACGACATCATTCAAAGGAGGCATGAAAAAACATTTTGACGAATCAGAAACGTCAGAAGTCGGCAGCCCCTGGTCTGTTCAGTTGACTCTTTCTAGCAAGAGTGCTGTCTTGCCTACGTCTACGAGCACTCGAAATGTAAATGGGGCGCAAAGGGCCCTTAGAGCGACCTCACTCGCGAGTGTCACGGTGTTGCGCTAGATCTCACTACCTACGTCACGGTTGCCAAAGAGCTCCTATTCTAATTGTACCTACATCTGCCAATTAAACATAGGTACCTACAGTGAGCTGCAAAATTGCATGGACACATTATGAATGAATTCATTTATAGTGGCCAACGTCATGGCATTTTGCGGCTGGGTGTAGGTACTTAGAAATTACACTTAACTAGGCTTCCGTCATAAAAAAAAGGATTCGGAATTCGCACCCCAAAGATATTACGGAAACGGAATCCTTGGAGCCAGAGCGCTATTAGGTAGTCATTCTACTATTAATGTTAGAACTAGAGACTATTGTTGCTATAATGGCCGCACTGACCTTAGACATAAAACATGACCTGTGGCTAGCAATGGCAGTACCGTCTTTACCATAAGGGCACACGGGGCCCGTACCCAGGGCCCCTATCCTCAGGGGGTCCCAAGATCAGACAGTAACAGTATATTTGACTACCCATAATAAATAGAAGGTCATATATGTAGTAGAAAAATGTTAGTTCAATTTTGCATTCTGTACTTTCCAAAAGGGCCCCAAATTATGATGTTTCCAGGAGCCCCAGCATAGTCTAAAGGTGGCCACTGACGAGCCTTCCAACAGTCCAAATAGCGTGGCTACAATCCAAAATCGGTCCGTGAATGTCAAAAACGTACAATGTTTAATATTAGGATGCCGTCCATTTGGATGAATCCTTTGTGACGGCATCCATTTGGAAGGCTCGTCAGTGGCCTGCTTAAGATGGCCCTGAGCACTGGTTGCACTAGTACAACTTGAAACATGTTATATTTATAAACATAACGTTTCTACGGAATAATACTAGTATATTATTAATTTACGGGCAGCATTGACCCAGTGCTGGGTAATGTGGAGCGACATAACCAGCCACATGTCCAGCCGCGTACGTCATCTCATCACTCATCAGACTGTTCAAATTACCACATAACACTAGGTTATTTATAAGTTTATTATGTTAGGCAGTAGGGATGGAGCGTAAACTCATAGCAAACTTTATTTGGTTTATCTTGGAGCCGAAATTATTTGTATGCAAGCCGGATCTTGCTTACTTTCTCTTTATGAAAAACTCAACTGTAAGAAAATAAGGCAAGCCGATGGGAATCTAATTTTAATCAAGTTTGAAGTTTGAAAATTATGTTGAATGACGTTTTATACGTAGTTTGGTCTGGGGCAATAATGTTTGATGGCTAGCATGACACATTTATTTCCACGCTTAAAATTAAAATAAAATGGACACATAATAAACCTCGAGCTGAAGTGGGACTGGGCACGCCGCACGTCTGCTGAATGCACCCGGACCGCTGGGCCAAACTAGCCACAGACTGGATCCCAGAGGATGGATCTCGGGGCAGAGGAAGACCAAAACGGAGAAGGCGGGGCGATCCATATTGGACAGGACCAAATGGCGGAAAGAGGAGGCCTTTGCCCAGCAGTGAAAACCTCACCTTGTTTGTTTCTCCCGCCAAACTTCTGTTCTCTAAAGGTAAAACTAAGTGAGGTAAAAAAACCGTCAAGACAAGAGCCACGTATAATAAGTACATGATCTCAGTTTAGTCACGTTATAACTGATAATGCCCGTTTCATTGTTATTGTCGGTGACGCGTGAGAATTGCGCCGCGGACATAATAAATTAAAACAAATTTATCCCTTTTCAGCCTCAAACAATGAAAAGTGTACGATCATTTCGTTTATACCGTGCGGGTTTCAGCTTTTTACTTTGTACTAATTTAAGCTATAGTTGAAATTTTCTGAGGTGATTTCTTGAGCTTAAACTCCTAATCTGTTAAACAAAAGGTACCCACCGACCTATTGTTTCTTTTAATGCAGTGGTTACTTCTGCTACTGCTAATAACTGCTGTTTAAAATTGCTGTTGAAAATGCAATTTTACCATCCTAGCCGAGGGAGAATCATCTGTACTTTAGTACAGTCGCCATTAGATATATATCGGAGCGGTCAAGGTGTTCACAAATATCTGGACAAAGCCTATATTATCAAAACGTTAAAATACATATTTAGATATTTTTAAGTACCTTGGCTGCTCCGATATATCTGATGGCGACTGTACTGTGTATTATTCTGTGGTTTTACTTCACGTCACATTAGGCAAACTAAAGAAAACTACAAACATTATAAAGAATAACTTTCTGCATTTTATTTATGAACCAAAACTATCATAATCATATGCGACGGTGCGACCTACATTTAAACCGTATTTTTTTATTTCATTTTCTAACTTCATATCTTGCTTGTTATAAATATATCGGCAGCACATATAAAAGTGACAAGTGTTAAAATCTAGCAATGTAAATTATAATCATAGATTTCACAAGTGTCCCACAAAATATCAATTTAACAGGATTTAAAATCGCATCAAAGACACCTTCAGAACAGTGTTTCCAATCTTATTACGCCAGAAACATTCGAAATAGGTTAACTGGCATAATAATGAATGGGCCTACGTCGCGAATTAAAAATAGAAGTAGAAAACGGCGCAAGGTCACAGAAGTGTTCTATAATTGAAATCCAAATCGGAATTCGCAATATTCGTTTGATATTTCAGGATATTCCGGACGACTTCCTGCGTCAATGACGCACAAGAGATAAAAAAATCGGGGGATTTAGTAAGAGAACAAATTGTTTCTTCAATTATATGTGTGGTTTTATATAATGCGATTATCAATTTCATTATTGAGTATAGTTACCTAAATATTTATCAGACCTATTTGTTTAAATGTAGAATATTTTGATTGACATAAGAGAGATTATTTTAATCATTTTAAATAATTATAGTAAACCACCATAAGGTGGTTTCACATGCCTCACTATGTTTTTTCCTTGACCTGACTGACCCCTTGAAACATAAAAATAAATATCAAATTATCTTATATACCTACAGCGTTTAAAAAGTTCCGATAAATTGGTACCTATGACAAACTAAAAGTAAACACCTACTACACATAAAATTTGAAAGTAATACGTCAGATATACAAATGTTGTACATTTTGTATAGTCGTATACGAACAGGTTCATACTTAATAGTTCCTTACAATTATTCCAAAGTTATATTTTATGTTACGATCGGAATTCTTCGACGACATTGCTCCCATTGCAAATGTAGCCCCGGCCATCAAAGTTTTATAACATATATCAATTTTACGCGCGCAATATATCAAGCGCGCGGGTGTTACAGTAAATGCAACTATGTAATAGGACCATTTTTAAATAGATTAAAACCAATATAATCATTCGCAATTCGCAACCAACATGCGAATCGGCGAAGCGATGGCCGCTGGAGTGAACACAATAGGGATTGATAGGGATTGACCGCAACGCATCCTAGCCAAGATGACGATCGTTTACGTCGTAGAAAACGAAACTCCAATGTCTCTGTCGTATTTATATAGAAGAGTGATAGAGAGACATTACCGTTTCGTTTGCTACGGCGCAAACGATTGGCGTCTTGGCTAAGCCCTCTCGTAAAGATCGCAGGGAACGTTTAGATGATGATGCACACATGTGAATTTATAATATATTTAATTCACATGTGTGTAATTCACACAATAACATCAGATCATGTATTTACGTAGGTATGTTTTGGTACCCAATACGCAGTAGGTAGGTAGCAAATGAGTTCTTAAAATAAACGGCGCCCGCGTTTTGGAATTCTAAAACAATCCTTAAAACGGAACTGCGACGTAAAAAATATTACGAGGTTTTAAACATTTAATTCCTTTTTTCTCCGTCGTCGTTTGTTAGCATCTACATTTTTATTCAGTTTTAAGCCTAATCTTGACCTTGACCGTATAGCAGTGGCGGCGCGTCCATAAAAGCGGATTCCCACCGGCTTGCCTGTTTTTGGACGTTTGAGCAGAGTTGTAAAGGAAATATGTAAGCCAAATTAGCCCCGGCTTGCCTATGGATATATTATGTTTGACGCGCCGCCACTGCCGTATAGGAACTATACGGCAGTGGCGGCATTATACGAGTATATCGCCGCCACTGCCGTATACGAGTATGAATGAACATACAATAATGAATTTCAGGACTAACTTGATCGCCCGGACCAAAGGGGCTTCGTAACAGTTCAGTTCGGGTCAGTTATTTTTATCCTATCCTACAATTAACTGGTAAACCTTTAAAAGTAGCCTCCATTTCTAGAAATAGGCACAAAAAAAAACAGATCAATTAGGCGAATATTTAGTACCTACCAGCTGTATTTCTTTTATAGGAAAAAATGGACAGACAACAGGTTTTGGTTCTATGTTTACCCAAGTAACACAACGTAGCTGAATATTGTTTGAATAATAGAGCATGCCGTACTTAATGCTGAATAAGGTAGCTGTATAACAGCTGAATAGGCGCTAATACAGACGTTATACAGAAGGTTTGGGCGCAAAGTGGGCAGTGCCCACGCCGCTTATTTCTGAATAACAGTAATGTAATAGCTATATAAGTGTGTGCCCACACATTGAATCGCTGAATAACACTTGTATAGAGGCTGTCAAAAGCTTATATACCGCTTTTAAACCAAAGTTATCCAGCTTTGTACACAATGAATCAGTTATTCACACGTTATGAAGCTTTTGGTTCCAAAGTGCATTTTTACAGAAAATATATTCAGATATTTGTGTTAAATCAATGATTTATCTTCCATTTTAATTTGTGAACTCGTGTCAAAGTGTAGTTTCTGCAGTGAAAACTTACAAAATAAGGAGGACATCACCCATATATTTATTTGATGTTTACATAACTTCAATTTCATTGCGCATGCGACTTTACTGTTAATATATATATGCATTTTATTTAAAATTTTAAAGCGCCGCGTAAATAATGCACCGTTTCAAAAGTAAATATAGAAAATTTACTACTCCACATTTAAATTTGTAATTTTTCTGCGGTGTTTAGATGTTTTAGTGATAGAAAATGTATTTTAACAAGTTATGCTACGATAAAACTAGTTTTATAAATGAATAAAATGGGTTTTTCAGTTCATTTTCAATTCCTATATATTTGTAGAGGTTAGAAAGTGAGCAACCGTAATGGCGTCCGACTGTGCTGAATATAAGCTGCTGCCACAGCTATTATTGTGCTAATTTCTGAATAAGCATTCACATTATTCGCGTTACTAAGCAACATGTTAGATAATAATGGTCTTAACACAACACGTTTTGAATAACATCAGTATAATAGTAATTGTTTTCTCAATCTTAAAGCCTATTAGGGTTCTATACACAAATAGTAAAAACCACATAGATTCTCACTACTTTGATGATAAAACATTATAGGTATGTAACACGGGCAATATTGAATCCTACTTCCCATTAATATTATAAACGCGATATAATATATAAGTTATATGATAAATCTGGGGGCACGGCAGTTTACACAGTTATTTTTTCCGTTATCAGTTCCGACAAATATGTAGTAGGTAAAGGTAACGCAAAGATGTACGACGTGAGTACGAAGATGTATATAGTATGAGTATGGTATGAATATGAATATGGTATAGGTGCGAAGGTGAGGGTATATCATTCATTCATTCATATTAGTAGCGGGTATCACGGGTATGAGTACAATTAAGTATAGTTTGATATGGGCAGTATTGTTTAGGTATGAGTACGAGTACAGTGTGGGATGGGTATGAGTAGACCCACTTGAAAACTAAAAACAGTCTGTTCAAAATCGACAGGAGAATCGATTTCGCTATGAGGGTGATTATTTTATTTTTCTCATACCCAATCCAGTCTACAACTTTTTAATGCAACAATATGAATAACTAGCATTTGACACATTGTTTGCCAACTAACAACAACCTTAAATGGCCATTGGTAAACTTTATCTCGTTGCAGTAAGGTATGAAAATGGTCAGTTAACAGTGTTTACGATGGTAACTAGCAATTGTTTTACGTCATTAAAAGTAGAGATGCGACGGATAGTTGTTTGGCCGGATACCGGATATCCGGCCTGGACACTTGCCGAATATCCGGTATCCGGCCGCCGGATAATCGGCCGGCGGAACTATACCTACATTTCGGTTTTTCAGGTGCGCATTCTGCAGGTTTGACCTGTTTCCTAGTAAACGTTCGCGCGGACTCATTTCTAGGTTCAAAATGAGTGCACGTGCAAGTCAGTGGAATGATTAAATTGTTTTAAAATAATAAACAAGTACGATTATGACCGTGTCTGTTTCTTAAATCCAATTTGTTTACTCCGAAATCATGCAATGTTACTATCCGGTATCCGGCCGAATAGAAGGTCACTATCCGGTATCCGGCCGGATAGTAAAATAGTGGCCGGATAGTAACCGGATATCCGGTGCATCTCTAATTAAAAGGACAATGCATCTTGTGTAAAATAACTAATCGAAGAGAATTGTTAAGAAAACTAAACCTCGATTTTTTAAATAATGGTTGGATTAAAGAATATGTGTATTTATTCTTGATGCGTTCAAAATAAAATAAAAACACGCTCAAGCTCAAAGCAATCAGACTCAAGTAGCACTGTTGACCGTGTATAAAGCTACGGAACCCTCTCCACTGCGCACTTGTTGATACTAAGCAGTAGTTTGAATAGCGCTTCTCATTGCGTTCATTTTGCAGCTTTTAGCAAGAAAATATAGTATATGTGTACTAAAATCGCTATAACTTAAGTATAAGTGTTGTTTTAGTATTTATTATTCAGACGTTATGTCAATAAAAGCCATAAGTAACCCATATATGCAGCTACTGAATAACAAATAATATGTGGATTTTATTACAGCTTCCAGTAATAGCGTCCACCTTTATTCAAAAACTAGCGTTAAAACAGAAACTGCAACCGCTTTTATACAGTTGAAAGTCTTCACCGACGCTTCTTTTCAGCATTTAGTAGCCACTATCACATTTTTCTTAATATTGTCTGCTTAAAATCATACAACACAGAATATATACAGCTAATTGCTGCTAATGCTGCTATTATGCAGCTTTTAGTAACCACAAATGCTTTAAGCTGAATAATGTCTGAGTAACTGTGTAAGAAATAAGTATTATTCAGCTTTAATATGCAAAACCGATACTAAGCAAAATTTATTCAGCATTTATTGGTATAAAGGCCCCACTAGGCCCACATATTTTCTTATTCCGAATTTAGTAATTTCCACCGCATATACACAAAATTTATGCAATCTTAATTTGAATAAGATGATAATTTTACTCTATTATCCTGCTTGTGTGTTACTTGGGTAATATTCAAAGAATATTTACTAGCCAATTTGAGTGTCTCGCTGCTGGACATAGGACCTCTGCCCTGCATCTATATATCTCCTGAATTTGTGCTTCTTCCGGCCAGTTGATAAGGATAAAAAAGGAAGCATCTTGCTTCAACTACGTCCATCCATGATCATTGATCATATTCATAAATGAACGTACTTTTGAAATTGCTTGGGGAAAACTCACACTAGTCTGCGGAGAGTTGTGTCCGACTTTTTCAGGGCCATCAGATTACCCAATTTCTCGAAACCACGTCGGGAATAAATAATAGCCCGTTTTTCAGGTCAGATGAGGGCTCGATATTGCGTTTTACGCAATACGAGATGCGACGAAAACAACATTGCTGGAAAATTCGGAAAAACAAAGGAGCCGTGTGAATCTAATCGTTAAGATTTCGCGGTGCCTGACCTTGGACCGGTTTGAATTATAAACGACTATTAGGCAGTAGGCAGTCTAGTCTAGATGATGAGTCTAGACTAGGGTCTGCTCTGCAGAACTATAACATTCTCTCTTTAAAACAAGCTATGTAATTTGCAATGTATGTTGCTGGACCAACTATTCTCACTCACAATTTCCAATTCACGCTACAATACACTGTGATTAATCTCATACTCACTTTTCCTCAGCAGTCTCCTCCACTGGCACCTGGGGCGCCAGCGTGTTCAGGTCAGGCAGCTCCACTGCCATAGTGTCCATAGCCATGATCACTGTTCACTGACACTGTCTATTATATGTACAGTCATTCACTTGGCCAAGTTTTGGCTAGAGAAAACATCCGTTGATGGGATTAAAAGATGTTCCTAATACAAGAAAAGTAAGATGAAGACTGCCATTCCACTGATATGGAGATGAGGGGAGACGTGAAGGAATCGATCAATAGGATTGGTTGCAAACCAGCAGGACAGAGAAGAGATGTGGCTTGCACCCAATGCTATCAAGTTTCACGCACATCACTCTTTTCTGCTCATCTCCAGCTCAGTTGAAAGGCAGCTGAAGATAAATGCTGGTCTGTAGTTGACGCCGTTTGCGCGGTACAGCGTCATATTATAAATATGAGAAGAGTCTGAAGCTTTACGCAGTGTACGGGATTAGACGGAGACCAGAAGCGTAAGTTTTGTGGTCTAAACTGTTATTGCATTTGACATTATTTAGGTACTAATCACGACAAATTTTTAGCGTCAACTTGTCCATGTCTCAAGAGCTGTTTAACCTCATTGGATAACCGCCTATCAATGAAGTTGAAGAGTACCTTAAGGACATATTTGTAAATACAGTCAAGATTGCAATGATCAAAGCTTAACGCAAGAACGCACGCGACGCGATCTAATCGCAAATCGCAACGCGGAAGCACAATCCTACAGCAATAGTAAACTGAAGCCGAAATGTAAATGTTTACTCAAACGTTCCAGAATGGTTTACAGTGTGCAAGTCTAGGAAGTTTACGTTGGTCGTAAATAGTGACCCTCGAATGTTGTACATAAGCGTGGGCGTTGGTAATGTAAGTGGGGTATGGCCGGAAAATCCCTGGTGGGTTATTTAGAAGAATTGCTTAGGTATTGTTCTAATCTACTTAATTTATTATCTACTATAAACATAAAAAATAATTTCTTTCTTTACATGTAAGTACTGTAATGTACGGGTAATTAACAAATAATTTAATCACATAAAAGAAATGCTTTTGTTTTACGTGGCTTAACGCAGTCATAATGATTAAGAATCCTTTCTTTGGATTTTTGGATATTATTTGCTAGTAGAAAATTTATGGGGATTCTTTGCTCTACAGTACCGGTCAAAAGTTTAAGTTCACTCTGTAAATTCGGTTAAATGAAGCTATAACACAATGTACTAATAAAAGTATTTAATAATCTTTTATTACATAATAAATTAAAGGTAATTCTCTAATTTAAAACCACAATTAAATAAAAAAGATCAGTTTTTGCCAACTTTAGACTCTTCAAAATATCCGCCTTTTGCTTTCAATGCTGCCATACACACTTTCGGCATTCGCGTAATTAGTTTTTGCAGTGTTGATGTCGAAATTTTATTCCAACAAATGTATAGGTATTCCCAAAGCTGTTCTTTATTAGTTGGCTGCATTTTTCTCACACGCCTGTCCAATTCATCCCATAACAACTCAATCGGATTGAGGTCGGGCGATTGAGGAGGCCAATCCATATATTTTAATTCTTTTTGGTTCTCTTTGGATGAAATGTAGTTTTTGCACAACTTCGACGTATGCTTGGGATCGTTGTCTTGTTGGAAAACAAAACCTCTGCCTACAATCCGTTTTCCAGATGGAAAAGCGTGACGTTGCAAAATGTTATGATACATTTTCTTATCCATTATGCCATTGACTCTCACGAGATCACCAACTTTATCACCCGCAAAGCATCCCCAGACCATAACTGATCCTCCACCGTGCTTCACTGTTGGCATCACGCATTGCTTTATCATTCGTTCGCCTACTTGTCGTCGAACATATTGACGACGTCTCCCTCCAAAAATTTCAAACTTCGATTCGTCAGAAAATAAAACTTTAGACCACTGTTCAGACGTCCAGTTTTTGTGTTTCTGGGCCCATTTCAACCTCTTAACTTTATTCTGACTACGTAACAAGGGTTTTTTGGCAGCAATACGACCTTTTAGACCATAGTTTCGCAGACGCCGTTGCACTGTCGAAACCGATACTCGCTGTTCTCGGGTGGCGTTGAGTTCTTCGCAAATTTCTGGAGCAGTTAGAGTACGTTGGCGTTTGCTCTGCACGCAAATAAATTGGTCTTCGCTTTTAGACGTGACTTTTGGCCTACCTGATCGAGATCGACTGCAATTAAGACCGGTTTTTTGTTTTCGTTTCAAAGTACTCACGACAGCGGTTTGAGAAACCTTCATTTTTTCAGCGATTTTCCGCGTCGTGTAGCCCTCATTTGACAGAGTTACAATAACAGCACGAGTTTCGACACTAAAATCGGCTTTGCGACCCATTTTAAATGATTTCTAACTTCACGAAATCTCATAGGAAATACGGAACAAAAATATTAAATGGATCAAATTTTCCGAATAACATAAAACGATTCCTCCAAGAGGTATTTTTATTGTTATTTGGTAGTCGTGGAAACAATTAAACGTTTGAAATTCAAAACATATTCTATATTTGAGCATAATTACATATGATAACCTTATTTCGCAGAGTGAACTTAAACTTTTGACCGGTACTGTACATGTAAGAGATTCGTCCCCCCTTTGCCGTCTCCCCTTTAAAAGGATCCCATACGATCGGGAACTCCAGCTTATGAAATAATGGAAGACAATAAAGTGAATTTACCCAGCGGCGGAGTACAAAAATTCGATAATACAAAAATGATTACAACGAAACCGCGACGTGACTAAGTTAGCAACATGCAACGTGCTTGTAATTTATTAGAATACTTCTACTCTAAATTATATAACTGAACTCGGGAGAATTGAAATCAGTTAAATGTTACAATTCAATATACTCGGCATATTCAGCTTGTAAAATTTTATCCAAGGATGCATTAGCGTGTCATTGATTTTGAAGTATAATAAAATTTTCCGTGCGTCGAATCACAAACTATCAGGGCGCTCTATGTGAATTGTTTTATGGAAATTCGAACGTGAAAATATATGCGTTTCAAACATATATCACATCAATATAAAGGTATCAGTAAACTCTCGACTTCAGAAGTACGGGGTCGGAATATTGAGGGGTCCGGGCAACTTTAGAAAGATGGCAGGGGCATATTGAAGATTAGAAAGGCACAGGTAGCCGTGCGTATATGAAAATCTGAGAGATGATATTACGAATACATCTGTAGAGGTAGTGAAATTATATAAGATAGATTTGTCAGTGGTCGTTCCAGCTCACAATACTATAGGCATGGCAAAATGTATATTATTATATTATATGCTTAGGTATATTTAAAACAGGTATAAAAAAAGTGACAATGACATTGACTCTGCTCAATTACGGGTGTCATTGAATTTTCGCGTGTTTCCCGTGCCGGATACCTATTATTATGTAGTTTAGAACATATATACGCCTACGATTAATACGTACTTACCTACTACCGTAATTTAAATTCTCAGCGCGTTACTGGGATTTTTGTAAAAATTGCTTGTATAAAAGGGAATCAAAATTTCTTTGGTCGATCGGTCCTTCTCACCTACATTTTCAAATATGCCGCATTTTACTACTAACAAATTGGTAGGATAAATAGTTCCAGACTAAATATGTGTATTAAGCGGGAAATGAAACCTAACCTAGCACAATGTGCATATACAAACACACTATAGAGCGGTTCGACTATTTTCTAACGGCGGCGTAGTTGGCTGTCACGTGGCTCCCTTTTAGGGTTTCTTGTCCTCGCGATACATCGTGTATGTTGTAATGTGTTCAGATAAATCAGGAATGGGGTTACATATAGAAAGTCGAAGGAAACAGGAAGAGAGGGAAGCCAAAAGGGGCACACACGGATCAAGTGAAGGAAAAAGTGAACGTTGTGCCGTATCAGGCCGTCAAGGAAAAGGCTAAGGAAAGAAATACATGGAGATTGCTTCACCGACAAGAGGATAGACCAAAGTTTATGATGAAATTGGGATAAATATACAGAAATTGATCTTCATAAATCTTGATTTGAACTGATCATCGGGCTATGTATTAGTTTGACTAATAAACAGAAGTGGTAACGAAACTGCCTCATAAAGGTCAGATTCACCCTTCACCCTTGAGAGATTTCATCCATGTAGTATAAAATAGCACTTTTAAGAATCTTCCGTCTGAGTTCAGTATATTACCCAGAGAACATAATGAAATCGATCTTCTGTTTGATTTTCTTTTGATTCAACTTATGTTTTAAGCCACTTATCAATTATTTTGTCCAGATCTTTTAACCGTTTACCTACTTTCGTAGTTTCACTCAAAATGATGTAGTATCATATAAAATAAAGCACGACAGTTATGTTTATGCAGATATTGAAGTGTTCAAATGTTTGAGATGGATGGATATATCGACCGTAGCCCGCCGTGTTTATAAGCATACCGTAAACAACTGTGACCTTCACTCCAATAGCAATACCGGTGGTTTTCGCGAGCCATTTCCGAAGTAGCATAAAACTGTAAACATAACGGCTGATGATAAACAAAATTGTTTAGAACTTTAGGTCCGCACGCGAATATTTATATAATGTCAGAGTATTTTGGTAAATAGTCGTTAAATTATGGCGCCGTTGCAAACAATGCAAAAATAACTTGTTCGTAAAAAGAGATCCAGACGTACCTACTTAATATTCTCACCGGATAGGTATATCTATTGACAAGGCGTCTTACCAGTAGAAGAAAGCCCTTTGGTTCTGGATTTTTATTCGTAACAAAAATGGAAGGAGGGCATGGAATTTTTTTACCAGGATTTTTACGAAAATGGTTTGTGACCTCTGAGGACCTACCGCCAACAATGCCAACATCGAATAACCTTTCTTTCATCTTTATCTACCTTTCTAACGCTCTGTATATTCGAACGACAGAGAGAGAGAGTATAACGGTTTTCAATGTTCCTGGCCCTGAAATCTAGAAGAGATCAAAAGGAGAAAGAAAGAAAAAGAGAAAGAAAAATAAAAAGAGAAAGAAAAAGGTAAAGAGAAAGAAATAAATAAAAGAAAGAGAAAGAGGTCTGTCTAAGTGTCGTCTGGTATACTCTTAAAACAGGCCAAGTAGTGGGTAGCGTAAAACCGTCAACATTATGGTGAGCGTAAAGTTAAATTTACCCACAACGCGCAGTATTTTCAGTTCAAAACAAATTATTTCGGGACTATACGCCATTCATCACAAAACAATGTTTAAATTAGTCTGCTGGAAATGCTACAATAGTTCCCAAAAGTTATATTTTTTTCACACTTTATTTTTAGCACTTTAGGTACTTAAATATGAATACTATTGATACTATTATAATGAAATGCTATTCAGTGTTGATAGTAATGATTAACATGAAATTAATATACATGTACTTGTCACTTAGTAGGTACTCTCATTCAATATGAGTAAGTATTTCATGTATGTGCACGTTTCTGATATTGTACCTAATTATTTCTTGCACCACTATATCAAAACATTACTCATATCAGATGATAACTTTGGGAAGCTCGTATCTCAATAAATACGAAGTGAAACTGATCTTTATTACGTTCCATTAAAATTCAATTTCTAAAGAAAATGCAATGCGATGAGTGTTTGTGGCAATTAACGTTTTACGTATGAGTAAGATGCAAGTGCGTATAACCACGTGCTTGTATTGTTTATCTATGAATTCCAATATGTTTCCCGACATGCCTTTAGTTCCTGTATTATTTATACGTATTTGTTAGATTAGCTATGAGTGTGATACACTGGAATGATTTTACCAGAAGCGGTATCATGGCCGCATTTTTATCACCCGTCATGCCATGCGTCACTTTCGCACTAACATATTTGTTAGAACGTGACAGGCATGGTGACAAATGATAAAGAGCCGACCCACCTTAGCCCTACAGCATTGATACAATTTCGTAATTAGGTATCACGTGTATATCGATTCGTAAATTTTAAATTCTTCAAAACACGCACAGCCTGTGGATCAAGGTTCGTTTGTTTTATTTTGACGTCAATTTACATCGTCTCTATACAATCGCCATCAGATATATCGGTGCGGCCGAGGTGTTCACAAACATCTGAACAAAGCCTCTATTATCATGACATTAAATTGCATGTTCAGATATTTTTGACCACCTTGGCCGCTCCGAGATAATTGATGGCGACTATACACTTGTACCTACCTACTGACATTGATACCGTAGGCATTACTTTCGTGGCATTACAAAGGAGAGATTTCGGCATGCGTTTTGCTTCGGCTTCGACTGAATTGAAATCTCCAAGAAATGAGGTCACGTATAACTGAAACCGACAAGCGGGTATGAAGAATATTACGATACGAAATTCAATGAAAGGAAAAAAGGGGTCTCATCAACTTTGTACTAAACGACTATAACTGGGCTATCCACGAAAATCGAAGTTAGCAAATTGCGGGGATTTTTCTCTGTCACTCTAATTACGCCTTCGTTGGAGTAAAAGAGAAGGATCCCCGCCAGTTGCGAATTTCGGTTTTCGCGGTAGCCGCTCTGATTTGTACATATTTCTATTGCCCATTAGATTATAATAAAATAATTCAGCCTATATACGTCCCACTGCTGGGCACAGGCCTCCTCTCATGCGCGAGACGGTTTGGGCTATAGTCCCCACGCTAGCCCAATGCGGATTGGGGACTTCACATACACCTTTGAATTTTTTCGCAGATGTATGCAATTGCAGGCCCATTAAATTTTCTTTCAAACATTTTTAAATCGAAGGTACTACGCAACCGAAGAGAGTGTTAGATTCAACTGATTTATTATATAATTTTTAATACCTAATAACACCTATGTTGTCATTTTAATGGCTAAAGCGTGCCGTCATGGCACATGCGTCATAATAATTATATGCTTTAATGAGCCGGTTTAACTCGTTAACTAACAGACGTGATTGCAAATAATGTTTTTTTGTTTCGAATTAAATTATGTAGTCTGGCTTAATTTAGATACATGTTTATATTAATAAATACCGCTTTATATTCATAACTACATACTGTCCAAGGAATAATTAATTTAAAAAAAAAACGATCCGTACAATTGATACCTGTCTGTATAGACAGCAATAGTATGTTTATATAAGAAATGAGTCGTTGTGTTTTAACAGTGACTAACCTATCTGACATATTAGAACTGACTAATATATAAATATATAATGATAATAAGAATTGGTAACATACAAACAGAGAGCGCTTTTGTTTGCGATTTAGGTTTTTTTTTTTCCTTGAAAGGTCGAACGAAGAAAGTCGTTAAAGTTAGACCAAGACAAGTCTGCAATGATTTTCACAGCACGGCAGTGCAAGTGTTATTTTAAACATCAAACTTCTTTGAAATTATGACGTATAAAATAACACTTGCACTACGTATGATATCAAAATCGTTGCAGACATTTCTTGGTCTAACTCTAATTAATTTCATTAAATAAATACACGTCCGCAAATGTCAAACTGCTCGTTCTGATTCTTAATAGGTAATATGTAAATAATTCTGAATAAAGTACGTCGTTAAATAAGACGAAATCTGAGGTTTCCGATAATGAAATCACATTATGTTTGAATAGTCAAATGTTATCAGTGTAAAGATGTGGTGCTACTTGATAGATGATAGACACTATAAACAGTGATGTAAAAGTGATAGTGAGTGACTCACTTCCTGAATTTGCAATTTGTAAGAGAACCTCGTAATAAGTCTCGCCATACAAAGTTTTTGTATTTTTAATTTAAATCTTGTTGTTATTCGTCCAAATTTACTAAAATTTGGTCGAATTTGGTTTGTTTGAGAAATCAATGAAAACAACACAAATGCAAGCAACACAATTTGGTTCATAAAAAGTTCCAATTAGATTGCAACGAATATGTGCATTTGAATGTACATTGAGCCTTACAAGGATACACTAGGTAAGTAATGTGCAAAATTACAAGAATATTTTTTGATAACTACCTAACTAACTAACCTTGTTAGTAGATTCCTTAAATGTGCGAAAACATTTGGCGAGTTACTAAATGCAGTGAATATTGGTGAAGGATTTATGTATCATCAAACATAGGACAATAAAACAATTTTAACCTTTTTTTGTACAGTCACCTGCAATAATATGTTACTCTTCGAAGGCCGCAAAAATATGTGACACGCTTTTATGGCTCTACAAATAAGATCGTGTCAGATATTTTTGCGGCCTTCGTTGTGTAACATATTATTGCAGGTGACTGTACTGAAGTCCTTCAAGGAGATTTCGATGTAATTTCAACACTACTAAAAGCGTGCACGATAAAGCCTATTAATAAAATATCTAACAATTTTATTTAATTATGCTCCAATTAACGTTTTTACTTATTTACGTTTTAGTCCATTCCTTCAGAATTAAACTAATTTTAAAGAACTTGTACGTAAAAAGTTTAATGGAGGTTGATTTAACCTAATTAGAGACTAAGAGGTAAATAAATAACTAATAATTGAACGTTATAGTGGTTAAACAACAATAGAATACTACTATCTACTACATGGATTTTACTAATTTAAGTACTCTTCAAGTCAATTTTGAAATATTGTTTAAAATAACAATGGGAACAATCTGTATGCACTATTGACCGGTTGGAAATCAGCTTCAGTGCAAAACGGTAGTAAAAATTGAAAAAAGAACGTTCTTTACATGGACGTTACTTCAAAATACTGGCCGTTTACAAACCGGCGAAAAAAAAAAACGATTAGAATCACCAACCACTAAGTGTACACAAAATCACTGGCCACCACGAATGAAAACATGCAAAAGTGTTTACGCGGTCGATAGTACGTCTGCCCTGCGCAGTTGTCGCGTAGTGACTGATCGCGGGCGGGGACGGCGCCACCGACGGGGAGATTACCCCGTTATTGGGGTAATGCTTAATCAATTTACAGAGAGTGGGAAAAACTTTTCAAGTCTCATTGACCGTGACCTTTGGTCAACGTATTTTTAAAACTTTGCTCGTTTTGAAAGAACTCACTGAGATTTTTGTCATATTTGTCTCTAAAAAAATGTGTATATGTGTACCTAACTGTATGTATCTTTATTTACATCGAAAATTGTGAATCTATTGCAAATAGTTGGAGTTTTTAAAAATATCCACAAAAAAAAATCTATTTATTATATACATAATATACAATTTCTATTTGTTTTAATTAACTGCGCAAGTCAGTTCAATCTACGACCAATATTAGACCGACGTGAGTTTATTTCCCGAATTCAAAACACAGATGGCGCTAAACTCCAAACGCTAACGACAAAACCGTTAACTTTAACCTTAAGGGAAATGTCAAAAGACGAATAAAGAAAATCAATTCCCCCAAAAACAGCTGAAACAAAATAATGCCACCCCCGCCCCGCCCTCCTCAGGGCGGCGCCTTATTCAATACAACTAATGCTATCCCTCACGAGGGCGGTGTATTAGAAGGAGATGGCTGTTTGTGAACGATTCCGTTTTCTGAAGTAGGATCGATCTGCAGACGGGTCCGGCGAGGAGTTGGGTGATCCATCACGATGGCGTCATTGAGCGACTATACTTTAATGTGAAAGTGATTATACTCGTAAGGGTTTCAGCGGCGGTAAGGTCGTTTTGTCACGGTTGTGTAAAAGTGACAGTGGTTAATGGATTTGAAGTATTATGAGGACAAGATGGATGGGTTACGAAGTTTAAGGCTTGGCGGTGAATAGGGTATTTTCCTACTAGTCAAATCAGTTACTTTTTTAGAACTGTCAAAACGATTTGCTAATATGGAATTTATATGAAACATTACATCGTGACGTCACGGTCAATTCACCTACTTTTTATATTTCTATCCAATTTATTAAATAGAACTTGTGTTTAAAAATAACTCCTATCTGTGTTTTTCTAATAATTATCTGGTGCTTTATTTCATCCATGGTGTAAAATAATTCATTTTGAATACAGTATAATACCCTATTAATTATACTTGGTCAAGCAGATCTTGTCAGTAGAAAAAGGCGGCAAATTTGAAAAATGTAGGCGCGGTGGGTTATCGTCCCATAGAAAATTTGAATTTCGCGCCTTTTTTTACTGACAAGATTTGCTTGACCAGCTATAGAAATCAAGTAAGTTCATGTCGTTTACAATACTTGCAACAAAATTGCATACGAGGGAGAGTTTCGAATGAAGCAAAAAGTTGTCAATTTGCGTTTATAGTACCGATATTTCACATGGCCACGTACGATGTCAATGTCCATAGAGTTTACAATTTCACGTTTTAAGGTTATAAATTGTATGGAAATTACAGGTCTAATGTACAATTCCTTTCACTCCATTGTTTCTCTATTAGTCGGTTACTTAGTCGGTTTATAAAAAACTAACACTGTACAATGGCGTAGCTAGCATGGGTGGCACCCGGTGCGGAAATTGTGGGTGTCACCCCAAAATTCAATCAAAATTGTAAAATATATTTAAAAAGAGTAATTATGTTAAATAGCTCAGGATTGACTCCATCGCTTGATTTTACGAATTTTTATAGGTGGCACTGGTGGCTACTGATGTTCACGGTCGGGTGTCACCCCTAAATGGGTGACACCCGGGGCGGACCGCTCCCGCCGCCTCCCCCCCCCCCCCCTTGCTACGCCACTGACTCTGTGTTGCTGAAAACAATACACATAGGTAATTAATTCAAACTTAGAACTTAGTTTGAGTTTACTAACTTACTCGTAGTAACTAGTTAAAACAAAGTAGTTGTCAAGTTTAGTTACATCTGAATCAGGCTCCCAACTGCGAAATAATTAAGTGCTCGATTAAGATTTAATAATTTGATACGATTTTGATACGACCGTAACGATCGTCTCGGACGTCTCGGTGATTGGCGCGCATATCATGTACGACGTTCACTTCATTTCTCGTGCGTCGTATCAAAACCAGTTTAAGGGTCGATCAACTATTTCTTGTTGTTATTCTGTCCCAACAGACAGGAGATAATAGTAGCAAAGTTATTAGAAGAACTGCCGTACCATGTTCTACAAACGTGCTTAGTGGATGTCCCATTATGGAAAGGCCTTATAATTACCAAAAAATTCAAGCTTGGTTCATTTAAATACGATCTGAATTGGGCTAAAGGTAAAATAGTCCAGACTTCGTTATAAGAACAATGTTAGGTCTCGGAAACAAGCCGACAACCTGGCGGCGACATGAATGCCCCACTAATGGAGTCGCCGGCAACCGGCAAGTTTACTGTGTTCCATTTACTATGACACCTGTGCCACTTGTATTTAGGTCGAACAGTTTACGAAATTGTAAAGAAGCATAGGTGTACTACATACAGTCTATACGTTCCGTGTACTCATACTGATCCGGGGTTATTTATTTAATTATAATTGCTTACATGTATGTACATAGTTATCAGGTCTTCAGGGTCGTGTCAAAACCAATTTAAACAATAATAAATTACAAAGTCTGAATCTGGCTCCAGGTAGAATAGTCCAAGACTTCGTTATAAGAACAATGTTAGGTCTCGGAAACAAGCCGACAACCTGGCAGCGACATGAATGCCCCACTAATGGAGTCGCCGGCAAGTTGACTGTGTTCCATTTACTATGACACCTGTGCCACTTGTATATAGGTCGAACAGTTTATGAAATTGTAAAGAAGCATAGGTGTACTGAATACAGTCTAACTACGTATGATGGAAAGGGGCAAACGATTATTATCGGCTTATCAACTTTAGTAGACGTTTATGAATAAGGGGGTAAATTATTATGTTCCGTGTACTATTCTGCCCTCCTAACCATAAGTGCAATAACTAATTTTTAAATCTCAGTCGCTTGTGTGACACATTGTATGAGAACAAGGTATATTATTTAATGATAATTTAATATGAGTTATTGCACTTACTGTTAGGAGGGCAGTATTCCGGGATTATTTATTTGGGGCATTATCTATGAAAAGGGACCTTATTGTCGATGGCGCTTACGCCATTGCTTACATATATGTCATATCGGGTCTTCCACTACCAGTAAAAGACGTTACGACGCGATCTGAGCTGTTTAATTTAATCCCATAATTCAATAATGGCACATTATCTAGGTAAACACTACTGTATTTAATTCCTAGTATACGCTACAAAGGTATTAATAAACCTATATTTATTATTTACGAAAACTGAACTTAAACGCGTATTATTATTATTAAGTTGAAGAATTACCACCGACGCGCGAGGTTTCGAAGACGGCGTTGTCCCCGTTGTCTCGAAAAAATAATACTACGTGGAAAATGAAATCTATATTTATGTTGAAATATGCAAGAAATTAAAATAGATGTCATAAATAAAATGAGCAATGGGGGTTCAACTATCTCTGCAGATGACTGTACATGCATCACTCACGAATCACGATGCGTACAGTCGACGTCAAAAATATGTTTATACTTTTGCACTGTACTCCTTTGTAATAAGGCAAAAAGTGTAAACATATTTTTGACGTCGACTGTACATAGTTAGATGCGTACGCAATACCTACCTACTGGTTTTATTTTAAGCTTCTTTGTTCCAGTGTAAATATTATTTAGATGTTATCAATTTGTTTGCAAAAGGATGTTATTAATTATACTAAGGCACCGTGCTAACTCATACGTACGTGACGTATAACGTCATCTTGATTTGTTGACAAATGCAATAAATAACAATGATAGGTACAGATAATTATTTTCCTTCGTATTTTCACGGAAACGTACGAACGTGTCTTGCTTAATATTTCAGTTAGTCTCGGTACAAAAAGTACTGAGGTTGACTGAAGTAGCATGACGAATACGAACGCTTCCGAGAAAATACGAAGGAAAACAATTACGCACTATCCCCCTTATTCATAAACGTTTACTAAAGTTGACAAGCCGATAATAATCGTTTGTCCCTTTCCATCATACCAATACGTCGGAAAGAGACAATCGATTATTATCGGCTTGTCAACTTTATACATAGTATTTGTGATCCAACATGTCATTTGTAATGACGTTTTTGTACCTACTTAGGGTCGGTTGCACCAAACTGTTCGTATCGTTAAAGAGTTGGCTAAATTTTTGTGTATGGAAATTTTCATAATAAAGTGCCGGGGCGCGCCGGCTGACGTTGATCAGTCTGTCAAATGTGGTTGGTGCAACTGGCCCTTAGTATACTACATTATTTGATAAGCGACACTTCGACAGAGAAGTCTAGCCCAGTCAATCCACCAACCGGTAGTGGGTCGACCAGTAAACGCGAGTCGTCGCTCCGAGAAGATCCTCGAAAATTGGATTAAAACATGTCCACCGTTATCGACTTAATAATACGTGGGTGACCCGTTTAAAAAATAAATAATGTTAATATACTAAATAATTTTTAAGAAAAAAAAACCGACTTCTATGGGGGCCGGTGAAAGATTATTGTAGATGGTACACTATGTAGAAAAGGAGGTAAAACCACCCACTTTTCTACTAGCATTTCGCTTCTGTAAGGGTCGTAGTTCTAGCCTAACCTATCCCACTTCTCTGATAGCAGTACGGTTCTGTGAGGATCGCAGTTCAAACCTAACCTAACCCACTTAACGGCGCATGCGGTGCGGTGTACGGGGGTTTAAGCGGGAGGGGCTAGTAAGATTGGCATCATCGTACTTATATACTTACACATTTTATGATAGGTAATCATAGTGGTTTATTTAGTTAAGGTATCATAGTGGTTTTACGGGTCAAGGTCCGGGTCCGAGTCCGGGTCTGAGTCCGGGTCCGAGTCCGGGTCCGAGCCCGGGTTCGAGTCCAGGTCCGGGTCCGGGTCCGAACCGGATCCGGGTATGAGTCCGGTTCTGGGTCCGAGTCCGGGACCCAGTCCAAGTCAAAATCGAAATTCGTAATCACCAAATGTGTACTATGCGTTGTTGAAGAGTTCTCTTCTGGTCATCATCAGCAGTTCCATTTCATCAAATGCGACAGTTTTTAATGTAAATGCTTGATTTTATGATGAAAATACAAAAAAATCTATGCGTATGCCTTTAATATTTGAGGAGTTCCCTCGATTCCTTATGGATCCCATCATCAGAACTCGAGCTTGACAAAAATGTGGCTTAAAAACTTAACTTGCTTAACAAACATAACGAAGAGGAAAAATCGCCAAACGTGAACTATGCGTCGTTGAAGAGTTCTGTTCTGATCATCATCAGCAGTTCCACTTCATCAAATGCGACAGTTTTTAATGAAAATGCTATTTTCTGAGGTAAATACAAAAATCTCTATACGCATGCCTTTAAGATTTGAGGAGTTCTCTCGATTCCTCATGGATCCCATCATCAGAACTCGAGCTTGACAAAAATGTGCATTAAAAACTGAACTTGCTTAACAAACATAACGAAGAGGACAAATCGCCAACCGTGAACTATGCGTCGTTGAGGAGTTCCGTTCTGATCATCATCAGCAGTTCCACTTCATCAAAGGCGACAGTTTTTAATGAAAATGCTTAATTTTCTGATGTAAATACAAAAATCTCTGTACGCATGCCTTTAAGATTTGAGGAGTTCTCTCGATTCCTCATGGATCCCATCATTAGAACTCGAGCTTGAAAAAAATGTGCATTAAAAACTGAACTTGCTTAACAAACATAACGAAGAGGACAAATCGCCAACCGCGAACTATGCGTCGTTGAGGAGTTCCGTTCTGATCATCATCAGCAGTTCCACTTCATCAAATGTCACTCTTTTGGATGTATATGCTTGATTTGATGATAAAAACCCAAAAATCACTATATGTATGCCTTTAAGATTTGAGGAGTTCCCTCGATTCCTCATGGAACCCATCATCAGAACTGGGTTTTGACAGAAACGGGACCAATCTGTCTGCATATACATTCAATCAAAAAAATAATTTTCAAAATCGGTCCAGTAATGACGGAGATATGGAGTAACAAACATAAAAAATAAAAAAAATAAAAAAAATAAAAATTAAAAAAAACATACAACCGAATTGATAACCTCCTCCTTTGGGATTTGGAAGTCGGTTAAAACTGGAAAATAGTGTCTTTATTTCCTCGCCTGGAACAATTGGTAATTGTTTAATTTTACTAATCCCACGTTGATCCTTTTTTTATAAAAAAATATGAAAGTGAATTGTTAAAAACTAATTATTCTTGATTTCTTTCGTTGAATTCTATTAACTCGATTTCATAAGGCGGGAACCAAAAGGAATACACCAAAAATATTTTTTTAAACCTTACACTTGCGTAAATGAGCAAAGGCAGAATCTCATACAGCCACAGTTAAACGTTTGTACGATATTAAATTGATTTTTAAAGTTATTTAGCACTATATTCATGTAAATAAAATAAAATACAAGATAAAAATTACTTATATTATTAATTAAATTGTTATTTAATATTTAAAATACTTTTATTATGTTATTACGTGGTGCGGCGCACCAAGGTCGCGGTGCGGTCCGGTAGTCTGTTGCGGCTTTTAGAACGAAAAAGTATATAATTTTTAAGAAAAAAAAACCGACTTCTATGGGGGCCGGTGAAAGATTATTGTAGATGGTACACTATGTAGAAAGGGAGGTAAAACCACCCACTTTTCTACTAGCATTTCGCTTCTGTAAGTGTCGTAGTTCTAGCCTAACCTAGCCCACTTCTCTGATAGCAGTTCGGTTCTGTGAGGATCGCAGTTCAAACCTAACCTAACCCACTTAACGGCGCATGCGGTGCGGTGTACGGGGGTTTAAGCGGGAGGGGCTAGTAAGATTGGCATCATCATACTTATATACTTACACATTTTATGGTAGGTAATCATAGTGGTTTATTTAGTTAAGGTATCATAGTGGTTTTCCGGGTCAAGGTCCGGGTCCGAGTCCGGGTCTGAGTCCGGGTCCGAGTCCGGGTCCGAGCCCGGGTTCGAGTCCAGGTCCGGGTCCGGGTCCGAACCGGATCCGGGTATGAGTCCAGTTCTGGGTCCGTGTCCGGGACCCAGTCCAAGTCAAAATCGAAATTCGTAATCACCAAATGTGTACTATGCGTTGTTGAAGAGTTCTATTCTGGTCATCATCAGCAGTTCCATTTCATCAAATTCGACAGTTTTTAATGTAAATGCTTGATTTTATGATGAAAATACAAAAAAATCTATGCGTATGCCTTTAATATTTGAGGAGTTCCCTCGATTCCTTATGGATCCCATCACCAGAACTCGAGCTTGACAAAAATGTGGCTTAAAAACTTAACTTGCTTAACAAACATAACGAAGAGGAAAAATCGCCAAACGTGAACTATGCGTCGTTGAAGAGTTCTGTTCTGATCATCATCAGCAGTTCCACTTCATCAAATGCGACAGTTTTTAATGAAAATGCTTAATTTTCTGATGTAAATACAAAAATCTCTATACGCATGCCTTTAAGATTTGAGGAGTTCTCTCGATTCCTCATGGATCCCATCATCAGAACTCGAGCTTGACAAAAATATGCATTAAAAACTGAACTTGCTTAACAAACATAACGAAGACGACAAATCGCCAACCGTGAACTATGCGTCATTGAGGAGTTCCGTTCTGTTCATCATCAGCAGTTCCACTTCATCAAATGTCACTCTTTTGGATGTATATGCTTGATTTGGTGATAAAAATCCAAAAATCACTATATGTATGCCTTTAAGATTTGAGGAGTTCCCTCGATTCCTCATGGAACCCATCATCAGAACTGGGTTTTGACAGAAACGGGACCAATCTGTATGCATATACATTCAATCAAAAAAATAATTTTCAAAATCGGTCCAGTAATGACGGAGATATGGAGTAACAAACATAAAAAATAAAAAAAATAAAAAAAAATAAAAAAAATAATAAAAATAAAAAACATACGACCGAATTGATAACCTCCTCCTTTGGGATTTGGAAGTCGGTTAAAAATAGACTTACGCCAAAATTGTATTAACGTGTCTGAAATTCATGTTAGCTATATCATAACAGTTCACCTATCTAAACATGAATGTAGGATTGTCACGTCATTTTAACGATGTCATTAAACACGATAACATATTTAAATTGCTGACGGTTAGTGCAAATTAGCTGCTTCAAACTGTCACGCGATAAATACACACATAAACACTGCGGTTTGTGGACAATGACTGCTATTATGCGAATAAATTATAATTACAAATGGAATTTCTTAATTGAATATACAATAGTGTACTAACCAGTCAAATCAGCTAGAGTTGGCAGCGATTTCGATAGGGCGGTGCAAAACTTTTTTAGAGCCCCACAATACGTAAACAAACTCTCTAACTGTCAACAGCTACTCGTAATCAAATTAGCGCGCTACCGTCCCATGTCAAAACAGATGTCACGCGACACGGTACGCGATAAGTGATAAGACCCAAAACTGCCACGCTGTGGTGTAGTCAATTTAGATAGCTTTTATCTGGCAAGCGCTGTCAGTGGAGGCAGGTCATTTCTGACATGACACAATAGTACAGTTTGCAATAAGGGAGATAATTATGTCTAAAATTGTTAACGAGGGTCAATCGAGTGCACTAATATCATTACAAGCCAAGCTTCCAAAAATATATTTACGCGCCTGTGAGAACTGACAATAAGATCGTGTAAATATATATATTTGTAAACTCGACCGGTTAAGTTCGAACGACGTAGTGTCGAATATAGCGACGCGTGAGGTATAATTGTACGAGGTGCAAAAAGCCCTTACTCTTTAGTTGCGGTCAAATCGATGGCCTATAATATATGTATAAGTATACTGTGTTGATTTTTTTATATAAAGGCATCAACAGCCACAGAGGTTTTCTACCTTGTTTGATGTCTAGGACGGCCTGTCCTTACGGTCGTAAATAAATATGCTAATGCGAAATAAATTTCTTATCATTAATATCATTGTTCATCATACTTAGCTCATTACTCCTTTGTTTTTCTAATCACGAGACCAAGTTAAATAAGATTGAGTTAGCGTTTATTTTCTACATCAGATAAGATTGCACAGTCGACGTCAAAGATATGTTTACGTTTTTCGCCTTATTACAAAGGAGTAAGTTGCAAAAGTGTAAACATATCTTTGACGCCGACTGTATATAGTAGTTCTTGGAGCGTTTATATTAATGAATGGAACGCGTACAAGGAGTGAGAGGCGCACAATAGCATTAGTTGTAAAATATCTAAGATTTCAGCGTAATACTTAAGCAGGCCACTGACGAGCCTTCCAAATGGATGCCGTTACGATGGATTCATCCAAATGGACGGCATCCTAATATTAAACATTGTACGTTTTTGACATTCACGGACCGATTTTGGATTGCAGCCACGCAATTTGGACTGTTGGAAGGCTCGTCAGTGGCCACATTTATACTCTGAAGAACAACGAAAACGGGTGGACCAACTATTTCTTGTTGTTATTCTGTCTCGTCAGCCAGGAGACATTTGTAGCACATTTTGTTAGAAGAAATTGTACACGACCTGCCTTTGGGTAGATGACGCCTTATGGAAAAGGTTTGTAATTTCACAACTACCAGAAAATGCGAATTTACATGCCTTAAAAATAAATTTTAAGGGGTGACCGAGGAGAATGTAATGTAAACGAGTGACAAAAAAAACTGGCTTCACCCAAACATATTTGTAACTAGAATTTATATAGAAGTTTCGCACTAAGTACTGGAAACTATGTTTAACCCTGTTACCTCTCATGACGCTATAGAATTTACGCCACAAAGCTGGAAATGTGCTACGGCGCTACGCCGTAAGGTATACGTGTTCCGCGCAGTGAAAGAGGTAGCTGAATATTGTTTTGTGTGACTTAACTTTTAGACCGACATTTTACACGTCTTTGGCGTTACCAAATATGTCTCTGGAGTTGCCAAGAAATCACGTTTCCAAAGTTATACATTTTAACATATCACATTAAATTATAAAAGGGAATAAAGGTTTATTAATTAACCGACATTATCGATTCAATTTTAAATGTTGCGGATGTCGACAGATTAGTTAGTGCTGGACTAAAAGTTGATTCGCCATACACGTTACCTCTCCAAGTGTCACATGACATTTGTTGGTATGGTTCACACATATATGTACATGCTAAACCTGCCGAAAAGTCGTCGATTTTGGAAGTGCAATATCGAGTCGCGTGTTTAGACATTTTAAACGGAGGCCGTGAGACTGATAGTAAAAAAAATTTTTTTTTATCTTTATCCAGATTCTTTAGTACCGATTTATTACTTTGACCCGCTAGAACCTGTACCTTGCGGCACGCTAGCTGCATTCCTAGACAAAGAGCGGAAACAATACTGCTAGCTACTGTCCATCTCAGAACAAAAACTGCAGGTAAGCGGATCTCCTTGAAACATGACTCGCGTATGAGATGCTAAGAGACAGCAATACCTACGAAGTCAGTCAGTTTATCACGTCGGTGGCAAAGGAGCATAAAGCCCGTTTGATGGTAAGTTACCATTGTCATTTTTAATCTAATGATCATTTCATAAAACAATGGTCACCATTTTGCCATTAGTTAATTTTTATTAATTATCGAAAATGACGTCTGATAGACTCCACATCAGTAGAATCTCTCTAAAAAGTCACCACAGTTGCAGAGGGTTAAAAAGTATGACGCGAAGTTCTTATGCGATTATTTCCTCTTCAGTGGTAAAATTTTCGTAGCGGGTACTTATGGCCTATGTACAGAAAAAAATGTCAACTTCGCACATCACAGTGTGTAGAAGTAAGGAGAAGAGAGGTAACATATTTCTTTAAGATTTAATTTGTCAAGAGACATCATGTGGTCAACAAAACAATTTCTGTCTTTACTGTTCATCTTAAACTATCATTTCTATGTAGGGGAGAGCGGGGTTAAACGTGCCGGAGGTAAGTTGATCCGATGGGGATAGGAACGCAAGTAAACCATGGAGCGATTCGTATGATGTTTGTCGCGAAAATTCAGACCACTATGCGGTTGCAGGAGCCGTTTTCGTTGCTTCCATTATAGTAGAATAGTAGTTATGGAAAATAAATAAAAAACGAGGGCACAACGAACCCCACGGATAATCACATTTTTGCTTTGGGTTTTTTTTACTATATGTTGATAGTACACAACAAATTATCATATATTTCGACGAACTGCAAAATACTCTTTTAGCGTGTGTGAACTGAGATTTAAATATTTGACGGATAAGTTATAAATTTTAGCAACGGAACAACCCGCCCCGTGGCGGGGTTAGTCGTTCCGTTCCGACTTATCTCATAAAAAAAATTCTGGTAAAAAAACTGTTTAACGATGCACAAAACAATATCGCTACTCAAAAACGCAAATAATCATTATTTAATATAGCGCAACCCACATACCTTATTCACACTGTTTTCATAGATCAAATTTGTATTTTATGAAAATCGGCACGTTTAACCCCGCTCTCCCCTAAACGTTTATTTATACGTCCTTGTTAGTACAATTACAACTGCTAGATCATACCTACTTATTTATTAAAAGAAAGATTTTAATTTCAAGGCCTTACATTACGAGTTGCCTGGCCTGTTGTTACCTCTACTGTCTTTGTTTATGTTATTGTCCATTTATTGTAAACTACGTGTATGTGAGGTGTGCAATAAAGAGTATTGTATTGTATTGTATTGTACGAGATATACCGATTTCAATTTCTGAACATTGAAAACAACCATCCATTAATATAATAGTGATCTCTTATGACCTACATTTAAAGGAATGAATTAGTAATCTGCTACAATTTCAAGTGCCAATACTGTTCGTAACAACTAATGAATTTAAAGCCAGCATTATATTTAATCCTGTGGCTCATTTAAATATCAAAACAATATGATTTTAGTTCTACATTCATCACTCGAGAATGTACGGAATGGCATGGGAGTGACCCATAAATAATGTATTGATGAGTGAATAAGGCGCCTTCGTTTGTTTGTTGGTTAAATATAATTTAATATAAACAAACGGGATCAAAATATAGAGTGTGTGTAATTTGATGAAAGTAGCCGGATATTTATGTAATTTTCGTACGTTGGCTCTTTAGGAGTTTCACGAAAATTATTCATACACCCCGCTATACAAAGAAACGAAAAATAACTCGTCTAGATATATCACGCGTTATGGGTTGTGCACAAATCACGCGAGGTGTTTTCGGCTACTTTTTGACCCCCGAGGTGATATTTGGTGAGGTTTTTGGTATAAGTACAAATAGCTCAGTAAATTCTATTCAGATACGCAACTGGTATATTCCGATTTAAAAATATCATAACATAAGTTTAGCGCCAAACAAAAACAAACAACTCAATTAAATCTGTGCTAATATATCAAATTAATTTCATAACACCACTATGTTACGCAAATATCGTTCTATTTCGTTTGAATTTGTTCAAAATAGACGCGCGCGCAACCGTATCGATCACACAAACAAACACGGCATCTAGCGGCCGTAACGCGTAACTAACGGGGATATCACACTCAAGGGCCCAACGTTTTCTGTTCTCTTTCACGACGCAGCAACTAGTATCATTTCTCTCTCCTCGCTCTTTTAAAATGCCGTTGGTCAAAAAAGGACAACCATACTGTTGACAAGGTGGACTTCAAATCAAGTGTTGCCTTTCTTGATGCGCCCAGGCTGTGTATGTGTGCGTAAAAGCGTATATGTGTGCTCTTTTAGGGATGTGAAAAGTCGATTTTAATCATGTTATATATCGATGAACGCTACACAGCGGAACGAAATAGCGATTAATTGAAGCTTCAATATCTTCGTTAAACATAAACATAATTGAAATGCTAATGGATAATGAATATATTATAATATAATAATATAATTCAATTATTGCGGAACACCTATTTTAGGAGGTATTTATGTATTTTAATTAAATATCTGAACATTCCCTTGGTTCCCTGCTGGGGCGTGACTATAAAATTGTGATCTGATAACCACAATAAAGAATAAAAGCGTTTTTGGTCATTTTAGGTATCGTTAAGCCTTTGAAGTAAAATTAAAATTGCAAGAAATGTCGATAGTTTATCGATATGACTTTATCGACATGGCTACAGCAACGTGGGCCTCATTGTTCATCGTACACTAAACAAAAGTGGCAACAGTGACAGCTCGCTGAGACACCGTCTTTATATATTATAAGTCTATGATCACACTAATGCGGGCCCGCACGCCGCTCCGGTGTGCGGACGAGACAGCTATGTGTTTGAGTGTATACAAGGTGGATTTTTAGGGTTCCGTAGCCAAATGGCAAAAAAACGGAACCCTCATAGATTCGTCATGTCTGTCAGACTGTCTGTCTGTCTGTCTGTCCGTCCGTATGTCACAGCCACTTTTTTCCGAAACTATAAGCACTATACCGTTTAAACTTGGTAAGTAGATGTATTCTGTGAACCGCATTAAAATTTTCATACAAAAATAGAAAAAAAAACAGTAAATTTTTAGGGTTCCCCATACATAGAACTGAAACTCAAATTTTTTTTTTGATCAAACCCATACGTGTGGGGTATCTATGAATAGGTCTTTAAAAATGATATTTAGGTTTCTAATATCATTTTCTTCTAAACTGAATAGTTTGCGCGAGAGACACTTCCAAAGTGGTAAAATGTGTGTCCCCCTCCCTGTAACTTATAAATAAATAACTTAAATAAGAGAATGATAAAACTAAAAAAAATATATGATGTACATTACCATCCAAACTTCCACCGAAAATTGGTTTGAACAAGATTTGGTAAGTAGTTTTTTTTTAATACGTCATAAACCGTAAACCGCAATTTTATTATGTTATTTGCTGTTACGGAACCCTTCATGGGCGAGTCCGACTCGCACTTGGCCGCTTTTTTTACATGGGGCACTGAGGGCAACTGCCAGATCCAGTGCTGCTCCGCCATAATGGTCTTAGAAGACCATCCCTAACTTTTTAATAACACAGATTTCGGAATAAAATAGTCTGCAACATAATCGTCAATTTTGAGAAAAAATAGGCCAATCGATTACATTTCTATCCAGGATCAATATTGTAAAGATATAAGGTCCACGGACGCTCAGTTAAGAGTACTATATGTAATAACTATACATAGGTCAGGAAATGAATGCTCAAAAAACGTTGTAGAGGGAAATGCTAGGAACACAATTTTTGACTCCGTAACTTTGTTTGGACTAGTTAGGAGGTGAACATATCAAAAGTCCCCGGCTGTAGCCCCGGTGCTGGGGGGTAGTGGGGGGTAAGAAGGTCGAATTTTTCGGTTTTTCATTGATATCTTGGAAACTTTGCGTCTTAGCGACATGACTACTAAGACAAACTGAAAGCTGATAAAATTAGTTACAAGTTTTATCCAGTCAAGTTTTTCGATATATTGAATAGTTTTTGAGATACCCGCTCTTGAAAGTTTATTTAGGGATTTTAATTTTATCTTGATATCTACATCCGTGAAGCTGTTAGGCCATGTTTGGTATCATTTTCGTATAAATCGGGGGTGCTGAATTCATTTACGGTATCACATTGACACTATTCCGAAGTAAAACCAAAATATTAAAAAATACATTATTTTAAATCCCTCTTCACGCTTAAACCGCTGAACCAATTTCGTTGAAATTTGGTATAGAAATAGTTTTAGTCTCGACACAGGACATAGGATAGTTTTTATAACCAAAAGCATCTTTTGAGGGTGTGAAAAGTGGGGTGGAAGTTTGTATGGGGAGTCAATAACCGCTGAACCGGTTTAGATGAAATTTAGGATGGTATACATCTGTGATTTAGATGAAAATGATACCAAACATGACTTCAAACCTTACCTCAAGCAGTATTAACCTCAGGAATTCAGTTTCGTCGACGAAGTTGAATTCCCCCCATACTCCATTTCACAACTTTAAAGGATAATTATTGAGATATAAAGTATCTTATGTCCTGTCTTGGGACTCAAAATATCTGTATACCAAATTTCAATTAAATCGGTTGAGCGGTTTAAGCGTGAAGAGGAATTTAAAAAAAAAGGTATTTGTTTAAAGTTTATATGTTTTTTCTTAGGAATGGTGTCAATGTGATACCAAAAATGAATTCAGCACCCCCGATTTATACGAAAATGATACCAAACTCGGCCTAGCAGCTTCACTAATGTAGATATCAAGATAACATTAAAAGCCCTAAATAAACTTTCAAGAGCGGATATCTCAAAAACTATTCAAGATATCGAAAAACTTGACTGAATAAAACTTGTAACAAATTTTATCAGCTTTTGGTTTGTCTTAGTAGTCATGTCGCTAAGACGCAAAGTTTCCAAGATATAAGTGAAAAACCGAAAAATTCGACCTCCTTACCCCTCTCTACCCCCCAGCACCGGGGCTACGGCCGGGGACTTTTGATATGTTCACCTCCTAACTAGTCCAAACAAAGTTACGGCGTCAAAAATTGTGTTCCTAGCTTTTCCCTCTATAACTTCTTATTGCTTGGCCTAACATTTACATTTGAGAGTTTTTGTGAACGACATTCGTTGTAATTAAAACAAGATTAAGATTTTTGTCAGTTTTTATAGCTTAGTCCATATATATTGTATTAATTATACAAATAAACGCACGCTTATTCATAAGAAATACCGCATGTGCCTCCACCATTATGGTCCTTCGAGCCGGATTCACCGTCACGTGCGCGCGAGTGGATATTTCCGAGGAACAAATATTTGCTTTACGCTGAGAGTTTCGCGAGAAACCATAATTATTTCTAATTGAGTCGCTTTGATGAGTCAAATTAAACTTAAATATTAATAACTAGATAACTACTAATAACGCGTGCTATCATAATCTTGATGAGTTATTTTTCGTTTCTTTGTATAGCGGGGTTTATGATATGAATAATTTTCGTGAATATTTGGGATGTGTCCAGAGAATGCCTTAATTGACGTTTCCTGGAGATGAGTGGTGACATCACGGTGATAGCAGTCGGAAATACAAAAATATTTTCTTTCAGACCAATGTACAGTCAAGGAATTTAAATTCCGACCCATTTCGTACTTTGTCACAGTGACAACCGTATGAGGTCTCTAGCGGCTTTCATATTGATTGTCACTGTGACAAAGTACGAAATGGGTCGGAATTTAAATTCCTTGACTGTACTGTTTGTATTCTATGACGTTACAAGAAGTATGTTTTTAGCTTCACGAAGAGGTCTCTAAGTTGAAGTGGCGGGAAGTAACGGGTGTCACCTGTGACAAAAGCATGCCGGTCAAACTGAAAGGATTGATATATAAAAGTATCATAGGGCCCGTACTGATGTATGGCAGCGAGACGTGGGCAGTTACGCAAAAGAACGTGCATACCATTCAATTTGCCGAAATGAAGATGCTGAGGTGGATGTGCGGCGTTACCAGGCTTGACAAAATCCGCAATGGGCGTGCGTGACATCGCCGACAAAATGCAGGAGAGTAGGCTGCGATGGTAGACCACCAGACTACGTCGGAAATTTAGCACTACGACTTTCCATCCCCGGTAAAAGAGGCAGAGGTAAACCGAAAACAAGATGGAAGGACGTACTGCTAAAAGATATGATAGAGTGCAAAGTGTCCGAAAACGTCGTCGAGGATAGGGCGAAGTGGAAGCAAATAACACGGAAAGCTGACCCCATCACCATGTGGGATATATAGCTCGGAAGAGAGAGAGAGAGAGAGAGAGAAGAGGTCTCTAAGTTAACTATGTGCTGCTTGACGGACTGTGGCAGGATTTATTGTTATTATGATTTACCTAGATTGTCAAGTAAATTAACCCACGATATATGTTCAATATTATATTATTATCCGGTGTTCCAAAACATATTATTGTCACGTTTTTTGTTTATATTGAGACTTCCTGTTTCTTTCCACAGCAGGTACCTAGTAGATTAGAAAACATTCTCACACACATTACAAAGTCCGTTCGTCAAGTCAACAAATTTGTTTACATATCTACTTTTCCTGTTTTCGAGACCTGTAAGATAAGGTGTGTAAATCAAATAGAATACAACCTCAAACTAACAGAAACAGGTCGCGTTGAGTTTTATAATTTCCTGATCCTGAGACTTAGCTCCTCTTCGAGTGAACCTACACCAGGAGTCGGCAAACTTTTGAAGAGAACGACGGTAAATTTCACCAGGTGCAGTGGTCGGAGAATTTAAGGTGTTTTTTTTTACTTGAGAAGCCGCACGTCGTACCTCCAAGGTTCGTTCCTCCAGCAGGCGTTGCTCACTTCGCGATTTCGTCGCTTTGCTACAGGTAGCTAAAAATACATTCGTTTCACACCAATTTTGGTGGCTAGCCATAAGCCGCGCGTGGCGCTGTCGCCACCTAGCGGACATATCTGTCCTGATCGTAACAGACGCGCTTTGTTAGAGAGTGAGTCTACTGTACCTACACTGAGAGAAAAGGATAACAAAAACACACTTAGAATTACAAAAATAAACTTAATCCGGGGACAAGGAGAGTCAACTAATAGGAACAAATTGACTTTTGCAATTTCTATTTAGTTCTTGCAATTTCTATTATCTGTTTGTTGAAATTAGATTTAGGATTACTGAGCTGTTTGTAGAAATAAATAAACTTTACAGAAATAGTGAAACGTCCATAATTATTACTAAACTTCATTTTTTCCCCCAGTACAGAACTGTTTTTTAATTCCTGGTGATGATTTTTCTCTCAGTGTAGTACTATTATTTATTCTGTGCCTCCAGGTTTTTGTGGTTCTCTCGATGAAGAAAAGCAAAGTCGGTACTCACTGGTCGTGGTCGTCGAGCCGGCGCCGCGCGGGCGGGGGCGCGAGCAGGCGCTGCGTGTCGGGCGCGCAGGCGCGCGCGAAGGCCGCCGCCGCCTCGGCCGCCTCGGCCGCGGCCGAGTCGTCGTCGCAGAACGACGTGTCGTCCTCCGCTGCGGGAAACGATAACATGAATTTAAGGTTGAGGCCTCTTAATCACTAAGGGTCGGTCGCCACAAACTGTTCGTATTGTTAAAGAGTTCGCTGAATTTTTATGTATGGAAAGTTTCATAGTAAGGCGCCGGGGCGCGCCGGCTGATGTTGATCAGTCTGTCAAATGTGGTCGGTGCACCTGGCCCTAATAATATTATAAAAGCCATACTCTGACTGTCTTATCTGGCTATCATTCCTTTTTTAATTTTTTTTTAAATAATTTATTTATTTATTTAGATAACTAAGATCCATAATGGGTTATTTACATAGTGACTTAAAATCTATTGTTAATATTTAAAAAACTAAATAATTAAATAATTAAATTAAATGTTGGTATGGAGGAGGAAATAGAGTGATTCCCAGAGATCCACATGTGATTTTTATTTTTTATCACGTAAGTTATCCTTTTCTCAGATAAAAACTATTAAAAATATATTATAGAATATTCTTACGTAGTTGGACTAACCCCCTCAGATAAGATAACATGAAGATGACATGCCTATGCCAATAAAAAAAGATCCGTTTCATTTTATTTCCGCAATAATAATGCGGGAGATGAAAATAAGTTGAAATTAGGGTTGCCAGATAGTCAGAATTTGGCGGGATTCTCCCGATTTTTAGCACGCGTTCCCGATTCCCGACGAAGTGAAAACTGTCCCGAAAAACAGCTTCACGTTATAAAACAATAATTTCATGTTCCGAACTGTCGTCGAGCGAGCGACCGGCGTCGAGCGCGTAGCTAATGTAGTGCCAATAATGTAAAATATTGTTGTTTTTAATACAATTACTTTAATTTGAAAGTATTTTTTTCCAGACTCGTCCCAAAATCCCAAAAAATTGATATTTTTTTCCGATAATAGCGCCTTTTGATCTGGCAACCCTAGTTGAAATAAACAATCAGTGTCAAAACCTGCAATGCGCCACTGATACGACACGGTATCCCGGTGTTTGATTATGATAGGCAGTTGACGTTAAGAACTGTTCAAATATTACCAAACGCGTGTCTTTCTTTCTTATCTGTGTTTATACAAGATAATTTACAGTATTATTGTGTAGTAAAATAGAATATAAGTGTTATATTTGCAATAATAAACGCCACAGGAGATGTACAATTGTACATGTACATTTTATCTTTATTTATAAATTATTTTTTGTATTCATAACTGCTTTGCATTTTCAAAAACAAAAGAGGAGGTATCATATGTATAAAAGTGTAAATTTTTACTATTAAATAAAAATTAACCTATCTTTTCTACTAGTGCGGTTCACTGTAGGCTACTGTAGGTGTGTCTTGCCCTTAAAATTACATGTAACTCTTTCTTTATAGGGTATATTGTAGATTGAAGTTAATGGTACTGATACGTACACTACAATAGAACTCTGATAAGACATTTCATTCCAATAACCAAATACGTTCTTCTTCTTCCTCGCGTTGTCCCGGCATTTTGCCACGGCTCATGGGAGCCTGGGGTCCGCTTGACAACTAATCCCATGATTTGACGTAGGCACTAGTTTTTACGAAAGCGACTGCCATCTGACCTTCCAACCCAGAGGGTAAACTAGGCCTTATTGGGATTAGTCCGGTTTCCTCACGATGTTTTTCCTTCACCGAAAAGCGACTGGCAATTATCAAATGATATTTCGTACATAAGTTCCGAAAAACTCATTGGTACGAGCCGGGGTTTGAACCCGCGACCTCCGGATCGAAAGTCGCACGCTCTTACCGCTAGGCCACCAGCGCTTCTCAATAACCAAATACGTATGGAATTGAAAACAAAGCATCCACACTAAACATCACGTCACTTACGGTCGTACACGAACGCCGGATTCAGCATTATATCAGTTTCTGAACGCACCCAAAACAAAACATGGCGGGAAACCAACTGTCAATGTCACTCGCTAAACGTCAAACGTGTCCGATATATGAACAATCGCATTGTTTTGAACCGCTTTTGAACACTGTTAGGTATAGAAATTGCGTAGAGCTTTCATTCAAGGGCTAAAACTTTGAACGGAAGAAATATATTTCTGATACAACACACTACAGTACTACAGCACTGACCTAGACTATACTAGTGTACCTGTACACTATTAAGTCCTAGATTATGGACATTATGGTCCATTGTATGCAAATCGAGAGGAATAACATAAAACTGTGATCCCGTCCATTGGTTAGAAAAAACTGCTTGCTTAAAAGAATATTGTGCTAACATTATCTTGGGCAACGTGGTGTAATAAAGTCACGTTCACACCAATATTTATATTCTTTTGGTAAAAAGTATTTATTAAATAAACGATTAAAATAAATAAATAATAATTGAATATTATAGGACATTTTTACACAAATTGACTAAGCCCCACGGTAAGCTCAAGAAGGCTTGTGTTGTGGGTACTCAGACAACGATATATATGATATATAAATACTTAAATATATAGAAAACAACCATGACTCAGGAACAAATATCTGTATCATCATACAAATAAATGCCTTTACCAGGATTCGAACCCGGGACCATCGACTTCATAGGCAGGGTCACTACCCACTAGGCCAGACCGGTCGTCAAAAACGATTATATTATTTTTTGGAAAAAATTAACATTGTGATCTTGCCTGTGGAAAGAAAACGAATTAGATACTGTAGCCTCTATTTTCAATAAAATAAAAGATTTAACTAATAGGCATGACTCACACCAGTCATAAATTAACTGCCGTAATTATATGATGATGATTATTATTAAAACAAAATATCATTCTGACATTTCTCTTGCCCAATATTACAGGGTACTTACTATATTTCACTTTTACCGAACTGAAATTTGATTGTAGGTACATAATAGAATTTCAACTAAGTATTTTGAAAACGCTACACGCACGCTAGCCCAATCCGCATTGGGCTAGCGTGGGGACTATAGCCCAAGCCCTCCCGCGCATGAGAGGAGGCCTGTGCTCAGCAGTGGGACGTATATAGGCTGAAATGATGATGATGATGATTTTGAAAACGTAACATAGAACCATGTAATACTGGGCCAGCGATTTGAAATTACATCGGTAAAAGTATTAATTGGTGTCTGTACAGTCACCTGCAATAATATGTTACTCTTCGAAGGCCGCAAAAATATCTGACACGCTCTTATGGCTCTACAAATAAGAGCGTGTCACATATTTTTGCGGCCTTCGAAGAGTAATATATTATTGCAGGTGACTGTACAATTAACTTTCATAGTTTTCCTGCGTTTTTCCGCCAGTTTTCCTGATTATTGATTAATTTGATTTCTCAGTTCGTTCGCCAATTATGATTTCATTTTATTTAGGTAAAGGTCTTAAAAGATACATACATTTAATATTTCGCTAACTCACAAAATTAAACGTCAGTAAGCATGCCTCTTTATGTACACAGCGGTCCGTTTGCAAGATAAAAAAAAACGAGTATGTCATTGGAAAAAATATGGCGTGTTTTTTGGCATTTTCCTCAAGTCGACTTAATGGCTCCTCTTTCTGAAGGTATACTCTTCATTTTTAAAAACCTGAGATGTTGTTATAGCCCTTCTTATTTTAATGTTATTTTTAACGAATGACCCAGATATTGCATTTTACGACCTTCACCAAGAAGGAGTTTTGGTCGAAGAGTGTCAAGTTCCGGCGGTTCCGCGGCCGGCTTCCTGACACTGCGGGGTTGCGAACTGCGTCGCAGCCATAATTGTGTGCTTTTAGTTGTAAGATATATTTTATAATAATATGTAGGAATGCTATATTTTAGGTATTTATCTAAGGGCCGATAGTTGCCTGAAAATAAATATTTTCATTTCATTTCATTTCCCAAAGTCACTTCTAACAAAAGCATTATCTTCTTCTTCCTCGCGTCATCCCGGCATTTCGCCACGGCTCATGAGAGCCTGGGGTCCGCTTGACAACTAATCCCATGATTTAACGTAGGCACTAATTTTTACGAAAGCGACTGCCATCTGACCTTCCAACCCAGAGGGTAAACTAGGCCTTATTGGGATTAGTCCGGTTTCCTCACGATGTTTTCCTTCACCGAAAAGCGACTGGTAAATATCAAATGATATTTCGTACTTAAGTTCCGAAAAACTCATTGTACGAGACGGGGTTTGAACCCGCGACCTCCAGATTGCAAGTCGCACGCTCTCACCGCTAGGCCACCAGCGCTTCTTAACATAACAACAAAAGCATTCTATAGTATAAAAACAAAAGCTTGTTCCTAGCTCACAATTAAAGGCATTATTACTTAACACGAACCACACCTACCAGTTGGTCTTGCTTTCAACTCCATATTAACTGACACACTAACAACATCCGCCATATTTATATTTTCGAACCAAAATTCCCTTTTTGTTGAAACAACAACACTGTCACTAAAACGCGGGTGTAAGCTGCGTATCGATAGTACTAAATGCGTCAATACGTCGATAACTTAACGATTTATTGTTATCTTACGAAGATAAGATTATGGGGACTATTGAGGTGAACTGGTTTCACCCCAACTTTCATAATGTTAGTAAATACGAGAAAACATACACACACTAGGTGAAAATAGTAGGTATGGACAAAAACAAAATCCAAATTATAAACACAGCTGACAGTTTCGTGTGTCAGGATTATACGCCACTGATGTGTAAGTAGCCTCTTTCTACGGTATAAAAGACAATAAGTTTTTGGCAAAAATGTCATTTTTGGTACAAGCTTTTATCGCTGACTGTACTTTTCTTACGACAGACAACTAATACTCATCGAGATAATTCTAAAAACCCCTAACACAATTAGGTTACGTTGTTTCACAGAGTTCCTATGGCCACCTCCTCATCAGATCAGCTCGATGGTACCATAATATTGCATTGTCATCCGATTTATACATGCATGCAAAATTTCAGCTCAATCGGAAACGGGGAAGTGGATCAAATTTAACTTGCAAGATGATTACACACAGACAGACAATGGTCAGGTGAAACTAAATAAAAGCTTGGAAAATAGTCGATATTCGTTTCTAAATATTGACTAGGATAGACTAGAATTTGAACTTCTAACACAGAAAATGTAATTACATTCACATAACTCAACATAAACACAAACTTACATGATATTAAACGTATGATAACGATGACTAAAACGAGGACAAAGTAATCAATGAAATCTGGAATAATCTCAGTGTATGAGTAATTTGCTTTGTTGTGCTAGCGATTGGTAATATGAATACTGATGTCGTAGACGAGAGTTTCTTTTATTTATTGCCATTTTATATATTGTGACCTTTTTTGCCACTTTTGTGTTATTTCTAGTCAGGATCGCGAACCCTTTTCATCTTTATAGGAGAAAAAAAGTGTCCTAAAATTTCCATACATTTTTCAAAATTTCCTTTTTGTTACCGCCATACAAAGTATATGGGGAAATGGTAACACAATAGGAAAAAAACTCTGGGTCATTTTTTGTATCCCATTAGGATCGAAAGAGCTCGTGATTCTGAGTAGAAATAACACAAAAGTGGCAAAAAACCGGGCAAGTGCGAGTCGGACTCGCGCACGTAGGGTTCCGTACCATAATGCAAAAAAAGGCAAAAAAAAAACGGTCACCCATCCAAGTACTGACCCCGCCCGACGTTGCTTAACTTCGGTCAAGAATCACGTTTCTTGTATGGGAGCCCCACTTAAATCTTTATTTTATTCTGGTTTTACTATTTGTTGTTATAGCGGCAACAGAAATACATCATCTGTGAAAATTTCAACTGTCTAGCTATCACGGTTCGTGAGATACAGCCTGGTGACAGACGGACAGACGGACGGACGGACGGACAGCAGAGTCTTAGTAATAGGGTCCCGTTTTACCCTTTGGGTACGGAACCCTAAAAAAACTCTGGGTCATTTTTTTTTATCCCATTAGGATCGAAAGAGCTTGTGATTCTGAGTAGAAATAACGCAAAAGTGACAAAAAAGATCAAAATATATAATAAAAATGGCAAAAAATAAAAGAAACGTTCAGACACATCTAATTACTTAATAAAATTAGCCAATTATTAATTATTACGTTTCTGAATACGATGCACTGTATACATTTTTTTGCGAGTTATATGTTTACGTATATTGCTCAGCACAGGGAGGATTGGAAAGGGAGAGGGGAGGCCTTTCCCCAGCAGTGGGACACACACACAGGCTAATAAAAAAAAATGTTTACGAAGAATAGATATAAAGGTTTCTACGTGTTTTACATGGAATAAAAATTATAAAGATACACTTAGGTCAGTAAATGAATGCTCAAAAAACGTTGTAGAGGGAAATGCTAGGAACACAATTTTTGACTACGTAACTTTGTTTAGACAAGTTAGGAGGTGAACATATCAAAAGTCCCCGGCTGTAGCCCCGGTGCTGCGGGGTAGAGGGGGGTAAGAAGATCGAATTTTTCGGTTTTTCATTGATATCTTGGAAACTTTGCATCTTAGCGACATGACTACTAAGACAAACCGAAAGGTCATAAAATTAGTTACAAGTTTTATCTAGTCAAGTTTTTCGATATCTTGAATAGTTTTTGAGATACCCGCTCTTGAAAGTTTATTTAGGGATTTTAATTTTATCTTGATATCTACATCAGTGATGCTGTTAGGCCATGTTTGGTATCATTTTCGTATAAATCGGGGGTGCTGAATTCATTTATGGTATCACATTGACACTATTCCGAAGTAAAACCAAAATTAAAAAAAATATATTTTTAAAAATCCCTCTTCACGCTTAAACCGCTGAACCAATTTCGTTGAAATTTTGTATAGAAATAGTTTCAGTCTCGACACAGGACATAGGATGGTTTTTATAACCAAAAGCATCTTTTGAGGATGTGAAAAGTGGGGTGGAAGTTTGTATGAGGAGTCAATAACCGCTGAACCGGTTTAGGTGAAATTTAGGATGGTATACATCTGTGATTTAGATGAAAATGATACCTAACATGACTTCAAACTTTACCTTAAGCAGTATTTACCTCAGGAATTCAGTTTCGTCGACGAAGTTGAATTCCCCCCATACTCCATTTCACAACTTTAAAGGATGATTATTGAGATAAAAAGTATCTTATGTCCTGTCTTGGGACTCGAAATATCTGTATACCAAATTACAATTAAATTGGTTGAGCGGTTTAAGCGTAAAAATGAATTTAAAAAAAAAAGGTATTTGTTTTAAGTTTATATGTTTTTTCTAAGGAATGGTGTCAATGTGATACCAAAAATGAATTCAGCACCCCCGATTTATACGAAAATGATACCAAACACGGCCTAGCAGCTTCACTGATGTAGATATCAAGATAAAATTGAAAGCCCTAAATAAACTTTCAAGAGCGGATATCTCAAAAACTATTCAAGATATCGAAAAACTTGACTGAATAAAACTTGTAACAAATTTTATCAGCTTTTGGTTTGTCTCAGTAGTCATGTCGCTAAGACGCAAAGTTTCCAAGATATTAGTGAAAAACCGAAAAATGAGACCTTCTTTCCCCCCTCTCCCCCCCAGCACCGGGGCTACGGCCGGGGACTTTTGATATGTTCACCTCCTAACTAGTCCAAACAAAGTTACGGAGTCAAAAATTGTGTTCCTAGCATTTCCCTCTATAACTTCTTATTTCTTGGCCTAACTATTGAGTAAAATTTTACTTGAGTAAAATTTGCGCCTAATGAAAAATGTTGGCAATGAAGCACCGCAATAGGGTAAGCAATATTAGAAAGGACTAGGCGCTTAAAGAAGCCGTTTGCTTTTGACGAGTTTTTCTTCTCAAATGGCTCCTACACGCGCCCCGGGTGGACTTCTTGAGGTATACGTGCGAATTAAATTGCCCAACCCAGTGCCTTTGGTCCCACCGCGAGCTAGTAAGCTATGAGCTATCAGCTATAAACACGAACAAAAGATAAGCACTCCCGTGTAAATAAAAGAGACACGGCGATGTTTATAGCTCACCGCTGGGCGAGTAACTATAAATATCGCCGTGTCTCTTTTATTTACACGGGTGTGCTTATCTTTTGTTCGTGTTTATAGCCGATAGCTCATAGCTTACTAGCTCACGGTGGGACCAGTGCCAAAGGGTTTCATTCTTACGGAAGTTGTGAAAGAAAGTATTAAATACCACTGAGCTGACCTAAGAGTTTTTGACTCATATGCTACGTTTTACGGCTCGGCCCCGACATCGAGCGACTCGCGACGGCGGGAGCGATCACCATAGGTTGGAGCGTGAAACAGCGTTCGGACCTTTCGCTCGATGTCGGGGCTGAGTCGTTCGAGGGCCAAGAGCGGGACGAAAAAGCGAGCCCGGTTGCGAGCCGACGAGTGCGAGCAGGATGGCTAGAACATCTAATACATTGCGTAAAATTAGAAACTTATTAGTTACCGCTATCCTCATTATGTTCGTGCGGGTTATGTATGATCCGTATCCGACGCTCGTTGGGCGTGGGATCCGACAGTCTCATCCTGGCCGCGTCGGCCTCGCGCGCGCCGCGCGGGAAGTAGAGCGGAGCGAGGGCCGCTAGGAGGGCGAGGTCGGGGCCGCACGCGCACGCCAGGATCACCAGCTGGGGAGTCTTGTTTTGCTCGAGGTAGCGACGGATTGTACCTGCAAATAATTTCATATGGGTAAGACGATAAAATTAGTACTTTATCCTATAAGTAACATATATCTTAAGGTGGCGACTGACGTGAGCATTTGCTCGATGCGAGCGCGTTATAAGTCGAATATTCGGCACGTCAGTACAGCGAGCGGAGCAGCTCGATGGCGAGCGCCGAGCGCTCGAGCGCGCTCCACCCGGCTGTCGGTTTTTTGGCGAATCCCTTTGAATGTTACATTACATGTCAGTCGCTAGCGCGAGCGCACGTGGACGCAGTCGAGGACATTCGCACAAAATTTTTATATTGACCGCTAATTTCTTGGTTTTTTAGAATTCATCAAATTCAATCCGCCAGTTTCATTTCGCTTTTTGAACGAATTTGTTATCCATACACGCTTTCTTCTCTTGTCTAAATAACAGTAACGGATTAAGGAACGCAGCACACATTACCTCTACGTCCGCCATTTTGCCTACTTCTGGATGAATGTATGGAGCACAGGCGAACATATAATCGAGGCGAATATTCAGGTGTTTTGAGCATTTGCTCACAACGAACAAATGCTCGCATCGAGCAAATGCTCACGTCAGTCACCACCTTTATACCTTTGAACGAGCAATTCTTGTATATTTATGTATAATATATTTATATATTAATTCTTGTATATCTCGGAAACGACGCTAACGATTTCGATGAAATTTGCTATATGGGGGTTTTCGGGGGCGAAAAATCGATCTAGCTATTAGGTCTTATCTCTGGGAAAATAAAAATGTACAGTCAGCTGCAAAGATAGCTAAGCCCGAACAAGTTTCTCCGTTTCAATCTAATTAGAACCTTTCTTAAACCAAACCAAATAAAGTAACATTTCTTTTGTTTCATCGCTTTACCCAACAAACGAAACTCATCTTTATTTACACTACAATAAACCTTTTAACCGCCAGCAATTTTTGATCGAGCGTGCTCGTGTCGCCACCGACAGTAATTGTACCACGCAGAGTAAGGTTGGCATAGTTACGGGAGTTATAAATGTGCTGTAAAAACCAAATCAGATCTTTGTCTTATTTATCAGACTGTGGCGAAATGAGCTGGATATATAATGTCTTATATATCAGACTCTGGCGGTTAAAGAGTTAATAAATAAATAAATAAAAAATATTAAATTGGATTTATTATTCTTAACTCAGATCGGAAGGTATCATTGTCGGTAACTAACGTGCAGTATGCTACTTACGTAGTGCCGTATGCGCAGCTAAATCCGGCGGGAAGTTCCTCCGCGGCGTGTCGATGACGCACAACGCTAGCGTGCGCGCGTGCAGCTCGCCCGCGCAGTACAGCACGTTCCTGCAACACATTTACCATTAGACTTACATATCGTCAGGTGACAAGCAAAAGTCACTAATTAGCAGTGGTGGCGCGTCCACAAAACCCGATTCCCACCGGCTTGCCTGTTATTGGACGTTTGAGCAGAGTTGTAAAGGAAATATGTAAGCCAAATTAGCCCCGGCTTGCCTATGGATATGTTTGACGCGCCGCCACTGCTAATTAGTAAGAAAAAATTACACAAAAATCTACCTACTTTTAGTAGATACTAATATGGTTCACTATGGCTATGAACTTGTCGGTACTTAGTGACTTTTGCTTGTCACTCGACGATATAAGCCCCGTGTATGAACCATAGGGTGCAGCATAGGTGACGTGAGACTTTTGGCGCGAGGCGTAAATGTGTCGCTTATGCTTCCGATGTAGCCCACAAGATGGCAGAACCTACTATGCACAAGGAAAAGTACAGACGAGAATGGGTGTAGCACTTGCTTTGGCAATGTACATGTACACATATGTTTCCGATTCAGGTCACAAGATGGCAGACCCTCCAACGCGCACGGTCCCTATATCGACCGGGATATGCACCGTGATCGTGATTACGAGTACCTTTTGTATTGTTTTCGAGCTCCCGATATTTCGACGCAGTTACACGCATCTTGTTTACGGGTAACTGATGATAGCGGGTGTGTGAGACGATTGATATAAGTCTAGTAACACTCACTGTGAATCATTCAAAACTGACATGTACCATTATCAATATAGGAAGATGGAATCTTTGTCTTCTTCAAACTGATAGCTCGTATCCTCTTACCACTAATTTAGTTTTCAGATCAGGCAGGGGTGCGAAACTCTTTCGGGCAAACTCGGCTCCGTTCGGCTCAGCATTGCTCCGAGCAATTATTAGGGACACAACTTGACGTCCCTTTGCGTGCACCACCACAGATAGGATGATACCTTGATGAAGATATATGGCACTATCGTTTCGGCTATTTAGGGTTATCAAATTCAACCCTAAATAGCCGAAAGGGATAGTGCCATATATTAGGAAGGGGCAGCATGATTCGACCCTGAACCGCTGTCAAACTTGAATTTTGTAGGAAGTTTCCTTTCTGTATGGTAGTACTATTATTTATTATGTGGTTCAGTTACGGTCGTACGTCAAAATCTAAACTCGACTGAGTCACTCAAATGTGACGGCAACATAACATCCCATAACAGTCAACCGGCGAATCCGAATTTGTAGTGATTTCTTTTTCATTTTAATTTCTCGGAGTGTATACTCACGCTCATTTTTTTCATACACGACCATAATTATATTACTATCCTTGATGATAAACATTTTTACGGCGTGAATTTATCTTGAGAAACCCTCTATCATGTGAGCTGAAGCGCCATCTGTTGAATTCTCAACAGTTTGTACTTTTTATACTAGATGTCGCTAGTAGCCCTAAACAAGTATAAACGACTACAGTCCCGCGGTAGTGCTATTTCACCGGTAAAAAAGTTACCCTTAAGAGCGATTTAGATCCCATATCGGATGTCGGATACGACGACAAAGAAACAAGAAGTAAAAAATGCCTTTTTATATTGTTTTACGCATTAAATTATTGTCTGTTGGAAAAGAAAGTGTTAATGCAAAAATAAAATCTAATCCAGATGCGATAGGGCATTTTCTAGCTGCCGTATTTCTCCAAATGTCATCCGACACCCGACATCGGATCGGACAATGTGAAAGCGTAGAGTTCCACGTACGAGGGGCTGAATGTGTGCAGTATGTGCCAGCATCGAAGGTTGCTATAACCCTGAGCTATAACCGCGAAAATCAAAGTACGTAAATTGCGGGCATCTTTCTCTGTCGCTCTAATTACGGCTTCGTTGGAGTAAAAGAGAAAGATCCTTGATTCCACTTCCCTACTTACTTGTAGCAGTTGTGGAGCGTGGTCTCGGCCGCGGTGTGGTACTGCTGGTTGTACGAGGGGCTCACTGTGTGCACTATGTGCCGGCATCGGAGGTTGAAGCCGGGAGTTACCACCACCTCGCCCGTACGGCATTCTGAAACACAAGAAATTGTATCATTAACAACAGGTTTATCTTAAAGGTTATGCTAAAGAATTGGGACCTGTGCCCTGTTTATCAAATACAAATACAAGTGGAAGTACCTTTTTGACAGCTTTTGTTAGAAAGGGACTTCAACTTGTATTACAAGTTACAAGCTTTTGATAAACAGGGCACTGATAGTGTGACAGTGAATGCATTCCCTTTACTGAAGCCCTTTGTAAAAAATTTTTTGTAATGTTTTTTTGCAGTTGCGTTTCTGACAGCGTTTCATCAGTCGTGATCTCGTAATCGAGGCTTGTTATGTCTGACATGAGAGGATGACAAGAGTGGATATCTAACCAACTCTATATGGTCTCACCATGGCCTCTCGTCACAATCTCTATTTTCAATTCGGCGTCGCAAGCTGACATGATCCGCTCGCTGACCGAGTTGCATGACAACGTTTTATCATTCTTTGTGATGATTTCTTATATTTGGTTGGTTGGTTATGTTACGTTGAAAAGTGCCCCAGGCAAGACACCTTGCTTGAGTAGGTAACCTAGCACTATGTAGATAAGAAATAATTACCATGGCCTCTCGTCACAATCTCTTCTTTCAATTCGGCGCCGCAAGCTGACATGATCCGCTCGCTGACCGCATTGCATGACAACGTTTTATCATTCTTTGTGATGATTTCTTATATTTGGTTGGTTGGTTATGTTATGATGAAACGTACCCCAGGCAAGACACTGACTTGAGTAAGTAACTTATCCCTAAGAAGATAAGAAATAATTACCATGGCCTCTCGTCACAATCTCTTCTTTCAATTCGGCGCCGCAAGCTGACATGATCCGCTCGCTGACCGCATTGCATTCTGTCAGCGTTTCATCGGTGGTGTTCGTGATCGCGTCGACCTCAAGGCTTGTGATGTCACCTTGCCTGAAAAGTGAAAAAACTCGCGTTTATTGAAAGAAAAATATTTTAACGGTCGGCTCGCCTAGTCCGTAGTGACCCTACTTAGCTTCAGATCCTGTTAGGGCATTTATTTGTGTGTTCATCACGGATAATTAATTGACCACGAGTTATGCATATTTTCTATATGTACTTATATTTAAGTATTTATCTATATCTAATTATCGATTATGTATATACATCATCGACGTCGTCTAGTACTCACAACACAGCCTTATTGCGCTGTATAAATAAGATTGTAATATGTATTTTATGTCATATTGTGTTCATTAATATGTTTTGGTCAAATCTTTCAAAGAATTGTACCAATTTTCCATTTCCGATGGCGCTTAGCTTATATTTAGCAATTTTTGCATACCTACATAACGGTGACAATGTAATGTTATGTTACCACAAAGCCAACTTCATGTTGGGAGTAGATATCAAACTCGCCATTAAAATTGTATAATAAAGCATGCCAACTTTATCTTTACCATCTCTCGCTATAAAGCTTGCCGTCAGCACAGGAGCGACATTCTAATTTTACAATTTGTTCAACTCGTTACATATCATGTTCGATTAGTCTATTAGCTTACAAATATATTTTTATGGCATATTGTCCGTATATGCACAAAAAGATTAGGAAAGCTGACGTCAGAACGAGCGTCATGGACTCGGTTATTGGTAGGTATCGATAATACTAACGAGTTCGCTGACGTTAAACAAGATTAGGTATTATTGAAAGATTTACGGTTTGCACGTTTTAGGGCCGTCCATCATATTGAGGTTTCAGTATGAATCCACGGGATTACTATAGGCCAATACTGCAGTACAAGCTTTTGTAAATCTTATACTATATAGTGTGGAAAAATAAGTCGGGCCTGGAGCCTTAAATCCTTAAGTTGGCTGATTTTACTTAAAGGAAAATTCCTTTATTTTTAAAACTGCATTCAAAGATTATTCCTTTTTGCTTCAATTTGGCTTGCCTTGAAAATCATGAGTACTAAATATTAGATTTTATGGATATTTAGTACGACAGACGAGTGTAATACCTAATGTTTCTTGGAGAAATGTTATCATTAACATTAACTGTATCGACTAGTAGAATAAAATTGCGAGTGTTTATTTTTTGGAATTTTTAGTCGGTTCGAGTCCCGGGCGAGGCAAGCGAGTTTTAGAAAATCTTCTAAAACTCGCTGTTTTTCACACTGTATATACAGTAACTACCCGATTACCTACTTACCATATAGCAAACCGCTGGTTGATCTGCTCGTCGAACGGGTACAGCGGCTGCGCACACTGCGGAGCCGCAAGCGCGGAGTAGTCGGTGGCGGGCGGCGCGGGCGCGTCGCCCCACCGCGGCACGCTGGCGCCGCGCACTCCCGCGCCGCGCGCGCTCGCGGGCGCACGCATTACGAGAGGCTCTGCAAAATGGAGACGAGGAGAACGTTAGTTTAGTGCATTCATTTTACTCGATGGCTGACTTCAGGAGGATTGAGAACCTTTAATTGATCTAATCTATTATCGATGCCAATCAGAACACTGTTTATTTGTCTTTTGCTTTGTAACTTATGCTTGTCATAATTATGTGAGACATTAAAAATGTAGGAAAGAAAGATTAACGAGTTCATTTTATTAATCTTAAGCTTATCGATAAACAAAATATCAATTTTACAACTATTAGTATTTTTGTTAAAAAGACGTTGACCTTGTTACTTTTTGGATTTTGCCGTGACACATGACAACTCCAAATGATAAATACGCCACAAACGTCACTCTGTTTTATTTATTTCAAAAATCTGATTTGTAATTTATACGTTAACATTTTTGTTACAGGTTTCTCTAAAATGTTCCCTTATAATAACAAAACGTTAAAGTTCAGTTTTACAACGTTAATTCAAAAGCTTCCATCCTACATAAAAACTAGTTAGAAGCACTCAATCATCAAACTGGCACAGCTGATCAAAAGATACAATTATAATATCGATAAACTGTGGTCACGCCATACTCTCATTAACTTGGTTCCGTGCACAAAGGGTAGCTAAAGCTAGGTTTCACGAAGATACCTAATACTTCACATGCAAGGTCTGGTAATGAAAGAAGCTTGTTTTGCAGACTATGGCGGGTTATTTCTAGACGAATCGATATAGTCAACGAAAACTTACGTAAGAAGACAGTTAAATTAACTAAATTAATATTGTCCCGGCTTCGCTATGTCTGACTAAAAGAACGAGGTCCGCTTGCCAATATTGGCACAGGCACCAGTTTTCACGAGCGCGATTGCCATTTAACCATTCAAATCAGAGTTGAAACTTGAAAGGCCTTATTGGGATTAGTTCGGATTCATCACGTTCTCCTTTACCTTTTAGTGACTGTACAATATCAGTGAGAGCGACGGACGCAAGTTTCGAGACACTCATTGCTATGGTTCGAACTCTCAAACTCCGAGAAGCATAACATTTTTATTTAAACTTTACCAGTACAATTTTTATTTAAATGAAGACATAAAAATGATAAACCGGAGCGTGTCAAGCCGCGGCCGGCCGTTGAGCATCCTCGTTTAAAAACGAGTAAGTACACTTGTAAAACGAAACGTAAGATGAGGGAGCTTAGCGGAATAATTTTCGTTTATACTGACAGTTCTAAGGTAGCATAACGTCTTTAAAATAAGGTGAAATTGCTGGAACAATTTCTGGCAACAATATCGGGGGGCACGGCAGTGCCCCCGCCAAGTCGAGCGCGAAGCAAGCACTGCCGTACCATCCTTTACTGGAACCATTTCGCCGCATTTTCAGGCCCCTATTTGAGAACCTCTGGATAAGACCAGAACGCAGAAATTTTGGTCATCCAGTAAGCTATAATCACATACTTAAAATCCAAAATTTCAAGTCTGTAGGTCATTTAGTTCCGAAGTTAAGCGAAAGCAAAGTTTCGCATTTATGAAACTCACTCATGATCATCAGAATAGAACTAGTACTTCCCATAAACTCAGAGAGCTGAAATTTGGTACAGAGTTAGGGTTTAATGGCCACATAAAGGGAAAACCTAAAAATATTGCAATATCAGTCACGTTTTAAAGATCTAAGAACTGCATAAGTAAGTTTGTAATCCCATATAAATATATGATATTACAAAGTTACTGTTGCAGTTCCTACAAATAGTAGGTAAAGTAAAGGTACACTACGATGTACGATGTGAGTATGAATGAAGATATGTTTAGTTATGATATGTGTATACATAGTATGGGTATGAGTACCCGAAAAGAAGGACTGCCTACAAAAAGAGATGAGATCCCATCAAAAACATTACATGTAAAAAGGTGCAAGTCTCGCAACGCTTTCACTACAAAAAGAAGTGAAATCCCACCAAAAACATTCTGTAAAAAACTAGCCAAGTCTCGATGGAGCTGCTTGTTTATCTCTAAAAAGTAATGAAATCTAGACAAAGTCGTGCCAAGTCTAAGGTTCCTTACTGCGATTTCTTTATTATTATAGTTAATGTTGTGTGACTTGGCCGTTGAAGGGTACACAAGGGTACAAAACCAGGTGCTCCATGACACCATTGCACCAATCTGCCATTGCACCAAAAAGAAGGGTTTGTTTCAGGCTCGCCCATACATAAGTATTATTGAAATACGCAGCTTTATCAAGCCTACAATTGACTGGTTATTGAATCAACGTCTTCCAAGTGGCAATTTTCCATCGTCAATGGGTAGCGGTTCTGGCGACAGATTGGTGCAATGGTGTCATGGAGCACCTGGTTTTGTACCCTTGTGTACCCTTCAACGGCCAAGTCACACAACATTAACTATAATAATAAAGAAATCGCAGTAAGGAACCTTAGAATTGGCACGACTTTGTCTAGATTTCATTACTTTTTAGAGATAAACAAGCAGCTCCATCGAGACTTGGCTAGTTTTTTACAGAATGTTTTTGGTGGGATGATACTTTACATAGTAGTAATCTAAAATGTTAAATCAGCGTAACTTTATGAACCTTGAAAACGGTTTTTATTATTATTATGTACATTAAAATTTTGCTTCTATGAACAAGGAATAAAGGTGCATGCAATGAAGTTCAATCCGCCTTCTCTACGAACTTGCTATGAACTTAAAAAAAGTTCAATTAGAAAAAAAGATACTCGTATTAAAATTTGCGAGTATTTTTGTGTAGTAGGTTTGACGATGATATTTGCGACAAACTGTTCCAGTTAGAGTCTGTTATTTTCATTAAAAGTTTTCGTGATCCAATGATAGCATTTCCTCCAAATAGGGTGAAATCGCCGGAAATCTCCATTTTCGGCAATACCCTACCCTATTCACCCCATTAGAGAAACTCCAAATAGCATCGGTCATAGAGAATCGCTAACAAGATTGACCCAAATTTATCCGAGGTACAGTTGCCATGAAATATATCGAAGCGGTCAAGGTATTCACAAATATCTGAACAAAAGCCTTCTATCAAGAAGCTAAAGGGTACACGTTCGGATATTTTTGATTATCTTGGCTGCTGCGATATATCCGATGGGGACTGTACCAGGGCGACAGGAGCACACAGGAGTACATGCTTCATATTTATCCTTTGTGTTTTAATGTAGTTGTATGTGTGATATCTGACGTCAAGAATACTCCCGTGACGTCATCGCTTGCATTAGTCCTTTCTTGCTCGATCAGAAGCGAAAGAAAGAGATGGAATATTCATTCAACTTAGTGTGTGAAATAGATTTCAATTCACGGCTTATGCTTATGACCACTTTAAAATGTGCTTATAGTTTTAAAATTATAGTATGAATAATAGCAATATCTAAGATAAAGTACATACACATGTACTTTTAAAAGCGACAATTGTTGTTCATTATTTATGTGCAATAGAAATATAAAAGAACAAAAGACCCATTAGAAGTACTTCAATTTATAGGCAATGGATGGACCTATTATACATCGATTGTATACCTACCTACCGCATAATTTGTATGCAAATGAATAGAAATAATGTTATGAACAATAAAAGCATAAATCATAATTATATAACCGCATAACAGGTTTATCGTGACAAAATCTAAACCGAAAAACACGCACAACTATATTACGTAAGTTGTGAAAAAATCTTTCTTCCCAAGGTCACACCGGAGGCCATCATTAAAAAAAAATAAACAAGTAAGTATTGCACCAATTTCAGGCGAGCACAATTTGCCCATCGCCGATTTAAATTCATTTTGAAAAATAAATACCTAATTCTAAAATAAAATTTGCGATAATCCCATCCATGCGCACCTCCACCATCTGTTTAAACGCGACAGTTTAAAAACAATTTAAATTTCGAATCCTACCTTTAATCGTCATTCCGTTCCGTTTCACGCACTTTTTAAAAACCGTTAAACTCGCACGATAGTCCCGGACGGCGATCGGACGCGGAGTGTGGCCTCCAAACGAAACACACCCCCAGGGTGACGGGGGAGTGACGTCACACGGTCGACGAACCTCGGAACTGGGTCACGAGATCGGAGTGGTCGATCTCGAACCCTTGTATTACGGGATGTGGGATTACCTAACCGAGGGATAGATTTTTTTTTATTATGGGTCGCATGGGTAAGTTTAAAGGAACGAAAGCTCGTAAAAATAGGTATAGTCACAGAACATAAATTATTGTATTCCTTGGGTAGAGGAGGGTAGAGGTAGCCTTCTGAACTTGTTGAGAAGTTTTATTGGAGACTTTTGTGTAGTAAAAATTATAACTAGAATTCTTCTCAGAAAAATCTTTTCAGATACGAACGTGATAAATAAATATATCTAAGGTAATCTAATAAAATGAGTTTATTTTCATTACTCTTGGCTCTTACCGAGACAGTTTTTTAGAGGCCTTTTAGACATTAAGGAAGGATATCATCCAACCTTGTTATGAATAATGAAGCTACCTTGTCTGTTAACTTGATAAAATCGATTAAAATTGCTGTCGCAGCTAACTAGGATCGATTGACAACTGCATCACAAAATATTTCACAGAAAAAACACTCATATGTTCATTTACATATCTACATATGTGTGATTGTTATTGATTGTTTATTCTAGGACGATTTGTCAATATCAACCCCTTTCTATTTTATGTGTAAATGGAGCTGGATAACGGCCGGGATTTCCGGACACGAAGGGTTTCCGGACGGCTCGGATTATCCCACACTCGTAAAACAGATCCCGCGCCCGAATCTCTAAACGTCGTCAACAAATACTCGACCCTTGCCTGCATTTAGTGACAGCGCATGTGTCGGAAGCCGGTGTTGCTCGAAGGACAGCGCGGATAACCGCCAACTTCGAAATTCAAAACTTCTTTCATTCAGTGTTTTATGGTTTTCAATAATTTTCTTAATGCTTTATTACGTGCATAGTGTGAAATAATACAGCCAACCTCGGCAACATCCCTATTGTTACAGAAAATAGAGAATCTGTACAGCAATTTTGCCAAATATTTAGCAGTCTGTCGAGGCCGATACTGACTCTTCAAATGTTTCAACAGCCGCTTTAGTTGCCAGATATCTAGAGGTCTATTCGAACTTGAAAATGCTAGTTTAGGGCGGTCCCAGACTAGCGTTTCATACGCGTATAAGCTCGTTTTTGGAATTGCGTGTAGGCGCGTACAGGCCAAATGGCAATAGGTAAATAACAATTTTTTTAATCGAATTTGCTACCGTGGTAATAACGGACATTCTAGCCTTGGTTTCTGAATTTCTGCATAAAGATTTACATTAAAAGACAGCTTAACCCATTCAGCACTAATAACGATATTGTAGCTACGCCTTTACAAATATTTTTTGCTTTACACCGGGAACTTTTCGCTTTGCTGCTGCGTAGCGCTACGAGCGTAGCTTAGCAGTCGCAACGTAAAAGTGCTACGATTACTACGATGCAGCTCGTAGCAGAGCTCTCTTGTAGTAAAATTTGTTCGTAGATGTATGACACAGCACATGTGTCTTGCGCACTGAAAGGATTTAGGAAGAACCCGCCAAAGGAGCAAAGTTTATCCTCTTTTCTAAGATACATGGTACACCAAGAATAAGCGGGTATCTCGCTCGTTTTTCCCAGAACGTGCAGAATGTGGAATGAGTTGCCTCCTGAGGTATTTCCTTTGCGCTACGACATGGGATTCTTCAAGAAGCAGCGGGTATTTTAGGATTCTCAAGGGTCGGCAACGCATAAGTTGCTCCTGTGATGTTGATTATGTCCATGGGCGACGATGACCGCTTCCCATCAGGCGGCTCGTCTGCTCGTTTGCTATCACATAAAAAAATCCTCCCTATCTAAACTCTTACGAGTATAACGCTTGCCCGGTTGCACCCTATTGAAGCCCAGGTTCATGGCTATTAGATCGAAAATTAGCAAATGATTTAGTTCACACATTTTTTGAAGTGAAAACTTCTTTAGCGGCGCTGAGCACTTTTTGAGGTGGGGAAAAAATGATAAACTCCGTCACGTTACGCGTTTTTTATTGGAAAAAGGTAAACATTTGACCACAAGCTCACCTGATGATAAGTGCCGATGCAGTTTAGGATGGAGCATGATGCTTACATTGCTTACCTAAAAGATGTGAGTCAGATTTAAAAAGATGTGTACAAATAAGTCGGTCCCTTCGCCTTTAACAAAAAGGTAGTCACTAACTTAACTAACAGATGATATTACGTTCAAAATTCCGAATACTCTAATGGTACCAGGTACCAGGCCACCACTCATGCAGATTAAGGAGTAGACCTCAGAAAATACAGTGCCCTTGTTTACCGCCGCCATATTGGAAAAACGGCACGCACACTTGAGTTTATGCGATCCATAAAGGTTTATAGGCATTTTGTATTAGTTTACGGTCTAGTCAAGTCTATTTATCAAATAAAGAAATTCGCAAAACATGATATAGGTACAGGTACTCATAGGCAGAAGTTATTTTAGGTTTACTTCAAACATATTAACAACCGCCAAGTTGGTAGACTAAAGGCCCATTTACATGGTGCGAGTTTCTCGCAGGTTTTGGGGCGAGAAATCGTATGACATTACCGTATGCAATAATCGTCAGGCGATTATCGAATAAAAATGTTTACATTCATGCGAGAAATAAAAACTCGCCTACGATTATGTCATGCGATACTCGAATGGCGATGATCGCCAGGCGAAATAGTTTACACGGGAAGCTGCGTTCTAGAGAGATATTTGCATACGATTTCTCGACTCGTATAAACTGGTTCTCGTATGAGATTTTTTCACGTACGTGCGAGTATCGCACGAATCGGTGCGAACCGATTTTCGTACGAGTTTTACCTGTCAACTTACGTGATTAGTTACTAATCTTTTCACTATACTGTCAATATTCTTAGTAAATATTTCTTGTTTCTCTCATTATTTTTAATTTTAATATATTTTTCAGTGGCATTTACGAGTATTTTTATTGGCTCTTGGCTGAAGTAACGTGACGTTGCTTTAAGAAAAAATATGTTGCCGGGAAACGACAATATATAAGTACACGGTGTTTCTGTGATATCTGACTGTACTCTGAGGGGTGAATACATATGTAGGTCATACAAAAGAACTTTTACCTACTCCATGGTAGGTAGGTAGGTTGTCATAAATTTCGAAGAGTCATATATAATACGTCAATGTTTTCTATGGAACAAGCAGATTTGTTATTCGCGATTTCGGGGTTGGCTCCACACTCCACAGTAAAAGCTGTTCAGTATGACCTACATAATTCACCCCTCAGAGTACCTATGGTCAAACATCACAAAATACACTGTATGAAAAGAAAAATATTGTTGTGCGTTTTGGTTAATAAAACATTTTAAATGTCCCAAAAACGCATAAAATTGGGACACCAACAAATATGAACTCAAAAATCTCGAAATGCGATTCTCGCATTAAAATTTTGTTTACACGGAGACATCCAATCAGCAAAGGCGAGGCGATTATCGCTCCTTCAAGTACGATATTGTATGTTTAGTTTACATGATACTATATTTTTTCTCGTGCTACGACAATCGTGCGTTCGAGGCGAGAAAATCGCACCATGTAAATGGGCCTTAAAACCCTGTCTTCGAAGCCGGAGGCTCCGGGTTCGAATCCCGGTAAGGTAAATTGTGAGTAATCTCGAATTTCCGACTTATGAATGTTTTCTATCGATATAAGTATGTACGAAGAATATTCGTAACGTAAGAATGTATCAGTTGTTGGCGAAATACATATACTATGTCACTTACATAGTATATATGTATATCGCCTAGTACATCAAGCTTTCTGTCTGGCTATAGAATTCTTGATCGATCTGTGTAATATTTTTCCATCAGCGTTTTAAGCAAAGTTCGTTTTCTACCTAACGTAACGAATAAGGGTGATGTTTTTCGAGTTTAACTTGTTAAATGGTTTGTTGTCAACAAAATGCAAAATTTCAAAACTTCTACAAGTCACGTTAATACCTCTAAGGTTTCAAAACATGCCAATGGGATTACTAATATGTTGCATAAAATTTATTGTCATATTTTACTTTCGCATAGCAACCCTTGGCAGAATCATCATTTCGCAGAATTACTTTTTGCATAAGTTTCATGGCATACTGTTGTTTCGCACAATTTTGTAAAGCAGAATAATGCAATGGCATAATCTCAATTTGAAGAATAATACTATAATCGAATAATTGTTTTGCCGAAAATTGCGTCGCATAATATGTACTTGGCATACTGTCTTTTCGCACAATTTCCTTAGGCAGAATAATTCATTGGCATACTGTTGATGAGAATAATATTTTGATGGATAGTTAGTTTCTCGCCGAAATAGGTACCCTACTACACCAATGAATACCTACTCCAACAGTACCTATTGAGCAGGGGTCGCAGTTCTAACCTAACCTAACCTACACTTCTGGAAGCAGTTTCTTTTGAGCAGGGGTCGCAGTTCTAACCTAACCTAACCTACACTTCTGGAAGCAGTTTCTTTTGAGTAGGGGTCGCAGTTCTAACCTAACCTAACCTACACTTCTGGAAGCAGTTTCTTTTGAGCAGGGGTCGCAGTTCTAACCTAACCTAACCTACAGTTCTGGAAGCAGTTTCTTTTGAGTAGGGGTCGCAGTTCTAACCTAACCTAACCTACAGTTCTGGAAGCAGTTTCTTTTGAGTAGGGGTCGCAGTTCTAACCTAACCTAACCTACAGTTCTGGAAGCAGTTTCTTTTGAGGGGTGTGTAATGATCCGTATAACAATTTTTGATATATTTTCAAAATATATAACAACTTTTGATATAATTTCATGGTGTATAATCACTTAAGCGGTATAATGAACTTTTGATATAACAACAAAATAACTATTTTCATGGGATATAATGTTTAATCGATATAAAAGCTATTCGAAATAACGTTTACTGGATATAATGAATATTTGTTATAAGTATTTATGGTATAATGTATTCAAATGTATAATAATAAGTTGAGGTTATAATAAAAAAAGTCGGTTCTGGCGCTTCGCCGGCCGCTACCGCGGCACGCTCGCTTCGCTCGCTCGGCTCGCGCGCTGTAGGGTCGCAGTTCTACCTAACACTCCTCCTCGCTTCGCTCGTCGTCGTACCTAACTGAGACCTGCCTTAAGTTCGAATACGTAGGTTGTTATAATAGTAGTAAATATTACAAATTATACCAGTACTACATTATGCCAACTGAGCGTTATATCGAACTTAATTATATACGCTGTTAATGTTAGATTAGAAGTTGTTATATTACAAGTTCATTATACTTGACGATAGTTAGACTCTTTAAGAATATACCATGTATTGTTATAGCAAAAGTGCATTATGTCCCTCAATCGTTATATCGACTAAAAATATATCAAAAGTTGTTATATGGACCGTTACGCACCCTCTTTTGAGTAGGGGTCGCAGTTCTAACCTAACCTAACCTACAGTTCTGGCAACAATTTCTTTTGTGTAGGGGTCGCAATTGTAACCTAACCTAACCTATAGTTCTGGCAGCAATTCCTTTTATGTAGAGGTCGCAGTTCTAACCTAACTTAACCTGTAGTTCTGGCAGCAATTCCTTTTGTGTAGGTTCAGTCAGCGACATGAGTATTATGCGGTAACAATTTCGGCAGAACTTTTATTCTGCTGCATAACATTCTGCGAAATTCAAATCTACAATATGAGCAATATGCCATAAGAAATTCGGTGTAATGTAATTTATGCTACATACAATTCTGCGTATGTAAAATCGACGATAGTAGTATTCTGCTATTCAAAATTCTGCCAAATGAATGTTATGCGACATGACAGTTATGCTAATTATACAATTATGCAAAAGTATCATTCGGTTAAAAATGTTTCTGCGAAACCTGCTATGCGAAGTGTATTTCGGACAATCGATATTATGCAAGATAAAGGGAAGCCCTTTCTTCACCTTGAGTGTTTCCGAAACCTACAAAGGACTAAATGTTTTATGGCGTGATTACAAGGTATTTTCATTGAGCTTTACTTTAATTTAATTGTAGTACCTATAACACTTGATTTTTTTAAATATTCTTGTAGAAATCTCATTTAAGTAACCTTTTTTTTTTTTTGTTACCCAGGGGAAATCCGTTATGGATCCCACTGGCCCGGGAGCAGCAAAGTGGGTATGTCCGACTCCCACGGACTAAAACCCCTGGGGTGTTCCGCCGCGCGCTTTAAGGACGGGGTTTCGGGAACTCCAATGTAGACCTCCGATACCCCGCCGGCGTTGCCCTTGCGGGCTCATCTTTTGGGGCTGCTCTAGCAGCCTACTCCGCTGAAGGCACCTCGGAACACTTGAAGGCCTTCCAGCTCGGAACCTCTTCAGGCGAGTGATGAGACTCCCGGCCCATCACCCGCAGGTTCCCGTTAAGGCGGCATCATTCGGGCTGCGTAGGCCCTTCGCCGCCGGCCCGGCCTCCTACGGCGCTGAGGGAGCGAATTTGCATCGTCCTCGCGTATTCTTTCTGCAGCCTCCTTTTGTGTCAGGACGGTGACGCTAAAGGTGGCCACTGCCGCCCATGCCTCCTCACTGCTGAGCATGCGGCGTATTAGCGCCGGCAGTGAGAGGTCTACTCCCACAGCTGCGGACAGGGCGGTGCGAGGCTCCGCCCACGCAGGGCACTCTTCGCGTGTGTGATGGGCCGTATCCACGACTCCTCCGGTACAGTGGTGACACGCCGTCGTCGGTTCTCTGCCTAATCTCTCACACAGGTACCAACCGAAGCAGCCGTGCCCCGTCAGAAGCTGCGTAAGATGGAAGGAGGGTGCGCCATGTTTGCGTTCGACCCATTCTTTTAGAACAGGCCGCACGGCAGCCACTAGGTCCCGGCTAGCTCCCGGGATTTCCAGACGCTCTGACCACTGCTGGTAGAGGACGTCTTGCGCCTTTTCACGCCACTGGCGGACCTCACGAGGGGCGGGCCAGTTCTCTTCCCTCCTTGCTGCTAGCACCCGCCAAAAGACCGCGGAATGAACCTTGGCTTCAAGGTCCCATGGCGGGCTCCCTGCTAGCAGGCCGGCTGCTGCGTGCGAGTTGTCGCGGTACGCTCGAGCCACCCTGAGAGCTATGGCCCGCTGCGGACGGCGCAGAAGGGCTGCACTCCGAGGACTCAGGGTATCCGCCCATATTGGCGCCCCGTAGAGCGCCATTGAGCGCACCACATTCAAATATAGCCTCCTGCAGGCTCCTCCTGGACCGCCCAGATTTGGAAGGATCCGCCCAAGCGCTCCGGCTGCAGCCAGCAGTTTTGGAGCCAGGCGTCTGAAGTGCTCCTCAAACTTCCACCTACCGTCGAGAACGAGTCCAAGGTACTTCATCGTTGACCCGGCGGCGATGGAAGTTCCTCCCACAGTTATCTGAGTCCCCTCTGGTGGTTTATTTCGAGGCCCATGGAAAACCAGAACCTCGGATTTATGTCATTTAAGTAACCTAACCCAACTTTAAGCGCCACTTGCACCGTCTCACTAACCCGGGGTAAACCGGTTAAACCTGGAGTTACCATGGTTACCAGCACAATTTGACATTGGGTCAACGGGTTAACCCCGGGTTAGTGGGATGGGATGGTGCAAGTGGCGCTAAGTCATGTATCTTTTAAATTGCAATTCAGTGTCTTTTTCAGTTTACAGTACTATACCGAGATCACGAACACTAACTAGCAGACCGTTAAAGACTATTTTATGTTTCCATTTATAGAAAAAATATCCGCAGGGCAAGTCGAAGCTACTTTTTAAAACATTTTCTTTAAGAGCTAAGCTATGGTATAGAAAAACATGCTATTTTTCAAGCAAGCAAGTCGACAGCTATTCCAATGGAAACAAAGGACAGAGGAAGGAGTATTTTAACATTTCACATATTTATCAAAAACCGTGGGTGCAAACCTAGGTTCTGCTGTATAGAGCAGAAAACGGCCCCGAAAAAAAAAATTCAACAAGGTGACAAAAATTTGGTCTGGAATGTCAGGATCCTTATAATACTAGACATACAAGAAGTTGAATGGGTTGTGATCATACGTCGGACTCCAGCGGGCATTTTCGTGGCATGTCAGAATGATAGAGGTAAGGTTCGGAAATCAATCAATTCACTTTCGAGTATTTGTACTTAGTATTTGGTACCTAGTATTTATAATGTGAAATTCCAAATATCATAGCAACTAACTGCGTTATTTATAAACGTACTTGGACTACACATAAGTCAAAATGGCGAAAAAGTTCGTTTGGCTTTATCCGTCACTCAGGCAATTGCAGCAGTGAGAAAGGAACAAAACAAATGAGTTAACTGGGCATGTCAAGTTCTATGAACACGGCTCTAAGGCTGTACGTTAGTTAGATATTTATTTTTTTATATCCTTTAAATTTTAAATAAAAATAAGATTGAATAGTCTGATAATGATAACGGGTAACTAATTTAATTAACTATGTTACAAATACTAGGTACATTATAATACTCGTAAGTTAAGATTTTTTTGTAAACCTTACCTTGCCCTAAAACTGCCCCCTATAGTCCGACGTTTGGTTGTGATTTCTCGCCCGTTACTATGACGACATGATGCAAACCGGTATTCAAAGTAAAATAGAAACCTTTGGTGAAAGGGTACTCTAGAGGCATGAAGGGACTTGCCACGTATGTAGGATGGCAGTTGTGTTTGGGTTATAGTTTTAAGAGCTGTTAATTATTTAATTAGGTACTGGTTTAACCTAATAGTTGCTTTTGAAGTTTCTGACCAAGCTGACAATTTTTTTTTTCTTTTACCATTTCCTAATCAAAACTTGACAGATTTTCCGAATATGGGCATATTACGGGCATTAAACGAATCTCCACTATTTTTGTCAAACCTTGTAATGTAAGTATATATGACCTTTATAATGACAGCCCCTCACTTGTACTGTAAGTTCTGTTCAAGTCGGTGCAAAGTTAGCTTAGACGGAGTCGATTATTTTTTTACAACCGTCTGCTCACAAACCACATGGTGGTTTGGCACAAGTATGTAATTTAGTTTTATGACTTAACACCTTGGTGGACACTTATTATAGACGCCTTTAGGCGTAATTCCATTGTTATTGTTAAGTATTTCTATTGAGTCCGGCGACTCCGGCGTAGTGTTTCGTGAAAAAAATTTTTTTTAGAAACATTGCCATATTAACCCTGAGTTTCCTCGCAGTATATCGTAACCTTCACTTGATAAATTGTTTGTTGTAACCAAGTTCCTGTCGCCGGCAGATCACTTCCGAGTTTTCCAACTTGTAAACGAGTAGGTACACCAGACTTTAGGAATTTGCAGAAAATAATATTTGAATGTGAACTCACGATAGACTCTAACCATATGTGGTTAGGCAGAAGTGAAATTTATATTCACACGCTGCCGTGCGCTGTGGCCTCCAATCTGAAACGATTTTTCTTTAAACAATACAGAATTTAAGTATCTTTTTTTTTCGAAATAACATATTGTCACCCTATTCGGTCCACCATTATTGTTCCTTCGCATACGCTAGATGTATTGGATTTAGTTTTCTTATTTAACTTTGCAACAGTTCCTTTCTAAATGCAATGTCAAGTCTGTCGGGTCGGAAAGTTTATGGATGATGTAGACATTTTATACCCAAACGAACAGGGTCATTTGACACCATGAAAAAAAATTACAAGCCATCAATGTAAAAATGATCCAACAAACTTAACCAAGTACGGTAATACTATGAAGAATCATAAGAATAATGTTCTGTCATGTCAAAGCTCTCGCTTTATTTCGTTATTCATTAACGCGCTACAAATCTCAATTAACTATTAATCGTTTGTCTTAATCTGACATCTTCATGAAACTCCAAATCGGGGCAACTCAGTAAACTTAAATATGACATCAGTGTCATTTACAACACACGGCATTGCACAACTGTTTTACATTTGACTTTTGTTTCGGTAATAATGACGACGGCAACGTGAGAAACCTCTTAGCCTGCAGGTACTAATTATCACAACTCAGCATCAGAAATTCAATTGACGGCCCGAATCGAACCAGGCTTATATGAAGTCGCAGCGGTACGATACTGTTCTGTCAGTGCCAGAAGTGACGTTCTTTGGTTGAAGAAATGTCACAATATAGCAGCAGTAACGCTTGTGCTATCACAGTAGAATTAACATCTCTGCAACCATTCTCAGAAAATACGTCTGCGGTTTTGCTATTTCTCAATATAAATAACTTGTATAAAAGGTCTTCGTAATTGGATGCGACCGCAAACATATTTTCTTCTATGAATAGCCCGATAGAATGCCATCCGTACTTCTCTAAATCTTTATGTTGCATATACCAACAAACTATAATTAATATCTCGAATGATATCCAACGGAATCCTTTGTAAATCCTAGAATGGGTTGGATTTCGCAATATAACACATTACCAACGCAGTTTGTAACGCTGCCAATGCCCTCATTCTTGTAAGTTAATACTAGAACGCGTAGGCTTCTCAAACTACGTTAGCCAAGAATTTTCCATTGTAAATTTATAGAGATTTATGTGAAAGGGCATTTGGGATAATTATCTACTAGAAATCAGACAAGTAAAGAAGAGAGAAGTGTGTCCGTGGAAAAGATCTAAGGTACTATTTCCGCCAAACGGGCGGAGTCAGCGCGCATTTCGCATTTGAACGGCCGCAATCCAGTCGGCTCCTTGCGTACTCTCCATCGCTTCTACCATACACAATGTCAAGGCACATTGAAAATGTACATCGTCGTGGCCCGCCTCCAACCGGTCGGTGGGAATCGTACATAAGGTGGTTTTGTTTCCAAAAATTGCAAAATTAGCTATGAAACAAACTGACTGATCATGATCTCTCGCCTACTTATATATGAATCAACTTGGATGGCGATGAAAAACAGCTGAATTACGTTCAGCAATCGGCATCTACGTTGATATATGACGAATGGTTAAACGTGCAATTTCAGTGTGACTTAACGTATTATAACACCGGTACGCTTCTGAACAATCGCGTAGGTATACAATCCACGGAATAATAGTTGGCGTTCTTTGGCATTGTCCTCATTCTAGCTAAGTAAATAGTAAATACACGAGCGTTGACAAGAGAACAATAAAACGGACGGAATGGAACAATGAAGGATAATCGCTATTTCACGCTCGTTCAAGTTTGTCGACGTGGGTGATGATAGATGGGACCAGTTACAAAACATGATACAAAACTTACATAGTGAGAACTGCTCAACATGCTGCACTGGCAGGCAGTATTGCTATGGTGTGAATAAAAAATTCTGACCGGCTATTCCGGCTAGTATCTATCCCACATATATGCGCTCAGGGTACGACGCCACTCGCAATCCCACATCCTCGATCTGTTATCAAGAATAATTTACAGAATGTACAGAAATGTAATAAACAATCAGAACATGTTTTTGATCTTGTTAATCTGACCTCACAACACAATTTGCCTCGGTTATGCTAAATGAAGGAATGGCATTCAGAGATATCACCTAGAAATTTGTCCGACTAAGGGCCCCCCCACATCTGGCGTCTTTCGAGCGTCGGCGTCTGTCGGTGTCGGTCCTATGGAAAATGACGTCGCTTCGCAGTTGCGTCGACGTCGGCCATAGAATTGTAGACGCCGACGCTCGAAAGACGCCAGATGTGGGCGGGCCCTAACCCTTCATGTCACAAATTTTTGTTTTAGTTTCACCTGACCGTTGTCTGTCTGTCTGTGTGTAATCAAATCTTGCAAGTTAAATTTGATCCACTTCCCGGTTTCCGATTGAGCTGAAATTTTGCATGCATGTATAAATCGCATGTCAATGCAGTATTATGGTACCATCGAGCTGATCTGATGATGGAGACAGGAGTTGGCCAGAGGAACTTTGTGATGAAACGAAGCAACCTAATTGTGTTAGGGGTTTTTAGAATTGTCTCGATGAGTGTTAGTTGTCTGTCGTAAGAAAAGTACAGTCAGCGATAAAAGCTTGTACCAAAAATGAAATTTTTGCCAAAAATTATTTGCAGTAAATTTTAAGGGGATGTATGTAAATAGGTGGTTAGTATAGATGACCACCAGGATGGAAAGAGTTAACTAAACCCAAATCCAAAATTCGAAACCCAAGACACATTTGAAAATTTCCTGATGTCGTACTTTGGGATTCTTTTGCTTACTGCTCAAACAAATGTCATTCAAGCCCTTGCTCGGTGCGGACGTAGTACGAAACCGCGTTTCTTTTGCAAGTCACCGCAATGACACTGACACATCAGTATGTAGACCAGTAGGGCAGTCAATAGTACTTCATAATTTATGCTCGGCCGTCATGGTCTGACCGTCGACTAAAACTGAGTTTCTGAAAAATTTGGTATAGGTGTTGTCCTTGATTTGAAGTAAAATCAAAGTTGTTTTTATTCACCTACCTTTTACATATTACCTACTTTCAGGAAAAACTAAATCAATTTTAATATCGAAACACTGATGGGGGACCTTATAGTACCTGACACGTAGCATTTATTAACATTAAATACATTGTTATGTACATTGAAAATACCGAAGTGAAATTTTGGCATATGAATTCGAAAATCCCATATGCCCATAATCAAAAAATAAGAATTCTTCTTTTCCTTTACACCTAATTATATGGTAGTGGTTCATTTTATTTAATCTGAGACTCTTGGATATACCAAAAAGAAATTGGCTAAAAACAGATTACGATTTTACGAACCTCCCCAGGTTCCAAGTCTTCATTTACTTTTGCGCATCTGCCGATCTATCGTTAAAAACTAATTATGGCCAATTAGGGAAATTGCTAGAGTGATTAATCAATAAGCATAATTACTTAGCTTCATTTCATGAGTTAGTTTCACTTAACCGATTAGTGCTAGTGTGCCAGTATAATGTTAGGTATTCAAGCTATCGTTGAAATGCTGTCCTTTCCTATTGCGACTATTTTTTCGCTGTTCACTTCACTCCTGTTTCAGAGGTATATTTAACTCTATCGCGGAAATAAATCATACCAAACCAAGAAATTTTAAACTTAGTTTGATCCCATGAATTGTATGTGCACAATGCCTTTTTAAAATGGAAACAAAGTGTTTTTTAGGCAAGAAACGCGAACACATAAAAATATACTATCCTTGCAAGTTTATGGCCCACAAAGGTCGTCGTTTTATTGTCGTACTTACACTTAGATAAAACTTTTGCAGTTATCATTCTGCTTCCCTTTCCCCTGCCCAACTTCAAACTTTTGCGTTAGCTTCTATTGGTTAGTCGAGGTTTCCAAAAACCCTTATACTCGCCAAGTCCCCTCGCAATCCTGACAAATGACCGAAAATCCTGATATGTCCAGGGAAATCTCTCAATCGATTTTCGCACAGTTATTATCTTGCCATGCCTCACGCGCGATATAACGAGGTACGAGTGTGATTGCTTATTTTATTGCTCTGTTCTTATCGTTCCAGCTATTTGCGTAGATGAAGCGAGTGAGCAATCGAGGTTTATTGCGATGAGTATAGGTATGGATGGAGATTGGCGAGCTGACATACTTTAGTATGTTATGGCCTATGAATGATTCCTTGATGTCCTTATTGCATTTGTCCTTTGGATTAGTTCACACAATAATAAGTGTTCATAGGAAATACTATTTACATGTCAACATGATGAATAAGTAAAATATCTCGAAATGGGTTGAAACACGAGAAAATATAAAGAACTCTCATCATTGATCTTGTTAAGTATAAGGATTGCTGGAAATTTTATCGGCCTACGATTCACGCGATCCTAGAGCAAAAATGGGGCCGTCTCACACTAGCTGAATTTTTTCGCAGTGATAACCAGGTTTCCTCACGTTGTTTTCCTCCAGTCACCATGTTTTCCTCCACCGAGGAACAAATGACGAGTCATTTTGTACTTACATTTATCTCTCATATCATCCCTAGCCAGGATAATGAGTATAGTTTACTTATGTCAATCCTGGTCATGAATTATCTTCCTAAGACCTAAGGGGAGATGTAGGACGATCTAAACAGATTTCTCAACTGGTCAAAATTTGTGTACTAAATCGCCAGGGTTGAACGTGTAGGGGAAGCCCTTTGCCCAGCAGTGGAACACTGTAAATAAGCTATAAAAAAGTTACAACGTTCATCAAAATCTGTACCTAACATCTAAACATGTCACCTGTGATCTTTTCTCTTCCGTAACAGATTCAGATAATAAAATCCAGTTTCCCCGTACAAAGGACCTTCACAACCCAAATGCAAACCCATTAGCGTCATATTACATTACACGACACATGCTTTCATCTCCTGTAACTCCACTTATCTTAAATAATGCAGCTTAGCCCCGCTTTTGTTCTCGATAATCTTGTTTGCATGAATTACCATCAAGGTAAATATGGTTTATTCAGTTTATTGCTGTTGCACTATCACGGCCTTGAAAGTACATTAAGAGAAACATAAGGATGTCTGTGTCTACATTTAAACACTTGCAGACAACATACTGGACAAACACATGTCTTTATGGCTAAGGTGTTATAACGATTAAAGTGCAGACAATTGGACGATTTAAAGTTTGTTTTTGTTATTTTTCAAAAAAGTGAGCCGCATTCATTTAAGTGTGTTTTGGACAACTATTTTTTTGTCTTAGACGTTGTCAACAGTAATTGACAACAAGTATGACGGTCGGATGTCAACTGCAGCCACATTACTGTTGCGACATCCTATTTTTACATTCCATCATTTGCAACTGAGCCGAACTCGATACCAACAAGCGCAAATTCACCACCCACAAAACGTTGCCCGATTCCGATTCTGTACCTCTTCTTCTTTATATTTAAGAGCTGTGCTCATGTCGGTGGAGCAATCTTCAACTCGACCGGTCTTCGGCTAACTCAACCTTCTGGTATGACACGACTTGAACTTCTATTTTATTTGGTTGAAATTATTTATTCGCGGTCTTCCTCTTCTTCTCTTTCCCAAGGAACAGGTAGTGCCGTAGCAGATATCCAATTAGTACTCTTCTTCTATTTTCTATTGTTTTTTATTATATTTCGTTTCTCTTTAATCCTATTTCCTATCTTTAATCCCTAACATTTGGTATTTTGTAAGCAAATCGCGTTATTGTTTCGGAAAGATAGCGCCAACTGATGGTGGGATTATCGCATGTGTGTGACTCATTGATGACGTATGCCGGTCTATTGTTTCCATTGACCCCGATAGAACTAACATACTGTGTCTATGCAACCTAATTCACTCAACTTTATAAGTTCCGAATGTGTTCAATCCTAATATAAGTTGAACTCTAGATGGGGCAAAATATGCTACGCATCCAATGGGAAATTTGTATAGAGATGTGGTCGTCCAGTTTTTTCTTAATTTGATTCCTTGGTGATGGTGACCTAACTTTATTTAACATCTGCCTTTAAAAAAAATTAAGTTTAAAATCTATAAATCAATATGACCTATCGTAGAACACAATTATTAGTTAGTTTGACAATCCTTATTGTAATGGATAGCAGCACTAATAGGTGAAAATTCGATGAATAGGATTATTGAAATCAATAACGGATATTGAACTGACTTGTTTGTACAGTTGACATAGCAGACTAATAATTGGTGCATGAAGGATCAAACAATATCGAATTATGGGTCACATTGAACACATACAAGAATAATGAATTAAATATGTCGCTGTAGGTCACTAGGAATTTTGTTTAACTACCTGTAGTATTCATTTGATAGATCGTAGTTAAATTAAAGTGTTAATTTATTGTGAGTTACTCGTGGAAGAAGATACCGTGAGAAGTGAAGATAAAAGTGCCAAAAAGCTCAGCAGACGTAAGCTTTACAAGATCGAACCTTCGCGATAAGGATAACACATTATTATCATATTATATCATCATATTATGAACACCGACAAAAGATAAATACACGTTTTGTGAAATAAACATTGTCGCCTACTGTATTTACTTTTATATCTTAGTTTAAAGCCGTAGGCTTAGGTATAACAATCAGTTAGTAAACACTTTGAGGTCGATGCCCTGAAGCATTTCATAAATTATGTAAGCATCTATTTCAAGTATCTTTTAATAAAAGTTGAAACAGTAAAACTAGGAAAACGGCTTATGCAAAGCGGAAAGTTTACATACTTTAGGGTACTGTTAACGAGGTAGACATACATACTTTAGTTAGACAGTTTTTGACAATGATATGAGGCGTTCTATTGCAAATACATACCTGTAACAAAACAATAACGTATTAATATTTTGCTGGAAACTCATTATGTTTAGTTACTTATAAGTAATTAGCACCAAGTAGTGATATACATGGATATCTCAACAAACAAATAAAGCACCATATTGATAACTAAGCCTTGCCTAAGTTAGCTGTAATGACACTAATGACTCGTTTACAATGATTATAAAACCCTGCGTCACCTTTGCGGACACTATAGCTTCCTTTTTAAGTATCATGATTTCATGAGTCATGACCATGATATTTCTCTGTTTTGTCATGACTTTACGCAAACACTAATTTGACATTATACCGAATGTATTTCCTTTTCGGCAGAAAGTTCAAATTTTATTTACATATTTTTGTGAGGTTGATCCTATTCCTTAAATTATAGGACGTGTCTTATTTTTTTAGGATCCAAGATGTGGATTTCTACGACCTAAGTATTAGTCTTGACTATACATATATGATGTCGTATCGCGTATTTGTGTTTTAGCTTTATCATAATATTACGTTTATTTGTCGGTATGCTTAAGAAATCAGTCGCATTTCCTTGTTGGTCAAGAATAAACATCCATTGCAAAACAAACATGGACAGTTGCAGCTGCAAAACATTATTACTAGATGCCAATTCGAACTTACATTTTCATACCTATATCATGTCATTTTGTTATCATTCACCCGTGAGTCTCTCTAATAAACTGTACGAAAATATACGAACAAAATGGATGCGCGAATGATAACAAAATTAAATCCAAATTTTAGGTTGGAATGGGTCACATACAGTCAGCATCAAAACTTGCTAAGCGGGCGAGGTGTTCAAAATGACCGTGACACGCTCTTATTATCTTAACAATAAAGTCTCGTTAAGATCATTTTGGTCACCTAACCCGCTTAGCAACTTCTGCTGTTGACTGTACGGTGTTGATCGATTAGTCACTATATTCGCTTCATTGCTGAGGCTATGGATATTTAATAACTACTAAATTAAAGATTCATATTAGGCTCATAGCATTTCCAGCAATCCTGACCGAAATACGGAACTACGAGTATCTGTTATTGTAGGTAACATATATTTTTGTTCTAGTACATAAGATATTAAATACGACTCACAATACGATAATACACAATATTACGATTGAATAAGATTCTTTTTTCATCTTCCTTTCTATACAGATTGTCGTAAATAGCTATTAGGGTTCATGCATGTGTTAAATTAGTCTTTACGTTTAGGTTGCTATTTTTACTTTTGTATATCATGTTTTACTTTGTGCTCACATATTATGTCAAATGAATTGCGTGGAATGTTTTATATCTAGTTATAAGTCTAGGATTCATGCTCCTTTCATACGTGCTTAATATTGTATCTATTTATAAGTCTAGGATTCGTGCTCCTTTCATACGTGCTTATAATTAACGAGATTGACAGAAATAAATAAAACTCACTCTGCATATAATGCCCACTAGTTCAGAGATACAAATCGCCCGGCCATTCCTATATAAACCCGCGCCATTTGTAGCATATTCAGAGAACTCAGAGAGCTTAACTCTATCACTTACCTGAACACTCTCCAGTAAATAAACTCAGATATATGTGTTTTTATTTCACACAACACATATTCCGGTAAATGGAGGTATAGCGGACTTCGAGACAGCACGACGGCCAGCGCGTTCCAGCGGCGAGTTTCTACGCTTCACCCAACGAACCCCTCATCACGAAAAGTTACAGTCTACACTCCACAGTTTGGTCCTTTTGAAGCCGGACGAAGATAGAAAAACGTACGCGCTGAGTTTCAAGCGACATAGCTTAACTCAGAATCAAGATAGAAAAACGTACGCGCTGAGTTTCAAGCGACATAGCTTAACTCAGACATCAAGAAAGAAACACGTACGCGCTGAGTTTCAAGCGACATTGCTTAACTCAGACGGCAAGAAAGAAACAAGTACGCGCTGAGTTTTAAGCGACATTGCTTGACTCAGACGGCAAGACAGAATAAAGAACGCGCTGGGCCTAGAGGTTCGCTTCGGTTCAGACCCAACCCCAATACCTTTCCGTAACCCATTTACCGGCTTGCCGGTCGGACCGTGCAGCGTGTAGGTCGTCCTCCGCTCACGTGTCCTGGCAACTTTCGTTGCATGTGTCACATGGTTGATACCCACACACTGCTTTCGAACGTTCTAGGCATAGCACTTTGCCATTGCGGGAGATTCAGTGCCACGAGGGATCCACGCTACGCTTAGGGCACTGACGTTGCGCTCAGTAACGGTCAGTCATAGATATAGGCAGGTCAAGTTAGGGACCCCCGCGTGTGTTAAGTGAAGTGAAGTGGTTCCAGCCAGAAAGATGTCCGAAAAGGAAGCAAGGAGCCTACGACCACGCACCAAGGGCCCGCCTGCGCCCTCACCGAACATGGACACCCCTACCCCCTCGTCCGGTAAGACTACGTCCGGCGAGACAAATACGTGGAGCAAGGGCACCAGTGGCAACCCGAATACTACCGGTGGAAACGGGTCGGTACACTCGGAAACGTTAGATGCCACGGTAGTAAATCGTAATAGATTAGGTACGCTAGTGAATAAAGACATCGATGCGCCGCCATCGCCGTCGCGGGCGCCGTCTAATCGCGATTCGCATAGGAGTCGCAAATCGGTTAGGGAACGCGATAATCAATTGGCCGTGCTAATGGCCGAGCTCGAGGTTCGTAAAGCCCGTCTAGCCGTTGCTAAGACAGAGTCCGACACTGCAAATGTACGGCTGCAGATTGCGCAATTGAAGGCGCAGTCTGTCGGCAGCAGTGACGCGACCGTCGAAGCTACTAAGACAAAGTCCGACACTGCAAATTTACGGCTGCAGGTTGCGCAACTGAAGGCGCAGTCTGTCGGCAGCACTGACGTGACCGTCGAAGAACGGACTAGAAGTTGGGTAGAACGACAAGCTAGGTTACAGCACGAGATCGCAAAGGAAAACGTTAAAATCCCGCCGCCGAAAGAGACCGCGCAAACGCAACCGCCGCCGCGTGCAGCCGTCGATCGGGCTAGCAGACCACCCCCGCGCATTGTAGAGGTACCGCACGGTACCTACGCGCCAATGTACCATAAACCGCCGGAATTGCCTACATTCGGCGGAGATATCACCGAGTGGATATCATTTAGGGCAGAGTTCGAAGATACGTCGCCCATGTTTAGTGCCGTCAATAACGTCAGTCGGATTAGGCGCGCACTTAAGGGCGAAGCTCGGACGGCCGTAAAATCATTACACGGTTCAGGATCCGTACGAGATAATGGAAGCGCTGGAACGGCAGTTCGGCGACCCTGAGGAGATTGTTCTTACGGAAATTCATAACGTTAAACGCATGCCGCGTTTATCCGAAGACAATTCTAATATAACCTCATTCGCCGCGCATGTAGCGAATGCCGTCGCCACCATTAGATCCTTGCGTCAAGAGAAATACTTGCACGCGCCTGAGCTCGTGAATAAAATCGTGGATAAGTTGAATCTGATAGTGCGCTATGAATGGGCCAAATACAGGCAGTCTAACGTAGAATCACCCGGGTTAGTTGCGATTTCCGAGTTTCTTAACGAAATTAGCACTGCGGCTAAGCGCATAAACCGACATAAGCCGTCTAACAGGTCACGGAATGCAGTGAACGCGGTTTCCTCTGTGCGCGAACCGAGCAAATCGAGCCAAGCTCTCTCTGGGTCGCGCGCCCCCGCGTTCTACCGTGACACGTCTGACGAATCATGGAGTGCAGTGAGTGCGGTTTCCTCTGTGCGCGAACCTAGAAGATCGAGCCAAGCTCTCTCTGGGTCTCGCGCCCCCGCATTCTACCGTGATGCGTCTAGTAGATCGCGAAGTGAACGAAGCGCGGTTTCCTCTGTGCGCGAGCCCAGTCGATCGAGCAGCGCTCTCACTGGGTCCCGCGCCCCCGCGTCCTTTCGCGACTATAGTTCGGATTCGGAGTCAGATTCCCACGAATCATACACACGTGATACGGGAAATAGATCGCGTTTTAATAAATCGACCGTAGCTCAAGTAAAGCACCGCGATAGTAATTTAAAGAAAAAGCCAGCGTCAACCAGAGCTCAGCCCAGGCAGCAGACATCGTCTGTCTCTGTCTCGCGCGATGCGTGCGCCATATGTAAGAACGGCAAAGAACACAAAGTTAGTGAGTGTTCGAAATTTCTAGCCGCGACTATATCTGAGCGATGGGACTTGGCAAAGGGTGCTAAATTGTGCTGTAGATGTTTAGGCGCGAGTCACCCTAAGCCTTATGGGTGCCAATATGTCGCGTGTGGCATGAATCAGTGCGAAGCCGGACATAATAAACTATTACACGGTCGAAACGCGGCCGCGTCCGCGAGCGGTAATAGAGTCCCGGCAGCACCTGCAGTACTCAATGTTAGACTGCCGCAGACGTGTCACAAAGTCATGCCTCTAGAGGTGTCGGAACCGTTAGGTACCGTCCAAACCCTCGCGCCACTTGACGAAGGCGCGACAATGACTTTGACGCTACACGGAACTGCGGACAGAATCGCGCCCGCGGTACAATTGGTTGGGCACGCAAAGCCTAATACCGCGGACGACGAGGCCTTACAACTTGTGAAACGGCATTCTGAGGTAGAATCATTAGGCGTTTCGCAAAAGTTGCCTCGGGTCGACCCCGACCAACGTGCGCTAGATTTACTAGAAGCCACCTGCGAAAAGATACCGGGGGAGCAAAGGTATCGCTCGGGCTTACTTTGGCGGTCAAATGACGAGAAACTCCCCAATAACCAAGCGCAAGCATTGCAACGGCCGTACAGTCTAGAACGAAAGCTAGACCACGATGCGAAACTTAAAGCCGAATATGCAAAGTGTATGTTGCTTGACAAAGGTTACGCGGAGAAAATAGACTCGCCACCGCCCCCCGAGGCACCCCGGACGTGGCCTCTGGCGCATTTCCCAACTTTTCACCCGCAACGCGGCAAAATGCGATTAGTTTGGGACACGGCCGCCACAGCTTGCGAACGTTCGCTTAACAGCGCGCTGTTGGCTGGCCCCGACCTGTTAAAGTCACTTTTTGGCGTATTAATGCGCTTCCGCGAAAGTAAAATCGCGGTGTTAGCCGACGTCAAACAGATGTTTTTACAGATCGAAATAATAGAGCAAGATCGCGATATGTTGCGTTTCGTTTGGCGGACAGGGATCGATTGGGACAGGCCTATATCCGTCTCACTCGCACCCGCGTGGCGATCGTTCATTGATAATGTACGGTTAGTTCGCGCCACCGCTGGTAGTCTGGTTGCCGCCGAGGTTTTCAAAGCCGTATTGCTCGCTAAGAAAACGTAAAGAAACTGCATGAAGGTGACGTAGTAACGAGGAACGTGGCCCAGAGGCGTAATCGCCCAGCTATATCCTGGCCTGGATGGCCATTGTTCGCACACGCGCAGGTGACGTCCGCCGCCCAGTTTCTAGACTCATCCCCATTTACTCCGCGCATGAAGACGGTGTTAACACACGTGGGGGAGACTGTCGTAAATAGCTATTAGGGTTCATGCATGTGTTAAATTAGTCTTTACGTTTAGGTTGCTATTTTTACTTTTGTATATCATGTTTTACTTTGTGCTCACATATTATGTCAAATGAATTGCGTGGAATGTTTTATATCTAGTTATAAGTCTAGGATTCATGCTCCTTTCATACGTGCTTAATATTGTATCTATTTATAAGTCTAGGATTCGTGCTCCTTTCATACGTGCTTATAATTAACGAGATTGACAGAAATAAATAAAACTCACTCTGCATATAATGCCCACTAGTTCAGAGATACAAATCGCCCGGCCATTCCTATATAAACCCGCGCCATTTGTAGCATATTCAGAGAACTCAGAGAGCTTAACTCTATCACTTACCTGAACACTCTCCAGTAAATAAACTCAGATATATGTGTTTTTATTTCACACAACACATATTCCGGTAAATGGAGGTATAGCGGACTTCGAGACAGCACGACGGCCAGCGCGTTCCAGCGGCGAGTTTCTACGCTTCACCCAACGAACCCCTCATCACGAAAAGTTACAGTCTACACTCCACACCGATATCGTTTCCATAACAAGGTGAGGGGTACATCCGCTCGGTGTACCCCATGCATACATCTCTACCTACCTACCAACTACCTTGAAGGGATGGGGAATGTTTCCCAAATGTTCATCAACTAATTTACCAACTAAATGGTAAATATTTCTGGAAGGAAAATCTTTCAGTCCGAGAAATCTTTGCCTCAAGAAAAACAAGAAACAGAAATATTAAAAAGAATGTAGGTATCCTCACTGAAACAAGATATCAATAGCGTGATTAAGTAGGAACAGCGCCATCTATTAGTCATAAGTGGCTTTAAAACTCATTACGCTAAACATAACGTTTTAAACAAGCACAGCACACCACGTGCAAACGCATCAATATGCCGCAGGCGTTATCGGAAACAGTCATTAAGGAAACAGTCACTCGTGGCGGGAATCCAAATGACATACTCTCGATTGGGTAATCTGAAGTAGGTTCTGTGGCATATCGATTAGATATTGGAAAGCAGTGCGGTGCTAGGGATTTCTGATCACGTTTGTAATTAAGTAAAGTTTATCTCAGTTTACAAAAGAAAAACATAAAATTTGAACATTTGCAAGAGCACCATTTACATCATTAATACATTTTTGAGTGTTGCGCCAAGAATAATTCCTTGCGGCAAACCGAGTTAAAATTATGAATGTACCAGTTGAGGTGGTATATTGGTATCAGATACACAGTAAGAGTTAATAATTTAGTAGCGTCACCCCATCATGAGGAAGCAATAAATTTAAAATAGTTAGACGGACAAAAACAGCAGGCTAAAATAAATAACAATAAGTTCAAGCGAAACCATAGAAACAAGTGCAAGGGTAATTTATAGTTTCGAAGAAACTACACAATAAACTACGCAATACAACGTTTAAACTAGCTTTCACTGGGAGCAATAAAGGGCCGTCACTGTACACAACGGTAAACTAATCTAGAACCACAACACATGACCCTAAGGTCTACAATACGATACGCAGCGGTATCTACTTTGGTCAATTCTAATGTTTCAGTGAACATGTGCGAAACAACCCCTGGCCTGCGCTTGCGTCGCCTACGAGACACTTGACATTCTTATGCGGGCGCGAGATAGAGCAACGCTGGCTCCATGTGCGGGAGGAAGACAACAAAACACTCCTGAGCGAGCAACTTCGGTGACGGGACGTCGCGACAAACGGGGTGTGCAGACACTTGTAGCGAGAATGTATTTTATTCACTGCTAATAAAGTCGACCCTAGCTTAAGTAAAGATGTTGATATTTTGTAAGGGTTTCGCTGGGGATGAGATGGGACGAGATGAGGGACATTGAGATTCCAGACACCAAAGAGGACGGCGCGACCATTAGATTTGCTCTTGCTATGAAATATCGCCAAGTGTTATCTAACTTTGTAAAGTAAATTATATTTAATTCTGTATAAAATCAGATCTAGAATCAGTGGTTCCGGTTGGGCAGTATAATCCAGTTAAGTACCTAACATTAGGCCAAGAGTTAATAATGCTATCTATAGCCTGCCAAACTATATTACGAGTATTTAAAGGTGACATTCTGTAATTATATATAATGAGTTCGACTCTCATTATTGTTACATAATAAATATGGATAATTACATTTATAGAATCAGGGATTCAAGTTCCAACAGATAATTGTATGTATTTAAATGAATTGTCGATGGAAATATGTACTGATATTGTATTATACAATTGAGTATTACAGACTAATCTTAACATGTAGTCAAGGGTTAATAATGTCACATTACCCCGATATCTGTTAGCTATATTGCAAGAATTAGAAGGCGAATTCTATAATTATATACAATGAGTTCGACTCTCATTATTGTTAATACATATGGTTAAATACATCTATAGAGTCAGGGATTCAAGTTCCCGCAGATAATTTAATGTGAACGAATTGTCAATGGAAATATGTACTGATATTGTATTATGCAGTTGAGTATTACAGACTAATTTTAACATGTGCATGTTAAACCGTCATCCGCAATTATGCTGTGTATACTGTTTTGGAAATTTCGAGTAGATTGTTAATTGTTATTGTTAGACAACTAAAACTTGTAAGCACCAATGTATCTAGACATTACAATTTTGATTATTAAGGGTCGAGCCAAGGTTTTCCTGGGTTTTTCCTGGTTCGACGAGTTTACATACATATTGTTCCCAGGATGGTATGTGCGTTAGTTATTGTCATTGTTTAAAGACTTCATCAAATTCTGGTAATAGTTCGAGCAATAAAAGGCATAGGTTGCACTTCACATTTGTATTACCACAGTGTAAATATTACTTATGGAGTTTAGATCCAAACACAAATAATTAACTTCTAGGCACCTAATGCCTTATATAACTTTTCATAGGAACGCACTATACCATACAAATTTGCGATAATAAATTCAAGTATATAAATCGCCATGCGCATTTTCCTTACAAACACCCCAAAGTAGTTCAGACCGTTTATATGACAGTAATTGCATCTAGTTTCTCTCTCTATGATCCAACGATTTGGAATGGTACATTTAATCAACCCCCAAATACCATCTCACAGTACTACTTGTACTATTTGCTTCTATATTTTGTTAGTGTCAATCAATGTGGATTAGTTCAGTACCTTTTAGACAAGCTTAATCAATTAGTCGCATTTCTTCAGCCTTGTTGTCTGTTGACGTATTCTACAGTTACTGACAAAATTAGATTTTCAGAATAGTCTGACAATCTTCGTACTTACTGGATATGTGTACGCCAGTAATGTAGCAGTAAGTAGGTTGGCGGATAACGGCTAAGGGCAAATGTCGACGCTTCTCATATAAAACCTATTTAGTTATTAAGGCTAAACGGTGCTTGCGGCGATCTCTAACGACGGTTTAAATCACCCGGTTTTTAGGACAGGTTAATTGCTGTCTTGCTGATAACATCAAGATAGTCATAGATATATCAGTAAAAAATATGGGACTACTTTACGAAAACTAACCATGCCGTAAACTCATGCATGCTCTTGTTTGTGATAATTCAGGTCCTTGTATACCAAACACAAAGCATATCTTTTTATAGAGACAGTTAGCCAAGTTTATTAATTTTAGGCTTAATTTTTTTTTTGAGAAAAGATCGCTTGTGGTGAACATTTTTAGTTTGCATCGTCTCATATCAATTCAATTAATACAATTGCACGTAAATCTATAAAAATTACACCCCCACACGCTATGCCTAATGCGTAACTGCCTTTAACAACCAGCGGAACACGACCGCCACAGACCTGAGGTAAAACGCACGGTGCCCAGAAATAGGATATCCACGCAAATCGGCAGGGCTTCACGGCCGTGAGGGAAGCCCCACGACGAATTAATGCGGCGGCTTAGACGGTGGAATCAAGAGCGCCCTTGATGCCGGACAATCTACATCAACGTTTACTGTTAGGGTCTTCTTCTTTTACAACTCATTAGAAGAACTGACTTGCAAGCTAGACCAAACTTTGGCGATTTGCTAATTCTTACTAATAGCAGTAACCTGCCTGCTAAAGTCAAAGCAACTTTGGTAATTGCAGCTTTTTAAGTGCATAGTGCGGTTAATCCATCAGCTTGCGGAAGAGTACAATTAATTCGACAAGGGCGAATTTATTACCGAGGTATTTTGTATTACTGTCCCTAAAAGCCTTTCGTATAGCTTTTAGATAATTGGCACTAATTTACAAATTTTCATTACTTATTTCGCCACCCTCATGATTTGTTCTACAAAGTTGATTTGGAACTACAACCAGCTCGTGAAATAAATAAGATCTTCCTATCTGGCAGTGCTATAAAATACCTTCGGAAACTTTGTTATAGTCCTAGACACTTGTCCAGTTTTTAAGTTTTACAAATTAAATTCTTACGCCGTTTTTTCCACTTAAATCACCTGTTTAATAGTTCTGTTCTACCTCATATGTCACAGGAGTTGTTTCAATCCTCTTGACCTCATTATCTGATCGATAAGTAATCTAATATTCGGAAATCACACTAAACAGTCCTACTATTACGAGTATATTACAATTACAGCTTACAACGTTATATTACATGGTATTATCGAGTTCGAATTGCTTCGTTGCTATTTACATTACAGAGCAATACCCACTCCAATTTGTCTCCATGGCAAAGAACATTGACTTTGATGTTGTCCTTGTATATTCATAATTTGGATTTATCGTTATCAATAAATAAGACCTTGAACCTGTGAATACATAACACTGAATGTTTTTTGAATGAGCTACTTAAGAGTTTATGTTTATTATATTTCGTATCGTATTGTTTTTATGGTGATGTGGATTGAGATATAATCTGCAAAATGCATCATACATATGTATACTACTTCTCATAGATACAATACAACCTACCTACGTACCTAACTTATGGCTTGAAAGAAATGAAAATTATAATTATTTTTATATTAGCTCTATCGCTTGTACCTACCTGGAGCGGTAATATGAAAATTTCAACATGGCTCTTAACAGTCTTAACGCATCTCGTCCGCAGGTACTTGTATATTAGGGGCAGTGTATTAAAAATAGTAGTGTGGGTACAAAATTTCCCTCTATGCTTTCTGGAACATAAAAAAAACTATTTGAGATTATAAACAGCGTCAACTCTCCTAGTTATCCAAAGGTTACCTCTATTGCCGTTAAATTAGCAATGACCTTAATGCACGATCTATTCATTAGTTCCACATTAACGCTTCTAGCTCTTATCGAGTAGCTTTAGAGGCGGAATTTGCTTAACAGGTTCAAACTAGGGGTGTTATTCCGGTCGTCTAGTGAGCCCTGCCCATCAGTCCAACGGTCAGTTATCAAGTATAAGTTTTTTTAAATATTTATATGAACCTAGAGTGCCATGTCGTACTGGCAAAGAGCTCCCTCCTCTCTTCCATGTGACCCGGTATTAACCTATCTCACACCATTAGCACCTATCAGGCACCTGCCGAGGTTCGATTCCAGCCTTGGGCACTGGAGGCTTTGGTTGGTTTTTTGGTAGTGCTTGTATGACATTTATTTTTATATCTCACACCAATCCTGATCTAAGGTGTCGCTCTCGAGGTTGGTACCAGATTTGATTTTGTGGGACATAATTGCTTATTTTGTCTTGCCCAATTAGCCCACTTAGTGGCTAATAAGCGTTCCCATGTACTCGTATCACCTCGCTATAACGGTACCACAAAGAGTAGCAGGTTTCGGGTTACCGTTGCACTGGTTACATGTAATCACAGTGACACTGGTATATCTGAACAAACTAAGAGGCGAGTTTATATCACTATCTTTATCATTCGTGCTACGACCACGTAAGCATGAATGAACAGTCTTATAAACCTGGTCGCAAGTTTAGTTTGCGGATAGTATAGACCTGTCTGCAGCAGGAAATATATCAGCTTGCTGAAACGGTTTCATAAAGGGATGCACCTCACGAACTACCGACCCACATCCACTGAGCGGAATGATTCTACTTGTTACTTGAGATCACGGAGACACTGGGTATACTGAACGTTGGACTCGTACCACAGGAATACAGCTCGCTGTAACGGTATCACAAAGCGGTGCAATTCACGGGCCACTGGCCACGATCCGCTGCACTGCATCTGTTTCTACTTGTTACTTGATACCGTGGACTAATTTATGGAACTGGTCACGTGGAAATTACAGTGTTAGGTTTAACGTGGCGTTGGCAAATCTGTTTTAAATTTCATCTTGAAATAGGTAAATGAGGTACGGCGGGATTTCACCTCGCTCAAATTACCTTGCTGCCTACGCTTAAATGCCCGTATTTTGAATTTTCATTAAAGAATAAACTCCAACAAAATTAGCCACTTCTTACTTTGCTCGAGCATCGTGTTCCTGCTGATGAAAGGTTTTGAAAACGTCATAAATTTGACACAACATTTGTCTCAATTTTGTAAATGGGATAAGACTACCTATGTACCTATTTCGCTAGCGTCACCATTATATGTATTAGTCCAAGATACGGAATAATGGCTATAATTATAAAATCAGCCCCTTCGAATGTTGACTCTTTTTTCACGTAAATTAAAATAGGTACACGTCTATGGGCATTAAGAGTGTAGGATTATGTTGTGATAAAGTTGCACGACCGTTAGGCCGATCGATCACCCGAATGCATTAGCATGTCCGGTCCTGTCGTCCGATAAGTTGGACAGCGACGTCCCGGATTTAGCCCGACAGGACCGGAGCTGGAGTGGCATTTCAGTAATGCTGGCGCTGATATAGATGACTAACGACGTATTGGTGTAAATGAGTCATGCTTCATTAGCATTAGTCCTTCCACTGCGGGGTTGCGAACTGCATCGCAGCCATAATTGTGTGTTTTTAGTTTTAAGGTATATTTTATAATAATATGTACTTATGCTAGTTTTAAGGTATATCTAATGGGCCAATAGTTGCCTGAAAATAAATATTTTCATTAGTTTAATACGCCTTCTTTGATGTATTGGGTTAAAGTACACCCGAATATGTTTTGAATACGAAAAGAAATAAATTCTAAAACTGTAAATAACCTGTCGCAACTGGTTTTAAGTACTTACCTATATAATAATGCCGTTTTAATGGTTTCAGATATTTACGGTGATACCCATTTAAGTCGCTTTGTTGAGAATATTCAACAATTTCCAGGCTATACGCTAGGCTAGAAGCTTTAACTTAACTCTCTCTAGTCAGTACGTAAATCCTAAGCTACATTTAAGCTCACGGGAGCGTGTCCTATCTCGGCCGTGTGGAATGGCGATGGTGTCTGAAAGCTATACGTTTATCTTAATAAACTGCACTTTACGACGTTGAAGAACGTACGGCAGGCAAATTTAAACGGAACCTGTGTTCTATGTGGGTATGTGTTATATGTGTGTTCTGTGTTCTATGTTTGAACCGGGCAGGCAACAGACCTGAAAGGCATGGCATCTATGTATATGCCTATTACATATTCATTCCAGCAGATGGCTGCCTTCTGCTCTTTGCAACTTTTTAGCAAAGCTCTGGTAGGTTATAAATACATATTATGACAGAACACAACGCTGTAGCGCAATTCGTTGCAAGGTTTTAGTGAATTATTTTTTGACATACACTTTTGAATTGCAGCGTAAGTTTAAAATATGACAACGTACGGGTAACTCCATAAACTGACGGAAGGCATTATTTAAATTGAAAAGCCCGCAAATGCAGGCAACGTCACCAGCGAATTGCAAATGGCATCCACTAATGGACATACATATTTACAGCGTAATTGCATAATGTAGGGGCCGGACAGTAACCTATCTCGGAACATTCAGAAATTCATATTCGACACAATAAATTTTAATCTCTACTAGCTTGGCTACCTTTGTAGCGCGTATTATCATTCATAATTTTGCTCGCAACCTTGCTTGAACCAAACTTGAAATAAATGCGCCTTGTCCAGGGTTTGTAATCCGGACTGAAAAACAATTTGTTAGTAGAATAAGTTTTTGGCAAAAAAATCATTTATGGTAAGTACAAGCTTTTTATCGCCGACTGTACTTTTACGACAGACAACTAATACTCATCGAGACAATTCTAAAAACCCCTAACACAATTAGATTGCGTTGTTTCATCACTGAATTCCTATGGCCACCTGCTGCCTCCATCATCAGATCAGCTCGATGGTACCATAATATTGCATTGTCATCCGATTTATACATGCATGCAAAATTTCAGCTCAATCGAAAACCGGGAAGTGGATCAAATTTAACTTGCAAGATTTGATTACAGACCGACAGACAGACAATGGACAGGTGAAACTACCTAAATAAAAGCTTGTAAAAGGGCGCGAAATTAAAATTGGGGCGATAACATTTTTTTAATTTGCCAATGTTTTAAAAATATATGTATACGATCTTATTGTTAGTGTTTTAAAATAGGCGTGTAAATTGTAAAGAAGTTTGTGAAAATCGACTGTACACCGTTGTTTGAAGATAGACTACTCTCAACTACTCTGTAAACTTGCTCTGGTAATAGGGCTGCCAATTAATGCTGCACACGTCTGTGATTGGCCGCTAGGGCTGCCGGCGAATTTCCATTGCATATTATATTATAATGGTAACTTGATTGCAGACGTTTCCAGCAAATTTAACTTGATTTTGCGACGACGATATTAATAATGTGTGGTAATTAATATTAAAACGGTATTATAGCGGAAACTGATTTTAGTTAACTGTATAATTAATTAGGCAGGTAATAAAATGACGTACATACCTAATGATAATTGTCACTTTTAACCTTTATAGAACTGCACTAATTGATTTATATTATTAGCACGGTAATATCGTCAGACATTATACATGAGAACATCCGGGAATACGAAAGCATATTACCTATTTGTGCACGCTGAAACGGACACCTTCACTAACACTCGAGCAATAAATGCGAAAGTAACTCGTCTGCCTGTTACCTCTTCACGCTGAGCTAGTTTGAGGCCTGGGGTAGGACAGAAATGACAGAACAAGGTTTATTCCACGCAGACGAAGTCGCGGGCAGAAGCTAGTTTATAATAAACTTATGGAAAGATGATTGACTTCGAGTTCCCTTATAATGCAACCACACACACAGTCCACAGCAGAAGTTGCTAAGCGGGCGAGGTGTTCAAATTTACCTTGGCACGCTCAAGGCTTGTAACTTGTAATACAAGTCCCTTCCTAACAAAAGCTGTCAAAAAGTGACATCCGCTTGTATTACAAGTTACAAACTTTTGAGAACCGGACACCTGGCCCGCTTAGCAACTTCTGCTGCTGACTGTACACTGCACACTCCAGTTTTAAATGCGCCATCTCTATTCACAGACGTCACTATACATATAAAGCCCGTTAATCTCCGAGACCGGGTCAGGCATTCAGCTCGGGATGTCTTTAGGAATAAAACATGCTCTATGATTCGGTTATTAACCTCTAGTCTAGTGACTAATCACTAGACTAGAGGTTAGTAACCCAACCATAGATTAAGTATAGGGGACGTAAGATACTTTATTAATTTTATTATAAACAATGATTACTTATGAGTTTAACGGTATCGTCTTGGGTCGTCCCATTCGTTTTTCGTCAAGTTCTTAAATTAGTCTTATTCTGCTTTCGTCACTCATTCTACATTGAAAACCACCGACGATTGTGACGAATGTAGCATGAGTGACGAAAGCAGAATAGGACTAATTTAAAAACTTGACGAAAAACGAATGCGACGATCCAAGACGATACCAGTTTAACGGTCAAAGGGTTATTACGAATACGAAAAACTAAATTTGAAAGTTGTCTATGTCTCTTCGTTAGATCGCTCGATCAGCTCGATTAATACCCATAGGGGCTATAAGGGCCACTTGCACCATCCCACTAACCCGGGGTTAACCGGTTAAACCGGTAAACCCAAAAATAGTAAATGACCACCAAAATTAAAACTCCATTTTAATGTAAAATTATAACCAAATTTTTAAATCTTGCTATCCTATTAAAGCAAAGCAAAATTTTCTAGTAGCATTTCGTTTCTGTATGGGTTGCAGTTCAAACCTAACCTAACCCACTTTTCTAGTAACATTTCGTTTCTGTAAGGTTCGCAGTTCAAACCTAACCTAACCCACTTTTCTAGTAGCATTTCTTATCTGGAAGGGTCGCAGTTCAAATCTAACCTAACCCACTTTTCAAGTAGAATTTCGTTTCTGTGTGGGTCGGAGTTCAAACCTAACCTAACCCACTTTTCTAGTAGCATTTCGTTTCTGTAAGGGTCACAGTTCAAACCTAACCTAACCCACTTTTCTAGTAGCATTTCGTTTCTGTAAGGGTCGCAGTTCAAACCTAACCTAACCCACTTTTCTAGTAGCATTTCTTTTCTGTAAGGGTCGCAGTTCAAACCTAACCCAACCCACTTTTCTAGTAGCAATTCGTTCTGTAAGGGTCGCGGGTCGCAGTGTTAACCTAGCCCACTTAACTGATAGCAGTACAAACCTAACCTAACCTACTTTTCTAGTAGCATTTCAGTATGCCTACCTAAGGTATGCGGTGCGGGGTACGGGGGTTGAGCGGGAGGGGCTAGTAATTTTGGCATCATTTTACTTTATTTGGTAATATGTATAAATTTTTTGGTATCATAGTGGTTTATTTAGGTGAAAATATCGCATTTATTTGGTCTTCAAGATTTGGTGATCATTAATGATTTTTGGTAATCATTCAATATATTTGGTATTCGAATACAATTTGAAGTGCAGTCGTTATTAAAATGGTGGTACTTTTGTAATTTTAGGCCTTATTTTTTTGGTGTTCAGTAATTTTTTTTGGTAAGCATGATTTTTTTATTTAGGGTACCAAAGTATTTTTTGGTGGTCATTATATTTGTAGCCATTCTAGAATATACCTACTTTGAGTCAGTGGGAGGAATTGGGTCAGTTCCTCCCACAGACTCTTACTATAGTGAGTCTTTCTCCATTTCTATGCCACTTAGTGCCACTTGCACCATCCCACTAACCCGGGGTTAACCGGTTAAACCGTTAACCCAGTGTAAAATTGTACTGGTAACCATGGTAACTCCAGGTTTAACCGGTTAACCCCGGGTTAGTGGGATGGTGCAAGTGGCCCTTATAGCCCCTATGGGTATTAATCGAGCTGATCGAGCGATCTAACGAAGAGACATAGACAACTTTCAAATTTAGTTTTTCGTATTCGTAATAACCCTTTGACCGTTAAACTGGTATCGTCTTGGATCGTCGCATTCGTTTTTCGTCAAGTTTTTAAATTAGTCCTATTCTGCTTTCGTCACTCATGCTACATTCGTCACAATCGTCGGTGGTTTTCAATGTAGAATGAGTGACGAAAGCAGAATAAGACTAATTTAAAAACTTGACGAAAAACGAATGCGACGATCCAAGACGATACCAGTTTAACGGTCAAAGGGTTATTACGAATACGAAAAACTAAATTTGAAAGTTGTCTATGTCTCTTCGTTAGATCGCTCGATCAGCTCGATTAATACCCATAGGGGCTATAAGGGCCACTTGCACCATCCCACTAACCCGGGGTTAACCGGTTAAACCTGGAGTTACCATGGTTACCAGTACAATTTTACACTGGGTTAACGGTTTAACCGGTTAACCCCGGGTTAGTGGGATGGTGCAAGTGGCACTAAGTGGCATAGAAATGGAGAAAGACTCACTATAGTAAGAGTCTGTGGGAGGAACTGACCCAATTCCTCCCACTGACTCAAAGTAGGTATATTCTAGAATGGCTACAAATATAATGACCACCAAAAAATACTTTGGTACCCTAAATAAAAAAATCATGCTTACCAAAAAAAATTACTGAACACCAAAAAAATAAGGCCTAAAATTACAAAAGTACCACCATTTTAATAACGACTGCACTTCAAATTGTATTCGAATACCAAATATATTGAATGATTACCAAAAATCATTAATGATCACCAAATCTTGAAGACCAAATAAATGCGATATTTTCACCTAAATAAACCACTATGATACCAAAAAATTTATACATATTACCAAATAAAGTAAAATGATGCCAAAATTACTAGCCCCTCCCGCTCAACCCCCGTACCCCGCACCGCATACCTTAGGTAGGCATACTGAAATGCTACTAGAAAAGTAGGTTAGGTTAGGTTTGTACTGCTATCAGTTAAGTGGGCTAGGTTAACACTGCGACCCGCGACCCTTACAGAACGAATTGCTACTAGAAAAGTGGGTTGGGTTAGGTTTGAACTGCGACCCTTACAGAAAAGAAATGCTACTAGAAAAGTGGGTTAGGTTAGGTTTGAACTGCGACCCTTACAGAAACGAAATGCTACTAGAAAAGTGGGTTAGGTTAGGTTTGAACTGTGACCCTTACAGAAACGAAATGCTACTAGAAAAGTGGGTTAGGTTAGGTTTGAACTCCGACCCACACAGAAACGAAATTCTACTTGAAAAGTGGGTTAGGTTAGATTTGAACTGCGACCCTTCCAGATAAGAAATGCTACTAGAAAAGTGGGTTAGGTTAGGTTTGAACTGCGAACCTTACAGAAACGAAATGTTACTAGAAAAGTGGGTTAGGTTAGGTTTGAACTGCAACCCATACAGAAACGAAATGCTACTAGAAAATTTTGCTTTGCTTTAATAGGATAGCAAGATTTAAAAATTTGGTTATAATTTTACATTAAAATGGAGTTTTAATTTTGGTGGTCATTTACTATTTTTGGGTTTACAATGATTATTTTGGTGTCATTTTATTTAATAGGATAGCACGATGTAAAAATTTGGTTATCAATTGACATTAAATTGGGGTTTGAAATTTGGTAATTATTTACAATGTTTGGGTTGATAATGATTAATTTGGTGTCATTTCCTTTAATAGGATAGTAAAATGTAATAAAATTGGTAATCATTTCACATTAAAATGGTGTTATAATTTTGGTGATCATTCATTATTTTAGGGTGGTAAAGTAGATTTTTTTGGTATTAAATTTTATTAAATCTGGTGATCAGTTAAATAGCAGCCTTCTAGAATGGATAAAATTTTTAAGGCGAAGGCGGTAAATATAATTTCCGCCTGTCAGAAAGACATGTATCGATCGGCAAATTTCCCTGACTGCGCGCTTTTTCACCACAACCATAAAAATAAGAAAGATATTGGGAAGTTTAGGTACCTCACCTCAACCTACTACTGACACAAATATTTTATTTATTTAGTAGGAAAGCCGGAGCCAATTTAGCTTTCCTTTTTTTCATGAGTTCTTTACTACGGAAGAACTCATGGCTCCTCTACACCATGGGCCTTGGGCCAACGCCGCCGGCCACTCGAAGGGACGCATTTATGCGTTAGAAGGAGCAAGTGATATTCTACCGCATGGCTGCGTCCCTTGGAGAGTGGCCGTCGTTGGCCCATCGTGTAGAGGAGCCATCAGATGGCTGAAAACTAAGCAATCTGATGCTCCGTCACTGATAGGTAGGTACACAGCGAAGCTTGAAAAAGTGTTGCCAAGCGTCATTTCTAAATTTAGCCATACTTTTCCAAGTCCCAAGTACCTAAGTACTTTAGCTAACCAGTGATTCCCATGCAAGTTTTTCCGTTTGACAATACCAACATTGCGTCAGCAAGGTACCTACCTAATACAACATAATACGACTTGTGGTAGCTCTTATACGCACGAAGTCCGAGTAATCACACCGATTTTGTCCTTTACGTCCATCATTACGAAATCGACTGCCTTACGTCATCAGGTGTAACAGTGCCGTTGTGGGGTCTCAAAGGTCTTAAAAGATTGTAAAAATAGACACTGTGAGGTGAATTTTGGCGCCGATATGATAAATTCATCACTACGTGTCGACCCACGCATGATAGGGGTAACTATAATGTCCGGAAATAGGTTTTTGTATACTTAATTTACGGTCTACTCACGTATTTTAAGTCACTCGCGTGAGTGCCTCATTTCGCCGTTAAACGTAAGTTTGGCGAACCTAATATAAGTTTTAAACGTACCATGTTTCTAAAAAAAAACCTTTTTTCTGAAAGTCTATGTCTCCATTTTCGAGCACTAACAGCTAAACTGACTTATACTTAATTTAATCATAATATTTTATGTTTATGTTGACTCATTAAAATAATTGTATCGTTATGAGTATTTTAACTGTATCTAGAATTTTTTTTTGTTACAAGAAATCTAGGCTCATCCATTAGAGTTTGATGTTAATAATATGTATCTTTAAGTAAATAAGTACCTCATAGACCGCGTATTTGAGCTCGTAATCATAACATAAGTTGTTTTTATCTTGTTTATTAAACCTAAAAAAGTTTAGGTGCGCCATGCCGATTGTGAATCAGGACAGATAACCTCTAGACCGAAGTAGTAATAATATCTTATCGACATGTCTGTTTAAGAACTTTATTCGTATGTATTTTGTTTTATAGGTGCTTGTCATAAGTAGGTAGGTACTAGACATGTGCGCCGCGCCGCCGCCGCCGACGATTTTTCCACGCCGCCGCAGCCGATAAATTTGACCGGCGTATAATCGTCGTGGGAAATTTTGATACCTCTCGTGTCTTATTCTATGTTGCGTAGATGTATAATTTAAAGATCCTTATGCTTTATCGCTTATTATTTGCCAGTGAAGGAAATTGGCATCATTGTCGTGGTGGTGTTAGCTGTGATAACGATTTAGCGTTAATTTAAACAAGATCTAGTTTCTGGATCTCAGGTTATTATTTAATATTTTATCGCACAGCTTTTTTATACAACGCATTTTGTTTTACATCAATAGTCTCCTTATTGTCAATTTAATCAGTGAAATAATGTTAAGAAAATAGCAGGTTCTTATCCTAGGACATAAACATGTTTTTTTCTTCTTAGAATCTTCAGCAAGCTGTCACCACGATTATAATTGTGTATTTTATGAGTTCTCGTATGATGCTCGTGACACGCATGAGGGTCATCATCATCAATGTCATCATATGATAGATATGATTTGATTTATTTATCGCATAATATACAATTTCATTTAAGAATACACATGAACAATTCTTTGTCATTTTATGGTGATTATCAGCTTCTTTTACTTAACAATATATATCACAACCAAAATTATAGAAGTCAGGTTAAAGCTTTATAATAAGCTACATATACCTAAACAATTATACCTACTTATAAGAACTTAAATCACCAAGTATCATCACTAAGCTACCAGTAAAGAAAACAAATTAGACTTTAATATTCCATAAAACGGGACATTTCAAATGCATTCTGTTGAGCGAATCATCCTGCCAGAGAAGTTTACCTTCGAAAACGATGACATCTTTATTCTAACATACATTTCTGTTAAACTTCAGTTCAGAAAAATGTAAAGTATTCATCATTATTTCGTAACAAATCCTACTTGAGGCGGCGGCGTCTGGGAAAAGTCAATATAGATTTAAGGCAACCTAAAGATTTTTTTTATTGTGTTTTATTTGTATTTCACTTACAAAGTAAGTAAAAATACTGCCTAAAAAGTAGGGTTTTATAGTATCCTTTTTATTTTAATATTTAAACATACCGTTAGTAACCGTTAGATTCGTATTGGTAATAAATGGTTGCAAAGTGACATGCCGGGATATAATTTTCGGCAATAATTTAGAAAACACACATAATATGCTTTGGATAGCCTAGTAAATACTCAGAAGGCTTAAATGTAGAGTTTCTACAGCCACGTTCTCATGCATTATCAAAAATTATGTCACGCCGATTTCACGCCGATCACGCCGCCGCCGCCGGTCAAAAAATCATCGGACGCCGCCGCCGATGATTTTGCCATCGGCGCACATCTCTAGTAGGTACTAGGTAATTTTCTAAAAATTTATTTTATACAGGTTTCTAGAAGAACATTTAGGTACTTTAATTTCATGAGATTTTTCAAATAGGTAAGCATATTACAATGCGCTTATAAACGTCAAATTAATCTACGCCGGCTCTAAACCCTACATCACTTGAGAAGGTTATCATCATCATCATCATCATCATCATCTCAGCCATAATACGTCCACTGCTGAACAAGCTGTTCAGCTGCTGCTGCTGTCTGCTGTGAGAAGATTATATGCCCCCTAAATTGAAGGAGGGTATTCCAATATGGGATCGGCAAGAAATTCGGCGGGGCACATCCTTTCAAAACATTACATCATATACCTAAATATCATGCATAAAATTAAAATAGAATAGGTATAAATGACTATTGAATTCATGAAATAACAAGCAACTTTGTAGCAAGCACTCAATGGCCCTGACATGACCTATACCTGCATAATGTTTCATGCAAATGCATCGGGGTGTGATGTGATGTCAGTACGAAATAAACAACCATCACTCGGGAAAACATCCCGTGAATATGCACTGAAGTTCTACATACTTTAACACTACATACTTTGTTTTTACTACATACCTACTGCAGTTCCACTTTGTAACTACTTAGTTTTTACCCGACTAGTGAAAGGAGGGCTTATATTTTTGGAGTCTCTTCCATACCTCACAGTCAACCATTCTCATTTTACCTATTTGCTTTACAATAATGTTATTTTTAATGATATAGAAGACAAACAGACGAATCGCCTGATGGTCAGCAATTACCATTGCCTATGGACACTTGCAACACCAGAGGGGTTGCAAGTGCGTTATGGCTCGTCTACACGATGGGCCAACGCCGGCCACTCCAAGGGACGCAATTATGCGTTAGACGGAGTAAGTCATATTGCTATCTCATTCTACCGCATGGCTGCGTCCCTTGGAGTGGCCGGCGCTGGCCCATCATGTAGAGGAGCCATTAGATGGGAGATGGGAGTGCGCTCTTTACTACCAGAGACCCGACTAATTCGACTATGTTACGTCTGATGACCTGATAAATATATCACGTTATTACTACTACATTAGCTCTATCCAAGCAACAAAGTGTAACAGCGCCACCATAATCGTTAGATTTCTATTAAAATATGACCCTGCCAAAGAAGCCGATACTCCTGCGTTCTAACTCCGTTAAGGGCCTTTATTTGCGATGTCATGTCATAGATATTTACTATTATGCAGAGCACACTGGTGGATATAGTAGATATGTTTAGAATATTTATTTATACTGAATATATCGTGTCTATGCAAAAGTGATCATTTGATCATAAGTAAGCAAACAATGTCTCAAACATTGTACTTACCAGAACAGAACTAACTTTTTTGGCCCTAAGCCAAAATGTTTAACTTCTTATAAGATTAAGTCAATCCGATGTAAAAGCAAACAAACGTCTTGAGACTTTAGTACAATCAACTTTTGAAGCTAACGAACGGGTTTTCGGTCCCTGATTCACGTAATGCGGCTGAGTCATTTTTGTTGCCAAATTATTCAAATTAATAGAGAGATGCAACAAGAATATTTGGGCGAATATGCTCATGTGTCGCTAGCATATAAAATTGAAGGCATCAGAAAAAATGTTAGCTGAGAATTCGATTTAAAAATTGCGTGTTTATTTTTCTTTTTCCATGGCATGTATTTCATGCCAATCACATTTCGCCGGTCGACTGTGCACCGGATGGCACCGACTATCGTTTTTGCATACAAATGGCAGCATAACTTAGTTACTTACTACACTGATAACGGACCTTTACCATTTAGTTGTTGTATCACCAATTGTTTAAAGGAAATTGAGGTCATCGTTCGCTTTAAAAACGAGCTTTTTGCGTTTCCTAACTCTACCATGACCAATGGATAAAAACTCACTGTTAAGTATTTTGGTTTTTATGAGTAACAAAATAACAGAAGGCCTTGAGTGATCACGAACGAGATCCAAGTAGCGGAGAAGACGAACAAAGTTATTATTTACAACTTAAGTTTATAAACTTGAACTTACCATCAAGATCGAAATCCAGGGTGACTGAGTTAAGCAACTTTCAAACGAAACACCACACACACAAAAACTGCACTCACAGAATAGGTACTCGGAAAGTTTTGACGAAACTACTTGAGTTAAACACACGCAACGTCCGTCTCTCCCCGAGTTCAGTTAAGCACTGACGCTGACAAGGTGCACTCAGGTACTTAATGACTTCATTGACAGAGGAAAACTATTCTTATCTGTGAAAACATTGCGTCTATATTTATTTGATCGTGAGTAGGCTGTCTGCCCACGCCTCGCTGTAATTGGTATTAGCCGCAAATTAAAATTCTTCGTTCTGTGACAGAATCTGAATGCTAACGCACGAGATGAAGTAAATGGCAAAGTGTAGAGCAACTGGAGCATTCCATGAAATTGTCTACCGTTGTCCCGTCCGAAGTTTCTGAAGATTTAAAGGTATAAGAGTTTCCTTTTCTATGACGAATGGTGAAAAATATGTACAGAAAAATAGTCGCCTGCTTTAAATGCCGAGTAAAAAGTCGCAACACAGGAAATAAAATGCGTTTGTACGGGACAGCCCGTGGAATGCTCCAACTGGTGTTATTCATAAACGAGCTACCAGCTTCAATTAAGCGCTTGTCTTCTCTCATCTCTGTCATTTTGACTACTATATTTGTAAGAGAGGGCTAAAATAAAACATTAAATAAATTTATTTAATTAGATTTGTAGAGTTTTATAAAAAAGAATGATATCACTAATAGCATTTTAATTCAATCAAACAAAACTACAAGGTATATCAATTTCTTCCAGGTGATGAGAGGTCGTTACTTATCTGCTAATATTTTTGTAGAAATTCCAAGCCGTATAATGAAAATAAGTTTTTACTCGAACCCGAAAGTAAGATGATAGAAAAAAAACAATATCTTAAACCTAGAAACACCATAACATTTTTAACTATTCATACATCTCCTGACAATAACCTAGTTCTTACCGACCTCATATTTTATGAACTAGGACGTAAAACTTGAAAAGTTTGAATATGATTTAGTAAGCCTAATTAGGGACCGGATAGGACCAAATGGCGGGAAAGAGGGGAGGCCTTTGCCCAGCAGTGGGACACTCCTACGAGGGGTAAACCGAAATGCTCGGGAATTTAAAAAACTAAGTACACTAGATATATAAATTATATTTTATTGTTTTTCGAAGTACTCTCCGTTACAATCAATGCACTTTTGCATTCTTTTAAACCAGTCATTGAAACAGTAATTCCAGTTTGAACTCGACATTGCCAAAATGGCCGATTTATAGGCTTCGACGGCGGCTTCTGGGTTCTCAAACCGTTGACCACGCAATAAATCTTTAATTCTAGGGAATGTAAAAAAATCGTTTGGACTCAGGTCAGGGCTGTATGGAGGATGGGACATCAACTCAATGTTTTCCTCGTTCAAAAATTGATTTGTTTTACGGGCGGTGTGGGAGCTCGCATTATCGTGATGTAAGATGACACGTCGTGTGGGGTTCCCTCGGCGAAGTTCGGCCAGCATCTCAGGCAAACAAACTGTAATATACCAATCAGCGGTAACCGTTCTTTGTTCTTGTAAAGGAATTGTGGCAATATGTCCTTTTTTTGAGACGAACGAAGCCACCATTTTCTTCGACACGCTGCGGGAACGCACAACTTTCGTTGGTTTGACCTCGTCTTCGAAGACCCAAACTGCCGACTGGTGCTTTCTTTCAGGCTCATAGGAATAAATCCAGGATTCGTCACCCGAGACAATGTTATAAACGGCTTTTGACCTTCCTCCATTGTAGCGTTTTAGAGTAGATCGGCACCAATCGACACGAGCCGCCTTTTGCTCTTCTGACAAATTATGGGGTACCCACCGGGAAATCAATTTTCTGACACCCAACTCACCATGCAAAATCGTGTGGATTGCAGTCATTCCAATGCCTATGGATGCCCGAATCTGCTCGTATGTCACATGTCTATCTTCTTTCAGTATTTTTTCTACAGCCGCGACGTTTTCAGGCGACACCGCTGTTTTCGGCCGACCTGTTGAAGGCACGGTGCTGAGAGAGGCACGACCCCGTCGAAACTCTGCATACCAACGATATATAGTCGTTTGACTCGGTGCTTCCATTTCATATATAGAAACAAGCTCATTAAGACAGTTATCTGGAGATAACCCTCGGCGAAAGTTGTGATAAATAATGGCACGAAAATTTTCACGGGTGAGCTCCATTTCGTCCAGCGACTTGTCAATTTGAAAATGGAATTTAAAAAATATGACGCTATTTTTTTTAATTGTGAAAACGGCATCGTGACTGTCAGTTGCCAGTACGCGTGTGATAAAAAAAGATTTAATGTAGCTCAGTTTAAAGTACTCTATTCCCGATCATTTCGGTGTGCCCCTCGTACAGGCTAATAAAAAAATTAAAAAAAATTAGGGACCGCACTTAGGAATTCGATTATTTGTTTAATGTACTTTATTTTATTTTATTAATTAACAAAGTACCTGATTAACAATGGAAATGGTTCACATTTCAACGTTCACATAACAACGTTTCTCGGTTCTCACGCACAACACAATACTATAATATAATTATTACTAATACTCGTAGTACTAATTACTAATACTAAATGACAATTGATTATTTCTCGAACTTATAAGTGATCGTGCAGATATAAATACCTACTCTTAGCTGAGTAGGTGTAGGTACTTAAGTACCGTTGGTACAAGTCAATGACCCTTGGAACAGGTTCCATGGACCGAACGAAAACTGGCATTGGCAACTCACCTCATTCAGAGGACGTCTCATTTTCGATTACACGTTCCCTAATGCAGGTTGGTGTGGAGAAAGTCTAACTCTGGATGGCATTTGCAGTGAAAAAGTGTGGCAATGTCATAATTGGCAAGTTTCTATGAAAAATTACGGTTATAATGACATTTTACACTTTTGTTATACAAAGTCAAGTTAGCTTAGACAGCACAAAACACAGTGATTCTCTACTAAAAGTGTCATTATCTAATTGCTCACTCTTCTTCTTCTTCCTTGCTCCATCCCACTTTAAGTGCATTATCTAATTGCTCACTCTTCTTCTTCCTTGCTCCATCCTACTTTAAGTGCATTATCGAATTGCTCACTCTTCTTCTTCCTTGCTCCATCCCACTTTAAGTGCATTATCTAATTGCTCACTCTTCTTCTTCCTTGCTCCATCCCACTTTAAGTGCATTATCTAATTGCTCACTCTTCTTCTTCCTTGCTCCATCCCACTTTAAGTGCATTATCTAATTGCTCACTCTTCTTCTTCCTTGCTCCATCCCACTTTAAGTGCATTATCTAATTGCTCACTCTTCTTCTTCCTTGCTCCATCCCACTTTAAGTGCATTATCTAATTGCTCACTCTTCTTCTTCCTTGCTCCATCCCACTTTAAGTGCATTATCTAATTGCTCACTCTTCTTCTTCCTTGCTCCATCCCACTTTAAGTGCATTATCTAATTGCTCACTCTTCTTCTTCCTTGCTCCATCCCACTTTAAGTGCATTATCTAATTGCTCACTCTTCTTCTTCCTTGCTCCATCCCACTTTAAGTGCATTATCGAATTGCTCACAATGGCGTTAAAGATTGCCTTTCGTTTGAGCTTTGGTATTATAGTAACTAAGAGGAAGCTTTACCCTTCGTATGCCTTTGTTAAAAATTTGCTACTGAAAATTGAGATTCTGACTTACAGTCCAAATTGTGTGGTACGGATACGGGAGAAGACGATACGGGGAAAGGTTAACTTATTTTGGATTAAGCTTAGGTATTCGTTTTATATCATTTTTAGGGTTCCGTACCCAAAGGGTAAAACGGGACCCTATTACTAAGACTTCGCTGTCCGTCCGTCCGCCCGTCCGTCCGTCCGTCCGTCTGTCACCAGGCTGTATCTCACGAACCGTAATAGCTAGACAGTTGAAATTTTCACAGATGATGTATTTCTGTTGCCGCTATAACAACAAATACTAAAAACAGAATAAAATAAAGATTTGAATGGGGCTCCCATACAACAAACGTGATTTTTGACCAAAGTTAAGCAACGTCGGGAGTGGTCAGTCAGTACTTGGATGGGTGACCGTTTTTTTTTGCATTTTTTTTGTTTTTTTTTTTTTGCATTATGGCACGGAACCCTTCGTGCGCGAGTCCGACTCGCACTTGCCCGGTTTTTTTGTTACATTAACAACTGAACTCGGTAAACGTAGTGAATAACTTAAGTAGGCGCGAGAGGAATGCAGGCTGCAGATTGCAGCTAATTTGCATGGCGAAGTTGGCTTGCGATAGCAAGTCGAAGCCGGATTTAGACGGGCGAGTTTGGTTAGTTAGTGGTTAGTGTTGCTGTTGATAGAGTGGTCCAGAGACTATAGGCCTGATTCAAACTTTAAGATACGTCCAAAATTAGCTAAGATATGAACCATTTAAAGCAGCGGTCGGCAACCTTTTAGCAGCCAAGGGCCACATAGCAGTTAACGAAGTAGACGCGGGCCGCACTTTGTTAATATTTATGACTTCATCAGACATTGTCATTTGTCAATATTACATACAAAATAGCCAGGGAGGCTCGCGGGCCGCAAGTGAGAGGTTCGCGGACCGCATGCGGCCCGCGGGCCGCTGGTTGCCGACCGCTGATTTAAAGTAACGTCACTTCTGACACTGACATATCCGATCCATGTCGTATCTTTAGCTAATTATTGACGTATCTTAAAGTTCGAATCAGCCCGAAGTACAAAGTTGTAGGAATGTCCGTTGTCCAACGGATGGCAAGCTGAAGTATGAATAGTCTAAGTAATGCCAATAGACCATTGACCTAGACAGACAATAGACCATATTGATCGTATTAGAAAGAGATTAGAAACGATAAATATAGGTGTAGACGTAAACAGACGGTGGTAGAGATAGTACGTAATTAGGTACAGTCAACGTCAAAGATATGTTTACATTTTTAGCTTTATTAGGTATAATTTTAATTTAATTTAATTTAATTTTTAATTATCATTTATTTAAGGACCAACTGAGATCATTTTTGTTAGTACTTACGACTATGACTTATAAACTATTGTTAGTATTATAAGTAATGACTAAAATGCAAAAGTGTAAACATAATATATCTTTGACGTGACGTCAACTGTACAATTGGGGGTCATCCATTAATTACGTCACACGAATTTCTAGGTTTTTTTACCCCTCCCCCCTCCTTATCACACTTGGTCACATTTGGCAAACCCCTCCCCCCTAGTGTGACGTCACATTTTTTCTACGAAATCGCCAAATCGAATTAAGTAAGTACCTAAGTATTATTAATATTTTATCAAAATATTTTTGACGATATAAATATTAGTAATTTTATAACCCAAAACTGCTTAGGAAAGAAAATTCAACGAATAAAAACGATTATCGTTTTAAAAACTTGTTATTTAAATGTACAGCGAATAAAATAATTTAAATAAATTTTCGGTTACTGATGAAGTTAAAGTGACGTCACAAAGTTTGTGTCTCCCCCCTTCCCCCATGTCACAATATGTCACATTTTCTTGACCCCCTCCCTCCCCCTAAACGTGTGATGTAATTAATGGATGACCCCTTAGGTATCTCCTAGTTGGTAGTGATTATGCCTACGAAGCAGCAGGTCCCGGGTTTCAATTCTGAAAAGGGTTATGTCATAACATAATCATAATGACAATGCGACTATATTACGTCTGGAGCAGTAGAGGTAGAGACGAATTGCAATAAAATAACCGCGCCAAAATGACTACAGTCCGTTTTTTTTAGCATTAGAAAGAACTTCGCAGAAGTAAGCTTGTGGTTCCAAATTCGGCATTTTTAGCGGTAATAATTGGAAGTAAATTATATGTATTGACCATGCTACATTAGATAATTCAATAATTATTAACAATTAATGAGCCTGATAAAAACTGCACGCTTGCTTCTGTGGAGTTCTTTCTAATGCTAAAAAAAACGAACTATAGCAATGTTTGCAAAATTCAAGTAATAAAATACCCACTGCTTACTTGAAGTACTAAAACATTAAGGTAATAACTTTTCTTGCTTTCTCCTTTTTAGGGTTCCGTACCCAAAGGGTAAAACGGGACCCTATTACTAAGACTTCGCTGTCCGTCCGTCCGTCCGTCTGTCCGTCTGTCTGTCACCAGGCTGTATCTCACGAACCGTGATAGCTAGACAGTTGAAATTTTCACAGATGTTGTATTTCTGTTGCCGCTATAACAACAAATACTAAAAACTAAAAACAGAATAATATAAAGATTTAAGTGGGGCTCCCATACAGCAAACGTGATTTTTGACCAAAGTTAAGCAACGTCGGGCGTGGTCAGTACTTGGATGGGTGACCGTTTTCTTTTTGCATTTTTTCCGTTTTTTTTTGCTTTAAGGTATGGAACCCTTCGTGCGCGAGTCCGACTCGCACTTGCCCGGTTTTTGATCATGCAATCTCTACGACTAGCGCAATATTTAATTATGGCATTTAGGTACCGAGACCACTTTATTGCATTCTATAAATTATTGCCGATGATATTATCAAATAAACCTAAACTGTATACTTACTAATTTTCTACGAACGAAACGCTTTGGCCGTGGAAGATAGTCGAGGTAAGAAAAAATAATTTTAAATAAAATACCAGTCGCTGCTCTTAGGCCAGTTTTATTTTAAATAAAGGTTGCGAAGCACCACTACCTAACAATACGTATCTGAATACATTTAACACGGGAAGTGAAATTCTACCTCAAGTCGGTGTGGGCACTTGTATGGCCTCATTCGTTTATGGCGTGTGAGCACTGACCTTTGACACGCCGCAGTTCTACGCGTAGGTTTACGACATTCTACTTTGACGGGCAGTAAGTACCTACATGGTAAAGACAAAACGGTTTATTCAATGTATTTTTCTCAAACATGCAATGAAATATTGATGTTATGTTCCTTATAATAGGCTGCGAAGTATGACGTTTCAGGTGCGGCTAGGACAAAAGGTCGTTAATGGAATTTCATACACATCTTGCAGGCCTAGGCCGGCAAAGTCCTTTTTTTTAATTTTCATTTCACAGATATTTGTGACAAAGCATCGTGGCATTCATCCATTAAAAAAAAACTAGAGGCAGTATTTGCTTTATGGTTCGTAATGGCACTCTGCCACTACGCCTATAAAAAAAAAACAAAAAACAATGTTTGCTATATTTTGCAGTTTTATTTGTATAAAATCAACATGAACTTAATAAATAATACATTCTATAATTTTATAATTTTAAATTATAAATTTAACTACACAAATAAAAACATTTAAAATATTTCATCTAAACGTTAGCGGTAAAAAGGTCTACTCAAACACGCGTAGTTATTTTTATTTAATTGTTATGGAGGCAAAGTTGAAAAATTTTCATGCTGTTTTATTGGATTTATGGTGCGTTGTTGATTTTTTTACTTTAATATGAGTTCCGACGAAATAATGAAATTAATATTAATTGTAATCGTAGGTGTTGGATTTGGCAGCGTAAGCAGAATTGATTTTAAATAACTTGCTGCCTCTGCCGCCAAGTCAAAGACGAAGTATGTATATGGTTGCTTATGGCAATTTTATTATTTGAGAAACTAAGAAAAATGGCTTACAGTTTATTATAAACAGTTTTGTGGCATATTTTAAATGAATGTAACTACAAATTCGTCAACACTGTGGAAATTATACTTATTTACTCCATGCATAAAGCAACGATGTATGTGAAACATGATATCAACATGAAAGACTATGTAAACTTATGTGACGAAAACGACAGTCAGACGGATACAAGGCAAAAAAATCAAAGATAACTACATGAAAATATACGGGTAGTAAAAATACACGACTCGTGTAAAACATACGCGTGATAATGATATAGGTACGTGTTGGTTATATTTTGGGTGTAGTTTACTTTTAGTTTTTTCTATAAATAAAACTTGGGTTTCGTGGATTTTTTATTTTATTTATTTCATTGCATGTTTGAGAAAAGCACTATACATACCTCGGCGGGAAATGGGGTTGCCCGCGCTCAGACCTATCCGGCCTCGCTTCGCTCGGCCGTCTATATGTCTTCGGCCGGCAACCCCTTTCGTCCCGGCCTCTGTAGTAATGTACTATTATTGGTATACATGTACAAATCACCACACGGGATTGTTATGCCATTTAGGGTTCTTGCTAAATTGGGAATTTTATAGCGTAAGTATTTAACAACCAATTTAGCTAGGACTCTAAATGGTGCAACAATCGCGGAGCGTGCATGGTACATAGGTATAAGTACTTTTTTCCTGCTATGTATTTTATCTTTACTCTCCCCAATCCGCATTGGGCTAGCGTGGGGACTATAGCCCAAGCCTTCTCGCGCTCGAGAGGAGGCCTGTGCCCAGCAGTGGGACGTATATAGGCTGAGATGATGATGATCTTTACTCTCTCTGTTTTTCTGTCTGCTGCTTTTCGGTAGGGTATTTTAAGGGTAGATCAGAAATCACGTGATCATATTTGGAGTATTTTTGACCGAGAGTTGACGCTTCTAGGCCGAGGGACAGAAAAAATACTGCATTTCAGCCACACATGATATTGTTTGCGGAACCGTCTATTGGTACGGGGAAATATTTAATGCTATTTGTAACAGTGCAAATAATGAGTTACTGATAACTCTGTTTGTGGGCTGTCTAATCTTTGCATGTTTGCTGTAGCTTTGTGGCAGTTTTCTGTGGAATTCCTTACTAAATTCAGTTGTTATTGTTTTCGAGTGAAAGAGGACGGAAAATATCTACAGGAAAGCAAGTAAAGCAACAACATTCTATTCGGCCCTAAGGCAGTGTCGCTACACTCGCTACAAGTAGCTTAAATTTATCAAATAAGTGCGTACCTACATCAAAATTAATCAAATAAACCAGCATCGGTCAACGACTAATTTCAAAACTGTCACTGTGTTTTAACTGTCAGACGCCGGGGATTATCCCGTCTTAATGTTAATTAAGTACAAGAAAAAATATTCTAAGTCCCTTTTCTTAAAAGTGCGATTGAGTCGCCAACCCCTGGAAGTCGACGAATGGCTTTCGAATTTCAAGTCAATTATCATATTTGAACAATTTACTTACATTTATGTCCCTATGCTGACGATTAAACAAAAAATACACTGGCCAGATGGCCCACTTGTTCTTTTCACGCTCCACAAAGTATAAAGTACGGCACATTTGCAGGGCTATCTGACAAAGGAATTATCTTCAAATGGCCAGAAAAAAAAACCCTTATTATTCCACCGGAATTAATTAAAACAAAGCCCGTTTCCTGTGTGACCCACTTGCCGGTTCACCTGGGATGCGTTCGTGACGTCACGGTGTTACGTGACGTCACAGCTGACACAGTGACCTATTTAAGAGGGGGAGGGGGTGTGTCCCATTCAGGTTTAATCCGGGCGCAGCTAAAAATAGACCACTATTTCATTCATTGAAGGCCGAAGGATGCAAAGTGCATGAATGGCGTCGGATATGGAATTTATTTTTAAAGGCAGGGTGGTAAGTGGATTTAAGCCTGCAGGCGAGATAAGGGTTCCGGGGAAAAGTTTAGGGTTAAGTGTAATTGAAAGTATTTCCGTTTCGTTCCAAATGTTGTTTATATGGACCCTTGTCCATTGTATCTGGGGGAGTGGAAATATAAAGAGGGATTTGGAAGAAAAAAATGTTGATATTATGTAATGTAGTATCTTCAGTTAAGGAAATATTATCAACAAAAATCATGAAGATAAAATAGCGAGAGTAATAGTAATTAGTAACATAACATTTTATAGGTACATAATGTATGTCTTTCAGAGGTGTTTTTTGAGATTTTTTTTATATTTAGTTAAACTTTTTATATGCGTGAGTTGCGTGACTGTTTAAAAAAAAACCGGGCAAGTGCGAGTCGGACTCCGTACCATAAAGCAAAAAAAAAACGGAAAAAATGCAAAAAGAAAACGGTCACCCATCCAAGTACTGACCACGCCCGACGTTGCTTAACTTTATTTTATTCTGTTTTTAGTATTTGTTGTTATAGCGGCAACAGAAATACATCATCTGTGAAAATTTCAACTGTCTAGCTATCACGGTTCGTGAGATACAGCCTGGTGATAGACAGACGGACGGACGGACGGACGGACAGCGAAGTCTTAGTAATAGGGTCCCGTTTTACCCTTTGGATACGGAACCCTAAAAAGGTACTGAGCGTCCCGAAGGTAACAGTTTTACCTTCTGGACGCGCAGTACCTTTTTGTGGCTGTGTAAATCCGTTTTCATAACGGCGTTAAGCCATAGGTAAACTATTCGTGATCTAATTGGCTTTAGAGGTGTGACTAATTGAATAAATAGTCGGCCAGGCGACGACAACGAAGCTTGAAAAAACTAAGACCTAATATAATCCGCCTCAAAGGACAAATCTTGCGTAAAGAGGCACACCTTTTTATCAAAACGACGTAGGACTTTAGTCCAGGACTTAGGTATATTTATTTATATAAATTGCCCAAGCAAAGAAAAATTTACAAACGGCTGAATTAATGCCGATTGGAATTCCATTCACCAGTCAAACATTGTTGGGTTAAACAGAGACATATATTTATATATAGCGTGTCAAAATTTAGCCACATTAAAGGCCAGAAAATGGTAAAAAGTAAATCAAAATACTCTTAGGCCCACTTGCACCATCCCACTAACCCGGGGTTAAGCGGTTAAACCGTTAACCTAGTGTCATATTGTACTGGTAACCATGACAACTCCAGGTTTAACCGGTTAACCCCGGGCTAGTGGAATGGTGCAAGTGGGCCTTAATCTCTTAAATCTAGTTAAAAAAAAATAGGAGACACTTGGCATTAGGGTTTTTGAATGCGACTGTCAACTGATTGAGTTTCCAACACAGAGGGCAATAGATATTTTTGGGAGTAAGCACAAAGATTCCCCACAGACCTACACAAAAAAACCTGTGACTACATCGTGCAAAGTATGTAATAAACTTTTCACTCATGTACCTAATACATTTTCTGTTCCAAACATAAAGTTCAAGCATACCCCGGTGCCGGCACAAAGACAGCCAGAATCACGTACGCGACTCATCTCGAGGCATCTTCGAGAGATTAGAGCATGCTCCAGATCTCAATCGCGGGTGCACAAAGGATTACTTTGGCAAGACATTGTTTCAAGCCTCGTCTTTGCACTGCAGATAAAGTGCTGCATCTCGTGAGAAAAAGAAAACCTATATCGATAAGTTTACAAAAATTTAATATGTAGGTAGGTACAGGTAAATAGAATGAGTCCTTAAAAATCTTTTCATTTCTCATGGCCTGAAAGTGGTTTATTGTTTATCTATGAAGCAAGCTGAAATTGATACGTTTCTATCGCAGGGCGTTTTACATTCCAATTTTTTTCATTTTTTTTACGATAATCGATGAAAATTCGGTTCTGTAACGCATTTTGATATTTAAGTCCCGGATCCTAGTGGGTGAAAGGTACACATTCTGACTCGAACTTTTGGCGCTCACACAAGGGGGAAATGGATGCCCTTCTTGCTTCTGCTATGGGACCATGTGTAGATTTGACGGTCGTGAGAGGCAGGAGGCAGGGTATTGTCATAGTCGTCTGTTTAGACAATTAGGTTTTATACATTTGTAGAAAATCTTCAAGAAATAAAGCCTTTGTCCAACGGAACTTAAAAGGTAGTAAATATAATATATGTACACACAGCCTCACCTAATTTCTGCACGGGCTTCGAACACGTTCCCGCGGAGAATGGGTGCAAAAGGTGACTGGACCGTGTATCGAGGCGAGACGTCAACGTGGGTGTTGACTGATCCTTTATGAGCCTTATTGTAACAACATAAGGTTTACTTATGATTAGTTAAGTGTGTTGAGGTTAGAACAAAGCGGAATGCCACACATTGTGTGTTTGTTTGGGGCGCCTTCATTGTTCTGTGCTGTTATTCGGAACGCGTACTGCCACTCACGGGCGGACCATTATAGGTGGACTTTCTGTTAAATATTATATTACTTGGCTGTACCGCCAGTGACCTGAACAAACGAGACCTCTCAGTTAATACGGACGCGTAATGACACTCGAAGGAACTGGGACACAAACGCTGCACACTAAAGACTGGTTAGAGAGGGATACATCAACCCTCAGGCTGTTAAGGCGACTATTTTCAGGATCTGTAGCCCAGCGGACTCGGGCAGTAAATCCTTATTATGTAACTGTTTCATAAAATACTATCGTCAGTCACCTGAACAAACGAGACCTCTCAGTCAATACGGACGCGTAATGACACTCGAAGGAACTGGGACACAAACGGTGCAGACTAAAGACTGTTTAGAGAGGGCATTCATCAGTCCTCTTCAAGTCTTCAGACTGTTAAGGCGACTATTTTCTGGATTTTTAGCGGCGAATATAAAGGGATCATTGTAGAATCAACTATAAAATCATACTCATAAGGCAAAATAAAACGCATTTTGGGTCAACTGTATAGAGTCGTCACATATATATGGAATTACCCTTATGGGGAGGATACTCGATAAAAAAAGGCGCTTTCCTAGCCTTTCAATAGATTTCACCTGTCTTTTAATAAACCTGCGAGTCAAACTATTAGTTACAGAGGGCACTCATCAGCCTTAAAAAACATCCATTAATTTTTAAAGTAACTCATTGAATTAACTATCGATATACATATTATATTATGCGAAGCCGATGGTCCTGGGTTCGAATCCCAGTAAGGGCATTTATTTGTGTGATGAACACTAATATTTGTTCCTGAGTCATGGGTGTTTTCTATGTATATAAGTATGTATTTATCTATATAAGTATGTATACCGTCGCCTAGCACCCATAGTACAAGCTTTGCTTAGTTTGGGGTTAGGTTGATCTGTGTAAGATGTCCACCAATATTTATTTATTTATTTATTTTATTATACATTTGGTATGAGGTACGTTTATAAAAATTAACAAAGCCACCAGTTTCTTTACTTTTGACATACTTAACTACAGGTAAACAAACTAAGCCCCGTGACACGGTCATTCCGCCAATGGTATAATTAATTATTTTTCGACTTTTAGGGCATTGCGTGACCACATTCAAATTAAATACGCAGCTAAAGCGGATAGACGTCGCCTTAAGGAGCTTGATGAAAAGCCCGTGAGGCGCCGCGAATGGCACACTTTCGCATTGAAAAACCTTTTGTGTGCAATGTGTCTTTTTAAAAAGAACTATTGAAAAGACACGTGAAGGTTGAGCTGTACAAGGGTAGGGTATGCAATGAAAAAAGTTCTTTTTTCTACTCGTCGATTGTAATTCTTGAATTATGATTTCTTATACCAAACTACAATTGGGTATTTTTAATGTATGGGCTTCCAACTCGACTATAATATTCATTTCGAATATTTCGATACAGTTTAGTCAACTATAATGAAATTGACCAATCACAGATCGCCGCGACCAAGAGGACGAAACAAAACCATAGCTCAAATGAATTATTTATTTTAGGTTGTATAGTAGAAACAATTGCTTCATAAGTCAGAAACGTGCATGTGACACCCTTAATATAGCAACATCCATAGACTACGAAAACCACTTAGCTTTGCTTGTTAGTGTCCATAGGCTACGGTGGCCAAAATCGAGAAAACAACTGTCTAAAATTTTGCACGGAGCAAGTACCAGGGCCTCATGAGTTACGAGAAGGTGTCGTTGACCAACGCGCCGGGCCACGGCGGTCGGGGCGCGTACCAGTATGAAGGTATCGCGGCTGCTCGCGTATCTTAGCTGTATACTTTTGGCTTGCTTTGTTTGTATGATTCTACTAGTTTAAAGTATTATTTTTGTTGTCTCGTTGAAAAAGTATTGTATACAATAGTGATATAATCAAGCTTTTCAATCTCGTACCTGACTTAGCAAGAATGTAAGATGTAAATTCGACCACATGTCCAAAAATCATAATAGTTATGTTCATATTAGGAGGGGCGGGGGAGCGGTAGCGAGCATTCGGGCTCTAGTATTGAGTCATGCTCCGCATCTTCGCCCTTAAGTATCAAAGTGCAGGCCCTAATGTCCGCCTTCGAAGCTCCAGCTTTTTACATACACTATAGGGATAGGACAGACATGACCATGTGGATAGTCGGTCCGATTCGGATTTTGTTTATTTTAGGCTTTTTGAGGTGGGATAGAGTGCCAATAATATGTATTTAAATATAACGTCCAATATCTTGAGCATTCTTGATTTTAGATTTTTTGTAATTATATGGCATTTTCTACATGATAAAATCATAAACAACATGTCATTGACATGTTGTTACAACTCTTTGCTACACCCCAACCAAAAATAGAAAAATTTACTGCTTTGGGCCAGCCTCAAACTTGCAAATACTGGTTGTTGTAGACATTTTGGGAAAACACAGTTTAGATAATGTTATGTTTTGGAAAGCCAGCATTTACCTCGCTCAATGCATCAATCTGGCAGTTCAGTGGGGTACGTAGCCAGTATCTTCGGGATCTTACCGCAGGCTCCATTTTTAGATTTCGTCTTTAGTGTAGTTTTAATTTTTCGCTCGGTGCCGTCGATTGGACAGAAACGGCGCTAGACAGACAAGCATGGCAGTCCTTAGTGTCAGAGCCCAAGATCCACTTCGGGTCGCTGCGCCACGGCAGTAAGTAAGTAGTTTTATTTTTGAATAGTCTGTATTTGGATTAATTGAAATTTTAAGTTATTTTTATTTTTTATTGTAGACATTTTTTTGTACCTTATATTATAATTACATTAAAGTAAAATGACATTAAAGCCAGGGTTATAATGAGACTAACTTGAAACTTGTTTGAAATGAAATAAGCAGCAGTACTTATCTGCCAAGTTTACAACTACATCAAGCCTGTATCCTGTCAATCCTGTGAGCCTATTTCAAGTTCCACAATATTGCACATGGATATAAGAGTAAGATTTATGTAGAGGAAACGTCTATAATCCTACATGTGGTAAAAAAATAAAGATCAGGTACCTATTCGAATAGGAACTTATACTTAAAAAAAAAAAAAGAAATAGTGTTCGAATCAGTGGCTGGTAAAAAAATTCATATGCCGAAATCGGTAGTACAAAGACTAAAAAAAATTTTTGTTTTTTCGAAAGAGCGACATTTTTATTAGAATCTCTTTCGAGTGATGACGAAGAAGTTATCAGTAGAAACTATGTAAACTAGTAGAGAGAAGTGTATAATATTTTCTATATGTGTAACAAATTCACTTTCAATCGTAATTCGTAACACGACCATAGAAAACCGAGTACCGTAGTTGACATTGGCCTTTCGTAGTAACAATCAATACAAGTCGCACTGTAATTTATAAGTCAAACACAAGTAATACTCACATGTTGTGACAGGGAAGTTGAAGAAACTAGCACCGGCACTAAGAATCTACTTTAAGGAATACAAACACAGGCTTTTTACACTACAAATACGAGGGAAAAAACTACTTAGAAGAAGCGACAAGGATTATCGGCCGCCCATTTTGTTACTGTCAAGTTATTTATTGTTGCCAGGTGAGAAAATGCAGGTGGTTTCGTTTAGAAATTCAACCCCATTGGAATATGCGGAATAGAAATAATAATTAATCTTATTGGATTACGATTAGTTAATTTTAAAATATATACTTACTGGAGGTAGTTATTTTTAATTTGAAAGTAAAATAAAATTAAAATGCGATAAAAAGCTACTTACTCTTTGGGCTAGACGGGTTAGACGGTTAGACACGAAGCGGAACGGCATCTAGGGGATTTTATACGAACTTCCAACCGTACATAAAAACACTGCAAGTATTTAAGACCTCTCCGACCTCTTGTTAGTTCAAGCGAAAATTAACAGATGGCGCGAAACTCAAAAATGGAAAACGCTTACACCAATAATTATGATAGAGGTATCAACATACTGTATAATATAATATTATATACCTACAAATCGTCAGGTGAGAAGCAAAAGTGACTAATTACAAAAAAAAAAAATTGAAACAATAATCGACCTTCTTTTAGTACTAGTATGGTTCACTAAGGCTTTGAACTTGTGGTGGTACTTAGTGACTTTTGCTTGTCACCCGACGAAATATTATGTGTGTATTCAACTATTCATTTAAAAATAAAGTTATGCTGTTAGCAATTTATTACAAAAAATCAACTATGGCTCATCGGGGCTTACTAAAATAACATCACCAGCCTTCGGCTCGGTGATATTAAACTTGGTCAAGTACTTCCTGAGCCGCATCACGCTGTAGCGGGTTCTGCACACGGAGTCGTACTGCTCGTACGCCATCTTGGTTCCAATGAAAGAGACAGCGAATATGCACACAAGGAAGAGGGCGCATATGGCGGGGCACAGGATGGCGCCTAGTTTGTTGACGCGGTTGGAGCGGACAGACTCGAGGTCGGAGTCTGAGCCGTCGTCGCTGTGGCTCGAGCCCTTGGTCATGGCTGGAACAAGTGACAGTTGCTTATATCTGTCCTTGGGCACAGAATACATAATAGTGCTAGGTACAGAAGACTCACTCTCTAACAAAACGCGTCTGATACGATCAGGACAGTTATGGCCGCTAGGTGGCGACAGCGCCACGCGCGGCTTATGGCTAATCACCAAAATTGGTGTGGAACGGATGTACTTTTAGCTACATGTATCAAAGCGACGACCTCGCGGAGTGAGCCACGCCTGCCTTGGGGCATTCCAGAAAAGGGTATTTTTTTAATCTTTTCGACGCGGTGACGAACACAAAAGCTGTCACGCGGACGCCACGTCACCGAAGTGTCAAAACTGAAATTGAACTTTATGTATATGCACGTAGGTCTAATATGTTGCTCTGTGGTCTGTGACCGATTAATCAGTCTTGTCGTTGAACCTGCGGTGCGGACATATCGGTAATTCGCGTCCAAAAGGTTAAACACTTGTGATAAAACTACGAAGCCGATATTTCACATGATAACTAATATGGCTCAGCAACCCAAAGAGGGTCTTGGCATCCGAAATGAGAGCACGCCACTTTTCCCGATCCTGCGCCGTTTCCTGACAATTGTCATAATAGTGTTTGATAATGATAATATGTAGCTTTTAATTCACCGGTATAGGTAAAATACGGATTTCTACAGGTTATTAAGGTAGTTGCTATGACGCGTGTCCCTAAGAAGTAGATTTTGTTAGAAGTTTTTTTTTGCTGAGTTTTTATACCCCAGGGCCCTGGGGCTACCTATAGGACCGTGGGGGGAATGTAGATTGGGGATAATTCAGGGCCCTTCCGCATCACACTTGAATTTACTATACACTGGAATACCCTACAGAGTTTGCGCTCCAGCGAGTTGATCGGCTCAATCTGATCTTGGGTGTGGTGAGGGAATTGAATTATAGTCTGACCGTTTTTCTAAGATCAAGTACGCCATAGCAGGCGTGGCTCACTCCGCGATGTCGTCGCTTTGCTACAGGAAGCTAAAAGTACATCCGTTCCACATCAATTTTGGTGGCTAGCCATAAGCCGCGCGTGGCGCTGTCGCCACCTAGCGGCCATACCTGTCCTGATCGTAACAAACGCATTTTGTTAGAGTGAGTCTTTTGTACCTAGTACCTGGTACTATTATTTTGTTCTGGGGCCATAGTAAATGTAAGGCAAACTTTATCTCAGAAATCGGACAAACTATATATGTAACTACGAGTACCTATAACCAATGAGAGTTTTGTCGCTGGTTGGCTACACTAGTTAGGGCTCATTTAGACGGCGCGCGAACTCGTTTGCGATTTTAGTCATATTGCAGGCACCGCAGGCTGTACCGCAATGTAATGAAACTCGCATGCGAGTTCTCGCACTGTCAATGGGCCCTTAGCCTAGCAAGGAATAATTATAAATTCAAGTGAAGTCAATAGAAATTAGAAGAAGAAATTAATTAAATTTACGTACCTAATTACCCAAGTTATGGTAATCGATAATATTAAATTTGAATTTTTTAAACTTACATAAAAAACATGGGATGTCAAAGCGTATGTTGACAGAACCGCTTTTTTACTGACATTTTTTGTACTTATATCCGAAAACGTAACGCGATAACGTGAAAGATAAGGTTATACTCGTACTATCATTCCAGAGACTCTACCGCGAAATAAGAAAATGCTTTATCTGCCTCTTTGTCGCTCTAGCAATGAGTGATAGAGAGACAGATTTTCATTTTTCCTAGTAGACCACAGTAGACCCAGTAGACCCACAGTTTTACTTCTATAGGTTTTCTAGATTTATGGTAGGTAGGTTATGACATTTATTTTGATGTCACCTACATTTTACATACTTACTAATCTTTTCTATTGCAATTTTATTTTAGTTTAATTTTTTATGTATAAATGGTTAATAAACTGAGGGCGATATGTTTCTGCTTCGTTGCAACCGTATTGATTCTGTTCGGAGTATTCGTGTATCTGATGACGACCGTGAACCCGCCAAGGGACCCGAACCGCCCCCCTGAACCCCCAGAAGATGCTCCCGAAGCCCCCGCGCCTCCTCCACCAGAATCTCCTCCATCCGACCCTCCTGCTCCTAACGTAAGAGAGGGACCGGTTTATCCCTTTAAATTTTAATTTTAATTTGTAAGCGTTAGTTGTAATTTAATTTGTATACCTTTTTAGTTTTAACAATTAAAATTAGACTTAGGATATTACATACAAAATAGCCAGGGGGACTCGCGGGCCGCTTGTTGCCGACCGCTGAGCTAAACTATCTATAGATTTATTATTTTCGAATTTATTGTGATACTTTTTAAGGGAAAACGGTGTCCAATTTTAAGAACTAAAACCGCCTAGTTAGTTTACAATGTAGCAATTAGAGATGGGTAGGGGTGAGTAAATACTGAGTATTTACTCGGTATTTACTCAAAGCACCCGATAAATACCCGTATTTACTCATTTAGGTGGGTAAAAACGATTGCTTATAAAATATTCAAAAAGTGAGATTTAAGAACAAAATTGTCTTTTATTGAAGAGTGCTAACGTGTATTTTTATTTATTATTATTTATTTATTTAATAAAATACAAGATATTCTTAAAGATAGGCATAGCCCCGCAAAACTCATCAGTGAGTTTGACTGCGGGGTCATCAGTCTCTAGTTATTAACTTAATTTGTATGTACTTAATGTTTAAATTATTACAATATATTATTATGGTAGTGTTTTTTTAACATAGTTTTAAATTTAGGCTTATTATTTTCACGTCTTATGGCTTCAGGCAAACTATTAAGTAAGTATGGAATTCTTTTCCTAAGGGTTCTATCCCCGTAGTAATTATTAATTCTAGGAACGGATAGTTTACCTGAAGTCACAGCCTTTGTGATGTATGCATGATTAACTGGTGTTACGCATACGTACGTGTTACGCACGCTGGTGTATGCATGATTAACAATATCTTTAAAATAAAAAGCATAGAGGGCGCTTAATTTAGGAAAAAAAGGTAATTATTAGTGAGAGGCAAATTGTGATAACAATTTTGTTTTAAATAAGAAGGTATTTACTTAAAAAATATGAGTACTTAAATTCTATCGATGTTCTAGATAAGTGCATGTCGCGCAAAAGTGCGTGTTTGCGCGGCACTTACGACCTTTTATTAAGGGTTTTTTAAAGAAAACTTAAAAATGGCTCAACCGATGATGTTCAAAATATTGTTTTTTGTACTCTATTATACGGCTAATCTCCCGATATGTTTTCATATTTTTTCTGAACTTTGGTTCGAAAGTTATAGAGAGATAAACATTATTTTGGCCTTTCGAAACGGTTTTTTTCCAAATATATTCAATTTATCCAAAAATGTTCTTAGAAACATTCCAGTTATTTTTGAAGACCCATTTAATGACGTGCAATACGTTGGTGGTTTCTGAGATATTTTTTTGTGACAATTAGTTACATGTATGGAGTGCCCCTCTTAAAAATACATTTCTTACAATTTTGAGTACTTAATCCAGTAGCGGCGTACAAAATACACCTATATTTCAAATTTATATGCCCCTTTCAGCACTCTAAATAGTTTATACCCACCAATTTGGGTGTAAACGAGTAAATACGGGTATATTGAGTAAATACTGAGTATTTACTCGGTATTTACCTGTGAGTATTTACTCACTACCCATCTCTAGTAGCAATAGGTACTCCTTTATTACTAGGTCTCTGATTGCGATGTTGGTAGGGTGAAAGGCCTACCGTCCAAAACGTAGGCTATATGCTATAAGTTAAGCGATAGAAAGGCAGATATAATTATTTTCGATTTTGCGATGTGGGCGGTAGTCCCTCTGTATAATAAACTAAGTAGACGGGTAACGTTGTTCTCATTGTACCTATATCCGATACTAAACATTTAGTCTATTTGTTTTTTTTCTAGCCTGGTGGCGATACGTCCAATGAAGAAACAGGACTAAAAGGCAGGAGGTCTGTTATTGACCAGCGTACGACAAATAATGAAGGTCTTGTAATAATGAAAGTTGTTGACGACGAAAGTAGACCGAGAATCGAAGTTGTATTGTACCCTAGATGGGCCGACAGCAAATGGAAAATTTATAGGATGGATAGTATTATAGACCCTAAATATTCTGGGGCTAATATGTTACCTAACTCCATATATATGAGTGAAGATACGATTGTTGTTGAAAATGATGAATTCTCGCCTAAGTGGGGTTTAAATTCATACACTACTGTTAAAAACGTTAGAAGAAATGCATTGACAATGTCATTGGATAGTCAAATTACAAAAGTAGATACCATTTTACTTCCTGAAAAGAAAAATACACTCCCCTTGGATGACCACTCTTCAGCTACTAATACAGCAATTAAACTAAATGGAATTGAACAAGAACAAACACAAATAAAAACGGAAAACATAAACACATACAATATGTTAACAATTCTTACGAATACCACTTTTAGTATTGCAACAAATAAAGTTACTTCACCTGAGACCGTAACAGACGATATCATATCTAACGTAACAGCAGTTTTACCAGCAGTTTTGACAGCACCTAACACACTCGAAGAAACTACACAAATTTCGAAAAATATACCCTCAGACATGAATTCTGTTGAGACTTTCAATGATGTAAAAATAAAAGCTATGACCGTAACAGATGATATCATAACTAACGTGACAGCAGTTTTATATGAAAATGTTAAAACTGAAACATCGGAAACAATCAAAGAAAATACAGAGATTCCGAAAGATACATCTTCAGATGTGGATTCTGTTGAGAATTTAAATGATGTAACAATAAAAGCTGTTTCAGCTGAGCCTATGACGGAACAAATAACTGAAGTAACTGCTGTTTCATTAAATACTAAAACGGAGACAACGAATGAAACTACTATACTCGAAACAACTACAGAATAAATTAATTTTCCGGAATATTCTTCAAATAATTTAAGGCAGTAACGATAATCAACTTCGATCACACAGTAGTCTATCTTAATCCATTATTACAAGACAAGGAAAGATGAAACTCAAGTAACGAGTGAAATTTCAAAAGTATTACATTGATTAATAAGTTTTTTTTAATTATTAGGTATGCAATTATAACCACCTTAAATCAGATAGGAAAAAATAAAAGTGAAACTTATACGTTAACGCTCACAGAAATTGAAAAAAAAGAAGTGTCTGGAAGTCGCGACTCGAATTATAGATAATCCGACTGATTGGTGGTAATCTTACTACTGATAATGACAATGAGTAATCAATTATTGATAAAACGAGCAATGGTTATAAAAACAATGATTGAAAAGTAGATATGAATCGAATGATAGATATAAATCATAAAGAGAACGGGGTATAATTAAAGGTACCTACTCCATTAAGGAGACAAATACTGTATCCTCCGTCACCTTGTAAATTTGTACAGTCGCAGTTTTGTACCAATTTGTAACTGTAGTTGTACCAACCATTTGTAAATAATAATTTCAAAGCAACAATAAAAACATGTTCTTTATACATTTGTGTCAGTGTAAAACTTTACTTCGAAATTATCACCTCTATCTATTTCTTGTCCTATCTAGATAGATAGGTAACTATACTTATTTAGACTATTTAGAGCCTAGCGTATTATCTGCGACTGGTCGAAAGATATAATATGTAAATTACCTACTTAATAAAGTGTGTCAAAATACGAGACAGAGTTGACAACAAATAAAATGTAAAACTGTACTCTGTACACTAAATTTGAAGAAATAATATTGACAGACAGGTCGACTTAAAACAATTTTTTTATTCACAAGAGCTGGCACGTATGGATTGATGAAAATATCTATGTGTGTATCACATTCTATAAAGAATAACCAATAAACTGACTGACTGTATGTGTATACCGATACAAGTGCGATTTTGATAGTCCTCGCAGTGCCAGTGTTATTTTATACGTCTTAATTTCATAGAAGTTTGTCGTTTAAAATAATACTTGCGCTGCGTGGGCTTTCAAATCCGCTGCAGACTTTTCTTGGTCTGATTCTATTCATTCCATTCGTGCCGGATTTCAGGATTCGACCTGGTACTCAACTTCATCTAAGAGAGCTTATGCTGAGCGCTAAAAGTTTGAACATACATGTATAACTTAACCCGAATGTGGCCCTTAACTATTTTGGGCGTAAGTATATTAAACTAGGCGATTTACCAATCGCCGTGGCGCGCAAGGCTTTTATTACGGACGTATTCAACATTCAAGCGAGACCTCGTTACAGCTAAACCACTCTAAATGTATACCGTACTTGACCGTACACATAATGATTAAGGATCTTAACCATGAAGATTACTGCGACGGTAAATAATTAAATAGCGATTTAATGTTGTCGTGTTGTCTAATAAGGCACTGTACTTAATCCAGTAACTTTGTCGAATTTTGTAACCTGGCTCTTTTGCGTCAGATCCGGTAGTTCTGATTTTTTGCAGTTATAATGTTGGCCCAATGAATAATCCATGTTTGTGACATCGAGTGCCGAACGCAACTTTGTCAAAAATCGAAAAACCCGCGAAAATTTCGGTTTTTTTTTAACCGCCATAGAATTTTTCATCGAGCGTGCTCTTGTCGCCGTCGGTACGAAGTAACAGGGCTATAACCGCGAAAATCGAAGTTCGCAAATTGCGGGCATCTTTCTCTGTCACTCTTATGACGCCTTCATTGGCGTAAAAGAGAAAGATCCCCGCAATTTGCGAATTTCAGTTTTCGCGGGAGCTCCTCAGATCTCTTTAGAGATTTCAGAGACTCCGGATCGAGTTAGGGAACGCTCCCGGTACTGAGTTTGTATGGCGAGAACCGGGAATTCCCGGTTCCGGTACTGTGTTTGTATAGAAAACCGGAACCTACCGGGAGCTCTCCCTAGTTCGAGTATAGTGTCTGTACTGATAGCGTTGTGAATGGTAAAACAGAAAGGCAGCGGCTGCGGCCGGCGAGAGAGCGTTCCCACGTGCGCACCGGCCTGCCTTGAACGACCTTGCCGGTTAAACACCGCGTACGCTAAAACAAGGTGCAATTGTTTTTTGCGAGACATTAAAACGGATCGTTTAATGTAAAGTTAGCCACGAAAAGTCTGCAGCGATTTTGATAGCCCTCGCAGTCCCTATCAAATCCCCTACAGTCCCACAGCCACAGCCAGCGACAGCCAGTACAGGCCCTAGTAGTCGCAGTCGCTAATATTATAGGGTTGATATATCAAATCTGCTGCAGACTTTTCTTGGTCTGACTCTAGCAACTCACTTCGTGTACTGTGTGGATCGGGCACTCTTTGCATGCCTTTCATCAATAAGATTTTATGTATTTAATTTATATTTCTGTTGGGACTTTGGAAAGTTCCATCAGTACCGCTTTGGAGTCTGGGAAGATTCCTTCCTCAGTTTCTGTTAATAGCATTTGTGGCACGCCTGTTGTTCCACTGTTGTTTCTTCTTTTACTATGCAATTTTAACTTCGTATACCTGTGACAAACGAAAGTGACGCAGCGACGCAGAGCAATATCAAACCACGAAACGAAGTGATATTGCACCGGGTTGTACACCGCTTGGTCGACTTTGTATTTACACACACGATCCAATGGAGTAAGTAGTATGCTGTCAAGTTGTTCTATTTTAATCTATTTTCTCAATAAATAGGTGTATCAAACTAAAGTCAACCAGCGCTGCATCGCAATCACACAGAATTGGCACTCCTTCTGGGAGATGATTCAGCGACGAACGATGACCGACGTGAGGTAAAAAGTGCCTATATATAATTAATTGTTGGCGTTTTTGGTGCTATGGGTCTGGCAACATTTAAATAAGAGCTAATCTGCAGAAATACATTGTACCTACCACTACTCTTCTTGGGCCAACCTTCTTCCCAGCTCATCTGGGATCGGGTCTCTTTGTAGGTACGTTTGCGCCAGAAAGCTCTGTTCTGGGTTGTCTGCGTAGTTAGGCTGTCCTGGTTCATCTATTTTGTATCTTGGTCCACCAAGTAGCGAGGGGTCAACCTCATCCTCTATACGTGGTAGGTATACGTACGTACCTACGTCATCATCATCATTATATCAGCCAAAGGACGTCCACTGCTGGACCTACCCCTACTATTTTGACGCGTTTGCTTTTAGCGAACATATTGTAATGCAGGTACTAATGGAAAATCACTGGTCTGACCCGATTTCTTTGTTTTAATTTTTTTATAAACGCAGTTTGTAACTATTGGGCGCTACACTTACGCACATTTTGGGGCCTTGGACCTGCCTTGGACACTTCCCAGTGTTAAGTATGAGACTTAGTCACGATTGTATAATTAGGCTTTTAGTACGAGATCTGAACACTAAACCTTGATTTTAGTGAGTTTTGTATGTAAAATAGTATTTAAATGTTGCTTCCGCTTAAAATAAGGAGAGTTGGTGATCTGAAAACATTACATTTAAATAATCTTAAAATAAATAATTACTAGGTAAATTAAGTAAAGTATAGCAGAGGCATACAGATGGTGTTTACGTTTTTGGAGATGTAAAAGGTCCACAGTATAGTATAAGTACTAATGCTAAAAAGATGTGAAGGTATAAAGACTACCAAAACTTTAGTAAATTGTAGAATCCAAATGCCGCTCTGTATCGGAAATATAAAACAAACTTGTAAAGTTGTAATATGTGTTAGATTGCTAGAACATTGTATATTGTTCTAAATTGATACCTTACAACTCATACAAGTAATGTTTCCCAGCCATTGTTTCGGCAACTTGTAAGGAACTTGGTCGTTCTAACACAATGTGTCGAAATGATTCTATGAAGAGTTTATATTATAAGGAAAGGTACATTATAGAAAACGAAGCCAAATACAACTAAATCCTATCCTGTAAAAATATATTTCGATTAAACGTCGACACTTACGTGCTATCCGTAGACGCAGACCTTGCTTTATAATCTGATTGTATACCTACCTAATTTGTGCAATTCCTATTTAAAGGTATGTACATTATAAACCGAAATAAATGTCATATACGAAGAAAAAAGTGACCAAGTCCTCCAATGCCCAGGAAGGCAGGTGCCTGAGCACCTTGGCCCCTCGAGCCATTTTACGTTAGAACACACACTAAATTGCTAATTGGAATTTTATAAACATTTCCAATAGGTAGTTAATTTGATTGTATCTAAATAATTGTTACAAATCAAGTTTTATTATCAATAAGCTATTGAAGAGTACATATATAAAAACATAATAAGAGTAATTTACCGTACCGAACCTTCCTAACAACTATTATTAACCGCTATCAAATTATTCTTTAAGTGGAAGCGTTTGACATGTAATATTAAAATAACGATAAATACCAAAGTTTAAGTAGGTAAATTGAATTTAGCATTCCTAAAAACGGTAGCGGCGAGTGTTTTAGGCGTAAATTCAAAAGTTGCTCCGATCCACTCCAAACTCCAATGTACGTGTAGTGTTGGTTGGTTGATCAAACTCCAATTAATATTAGTTAAAATACGGTATTACCTTACTACTAGCAATGTACACGTACTTTTACATTGAATCATTGCGTGAGTTTCCTTTTCCTTAACTCTAATTTTCGTCGGAAAATATAGTTCGTTTTTTTTTTAGCATTAGAAAGAACTTGAAAGAAGATAAGCGATCTTGACATGTCTTTTAATTGAAAAACGCTTTAAAAATATCAGTAACTATTACTTATGAAAGCAGAAGAATATAAATGATCGTATTAGATTCATAATTGTTACATATTTGCCGTAACTTATTTTTAAAATGTGTTTTTCAATTAAAAGACACATCAAGACTGTTTACCTTTTTTCTAATGCTAAAAAAACGAACTATAGATAAAGATCCCTAGGGTCTGCGTAAGCTTTCTGATTCCATAAAAGCAACCATTAATAATAATACCTACACAAATGAATACCAAAAAGCCCGTGTTTAATGGAACTTTTTAATTTGATTCGACAAGTTGGAAGTGAAATTCATTACTTACCGAAACCCGAACTGCGGAGGCTTCCGCGGACTTTACGGCCTTGGGACAACTTTCGATTATGTACTCGCTTAGGATTTTTTAAATAGACGCTAATTATTCGAAATATAGTACATTATTGTCGAGGCTCGGAAGTAGCTACTTGCAGGCTGAGGATTCGTTTTAAACGGACGACCTTGGGAGTCCGTTTAATTGAATCCGAAGCCAGCAAGTAGCCTTCCAGCCGAGTCATATATAGTGCTTTTCTCAAAAATGGTGCAAGAAATATAAATGTCATAGAAATATTTTACAAAAGCAACGTTCTTACATATATATTTTGACAGAAAAAAGCCCTTGCCGCCATTTTATTTTTTTTAATAAAAAAATAGAAGTGTATTTTTCTGCCAAAAATACGCCAACCTATTTGAGACATCTAAATAGTCGCGGTACTAATCATCTGTTTGGCTGTTTAATGGGCCTGTGCCTTCATTTGATATGGTCATTTCAACTTTTAAAAAGTTTGGAACTCGACAAATAATGGAATTTGTATGCAACGTTGCAGTCCCAAAATCGAGACTGCAATGTTTTTAACTTTTTAATTTTTGACTGACCATAAACTACGCGCTTCGCGACCTATTTTTTAGACGGCAAAGTCGACTATGCCGTCCATTTTTGAGAAAAATTCTATTAAGGCTCAAAGTTTCATACTAATTAAAATGTTGGTCTCCTTTTGGTCTTCTCAATCTGTGTGGTATTATATCAGAGCATAAAGAAATAAGTAAACTTGAGACCTTATAGTTCCCACTCTATACCTACATCAGTTTCCTTACTTAATAAACAATAAGTTGTATGGGAGCTAGGGTTCAAGGTACATTTTAAACTCGTTTAAATCTTAATATTTAAATTTAAAAATAAGGTTTTGAAAAGCTCCATACGTACATAAAGATGTAATGCATATTTGTCTTCCATCGTATTTTCTCGGAAATGTTCGTATTTGTAATGCTACTTCAGTCAATCTCAATACTTTTTGTGCTGAGACTGCCTGAAATAGCAAGACACGTTCGTACGTTTCTGTGAAAAAACCTATGGAGTACCCAAGCACTCTGATTACTTATTTCTATGTCCAAGATATAAATAGTTTTGCTCATTTTGCCTTCTCTGGATTCTTGAGAAAAGTTACCCTTTTCTTCTACATATAGGATATGAAGCATGAACATATCATAATCCTTTGTTTAATATTTATTTTTAATTATGATACAGCCACTGCATTCGCGTGCCTCGAGCACATTACATGAGAACGGTAACATATAACATAATTACTTAAATGTTTAGGTGCGTGCAAACAACTTTATTTACACCTCTGTTCTCTTTTACTGTGTATAGTGTAGCGATGCTACATGGTTTCCTATACCAAACATGTACTTTCTCATACAATGTGACCTGTACAACATTAGTGTCGCATTTTGGACAGAATAACATACACCAGAGTATGACACTTATGTAAAGCTGTAATGTACCTTCTCAGCTGTAGGTTGATTAACATATCTTGCCTCCTGGCTAACTGGCTTCGAGGAGACAAGTCCAAAGAGCATGCCACTCGAACGGAACTTGTCACCCAGATTGTGCAGAGATTGCTGGACCAAACCTGGCTTCATGCATATCAAAATGATCCTCTTGGTCTACCCTAACTGCTCAAATAGGTCACATCCTAATTTAATTAGTATTTTAGAATCATTTATGAAATTATATAAAAACATAAAAAAGACTTTCGTTGGGTAGTCGTAAGTTTGACAGCCCGGTGACAGCTAAGAATATAGGCGTTTTGTTCAGGCATAAGCAAGGATATATTCCAAAGGAAACAAAGTAGAAACGTACGATAAAAATATAATTATTAGTAATTATTATTAACCACTTAAAATATTACAAGTATTAACGAGCATTGATATTTTTCGAGAACCATTTGATTTAGAAAAGATTTAAGTTGGTTTGACGTTTGATGTGTTGATGTGAATCGAAACGCGATGTGACAGGTAGGATTTTATTTCGAACTGTCACGGGCACTTGACTTGGACTTGGAATGGGAATACGCTAGGATGTAGATGGTTTCTAATTAAAGATTAAGAGGAATTGCCTCGTCTCCTTCCGCCGCCTGGTCCGGCTGGTGGGAGACCGATTTGTAAAGTGCGTATATCGCTGTGCGTGAATTGTGCGCGTGATTTACTTAGTGCGTCCCGTGTCGCCGATGGACATGAGCACGGTTGGTGATCGTGTTCCCAGGCGCGCTGTTGCGCGTTCCCGATTTTGCTGAGCGTCATGCTGGCGCTGCCTCTACGCCGTAGGACGCGGTCTAGACTTGCAGGCCGTGTGTCGGATGGCTATGCTGCCGTCCGACGACTCCAAGGTGTCTTTACGCGGGTCCTTCCCGTGAAAGTCCGAGCGCCGCGGGTTGTTCTCGCCTTAGCTTGTCACAGCTGGGGCTCGATGAACGCCCGCCGCTGATCTACGTCGATCTGTCTGCTACGCTAAGTTCCAGGATGAAAGCTACACCCGGTATCCGTGAGTGCACTAGACTTTCGTTTTAGGTTTTGGCCAAAACTCCGCGTTTCGCCCGTCTCGCGATCGTAGGTTAAGAATTGCCATAGTGTCACTCCACAGCCGCCAACGGCTTATAGAAACAAATTGTATTTTGAGTAGCGCCCGCCCCGAAGCGGAGTGCCTTGTAATTATTTAGCGGGGTATATTAAATTGCATGTCAAATATTTGGTTTTATCTTTTCAATATCCTACCAAGTTCCCATTAAGCAGGTTAGAATAACAAGAGGACCCTTGTACTCCAATAGTCCAATGTTTTACTGCGGATCTTATCCGAGGCATTTTTCCCATTAATTATTTAAACATTTAAAACATTATTATTTTTTTATACACCACAATGCACCCCACTTTAAATTAATATTTTTTATACACTACAACACACTTTAGAATCTAATTATTTTTTATTCACTACAATGGCGCCCGAAGAAAGCTTAAATTCAATATATAGCCTGGTTACTGTGAGCTTGGGAGAGTGATAACATAAATTTATAAAATTTTTGTCATTTAAAAAAACTTAATATTTAAAAAATTGAGTGAAATTGTTTGTTTTAAAAATACAATATTAATTAATTTGTAAGTTTACTTGTGACAGGGTAGCAAATTCATCAATTATTACAATTATTATTAGGCTACACTATGACTAGTTAGCATAGCGCTCAGCCACATATTATTTTTTTTCACCATGCTCCATTTGAGAGGTAGGTAATTTATTTTAACACTTCCTGTATAAAGTGAAGTGTTACCAATTTATTATACTTTATTACATACCCTGACACAAGCAAACCATTTTTTTCTACCGACATGCCGGACGGGGAAGGAGAGGAATTTCATGAAGTAGGAGGGGGGGGATACCTTATCTACTCACCCCTACCCATGCCTAATGCCTCATTGTTTAATACGCGACCACGGGGTGCCGCGTTAGACACCCACCCGCCCGACCCACCCATTTCAAAAGTATTACAATATTTATTCATTTTTATTTCTCAAACCAACTCAAACTTTTCATTCCGGTGACTTAGTATGATAGGCGTGACACTCTAAATTCTATTGTTTTTGACTTATTCGGTTCTAAATAGAACTACTTTATAGAACTTAAATGTTCATATTATTTGTTTTTGTTTTTTTTTTTGAAACTTGAGGAAATTGGTCTTAGAATCAACCTCAATTTCAGCTATCTTAGTATAGCATTTTTTAAAGTTCTGCTGAAACATGCACCATTTGTATTCGCTAAAGGTAGGGACATGTTGTTGAACGGCATGCTGCATTCCATTTGGAGTAGTATTCCTGATTCGTCACACAACCTCCGAATTTCCGACTGCTAGAGCAAACCGCTTTGTAGTTAAGGTAATCTGAAAAAAATCAGTTACCATTTAATTTTAAAGCATTGGTTCAGTGACATTATGCTCAATATTATATTTTACAAGGTGTATTTTCAAGTTAGTAACTTATTTTTTTATTTGGGTGAACTCAGGTAACAACCCATTTTTTTTGAGTACGCGTACCCCCTTGACTCATTTGGTCAAGATTTTTTTTTCAAGCGTTTCCAGGGAAACCAAATTTTTTTGTGACTACACACCCTAAGGGTCCAGGGTGATGTAATTATATTGGATATGATTCACTGACTTAGACATGAAAAAGAAAACTAAGTTTTTTTTTTCACTTAGTGTAAGCCCGCTGGCTACACATTGGGATTTGACTTGAGTGTGAGCTACAAGTTAGCCTCCACTATTATTGATATTATTTGTAGATATAAATTAGCAACTAGTTACCACATTATATTAAGGTACTAGTAATTTAATTTTGTAGTCATAGGCATGCACATAGTAGGGCATGCCATATTAAAACTTAATTCTTAATATTGCATTATGTATATAACTACTTGTAATATACTAAATAGTAAGAATTTATAAATATAGTTGAAAATACTTAATATTTAAATTGGATTTAAATACTGTAGTCAATCTTAGAATAGGGAGTTAGCTTATTATTATTTATGTTAAATAGTGGCTAGACCAGTCAATTTAGGATTACTTGAATAAAAAAATATATTTTTTAGTTAGATTGCAGAAACCACAGTGTAGGGGCCACGCATTGTGATTTCTAATAGAGTTAACATTTAGAAATAAAACTAAGTCCCAGAGATGGACATAGATAAATTTTTAATGATGGTTAGCATGCTCAGTAAATAAGAGTCAAAGCTTAATGTTAAACAGATAGGCATATCTGCATGCATAATTAACGTCCTAACGGACTTGTTGATTAGGTATTCGGTTAATTTATTTTTCTCCGGTTACCCCGGCTGCCTCGGTTAACCGGTGCTTAACCTCTTTGCCGAGAGAGGGGATATTGTAGCGATGCTACATGGTTTCCTATACCAAACATGTACTTTCTCATACAATGTGACCTGTACAACATTAGTGTCGCATTTTGGACAGAATAACATACACCAGAGTATGACACTTATGTAAAGCTGTAATGTACCTTCTCAGCTGTAGGTTGATTAACATATCTTGCCTCCTGGCTAACTGGCTTCGAGGAGACAAGTCCAAAGAGCATGCCACTCGAACGGAACTTGTCACCCAGATTGTGCAGAGATTGCTGGACCAAACCTGGCTTCATGCATATCAAAATGATCCTCTTGGTCTACCCTAACTGCTCAAATAGGTCACATCCTAATTTAATTAGTATTTTAGAATCATTTATGAAATTATATAAAAACATAAAAAAGACTTTCGTTGGGTAGTCGTAAGTTTGACAGCCCGGTGACAGCTAAGAATATAGGCGTTTTGTTCAGGCATAAGCAAGGATATATTCCAAAGGAAACAAAGTAGAAACGTACGATAAAAATATAATTATTAGTAATTATTATTAACCACTTAAAATATTACAAGTATTAACGAGCATTGATATTTTTCGAGAACCATTTGATTTAGAAAAGATTTAAGTTGGTTTGACGTTTGATGTGTTGATGTGAATCGAAACGCGATGTGACAGGTAGGATTTTATTTCGAACTGTCACGGGCACTTGACTTGGACTTGGAATGGGAATACGCTAGGATGTAGATGGTTTCTAATTAAAGATTAAGAGGAATTGCCTCGTCTCCTTCCGCCGCCTGGTCCGGCTGGTGGGAGACCGATTTGTAAAGTGCGTATATCGCTGTGCGTGAATTGTGCGCGTGATTTACTTAGTGCGTCCCGTGTCGCCGATGGACATGAGCACGGTTGGTGATCGTGTTCCCAGGCGCGCTGTTGCGCGTTCCCGATTTTGCTGAGCGTCATGCTGGCGCTGCCTCTACGCCGTAGGACGCGGTCTAGACTTGCAGGCCGTGTGTCGGATGGCTATGCTGCCGTCCGACGACTCCAAGGTGTCTTTACGCGGGTCCTTCCCGTGAAAGTCCGAGCGCCGCGGGTTGTTCTCGCCTTAGCTTGTCACAGCTGGGGCTCGATGAACGCCCGCCGCTGATCTACGTCGATCTGTCTGCTACGCTAAGTTCCAGGATGAAAGCTACACCCGGTATCCGTGAGTGCACTAGACTTTCGTTTTAGGTTTTGGCCAAAACTCCGCGTTTCGCCCGTCTCGCGATCGTAGGTTAAGAATTGCCATAGTGTCACTCCACAGCCGCCAACGGCTTATAGAAACAAATTGTATTTTGAGTAGCGCCCGCCCCGAAGCGGAGTGCCTTGTAATTATTTAGCGGGGTATATTAAATTGCATGTCAAATATTTGGTTTTATCTTTTCAATATCCTACCAAGTTCCCATTAACCAGGTTAGAATAACAAGAGGACCCTTGTACTCCAATAGTCCAATGTTTTACTGCGGATCTTATCCGAGGCATTTTTCCCATTAATTATTTAAACATTTAAAACATTATTATTTTTTTATACACCACAATGCACCCCACTTTAAATTAATATTTTTTATACACTACAACACACTTTAGAATCTAATTATTTTTTATACACGACAATAGGTTATGTCAGATAAGTATATTACGAGTATAATATAATATATGTACCTACTTTCTTACTTTAGCTTTATTGTAACTACTCGTATGTATTGTTCATATGCTCCTGAGCCTGCGAAGTCAAAAGTGTCGACGATTAGTGATTTAATTGGGCGTGATTTTACTTGTACGAAAGGGTAGCTTATCATTTATCATCTACTGTAGGGCTAAGATGGTCGGCTCTTTATCATTTGTCACCATGCCTGTCACGTTCTAACTAATAGGTAAGTGCGAAAGTAAAATAAAAATACGACCATGATACTGCCTGAACAAGTAAGTATGTAGGGTTGATACTCTCTCTCACGCTCACGTTTCATGAATCAGGTTTCACCCATAATAGTCAGAGGAAAAGAGAAGAGTCGTGGACTGTCTGGGGCCCAATGTATACCAAACGACACGAATTGCACGACTCTTCTCTTCACATAATATTTTTTTGATTAATGTTACCCCGTGAACCAAAGTAACCCCAGTTTAGGGTATTTTTTTAAGAATAAATCAAAGAGCCACCACCCACGTCTGTCGTGTCTACCTCCGTCTGCGTTGTTTCAAATTAATGAAACCAAATGAAGAGCCCAATTACGACGAAGTTCATTAAATACGAATTGTCTTTGGTTTATTTTCCATTGTTTAAAGGTTTTTGTCGTGTCTTTTTTATGCTTTTCTTAGAGACGTCGATGTAGGTACGAGATGTAATTGTCATTTATGTGATCTTTTGCTGTACATATCTACACGCAATATACCTAGTCGATAACACTGGTTTAATTAGGTCCTGTCCCATGAATGTGTGATACAGCCAATTTTTTTTCGCAATGTCGGCATTGATCCTATAATAAAAGTTGTTCGGTATGAACTATAACTTATAAGGTCACTAGATAGATTATTAATCGGTGGTTAAAATTTATATTTTATTGTATTTTATCTGCAAATAAATAAAAACTCGTGCTTGAAAGCCTGAAGTAAAAATATGTATCCTATAAGATACATAATATTTGCATTTTCGTATTTGTAGTTAATGTATTCCATCACCTATTTCTATATTTCTACGCCAGTGATAATAGCAGAATATGCTGTTCTATACTAAAAACCGGACAAGTGCGAGTCGGACTCGCGCACGAAGGGTTCCGTACCATAATGCAAAAAAAGGCAAAAGAAAAAACGGTCACCCATCCAAGTACTGACCACGCCCGACGTTGCTTAACTTTGGTCAAAAATCACGTTTGTTGTATGGGAGCCCCATTTAAATCTTTATTTTATTCTGTTTTTAGTATTTGTTGTTATAGCGGCAACAGAAATACATCATCTGTGAAAATTTCAACTGTCTTGCTATCACGGTTCGTGAGATACAGCCTGGTGACAGACAGACGGACGGACGGACGGACAGCGAAGTCTTAGTAATAGGGTCCCATTTTACCCTTTGGGTACGGAACCCTAACAACGACACCAAAATTGTATATACCATATTCTATGAAATAAATTTATAATTATGATTATATTACCAAGAAAAGGGATCAATGGTCTCTAAATGGCACTTTCTAAGAATTTTCAGTTCCAGGTACCTAATATCTATGTATAAACTCGCACCTTGTTAACCGATGGCGGAAAATTGTAAAAGTTACAATCGATAGTTTTGTATTCATGTATTCCTTCAGAGGAACGAGGCAGCTGAGCTAAGACGCCGCGCTGTCATACCGTGTATAGCCTGATAAGTTTGCAGACTTTCAGAAATATAGTTATTTATCGAATGCTCAGCAATCATTCTTCCTTTTGTTGATGTTTTCTTATATTCAAAATAATTTTCATGCATGTTTGACAACCTCTTTTGCCATTTTTGTGGTAAAATCGCGAAGTATTTACAAGCTTTTATTTTTAACTTTCCCTATTAGCAGAGTATATACTTATATATATTATTATTTATTAGCTAGCGTAGGCGTGGGTCAAATATTGGAAATTTGATCCACTTCCCAATTTCCGGTGGAGCTGAAAGTAAAATAAAAATAAATAAATAATAATAATTAAGTTAGTAGAGTCTGTTCGGAAGGAGAAGAGTCGTGGAATTTATCGGGCCCCATACATTCCTCGACGTTTCTTCTTTCCGCACCGACTCTACCTACTACTCTACTCCAGACTCGAGTAATAAGTATTAAACGGCAAACCATAGCGGGGATAATATTTAAAAAATACAGTACTTATAGTACAGGCTTGTAATTTTTTTTTTTTTATTATGAATGGGCTTACTCATGGCCACAGACTAGCCGAGGCGTAGACGTGGCCTACGATGGAGCGAGCTCGCCCAGAAGGTGCCTGTTCACTCTTGATTTGAAGGTTGCCGGGTTATAAGAACACGGAAATATAGACGCCGGCAAGGAATTCCATTCCTTGGCAGTGCGCATAAGGAAAGTAGAAGCAAAGCGCTTCGTGCGAATTGGTGGAATATCTACCAAGTAAGGATGGAAACCGGCCGTGCGTCTTAAAGTCCGATGGTAGAATGGGGACGGTGGAATAAGCTCGTGTAGCTCTTGGGCACACTCCCCGAAGTGCAACCTGTAAAAAAATATTGGGCTGTCATAGCATGAATGTTACAGGGGCTGAATTAGGCAATTGTTAGCTGATTTTTTACTTACGAGTAAGGCGTCATTCTGTGGGGTACACGCGATGATCATGAAAATATAGGTATCTAAGTAAAATTCACGCCTTCTATATGTTGCATTCCAGTGCACAATAACAACAATCAGTTTATATTAATTTCTAACTTTTGGTACAAAAAAGCATAATATACATTTAAAGTCGGGTCCATATAACTGTAATTAATGTGTAGTAATTAGTGTTATACGCTACGCCAGTCAGCGCACACCTCTAGCAGGTATACGCTTATGTTTTGGGACGCACTGATAAAAAAACCAGAATTTGAAATTACTTGGTTATAATAATTCTATGATAACCAAGATTTATTACTGGTTCGTTGACATTAAATTCTCATTCGTTTACGTTATCAAGATCTTATTTTACATGTTTTAGAACTGATGCTCTGTGTAAATATGTATTCAAAGATAAGGTATAAACCTATTAATAACTAGGTAGCTACTACCTTAGTTCAAAGAAAAAAAGAGCAAGGATACATCAAAACACGCAATGTGTAATACAATATGTCTTTCTAAAAGATTAGGTACCTAATGCCCTTACCTATATTCTCAGAATTAAGATTATTCTTGTAAGAGTTGCCCTAAATCTCGTAAATATATTCAGATGAATAATATAGGTACTGGGAAGGTCATATACCAATATTTTTAGTAAGTATATATATGTATATCGCATTGAATGATTCTTAATACAAATTGTGTTGAGGTTATGTTGTTTGTCTGTGATAGAGCTGCCACCACAAGATGTTCCAGATTTGAATATTTGAATTATATCTACTCTATATCTATGGTTGTAACAATTGCCTGTTGCTAATGGCAAACGAACAAGACGCGTTTTAATTAAGCCTAATTTTAGCAAATTGTATCATGTGATTGAAAATAAGAGTAGATTTTGCATGGTAAAATTTGTGTCTAATTTTTAGGAAATTGTCATTTCCGGTTTTAATCTGTATTCACCCCGCTATCTCTATTCGCCCCGGTTGACGGTATCCATCTATGGTTCAAAGTTTGGTTCAAAGTTATATTGACACGTCGAAAGTCAACGCCACCTATCGGGTTAACACGACAACAGGCACTTTCATTATTTTTTTCATTCGATAACGCACAGGCCAAGTTTCAGGCGATGCTCCGTTGTTATTGTTTATCCACAACACGTAAAACGAATCCCGACCATGTGTCTAAGTGATAAGAGCTAGTTTAGAATGATTAGTGGAAGTGTTTGTTATTACAAACTCGTGTTCGTTATCTTTATCTGATTCGCCTTTCAACCATGCAAAGGTCAATTAATTGGAGTTGTGCGATGATTATTGCCGTACCTGGTATTAACATTTTATTCTAATTAAATTTTTTCGTCAAACCACAGAATAAATAATAGTACTAGGTACAGAAGACTCACTCTCTAACAAAACGCGTCTGTCACGATCAGCATAGATATGGCCGCTAGGTGGCGACAGCGCCACGCGCGGCTTATGGCAAACCCCAAAATTGGGGTCGAACGCGGATGTACCTGTAGCAAAGCGACGAAATCGCGGAGTGAGCCACGCCTGGTCAAACGGCCAAATAGAGGCTCTATTTCGGGATTTGGAGTATTGAAATTAGATTGGAGTTGTAAGTATTGCTCGCTTTGTACGCAGTGGGGCGAATTCATACAATGCGTATTTTTTATACGGCTACAAAATAGTACAAGAGTCATATTTAAGGGTTGTTTGTATAGGTCCATATTAATTAATAAAACTTTCAATTGTTATTCATTGTAAAATACCTACTTAATTCACCACGCAAAAAGTTAGACCGTAAAAAGTCTGCAGCGATTTTGATAGCCCACACAATGCATGTGTCATTTTAAACGTCAAACTTCTATGAAATTATGACGTATAAATAACACTTACACTGCGTGGGCTATCAAATCCGCTGCAGACTTTTATTGGTGCGACTATAATATTATTATTCAAAACATCGTACTTAATGACGCAACTTCACAACTGTCACAAACGTACATGTCTTGATGTCATCTTGAAACTTAAATCATTGTCAATAGAGGTGACAGCAAGCTGTCATCTATTGTGCATTAGCATGTCGAGCACCATTACGTTTTACGCAATACTTTACCGTTCGGACATTTAAAAAAAAATTTTTGCACTCTGTTAGTTAAGGCTGGATTAAAAATCTTTTAAAATCAATTCATGACACAATCTACGCTTGTAATAATAATACACGCTTTATACATAGGGGAAGCGGGGCAGATAGGCACAAGGGGCAGTTTTAAACACCCACACTAATTCCTTAACTAAAAACTTATTTTCACCTTCTACAATGCTAAAACATGGCTTTGTATGTGTGAGTGAGGTACCAGGTTCGGCACATCTCTCCTTCCAGCCGCTGTCGCTTGGTGCGTGAAAACGTGTTTCCACGGTCGCATAGTAAATAAATTATGATTTTTTTATCGAGTTGTGGTGCGAAATTTTAGACTTTATCGGATGAACATCATAATGAGCGTAAATACGTTTATTCAGTAATAAAGTTAGCTGATTATCTTAAAGTAATATGTACTTAATAGTATATTTTTAATAAATGATTTTTAATTTATTTGACCATTGGGGTACTTTGGTACAATAAAGATTGGGGCAGTTTTGAACATATCAAAGTGCCCCTCTAGTGTATCTAAGTGCCCCTGCCTGTTTTTATGTTAAGGAAAATTTTTAAATTATTCTTTTAGTGAATAGTGCGAACGTACAAAGAGAAAGAAAATTGACAAAGAAAAGATAAAACAACTTAAGTAGCTTTATGTCAAAAAATTACACTGATTTCATTAAAAGCTTTTTATTGTAGTTTTAGTGCACCTGCTTAATAACTGTAGTATGTTCTAATAGCACCGCACTTAATGGACGTTTTATAATGTTTAAAATATTTACTACTGGTCAGCTAACTGAGTTGACCTGTAACGTGTGCTCTGCGGGGCAGTTTGAAACACTTACGGGGCACTTTGATTCATGTCCCAAAGTACCCCAAAATGAAGTGTCCCATGCAATGTATCAAAGTGCCCTGCAGGTGGGGCACAATTGAACAAATCCCATTATTTTTTTAAATCCATATATCTCTTTTACTGCCCATAAATTTAACAAAAAAGGATATACTTTGTAAACCTTAGTAAATTTATCATCTACTAAGTACAAAAAGGATGTATTTTGAGTTAATTTTGGGGCCTTAAATCAATTTCAAAAAAAGGTGTACCAAGCTGCCCCGCTTCCCCTACTAGCACCTGCTGTGGACTTAATTAAAACTACCTAATGCTCTTCCTCGGGACTCAAACTACCTCCTCACCAAATTTCATCTAAATTAGTAAAAATTTTCAATCTCTAGATAAATTTAATCTGCCTGAAGAATTTTTGTATCACAACTGTCAACAGAGTGAAATGTTACTGCGTATATGTTCACTTTTCCTCAAAAATATTTCACGATCAACTTTAATATTTATCTGGAGCCCGTGCCAAATGTCACCAAACAGTCGGCGCGATTCGGGAAATGAATTAGAGATTAACTAGATACGATATAGTAATGATATGTGATGTCCCACGGGTAAAGGTACCTTATGGCGGTTGGCGCTTACGCTTTTATAACCGCCGCTCCAATATTATTGCGGGGCTTTGCGACGTAAGCGCCAGCCGCCATAAGGTAGCTTTTTAGTGGAACGTCACATATATTCACTATTTTATATCTAGTGAATCTCTAATTCATTTCCCGAATCGCGGCGCCAGCCGCCATAAGGTACCTTTTGCAGTGGAACGTCACATATCTTTACTATTTCGTATCTAGTGAGTCTCTAATTAATTTTCCGAATCGAGCCGAGTGCCTGTTTTGTAAAAGAACATTGAACCTGAACCGAAAAAAACACTAAATATGCCATAATTTTCTTTCCTGTATAATTCAGTATTTTTTCATTTTAATGTGTCTAAGAAATTGTTCTGATTGGTCAAGCTATGACTCAAATATATGGACGGGGAGACAGATGAGGCAACATTTACTACAAAGCTAACATCTAGGTAATTTATAAAAGGTAATTGAACGAATGAAATAAAGCAATAGGAAAACAATTTCGTTTTAATATTACATTAAATTATCACAGTTGTTGCTTGTTTAACTTGCTATAAAAACGAAAAGAGAGCAATTAATTTGAAAATCTGGCTGTGCATTAATTACACTGAAAAAAATATGAGCTATCGAGCACACATTAAAATTATATCATTAAGATTAACTGCTATTACAATATCAACTAATGTACGTTCGTTCGTACGTAACGTACAAACAGTAAAGTTTACTGCTTGGTTCGATAGGCTCATATGTTTAAACTTTAAAGCATTAAACGTTAATGCAATTTCAATTATTTTAAACGATTTTTTTTTCTCAGTGTACCTATTGAGTCAGAGCAAGCTAAGTTGGCAGCTTAATTTAACAGCACAGACTTTGCAAATAAACGTTATAATTTGATAGAAGCACATTCTGCGCAAGTCTTATTTTAGGGCCCCCCCCACATCTGGCGTCTTTCGAGCGTCGGCGTCTGTCGGCGTCGGTCCAGCGCTATGGAAAATGACGTCGCTGCGCAGTTGCGTCGACGCTGCGTCGACGTTGCGTCGACGTCGACCATAGAATTGTAGACGCCGACGCTCGAAAGACGCCAGATGTGGGGGGGCCCTAAAAGCCCAATAGAGCAGGGTGCCAATTAGGATTGTCTTTGAAATTGTAAGTCCGTTTGGGATCGAAGTGGTGGTATCGTCTTGGGTCGTCCCATTCGTTTTTCGTCAAGTTCTACATTGAAAGCCTCCGACGATTGTGACGAATGTAGAATGAGTGACGAAAGCAGAATAGGACTAATTTAAGAACTTGACGAAAAACGAATGGGACGATCCAAGACGATACCGAAGTGGTATTGGCATTAGTTATATAGGTACCTGATGTGAATTTCAACTGCAGCGTGTACGGCGTCATTTTGTTGTCTCCTAGAACCGTTCTGGTTTCATTTTCAGCGGTCGGTTCTTTTTCATTGTTCTTTTCAGGAAGAAAAACATTCTTAACAAAGAGCTCAGTTTAAGATTCCATTCTCTATTTTGAGCTGAAGTGAAATAAAACCCGCTGTGAAAAATAAAATAGTTACTCGCCCAGCGGTGAGCTATAAATATCGCCGTGTCTCTTTTATTTACACGGGAGTGCTTATCTTTTGTTCGTGTTTATAGCCGATAGCTCATAGCTTACTAGCTCGCGGTGGGACCAGTGCCTAACTCACGTAGATATTTTTAGTCACTCGTGCGACGTGTTTTTGGTGCGCGGCTAATGAGATAGCAATATTCCTAGCTCCCTCTAACGCATAAATGGGTCCCTTGGAGTGGCCGGCGTTGGGCCATCGTTTAGAGGAGCCATTACAGTTTAACTCGGGGTACATTTAGTCACTCTCGCAACATGTTTCGGAGAGTCTAGGTTCCCATTTTCAAGCACTTTCAGGCCAGGCAGGTTCCCATTTTCACGCCAGGCCGCGATGCACGATAGCCGCGCACCAAAAACATGTCGCACGTACTATGCTTTGCTAATTAAATGTCTTTGCTAAGTAAATAATATTAAATTACATTACAGTAATATGCTTTGCTAATTGAATGTCGCTTTAGTTGCACTTTGAATCTATTTGTTTCCGATACATTAATTCCCAGTACATACCTACTCGTAACATTGGCGACGAAGATGGGATTAGAACATTTCGAAACCACGCTTGCAAACCACACCTGGGTGCTACGTGCCAACATACTCGTCCTAAGCTCATAAGTCTCATAACTATTGCATTTTTGTATTTAGGCCGCGGTCCCGTTGCCATGTTTATTTACCATATTCCGATCGGCCACTAAATAGGAGAGTTGACGTCACTGGACCGTTTATGCAACGAGCGGACATAAGTGCTTGCATTTGGTATTCACCGGGTTGTTTTGGTCTGTTTGTGGAACTTTTCTAGCCGTGTAGTGATCGGACTGAACTCTATTTTAAGGCTAAATTGAAAGGGTAATTCCAGAAAAAGGTTTAGGTTTAGGTAGGTACTTTGTCGGGGGTATGCCGTGTATGGCAGCTGCCTTAAGACGAATGTGGAGGACCTGGCTGCGTAGCCAATCTGCCAATCGCTAAAACGAAACGCACCTGTCACTGTCGCACTTATAAGGAAGAGTAATAGAGAGACACAAAGCGTTTCGTTGTCGAAGCGATAGCGATTGTCACCTTGGCTAGGCCGGCTAGCGGCTGCGCGAAATCGCCTTTTTATACAAACGTTTCATATTCATCTTTGGATATTAACATTATTGAAAATATTTTGACACAATTTGTTGTATATCAACACCAGCTATGCCCCTACGTTTGATTTATTTCGATTTTATAATTATTATAAGAGCTAGGAGCCTTTGAAAATTTTTATGATATCTGTTTTTCGCTCCTAATTTTTACAATAATCAAAAAATCTAAAAAATTCAAACGTAGGGGTATATCTATAGTTAATATATATCAAAATATGTAAAAATATTTTCCATAATATCAATATCCAATGAGGAAAATGGGAACTAAGTTTATATGGAGATGCGGCCGTCCCCTTTCCTCCTAATAACCTGTAGAAGTTTGTATTATAGTACGTTGAATTTTAAGCTGAGTTATCAAACTTTATCATGCTAAATATCAGCTTCTTAGCATTATCAGAAGTGTTAACATACCTAAAGCTATTAATGCATAACTTGATAAACGTTTTTAAAACAACGCTTGGTAATAAAGCGTTTAATAAAATGCATTGTTTGATAATTACTATAATCTAATCGGTTACTTATTAACGTGGCCATGAATTAGTAAACAGTAGTAAACAGTAATGTATATAGTAGATTATAATTGCGAATTTAACCGATAAAAAATAGTTAAGTTATCAATACTGTTAGGTCAGAACCGCGACGCTATCAGATACAAGAATTACATTTTAAAACTGCAAACCTACATGTATGATTTTATTGGTCATATACTCATATATGTTATAACTATTTCATTTTTTATACAAACTTGTATGAAAAATGTATGTGTTTCTTTAGCTGACAATTAAGGGCAAAGTTTTATTGCATCTATCTTATGCTTTATTTGTAGTTTTTAAAGTTCATTGTCATTTTTATTGTTTTAGGAGCTTATTATGAAGAAAAATATGTAAACAAAACAGCTTTATGTCGTATAATTAACGTGAAGTTAATTTGTAGGTAGGTACGTGAGAATGTTATAATTGTATTCGTAATAAGCTCCGTGCATATATGGGGTAAAAATAAAAGACAATCGTCACTGTTTATCACTTTTTTATAATTTATTTTCACAACATTTTTATTTAATTTTCTGTAAAATTTACAATCTTAAAACTCCTCACAAATATAGTACTTATATTTAAACATCGCAACAACAGTGTAGCTCGGCCCGGAGCGGGCGACGGAAGAAAGTAATAACTATGTAAATATATTTGATAAAACTAGGCTATATATGCTAGGCTACTCTTAAGTCTTAAAGAGAGTCTGTATGCCGACCGGCGCGGGTAACATATGAGCGACTAGTCGGCATTGCGTGGCCTGCGGAACCACCGAGTTGGGTTATCCGTACACTTAATTATAATCCTATGACAAACAAGACCTTGACGGTGTAATCTGTAGACTGTAGAGTCAGATCGAGAAAAGTCTGCAGCGATTTTGATAGCGCACGCAGTGCAAGTGTCATTTTAAACTTCAAACTTCTCTGAAATTATGACGTGTTTACACTTGCACTGCGTGGGCTATCAAAATTGCTGAAGACTTTTCTTGGTGTAACTCTAACAGTAATTTTAGTAACAGGTTATAATTTTGGTCTAGGTTTGTTATGGATATGATCTGTCAGTGTCAAAAGTGTCATTTTTCAACCCTAAAACGTCGCTTTTGACAATCATATACATAACAAACCAGATCAAATGCGTAACCTGTTATTGCAATAAACTTGTGTTGTGTGAATATACTCAAACGTGGTAAACAAATCGGTAAGATCAGCCGGGACAATTGGAACTATGGGGCAACTGCAACTATTCTGAAAATACAAATCTAGAGCTAGAACCACTTATTTTCATGGCACACTTTCGCCAGTCATAAAAGAGAATTCACCCATGGTATAAAAAGTTAGCTCTAGACTTACTTCTTGTATTTTTAGAGTAGCTAGCAATGCTAGCATGTGTCGAAGTTGCAAAAGCCCTAGCTGACCTTATATTGTGGCAACACTAACAAAAAAGTAGTACGAACAACCCAGCCAAGGTGCCAAACGGCAGCGATACGATCTGTGCCATGTCTTTAACAAAGTGGCTTATCACCGGGTCGCTACCATTTGTTTCAATCAAGAACTCCACGTAGCCACGCCTTTGTGTAGGCGCCTGCGTACTTTACTCCACTAAAGAATACTTTTACAACTCGCAAACCCTTCTCTAACCCAATACCGTATTTACCTAGCGGATTTAAACATTCAACATAGCCTTTTTAAAGCCCAACAGATCAAATACCATCACGGCCAGTTCCAAAACTGGCTTCAACAATCAATTTTAAGTTAATGAGAATTCTAAATTTTAATTGCAAAGCTTTTTGCGTAATGAGCAAATGATTTAAATGCATCGGTTAAGGAGCTAATGGCGTTTTCCAACGTATATCATATTACTTTAAATGCAAAACCGGGTTTACACGTCAAACGTGCTTGCGATACAAAGTACGCCTTTATATTACGACACAGATCAAGATAAATATACGGAATATTACTTTACCAGTAATATACTTGATTTATTTGAAGTTTATAATTGTTAGGATACTGTGTGGTTTATATAGATTTTTAGTACTTATAATACATTTTTATAGATTAAATAAGTTAAGTGACTATACTTTAAAAAGTATTTGTAATGATCGATCACGTGAATGGTCACGTGATCGATCCCTCCATCTTGAATATTGAACGATCATTCGTAGTCAGTCGTGGGGTGACGTTCGACGATGACGGTCGATCAATATTAAAAATGGTAAGGTATTTCAATTGTGAGCAGGTCAGTTCGTTTTGTTTTGTGAGAACCCGAGATAATAATTATAGTATGTGTCTGAATTGTGGTTAGTCAAGTTCAGAGAGGTTATATTCATTGTGCCAAATAAATGTATTTTGATTACACATACCGTTGTTTTAATAAAATGATTAGATCCTTATAATAATCAAACATAAAGACGTAGATTGCCGAAAATGAACATATTCAGAGCGGCCAATCCATTCTAGAAGGAAATCGACAAACACAATTCGTCTCACATTAGATCAAACAAATATCGCCTCTCTAGACCCCTACAATATATACAAATAATCAAACAAACTCAGTACGCAGACGCCCCGTGACGTGCACAATATAAAATTAACCATACACAGAAAGGCTAGCTGAAAACTGATGGTAACTTTAGAAAAATAAAACCCTATAATAAACCGCAATGTCTCTCGTTTGCAAAAACATTTCCAAAATATTTAGACCGTTTCATGGAAGCGTCACGAAATATTTCTACGGAAGAGCTATTGCTGAATTTAATCTAGTGCATAGTGCCAGATATGACCTTGAAAGTTGATTACTGTAATCAACCTTCAGAACATGTATTACAGAATGTAATCATTTTTAAGTCAAAGTGATAAAGTTCAGTTTTAAAAATACTGGCCGAATAATTTGTATTTTCTTTTTTGTTTTTGAACAATGGCATTGACATCGCCGTTCGCAAACTCATTCATCTAATCAAAATACCACAATTACTTGTTCTTTTAGATATAATTTAAAATATATTATTCTCAGTTAAACAACAGTAATTTCTGAATATAAAACATTCTCTAAATCAGCTCAAACTATGTATCAATTGATAATTTTTTGCACTGCATTAAAATTTCACTTCGCCATGTACCAAAAAGACTGAAGTTGTACTATTTGAAACCTACAATGTATGGAATAATCATCTGAACCTGTACAACGGTAATAAAATATATTTTCTAATACAATACAAGCACGATTTATCAGAATTTTAGTTTAAGCGAGGAGGTAGTTCATACCGGGTACTGCCAATAATAGATTACAATATAGATATAATAATCACAGTTATTTAAAATATGATAATATTCAATATAGATAACATTAAAAGACCTGTCGAAAAGACTACAAATCACAACTTAGACGCCTGTCTCGATTCCGAGAGGTATAACTAGTGATAATTAACTAACATTCACTCTTATTAGGTACAAATGGAATATGGTTTAGATTTCGTTAGTTATAATTATGTACTTGTTTTACTTCTAAGTACAGATTAGTCCGGCGTCCCACTGCGTTCGTCTATTAGTTTAATATTTCGTAAAAAAAATGGCATCTGTCCAGTAGGATAATTTTGCCAGCGTCAAGGTTGGAACATCAAATTTATACAAGGATTTCGCCAATATCAATAGCGTGTTCGTTGAGCATGACGTTATACGGTGATTGCCCTTAGTAAAGTAATATCTAGACTTTACAAATAGCTACGATGGATTGCTGGGTGTTAACTAAAGAATGGTTAAACGCATTTCAAGATTAATTCTTCATTAGCTGAACGCTTCCACGTTAGATTTCTGCATAATAAGCTATCAATACACTTTAAACAACATTAATGAGCAGAACAGAAGAAAATATTCTCGTGACGCCTTCGCCATTTTAAGTTCAACCGAAAATCCTATTATTACCAATATTAATGACATTTTAGACTTGAGAAATGACACGAACGCAGGGAGACAACGGACCTTTTTCCTCCTTTTCGCCCTCAATGACTTAGGAAATATACACGTTTCTAAATACTTGATATATTATAATATTAATACACCTCTCGTAAATTAAAATGTTGAGAATTCGAAAAGCGCTTTATAATTCGTGATTCTTAAGTCATGACAAGAGCAAAAGCCACAGGACACTGGATTCGATGAGACTTTCTATGTTTTGTTGGTGAAAATGGAAATGTTCGTTATCTACATCTCTATTGCTCGAATATATAAGAGTAATAGAGAGGCAGGTAACGCAGTTTCTATATTCGGTTTTCGCGGCAAGCCCTCTTTTACACTTCATTTTAAGAGATACCACTTTTAAACGAACAGGTTAGAAGTTCATGAATCCAGTGTTGACCCTAACAGGGGCCGCGGACAGTACAAAGTACGAGTTAAAAATAAATTGAACATGTTCTTACATTTCCGAAATATTTTGAGGGAATAAAAAAATGAGATCTCAAATTTTGGTTCGATAGTGAGCAAGTCGGATTCGTCCTCGCGGAGTAGGCCCGAAACATTAGTGACTCCTAGAGTCATTGTACTTGATTCCTCTGGATGTCGTTTCGACTAATCAAAAATATGTAAACATCTTACTTCCTATTCAAGAGTTCCATGCAATAATGTGTATACATATATTTTTTATTTGAATATGCATTGGCAAATATCTAAGACATGCACGTTTGGCCGGACACAGTTTACACAATCATTCGTATATCTATATATCATTAAAATACAACAATAATAGTACATCTCTCTATTGGATTTAATCTACATTATAATGTATGTAAGTATAATCATCGACAACAGTATGTTACTCTACAACAATTAAATCACATGTTTTCATACCACCTACAATATTTACTGTAATTGATGAAATGTTAAAAGTTGAAACGCCATAAGTACGCTCTCGACGTGACTTCTAGTACTTGTAAATGTTCTTAAAATATTCATAAATGGATCTCTATCAATAACAAGAGTGGACTTTAATATTGTACACACCTTAGTCTTTTTTTTGCTTTTTCTCTTTTTTGTTTTTATAATTAACTTAATTTGTTACTCTCGTATGCCAAGCCGTATACAATACTAGAGTGATCAAGACAAATGTATACACGTTATATTATATAAATACATAGTAATAAAATACGTCTTCAGTACATCTCGCGTGGCAGCCGGGTGCGCACTAAACTAAACTCATCTGCGTTTGGTTTGCGCATCACAAATATGTAGGTAGGCATGTCGTAAAGTGCGTCCCGGCCGCGCCTGCCGTCCGCGCGGGGACAGTCTATGCCTAATTCTTTGTCTGCATTTGCGATTCCTTGTTTAACAACGTTCGTACGTCCCTACACCCGATTAAACGTTTCTAAAGGCCAACGACAAGGCCGGACTTGTTTCTATTTAGCTTTTAGTTGCTACTGAAATATCGTTATCTTCCAAAGCAGTCTAGTTGAAGCTCCAGTCAAAGTTACGCCTTTGACATTTGAGCGGGGTTTTTGAGAGACATGCCACTAAAATTATGGAGACAATTTTATACATAAAAAGCTTAATAATAACTAACTAGTCTTTTTTTATAGGCAGACCATCGACTCGGACTTATTCCTAACAATGCATCCATTATATTTCGTGGAAAATAATTTTCGTACTGCTAACATATTAAATTATCAACACGAAAGGAGTACGACTAGAAATTATTTCACGTTTGACCTCAAGCGTTGGCTAAATACGTTCTGCTTAGTTCTCTAGCTAACATTACAATAGTTGATTAGAATTATTAGCAAACGAGTGCGGGGTTGGTAGTCTAGGTCACTAATAGTCAGTAATACTGCCATCATAACCAATCAGAGTTAGTTAAACTCTTCACCAAGCTTTGGTGATCAGTAGTGACTAGCTAGTAGATTCCAGGTTACTACCGTGGAGGCCTTGCGGGAGAATTGACTGGTGAGAATTGATCTGTGTACTAGTAAAGTGAGCAACTTCGAATTGACACAGGGTAAATTGTCTCCACATGAAGCTACCGATATGGCTCAGAAGGCCGCGAGGTTCAATGGCAAGTCGAGCCGGCTCGGCGTCAGTGCTCGAGACCCACTCTATTATATCTACTGAAATATACGCAATCGCCAAAGAAGTGTAAGTCTACCGGCCTGTCTTTTTCGCTTTGGTGTTTCCCATTTTTTTCCTAATAAAAATCCAGCCAAGAATACGAAGCGTAATTAATAACACATTATATACACTCGCCTATAGGACAGTGAATCATACATATACATATATTTTTTATTATATACATTTGGCACTAAATTCATCGATCGATAAAGAAGGTAAGAATCACGTGTCTCTGATCACGGCGGTCTAGCGCGGTCACGCGGGGCACATCTGCGGGCGGCAGCACTGGCAGTAGGACGCGGCGCAGGCGGGGCACGCCGCGCACGCCGCACACGCCGCGCACACGCACACGTAGTAGCCGCCCACTCCCACTCCCACCCCCACCCCCACCCCCACGCCCACGCCCGGCGCCAGCAGCACCGGCGTCCGCGCGCACAGCTCCCGGCACGCCAGGTGCTCGATCAGCGCCAGGGTCTGCCGCCGCTCGTGGCCCATGAGGCACACTGTCGACTCGCGGACTACACCGTGCAGCAGCGTTAAATAGCGGTGCTTGAGGGCCTCCTCCTCGCGCCCGACGAAGTGATTCCGTAGGTACGCCTCGAGCTTGGCGCGCTGCTGGCCGAGCTCGGGGAAGTCGATGAAGAACCGCGAGCACATATATCGCTCTAGCGTCTTGATGCGATCCGGCCGCGCGGCCCTATATCCTTTAGCCAGTAAAGCGCAATACTTGAGCAGGCCGCCGCCGCGGATTTCCTCGGGCTGGCGTGTCGCGATCAACTTCTCCGTTAGGTGGATCAGAGCTTCGCGGAAATCTCCGTACACTGACTCGCCGACTACGGTCGGATAGAAGTTCTCGCCGATGGGCAGCGCCGCGCACTCGTGGAACGCGAGTAGCGAATCTAGCGCGATCTGGAACGAGTCCACGGAGAACTCAAACTGACGCCGCATGGTGTCCACGAACTTGAGCTCCACAGATTTGTGCCCGCGGGAGTTTCCGAGGGAGATGAGCGACCAGCGGTCGCCGTCGGAGTTGACGCGGACCATTTTGGAGACGTAGGCTTCTTTTAGGCCGGCAGTGGAGGCGCGGCGGCGTGGGGTGGCCGGGGGTAGGAGGGTGGAGAGATGGCCGAGCACGGCGGCCTTCACGCGGTCGCAGTGGCGCGCGGTGGGGAGGTCGGCGGTGAAAATGAGGTCGATGTCGGAGTAGGGCTGGGGGCGGTCGGCGAGAACGTGAGAAGCCGCTCCGCCGTTGAGACGGACGTCGCGGACGGCGACGCCGGCCCCGCCGGCGGCCTGGGGGGCTTCAAGCCGCGCCCGCACGCCGGCCACCAGCTCCCGCAGGCGCACGTGCAGCGTGGGGTAGTTGCCGCGGCCGTGGATGGCCACCACCTCGTCCATGACGTCGTTGAGCCGCGACACCTGCTCGTAACTCAGCACGGCGTGCCGCTCGCCGCCGCCGCATCCCTCCTCCGATGATGTGTAGCTCGACTCGCTCTGTAACAACCAAACGAAACAACATTAGAAAGGGTTCGAAATAATCTGGGAGTTATTGCAACGTAGGTATTATGCATAATTTTGTAACTGTGGAAAACTTTAATTATGTACGACAGCAAACGTACGAGTTAATGCGTTCGTAGAAAACATCTAAGTCTGACCGTATAATTTACAACGTTAATCGGTAAAACCATTAGTTATATTACGAACACCAAGAATAAGGTAAACTAAATAACAATTGATGATTCCAAAGCATTGTATTTGCTTTTTTACACTGTCGAGTGTCATGGTAGTTTCCATGTAGTTTTCGAGAAACAATCCGTTCGCTTTTCAAAGATTCGTCAGCTCTTTGAAATTGTCTGAAACGAGAATCGATTTGAAAACAAAGTGATTTGTAACAGCGGGTTCAAGAACGATATTTTAAAGTAAACATAGAAATAGGTATTTTCCTATTCCCAGTAAATTGTTATGTAAATTTTGGAATGAAGCGCAATTCGTAACAGCACAGACTTGGCAGATCGTTAGTCAGCCGCTATCACCATCTATTCTGAAAGCTATTTTCCTATCTATGAAAGATTAGGTAGGTATATTAATATTTGATAATAAATTATAATATGCATAGAAGGCATCTTATTGAGATAAACCTAATATACAATACAATTGGTATCTATTTCAGGCAAGTCGAAAACCCGGTCGATTCTTTATGTTTAAGTAAATATTTGGAAGGCGTTTTAACCTTTGTAATCATATAATTATGTGTAAAACGAATATTAATTCGCTTGTTATTGTAATGTCACGCGATAAGCTACGCCTTCTAAATTTGTACGAGTATACGGATATTTCCGAGTAATGCTATTTTCAACGAATGTTCCTCTTAAAAACTTCATGATCTGTTATGACACAAATAAGAGGAAACAATTTCAATTAGTAACGGATGTTTTGACGTGTTTATTCTTGTTTAACTAGCGGTGACGAGTAATCTGGTACCATTCTGAATTAATCGAGGCCAAGATAAAGCTAAACAAACTTGTCAAGTGTTGTTTGTTTGGCTTGATGTCTCTTAGAGCTAGAGTTAAATCAAACAAAGTTGGCAGCGATTTTGAATGCTCAGAATGTTCAAGAGTTATTTTAAACGTCAAACTTTTATGAAATTACGACGTTTAAATAACACTTGCATGAGGTAGGTAGACCACTCTACTGCCCTGTTTGTAAAATAAATATATGTGTAGAGTAGGTCCAAGCTGTAAAGACTGCAGTGAAGTATCATCATAAACGAGAAATTCTTATGAAAATATGATGTTTATTATAGTGGCAGATACATATTTTGAGTATAGTCGCGGATGGTCTAGAACGCAAAATGACTAGTGTAATATTTTGCCTTTATCGCTTTTAGTCTACATTGCGAACGGTCTAGAACCACTTTTTTATATCACACAGGTAGGTTAGGTTCCTGTTATCTTCAAATGGCCGAAGGGCACACAGCACAGAATAGGAGCAGCGGGGCTCCGTCGACATCGCTAACGTAAAGATAAAACGACGGAAAATGATGTAGGCATTTGGTGTTCTGGACCGTTCGCGATGTAGACTAAGAGCGATATAGGCAAAATGTTACACTAGTCATTTTGCGTTCTAGACCGTTCGCGAATAACTCATATTTTGTCACTATGCATTATAGGTACATTAAACCACCTGAATAAACAATATACTTAGGCCATGGAATCGCGATATATGTGTGTTTAATTGAAGAAATATCCAGTAATGTTCAACAAACCCGTTGTCCTATAATTATGACATTATTATATGTACATACTCACTGCTCACGAGGTTGGCAAAAAAAACTGAATCGTGCAAGATTATTACGTTCTATTTTTAGGAGCCTTGTTATCTTAAGTAATCTAATAATAAATTGGGCTTTACAAAGTACGCCATTAGCCGCAGAAGACCCAACTGTAAATACAGTTATACTGTACAGCCAGCATTAATCCTGTCCTCGCCGGTTTCAGCCATGCACGGGAACTGAGGGCATATCGCGAACCACGTTCGATGTGTTGCCTCCCTGCCACACTTACGAACGAATTTACAATTGCGACAGAGAGGCAACACGTCGAACGTGGTTCGCGGTATGCCCTCTGAGCTTGTCACTGGCCAGACATGCAGTGGACAGACAGACTGGGGGACTGGCCAGAGTTGCGAGACTAGTGAGAGTGACGATGCGCTCTCAGGTGGCTGACGTACCCTATTTTTTCAGTAAATGTACGGCCACACTCACTCCCCACACCCCTATGACAAAATTGTTTAAAACCGCAGGCGGCCGGGCCTTTAAATTAACTCGTCGAGTTCCACTCGCCTCTGCTCTTAGATGTAAATCAGTTTGTGAGTAGGCTGTCAGACTCTTGTAATATCTGACCGTTTATGGACATTAGTGAATTCTTCAAAGTTCAACGACCAGAAGCAATAGCTCTCAAATTGATCTACAATAGTCTCCTCCGTTACCAAAGATCGTAACATTTACGACCGACCTATGCTGCAGAAATGTCTCGATTATTACTGAAGGACTTTTTATCAACAGCATAAGAGTTTACAATTGAGCACTAGCGGATTTTCTTTGGTACAATCGATAGCGTCAAAAATTATACACACATACATACATGGTACATGGTGAAAAATGTATCATACCCGTCAATAACAAATTAAATAGATGTTTTTAAACTCCGAATATGTCTCCAGTAGTCAAACGATCGACTATTGAAGCGCTGGTGGCCTAGCGGTAAGAACGTGCGACTTGCAATCCGGAGGTCGCGGGTTCAAACCCCGGCTCGTACCAATGAGTTTTTCTGAACTTATGTACGAAATACCATTTGATATTTACTAATAGTCGCTTTTCGGTGAAGGAAAACATCGTGAGGAAACCGGACTAATCCCAATAAGGCATAGTTTCCCCTCTGGGTTGGAAGGTCAGATGGCAGTCGCTTTCGTAAAAACTAGTGCCTACGTCAAATCATGGGATTAGTTATCAAGCGGACCCCAGGCTCCTATGTGCGCCGTGGCAAAATGCCGGGATAACGCGAGGAAGAAGAAGAAGAAGTCAAACGATCGACTATTAATTCCCTATATTCAGTTCTATACCAAACGGACTTCCGCTATGAGTTCCGTATTCCGTGATCTTGTACCAAATTGCCCCCAATCAAGCCCACAAATAAAACAGGAATACCCTGACTAAGCTAAAAACATCCGTATTGACAAACAGTCAAGGTTTAGTTTTCAATGACCAACGAACTAGGACAATAGGATATGTCAAACGAGTATTAAGCTAGTTCTGTTATATCTTGTAAACCGGACTTGTGATAAAAGTGTATTGTGCTTGCAAGAGACAAGTAATTAATGAGGACTATCCCTACAAAGTTGTCCCTATAAGCAGTGGTGGCCGAGTGGATATGACGTCTGACTTTCAATCCGGAGGTCGCGGGTTCAAATCCTGGCTCGTACTAATGAGTTTTTCGGAACTTATGTACGAAATATCATTTGATATTTACCACTAGCTTTTCGGTGAAGGAAAACATCGTGAGGAAACCTGCATACATCTGCGAAGAAATTCAAAGTTGTATGTGAAGTCCCCAATCCGCATTGAGCTAGCGTGGGGACTATAGCCCAAGCCCTCTCGCGCATGAGAGGAGGCCTGTGCTCAGCAGTGGGACGTATATAGGTTGAAATGATGATGATGATGATCCCTACAAAGTTACGTTAATTACCATTGGAAGTGATATTAGCGAGTTCCTATTTGTCGTTCTTGAACCTTCACTTTAATTACAACACCCAGAGCTTACTAGAAGGCTTTAAACTGAGGACAAATCACAGAAATCATTAAACATAATACCTATTCTTAGAAGGAGCTTTCAAATCTCACTGAAGCGCAACCATCAAAAAATTTGACATTTTAAAAATAATTTAAAGAAAAAGTTAATAAAGTACATTACGCCGCCCCAGATAATAACTCTAATTAAACTGGTTGACAGTTTTACGTGTATACCTGCGCGGCGAATTATTGTAGTTGTTGTGTGTGACCTTTCTGTCATTGGCGTGAAATTGTACAGGGGCATTCCACTAAAAGGTCTACTCTATCAGGGACGTGACGCGTATGGCTGCTACTATAATAACCTGCAAAAATCTGTCCTTTAATACCGCTATATAGCTATAATAGCTAAATTATCAAACGTTATCATGCCAAATATCGGCTTATTAGCTTTATCAGAAGTGTTTAAAAAACAGCGTCACGTATCCGAGACTTTTCTGGAATATCCCTGCAGATTGGCAGTCTATATAATTCATTATTCTCTTTTGTGGCCTTTGCACGAGGTCGAAATGCTTAACGACACCTCGAAGGATGGTAACCGCACCAAGTTAAATGTTAAAAGAAATTTATGGCCAAGTTACGGTATGCCGGATTTATGGTTATTACGGTTAAGTACAATGTACACATAGCTTTGTTCCAATTAACATGTATCTGGCTACGATCAGAATGAAAATAAAACATTGTTTATTACACATGTTGGTAGGAAATAAGCGTACGGCCCGACTGATTAAGGAGGATGTAGGAACTATATTTACGATACAAGTGCGGAAAAGAGGAAATTCGAAACGAGTGGCGATAAATTAAAACACGACCGAAGGGAGTGTACAGTACGAGTACAGATATATGCTACGTAAATATATGTTCGTGCCAAGATTCATGTAAGTAATTTAAGCGTGTCGTTTTAAAATGAGAGCGTAACTTCAATTTTATTGCATGTATGGCGGAGCCTAGGTTCGTGTGGCCCTTAAAGTGACGTTTTTCTCCCTACTGCGCTAATTAGTGATTATTAATTTTATTATACGACTGATTATTGGTCGCTAGCTCAATTAATAGTTTTAAATGTTTTTTTTAAACACCACAAACGGCCAGTGTCACGGCCAAGGACACGACCTCGTCATGTCGTTCGTATAATTCCCGACAAATCGAAACAATCGTGAATCGATCATGGACTTTTCAACCAGACTGTCAGAACCACAAAAAACGTTGCCGACCAATCAAGGTAAAATAGACTTTCTGTTAATGCCGTAAGAGTTTACGTGGACGCTTTGTTATCTGGTTCTCTAGGAGAAATCCCGAGGCAAGGTCAGTGTTTGCGTGTTTTTTAGAACAATAAGCAATAGAAATTAATCGGTTAGTCGATGCGGTACTCGAGCTCGGTTCTATCGATGGGTTAGGTTCCCCGAGGTCAAGGATATCGGTGAAGTTTAGGTTATTGCTGTAAGCCTAGGGTAGAGTTGTGCAAGGTCTAGACTAGGTTAAATCCGATTTTCGGCTTTCTAAACCCAGAAATATACGTACGTATAATTTTATTAGTTTCAGTATAATTTATGTACCTATTAATTACTGGAAGTTTGATAATAGGTATATATTTTTACATTATATTTTAAATTGTACTTTTGATACTTGCAATTATGTACTACGAATGTATAACTAGCGTCTGCCCACGACTTTGCCTACGTACGATGATGATGATGGTGACGATAATTGATAAAAACTGCCCGTAGCTACTAGCTACCACGGGCTTCAAACTATATCTATACCAAATTTCAACTAAATCGGTTCAGCGGTTTAAGTGTGGAGAGGGACAGATGGAGTTAATTTGCGTTTGTAATAATTAATAAATAAATAAATAATCATTTATTTGGACCATCTGGGATGATTCAAACATACACAACAAAGTCAACAAAATAATACATTACAACAAATTAAATTAGCTAAATAAAGTAATACGGATGATGAAACGACCGTTAAGTACGAACAGAATAAAGGAATGAAGGAAGCATAAAATTCAATATATTATAAAGCCTACTTGAAGTTATGTCTACTAAATAGATCGTGTTGTAAGATCACGAAACTTTAATGACGTTATTATTTTAGCCGAGAGTTGTTTTTAGATCATCGCAGGAAATCCGGGCGGAAGGCCAGCCTGTTGAAAATAATTTGTTCACATTCCTATACTAACAAAGTTACTCAAGCAATACTTAACACTAGATTTAAATAGGTATTATGTAGAGCGAGTGATTCAACTACATTTTGTTGTTATTATTATGTCCCGTGAGTCAGGTGACAACCGTATGACATTTTGTTAGAACTCTTGTAGTAGGTACACTGGCGTTTAAAAGTGCATGGAGATGTTTCAACCGTCATACGATCGACATCTATCCAAGCACTTTTGAACGTCATTGTACTATGTATTTTTATCGTGCCAATGGTATCTCCATCTGGTGATAACTGTCAAATATTTGTTCTTACGTAGGTATATAGGTACATTCCATTAATATATTGTTTTTATGTTTGAGACAAAGGTGTGTTCATTGTTGTCATATTTATGGTAATAAATACAACATAATGTTACTTAAATAAATATAGTAGACAATAAGACATGTCTGCTGTTTATTTTAAGAAATATATATGACCTGTTTATTTAAGACTGCATCCAGGTGGCGCCCTCATTGTGGGAATTGTGTTTTCTGATACTTATAACAATTAATTTGTGTATAAATCAATATTTTAATATCGTTGTCCTACTGATTCCCCAACTTTTGGTCTTTCATCATCACCCCCTCAAGATCCCCCAACATATAATTTCCTCAGACTAGTCAAGTCACTCTGCTGGTTCATTACCACGTTTCACAAACCCAGCGCAAACACATTGATTACAATAACAATAGATAGAAATGCGTCACTACTCACTGGTGATAATACATATCAATTCACTGTTTTACATTTTACTTGAAAAGTTACAGAAATCACCTGTTTTAGCATGAATTTCATAGACATCTTTTGAATATTTTTATTTTATTATAAATAAACGTTATAAGTATTAAAATACTTATTAAAAAGAAGATGATTATAGTGAGATAAATACGAGTAGATACAACTGACACAGTTATGTGCTAAAGTAAAAAGAAATAAAGACACAAATCACGCAGTGAGACCGTTGACAATAAACTCATTGAATGATAATGTAATGTGTAATAGGACTATCCCAACGGTTCCTCCAAGTTATGACGACACCCATTGTTAACCAATCGTGGTTATTTACTTTGAATCATTGTGGTTGGACAAATACGAGTTATTTGTTCAACTATTTTACCAACATAAAACCACCCAACTACCTAATCTACCTATAGTTCAAAATATCCGAACTACGGCCCAAAACTAACTCGAAAATTATTATCTTGGCTTGACTGTTATTTGAATTACTTAATTCGGAGGTAAGATAATTTGACATTTGTATTTTTACTTAAATGGTGTACTTGTGGACCATACGTTATATTATTGGATTCTTTAGTGCATTTTATAAAATGTTTTGACTTGTATTGTTGCAGTCACACTACCTCCTACATATAAAGTCTAAAGGCTCCTCTTCACGTTGGGCCAACGAGGGACGCATTAATGCGTTAGAGGGAGCAAGTGATATTGCTATCTCATTCTACCGCATGGCTGCCTCCCTCGTTGGCGTTGGCGTTGGCCCAACGTGAAGAGGAGCCTGAAGCTGAAAGAGATGTCATATACTAAAGATAATGTGAAGAAGTCAGTCTCGGCTACTCTGGAGGCCTCCGTTACTATTTCTTTCGTGTATGACATCGACTTAACTACATATTTATTTTCTTACAAATTATACTGTAATTTCACATTAGATCTAACTAAATTCTGGCCATGTATTATCTTAAAATTCTTAAATAAAAGAACTTAGCGCTCCGAATCGAAATTTAATATATGATGTACGACTTACTAATACGTACATATTAAAAAAAAACATTTCTCTCCTGCTGTTTAAATACAAATAAACTTAAAATTTATTTAAAACGCTATTGTGTTTCTATTTACATTACAGAAAGACATATGAAGTTTAATGTTACACTTACACGCGAAGATGTAGTGCATATGGTTTTCCATCGTATTTTCTCGGAAACGTTCGTATTTGTTATGCTAGTGAAGTCAAACAGCATGTAAAGTTTGTGATATCTCTTATTAGAGTTACCATATTACAAGCTCTGTCACATTTGATTGTATTTTAACGAAGAGAAAGTTTAAAATGGCATAAGCGTTATAATTTATAATCGATACCCCTTCAAAAGGTTAGCGCTCAGGAACGGGTATTCAGCTTTCCCGAATATTTTGAAGCGTTTAAAAAATCAAATGAAAGAGTTTTAGTTAGCAACGGGTTTGGTAAGCAAAGCCTTACCCCTTCCAAGACCCTCAAAGAGGATACCGGATCAGTCGCTGTTCTAAACGGGATAAATAGGCATTTACGCATGTCGTAAATGCGTATTTTTTTTTGTACTAAAGTCGTACGCATTATGTAGGTACCGGATTTAACTCGTTAGTCAAAGTGTCAGCCGGCGTACCAACAGCTGACTATCTGTAGACCTTATATCGTTGGTATAAGCTCCATAATAGGTCAGTTAACCGTCGACGGTGGTACGTCACGCTTTTCGCTCTTCTCGGTCGCTATCGTCTGCTGAACGGAGTCTAGACGACGTCGCTGTGACGAAAAAGTCTTATGTGACTTTACGTTTAAAAATTTGGTACTCGATCCTTCCAGAAAAGAGCGTATTCCTATCTTAAATGCCGGTAATTGCTTGCCAACAGGCGAAGAGTTCTATAGAAATTCTACATAATTATGCAGGCCTGGCCAAGATGCCAATCGTTTGAGTCCGCAGCAAACTAAACTGTAATCTCTCTCTATTAGTCTTCCATATTATTAGGGGTGCGATAGAGAGACATAAGACGCAAACGATTGGCATTTTGGCTAGGCTTGAGCCCTGATCAGAGGAAAATTATGACTCCAGATCTATTTATATCGATTTTGTGGTTACTTATACTAATATATTTCACTGCACTGAGTATGGCTAGTTTTCCAGTGATTTTATTAAGCGTCTACACAGCTGCAAAAGCGCATACCCACTTTTGAATGAATTCCATTCATCGCTGTAATAAAAAAATTTGTTCCGGGTACATTACCATTAGTCATTAAACCAAATAGGAAGGCGTCAACGTAAAATACCTTCATAAAAAAATATATTTCAAATGGTCACTGCATAGTGTCGCAAACACTTTAATTACCGTGTATTTAAAAACTCATCGGAATAATATAATGAAGGAAGTCGACTCTTATCTTATCTACGCAATTATCTTGTTTTCGATAAAATTTAATGATTTAGGTACCTACATACAAATTAAAAATTCGCAATAATATTACGCCCACACTGCGAACCGAAAGAAACAATTAACTTTGTTGCATTAAATAACAATGATAGACTTTCCACACGGTCTTTGGGTGCAATAGTGACACAATTCAATTCTGAATGAGTCGTTTAGATACAATACGAGTATGATAGTCTCATCCCAATATTAGGCAACCTTATTTTTCTATCTTAACCATTTATGTTTAAATATTACTTTGAATTATAGAGTTACACCATTAAAAGTCTGCAGCGGATTTGATAGCCCACGCAGTGCAAGTGTTATATGATAAGTCATGATTTCATAGAAGTTTGACGTTTAAAATAACACATGCACTGCGTGGGCTATCAAATCCGCTGCAGATTTTTCATGGACTGACTCTAGAAGGTATTCACATAGTAGCATAGTACGGATACGGTAACAGCTGTCATCTCCATACAATGAATGTATAACCTTAAAACGCAAAAATGGGTTGAGGTTACAGCTAACACCTGATTTGTATCAGTTGAAAAGTCATTACAGTGCCGTAGGCGATCATGAAACTGGAATCAGGAAAAAAAAACCGTTTAAAATGACACGCATCTAACTAGGGTTGCCATACATCCCCGGACGGCGGGACGTGTTTGAATGTTGGTTTTTAGGTGTCCCCGCTAATAAGTAATTGTCCCTGTCATGTCCTAGACCTATACTTATAACAACCCTGATCTAAAGAAAAATCTATATGTAGATGAATTTAAACTTGGGATGGCTAAGAATGCTATCGTCAGCCACTCCACTGGTATTCGCTATACATCTCAGTGCATTCCTAAGCGCGACAATTAGACATGTCCTCAATGAATAAACTGGAGTTATGACGAAAACGAAATCGCGAACGTCCGCTCGTTCCACCAAAAACGAAACGCCACAAGGATGCACGAAGTTTGAAGACACTTGTGACGTTTTTCCACGGATAGGGTGCGTTCAGAATGTTTATGCTAATGTACATGAATATGCATTGGAATCGAGCTTCACGCTCCGCCGGTATCGGATATCACTCGATTGAAACATTCGAATATCGAATATGATTACCGAAACATTGTTGGAACAACGCTGTATTTGATGTTAGGAAAATTGTCATAAATTAAATGGCTCTACGAGTATAGAAACATATAAATTATGAGGAAAGTTATACCAATATAAAAACTGAAGACAATGACTAACTTATTGTTTTTAAATGTACTATAAGTTTTATAGCTAATATAAGAGTAGGTAAAAACACTAGGTATTTTGTAAAGTTTGCATCACTCCATTCATACAGTTTTTTCCCTAATTAAAAAAAGCGGTAAACAATCTGTTTTCCCGCCACAACAATGGCATGTGTACTTGACACCGGCGACCTTGATCGCGTTCGGAAACCTGAACCACTCGAATGAATTACGCAATACCATTCGGAAATCCGCTAACTCTCTGTTCGTATTCGAAACGAATTTATAGATGTTCGAGAGGATACGATTTCGATATCGAATTACATTAGTCGATAAGTGTCAGGAATATCGATGGGAAAGGTCAGTTTCAGATTTCCGAATATTTTATCTGTGCAATACGATGATACGGTATCAATGGTACGAGCCGGCCGCGCGGCGCGTTCTGAATTAATTAAACTGGTGACATTTTAAAATCAAATACATTAGTGAATTGAAGATAAGCATAGCAGAAATAAATTAATGAATTTATGTAAATCAAAACTGACCTTATACGAGCACATTCAAGCTGCTACGAAAACAAGAGTGTTTCAATCATTTACCTTTTTAAATCGGATCATTTTGCTTCTACTCCACGAAATAGGTACAACTGACCAGTTGGGAGGGTCCTGCACAACCGGTTAAGAACCATTGTTAATGTTATAAATAATATAGTGTAGACCCATAAAGATATTACGAAAGAGCCCATAGATTTCCTATTTGCATGTTCCCCGTCCACGTTCCATTGAACTCAAAATATTCCTCATTAGGTCACATTTCCAAAGAAACGTAACGTTCCATTCTACGACTACTTTCGATTTCGTGCCGCTCGCAATTAACATGGGCCAAGCATACGCGCGCGTAACGGAACTGCGGGAGCGTTCGGATTCTCAACTCGGGAAGGAAGCCATTTTCACTTTCTTTTAAATTATTTGAGCGTTCTAAATTCGACCTAATTTATGCAGACGGCGTGCGAGTCAGCTGTTCGATGGTTAATTTCGAGAAGGTCATAACTACCTCAATAGTTGTATTTAGGTTACGGCGTTTTATTTTATGGGTGTCGGGGAAATTAACACCTAAAGAACGTTGGGTCCGATTGATATTAATGTCAGTGTCGTTTGAGCTAAAGGTTCTGGAATGTGTCTGTTGTAATCGATATTGCAAAGGCCTACTCATCCTTCGTCATCGCATAGGAATTTTAGTCTTAAATCTGTACATTCTATACCTTATTGTACATACTTTGGTACATAACCATAGGCATTCCGTGGGTATCTTCGAGATACCTACATTTCCTCCTAATAATTTCAAAGATTTTTTATCGTAGATCATTAATTCAAAAATATTTAGACAGGTAGGTACTTAGACCTGTATGTTCCTCATAAATATAAAAACACGATATAATTAAGATAAGAAGACATATAATTAACTCGAAACATTCTCGGTGTACAGAGTAAACAATATAGGTTGACCTTGATATCTGGCGTTGGTAACGCAATCGATGGTGCAGCGTGCACAGATTCATTGGAAAAACTACCTTATTATCAAAGCTTTATAGTTTAAATCGGAATACAAATGAAAAAGGCAATTAAGACCTTACTCCCTAAGGCTATACGGACCAGTTTTTTTAACAGTCTCAGCAACTCAATATTAAACAAATAAAACACAAATAAGACGTTTTTAAAGCTATAACGAGTTTTTAAATGCATAACTACTAATATGTAGCAAGTTAAATTACAATTTTAAAACAGTTTGTGGTCGATTAAGTAAAAGGCGACAAGCGTTTACTGCATTGTTGAAAATATCTTAAGCGACATACACATTAGCTGTTTTTAATGTTGTTTGATATTAAAAAACTTTGTACTAGTACATGATCGTATATGAACTGGAACTAATCATAAACTAAATTGATTCCTTATTCGCAACAGTTTAAATTAAAAATGATAAAGCTTCATAGTGCACATGTACAAACTATGCAAAATAGGTATCGAGTAAAAATGCGTCGCGAATCAATAGAAAAAGCGATATTAACACAAGTGTCGATCTGACGTCGTTTTACAGAGCTGTGAGAATGGTGGAAAGTTACCAAAAATTTTAAAAGTTCTATTCCAGGAACACAGGAAATAATGGAAACGTTAATTTTGGAAATGGAAAATTTCGATTCCCGTCAGAATTACTTTTCTCAGTAGAAATTTTGCAATTTTGTTAACTTAACGACGCATTAATACTCGTTTGCTGCTTGTCTTCTTCGCTTCTTGCCAAAATTATACGGTTCCTAATGACGAGAAGAGATATATTTTGCAGACCACAGAAAGCTCAGAGCATATAATACTACGAGTATACTTCATTCCTATATCTGTGATAGAAAGCTTTCAGGAGCCACTTAATCGGTGATACCTAACTTATGGGTTAAATGACACTTTTTATGGGATTACCTGCTGCGTGGCCGTGAACTTTAAAATGATCATTAAACTATACTTAGATAATAATGGACATTTATATCCCACGAGTCTTTTTGTATTTTTTTTATCGCGTTTGAAATTTGTTTCACGCTTTGTGAGCATTATTTTTGATTGTTCGTAAATAGCCTGAATCATATTCGCCATATTTTTTGGCAGCATTGCGAATCTTGAAACAAACAAGAAAATTTTCATAATGACTATTTAGCTCAGGCCAGGAGTTCCTAAACTACTGCCAATGCCCTACCCAAGGGACTATGTACATCGAAATAGATAGGTATAGGAAAAGGGGTAGCTGATGGACCTACAAAAAAAAAACTGGCTTTGTTCTTTAAAAAAGGAACTATGTGAAATGTATGGGAATTATCCGCTATAAAACATTAATAAAACTAGATTCTTTACAGGATCAAAAGAAATGTATTTTTCATCTCATGACATTGTCAACCAAATCGAACGAGCATAGACACACGCGGGAGGATACATACCAGCTCCTCCACCCTTAGCTGAAGAGCCAGAAGTTATAAATAAACATATCTAACTAAAATCAAAACATTGCAACTGCACCTAAGTTGTACATAAATGACAACAACCTTAAACATAAATTAAACTTTATAATTAACAGCCTTCCGGGGTCTCAAAACCCTACTCCCTAAGCGTTCGACCTCAACTGTCGGTGGTGGCAATTCTGTTGGTTCCACCGTCACTGGAGGTGTGGGCTCTCCGACCTCTGCCGGCGGTGCTTCCCTCTCCGGATTTTAATCATTCTGGGGCAAAAAAAGGTTGCGAACCACTGGTATTAGATCCTTTCATTGAAACATTTTAACGTCACGTCGGAAAACTGTTTCACGCTCCGCGGGCGTTTTGTTCAGCGCCTGCGTTGCGTTTCCACGTGCAGGTGTCAGTAACCTTTTACTTTTTATGTGCAAGAGCAAAGATGGTGACCGATTGCGAAACGTTTCATTGTTTAATGGTAGAATAATAGGCATAAAATTATCGAAACGCATCTCTGGCCTGGTCGACAAATATCGTGAGGTCAACATTTGCAACGTTATCATATCCAAATATAATTTTTAGGGTTCCGTGCCCAAAAGGTACAAAACGAACCCTTATGGTGTCCCTCGTGTTGGTGGTATTCTGTCCGTCCGTCTGTCTGTTACATGTCGGGAACTACTAAAACTATCGTTTTTTTATATAGGTACTCCTCACTTATTATCTCAAAATCAAGACTTCTCTCTCTTTCTCTTTCACTTTAAAAATCAAGCAACAGAACGTTATTATAGAATTTTACAATTTGAATTTGAATCTGATTCGGTCTTATTGATGAACCTTAATAAATAAAAATAGTAATACGTATTACATAATTATTATAATACGTCTAGCATAACTAAATCATATTTATCTATAGGTCGCTTATGTATCTCTCATTTGTTTTTAAATAGTATTTAATTATCTCATTCACCTGTCTCAGGTGTCAATAACATGCGTCTTTTTTTGTCAGTCTATCAGTTTAAGGTTGAATGTCGATTGCATAATTTTGATATCTAGGCAAGTTAAGCATATGAAGGTTAAATCGTGTATTAATTGTAACTGGATATTCTTGTTCACGTTGCATTATATAAAAATGGCTAGCATTTCATATTAAACTACGCCGTGGCTTTTTTAAATGGGCTACATGATAACTGAGCAATTTTGGACCTTATGTCTTTGGGACTAGGTTTATGAGTGGTAATATCAGTTTATAAATAGCGTGTATGACGGTCTGCATAAGAAAGAAGCAGCTTGCTGGGTATATGGCCCCATGCACATTTATCTAAACTAATGTCGGGGTTTAAATTTTGGAACGGAACACTATACATGCAATATACGCTTGATAACTAAATACGCGCGGACCAAAATTTGGCTTATACCTATGGGGCTGACGTTGCTCTCGCGACTCGATCTTTACTTAAGATTCAAGTATAGAATCTGTATCGAAAACGAACTGCGTAGATATTTTATGTCAAATCAAGAGTATCAAGTGCACGTTACCCTACCTTTGAAAACTTACAGTACGGACTTTTTGAAGAACCACACACGATAGTCCCTTGAGAAGACCTCGACAGGTACATTCCAATGGTATAACAGTTTAACAATAAAATGAGCATAACATTTCAAGTCTCCGAACACGCCTCCAGGGTTGTCACTGTCACGCTTGATCTTGAGTGCTCGCGGTGCCAAGCGTTGCCTCAGAGCTCTAGGACGCCGTTAGTATGCGCGCGACGACCCTATCCTTGGCCCGGTCTCGTGAGTGATGTACCTAGCCAATTTATTGTTAACAATGTAAAGTACAGTGTAATTGTTATTGCCGTAATCTGTTACTAATCAGAAATATTTCCATCGTTCGATATTTGGTGCAGAATGTCGTACCAAACCACCCCACCTACATATACAGCTATATTCGAACTTTAAGATACGTCAAATAATAGCTATGGAAACGATATAGATTAGATATGTCAGTGTCAAACAAGTGTCAAAAGTGACGTTTTTGTTTGAAGAAACGTCGCTTTTGACACTTGTTTGATACTGACATATCTAATCCATATCTTTTCTAGATCTATTAACTGACGTATCTTAAAGTTCGAATTGGGCCGATAGTCTAGTACTACAACTGTGGTCCTCAAGTTCAATACCTATATATTTATGTAAGTACTAATATGAATGTGCTTTTTTTCCGAGTTTTTATTCCATTTTATAAAAATATGTTGCCTTAGCACTACGAATTTTAAATGACAATCACGCCTGAAGGGAGATATTTGAGTTAATTTTGGACCATAGAGCCTTTGGTTTTGCGGTATTATTTTTCGCCATTTAGTTGATTATTGAAACCTGTCATTGCATTTATTTTTATCGCACTGGCCTTTGCGTATATTGCAGACGATTTATGTTGTAACATTACACGGCTTGGGACGGAATTAAGGAAATGCAGGGATGCACCTGCATTACCCTCTCGGGTTCACTGTTTATCGCACAGGAAAGGCGATACGTGTGGAGACAAGTTGACTGCAGGAATGTGAGGCTTATTTCAGAGCGGTTACCGCGAAAACCGAAATTCGCAAATTGCGGGGATCTTTCTCTTTTACTCCAACGAAGGCGTAATTAGAGTGACAGAAAAATCCCCGCAATTTGCGAACTTCGATTTTCGCGGTTATAGCCCTGGTTGGTCCCTACTCGCGCCTTACGGTAACTCTATTAATTTTTACGTATACCAGACCACTAAATGTATAGAAATATGAATAATAGCGATACAGTAAGAGGTACCTAGTAGTGTTTACGTGTATATAAAAAAAATACCTACGTAAGATAAACGAGTTGTTTTGTTACATATATGTACTTAGTGTTTGTAAGGTTTGCAAATATAGTGAGACATCAACACACTTTATGGCATTACAAAAATAAAACTTACCTATCTGTGCTGCAATTCTATGCACTGACAGTAAAATTGTACAAATATTTTTCAGACATTTACATCGATATGATATTATTTATGTAAGTAAAAATTCTGTTTGAAAACACGTGTTTTTATCGCATGTCGAGTGCACTAAACATACTATTGCCGAATATAAACACTTTATAAGATACTTACTGTTATTTATTTTGCAGTTAACGAATCAAAATAAACAACAGACTTTAATCAACCTTGCCCTAATAACTACCCAGTTTTGATGAAACCCAACTCTTAAAACAAAAAACCTTGAAGATACGTACTCGTAAATCTAAAATATCCCGGTAATATAAAACATAAAGAAGAAATACGTAGGTAGTTTGAAGGTTTTCCTTTAATACGGGTACGTGGGGTCTCTTGAGGTAATATATAAAGAGGAATTTTGAGAAACTCACAAATTATTATTTAAGAAGTCGCAAAATCAGCCAAACAGAGCCTTGGGGGAAATTGGGTGAAGGACGTTTGGGTGCTGCAAGGACATCGTTTTGCGGACCCGAGCTCGGGCCCAAATGGAACTGTTATTGATGGGCTTAACAGCCTTAAGGATGTTTACTTAGGTGCTTTATAACTGAATTACAACAATGGCCGTGTTGCCAGCTGTCTAATATCTTGTAAATACACTTAATACACTAGCTTCTCTCCTGCTTATGGCCTTTTCCGTGGCTCAAACTTCCTCAATAACAAATTTCATCTACTTAAAACGATTAAGGACTTTAAACAAGGGTAAAGATTTATCCTATTTTTATTAAGGAAATTGAAACTTTTCGTTTCCTAAAAAGAAATTTTCATGATATTTCCTAGAAATTTTTACAAAAATTTCGACGTTCAGAAAGTTTTCCTTTATTATTATTATTATTTGGAGCCTGTCGTGTCCCACTGCTGGGCAAAGGCTTCCTTTAGGTTCTTTTAATTTGCAGCGCATAATACTTACCTACTTTGCATACTCTGCGTTATCGCACCGCACTTGGCATAATTATTTAACGTGTTGTTATGGAAAAGTATTGTTATCAGAGCGGAAGTTGATAAGGTTTTCCGAGGGGCCATTAGTGCCGCTTATCACTGATAACACTGTGCGAGAAAGTTTCAACTGATAAATAGCTATGGCCAAATTGTACTATAAACATAGTGCCCTATGAAAACTTAAATATGTCAGGGTTTCTCAACATTTTGACAAGCCGTCGAAGCTTTGTGTAGTTCTTTAAAATAGGTAAAATAATCGAATTAAATAAACTAATTTCGAATAAATGACGTTGATTAATGGCGCATGATTTTATTTTGTTCATAGAGCATAATGAAAATACAAGGTATATAATATAACCGTTTTATCTCTAGAATGTACACACCAGATTTACACCATTTTTAGGGTTCCGTACCTCAAAAGGAAAAAACGGAACCCTTATAGGATCACTCGTGCGTCTGTCTGTCCGTCCGTCTGTCACAGCCAATTTGCTCCGAAACTACTGGACCAATTAAGTTGAAATTTCGTACACATATGTAAGTCTGTGTCCCAAAAACGGATATGTAACGTCAACAAATGAATTTTAAACATAGGGGCTACTTTTGGGGGGTAAACCATAAAATTAAAAATCAAAGTTTTGCAAACTATGTCGTGTTACATATCAAACGAAAGAGCTCATTGTAAGAATCTCAAATATATTTTTTTTATAAATGTACGATAAAAATAGACAAAAAATGACCATTCCCCCCCTCTATCTCCGAAACTACTAAGTCTAAAATTCTGAAAAAAATACACAAAATAGTCCTTTACCTAAAGATGACAGGAAAACTTATTAGAAATCTAGAGTCAAGCGTGAGTCGGTTTTAGGGACACACCCGCTATACTTTAAGTGAAACATGATGTAGACAGCTATTGCGAAGGCCCTAGGTCGATATCCGCATAAGGCCGAAGACCCGAAGCGTCCCGAAGAGGCGTGCCTTTAGCTTCAAGCGTGAGTTGGACTGTAGATAAAAAAATGCGACTAGGCTGTATCTGGCACACAGCCGCAATGGTACTTGTAGTACTGATTGATTAGGTTACTAGGTATTGTCACATGTTTTAAAAAGCACTATACAGGGTGGCCAAAAAATAAACTAAGTGTATTCCCGTTGCCGACGTGCAACCCCGAAATCGCGAAGAAAAATTTGGCTGTTTCATACGTTTTGGCTGGTCCGTTTTCTATGGGAGGATACATTTTTTTTCGCGATTTCGGGTCCCATAGTAAATGTTGCTCAGTAGGTATAATCCCAAAACCTCCCTGGCTACGGGAATGTGCGTATTTTTTGGCCACCTTGTAGGTATTATCTCTCTTCGGCCTTCGCTTTTAAAACACTTGCGGAAGTTGTAGGAAGCGCGACCCGTCGGACGCTCCGAGTTTTAAGCTCTACGCGGAGCCACAGAATAAATAATAGTACTAGGTACAGAAGACTCGATCACTCTCTAACAAAACGCGTCTGTCACGATCAGCACAGATATGGCCGCTAGGTGGCGACAGCGCCACGCGCGGCTTATGGCAAACCCCAAAATTGGGGTCGAACGGATGTACTTTTAGCTACCTGTAGCAAAGCGACGAAATCGCGGAGTGAGACACGCCTGGCGGAGCTCGGTCTTCAGTCTTCGCATTTAGACACTTGTACTATTGTTCGGCATTTAATTTCCTATCTAAGCTACTTTGCATATTTGCAGAGATATAAGCCACCACGCCAGAAAACTTCATATTACATGTGTTGAAAACTTGATTGACTCATTCGGGTTTTTCAAGACGTTCCACTCACGTCACGTTACACGTACAAAAAAAAATTGTTGAAAATTGTGTGATGTACGGAACCCTTGAAACGCGAGTCCGACTCGCACTTGACCAGTTTTTAGTAATATAATCAGACTAAAATAAATTTTAGCGTCAATATTTTATAATGTATCAAACCTGTACCAATTTCGATGATATTTATATACCAAGAGGCTTCATCAGCAGCGTATTTACCTGTAAAAGAAATAAATTATTTAAGAAAAGGAAATCTAAGCAAAATAGGTACATGTGTTGGCGGAACAGCATATCAGTATTTTTATAGTAAAGTAAATATATATATCAATCATATTACGGCGGTAAATAAAACTTGATTTTAAAGTATGAAGCAAGAAATATAAACAAAAATAACGAGGACGCCTTTAGACGTAATATAACTATGTAATGTGTTTATCAGTTTTGCCCAACACCGTTACAGTAAACTATTAAAAGGCCCTACGTGTTATGATTGCGGTATGTGCGATAATTCTTACTAAACTCGCTGCCCTACATTCCACTACCCACTTTCTCAAGACTATAATTATTTATTTTGTTTAATTGAATTGAATTTGTGATTTTAAAAGGAAGAAGGTAATAAATCTAAGGCTGCTTTTCCACTGTGCAGGAGAAGAGAGGAGGCATGCAGGAATCAATCAATAGTATTGGTTGCAATAAGCTGATCGGAGAAGATAACTAATTTATCGGCCCGTCTCCTCTCATCTCCACCTCATTGGAAAGGCAGCCTAAGTTCTTGATTTATATTTATGCTTTAAATAAGAAAACCGTTAATATTGTGCTGTTCACAATCCAAAGATTTGGACCTTAAAGACCTGTGATCAGCCCCTATTTATAAGATCATCAGTGTCATCACTTCTGCTTTAAGTAGATATAAAGGTTGAGGTCCCAGTAGTGGGAATGGGGGTGCTTACCACTTGATACAAGCTGGAGATGCTAATGATGATAATGACTATATTACTGTCAATATTCGTAATATTAACCTGTCTTGTATATTGTATAACCAATAACATCTAAATTCTTTAAGAAATGTTTTAGGAACGTTAGAACTGCATTCTTTCTTAGTCCGATAACTAAGCAATGTTCACACTTTTTATCAAATTATGACTGCCATAAGGTTATTTGGTAATATTATGTAAGTTGAAATGTATGTCAAGGCATACATTGTAACACAACATACATAATATAGGTTACAACCGAAATCGAAGCCGAAGATTCGGTTTTGCTCTAGTTGATTTGTAAGCCGAAACCCTCGGCCGAAACTAAATTGTTTACAATGCATTGACAGCCAAGTAGTGGATCAAGTGGCTTTCGAATACAAGGTCCAGGTAATCCAGATTCGAACCCGGCTCGTACCTATCAAATTTAAAATTAAATTGATTTACTTCGACCATTTTTCGCAGCCTCGAGTAAACAAACGCACGGGGAATATTAATAATCGCCTTAATAATTTATTCTAAAGCCCCCGCCGCTCCGCATACTAAAATCTCCCCCAAAGGACCCATCTGCTATTTTAATTTACATACGCTAAGAGAACGGGAGCCGGGAAAATGAGCAGAGTGACAGATTATCAACGACACAGCGAAACAGACATACGAACACGTTGATATTACCAAATATTACCTACCCTATGAAAATGTTTAGTTAAGTTTTAGACTTATTGCTAGTTTAATTACTAGTTAACGCAAATCTGTTTAGATTTAAATTCTTACTATTTACTGTTTATTTCATCTACTTGTCCATAATCTAGCGTAGAAATCTCATCTCTCTAGTGTAATACTTAAATTTTATATTTAAAGTTGTAGTTCAGATCTTAACTGTATAATACAAGTATAGTAATTCCTGCAATTGTCTGAAATTTGTTTCTTTAGCAAAGTAAATAAATAAAAAATAAAAGCGCACAGTTCGAAAAATATCACTTGGAAAGACTACTTTTCTCTTAATTTTTTTATTACAGCAACATTGGAAATAGAGCATGGTAATACGGAAACCTTTTATGTAATGCGGAAACGAAAGTGCTTTATAACAGTATGAGTAATAAAAAATGACTATGAAAGGGTCACTTAATATCACGGCACTCACAGCCACCTGGAGTTTTTTTGCTACAAGCAACTGTCCATTATCATTATCACGCATTTGAGTTCCTTTTGTTCTAGCCACACAAAGGTTTTGTAAATGAGATAGTCGGACAAATAATGTTTTGTAAACTATCTACTCTACTGGCCATTCGTGTACGTGTACGAGCGATAATTCAAGTTTTATTGGTGAACTCTCTCTGCACGGTGGTTTAAAGTTGTTACTCTGTTCAGTTTCTTTAATTGCTAATACTTTGGCTGCATTTTAGACCTGTTGATGTAAATCTAATTTGAATTTGGAACGATAACGTTTAAATGACCTAAATATAAAAGGGACAGAAAGGGAAAATTAAGAGTTGATTGATCGAATTAAGAAGCCATTTTGTTTTCAATAAAACGTTTATTGATTACCCGTGATTGAAATTACCTGGAATTAATTTAGATTTAATTATACGTAATTAGTTTATAAAATTGGGCGACGTACACGTGTTTGAACGAATAATGATTTCTTGACTGTTTTGTTACAATATAATTATTTTATGGATAATAAAATTTTAATTCGAACAGTGTTGATGCTATTAATATATAATATAGGTCACTCGTGTAATTTGAGTCAAATAGGTACTATTTCTAGTAACGAAACATGTCGATAAAATACACTCTTTTTTTTGGGCAGTCGTGTAAAATCATTTTAAATGATTTACTCGTACCTACCTATTACCTTTGAGTCTTGAACAGATGTTTAGGATACTTACCTATACAAACTTTTAAAATTGTTACATAATTTAGTTATTAACATGACACTTGCATAGTATTTGCATTTTATACAACGAGTGATGTCAAATTAATATCAAATCAAATTAGAATATAACTTTCATTGAAATCCTTGCAGTCGGAATGCAATGTGGGCCACCGAAAATGCTACACTTGTTAATACCAAGGATGCGACGCTCACGACGATTAGGTAATATTGCGGCTCAGACCAAACGTTTAATTAGAGTTAGCCTTGCTCGGGTACCGTTAGGTTATATGTTACTCACGATTAAGTGTTGGTGGGGCTCAGGGCGATACCGTCCATAATCCTATTTCGTCACCTTTTTAAATCGTCCAGAGTGCCATGTCGTGGACATACAATTCCTAAATCGTCACCTTCCTACCTCGTCCACATTGTTATATTATTATCGTCAATTTCTTATTTTGTCTGTATTCCTAAACGGGCCACATACTTCCACGTTCACTGCATCAATATTACACTTTAAACCACAATAATGTGCAAAAAACAATATAAAAAAAACAAATCTTTTATAAGGAAATTAAAGAAATACATACTAATAATAGGTATACTTAAAAATCATAGTGATTGCTTGTTCATGGTTTATTATGATATGATACACTTTGACCGAGAGTGATTATTTTAAGATATACATATTCCATGGTTTTCATAAATATTATTTTTATTTCAAACGTATAGTGACAAATCCCAGACATATTATATTGATTAAAAGTGGAGTATTAAAGTATAAAATAAATTCGTTTTGACAGATGGCACTGTACGGTTTCATAATGTTTTGTGGCATCCAGATTGTAATGTTAAACGTCAATAAAATTTGTCAAATTCAAAGTACAAATCGGTCTTAGGCGTTATAAATCTTCTACAATGAATAACACTGATGTATATAATACGACATTTCGTCGCGTTATTGGAATCTGTCATACATGCGATTCTATATTTAGAGCAGAATGCACGGCACTCATGAATGAAACATGCGAGCGTTCTACCTGTCGCGAACATTTAATATTGGCGGAATATCGATAGAATTTAATGCAATTTAGTAAATAAGTCAAATTCAGTGTAGTTCCTGTAGAATTTTGAGATTGCTGTGTATCTGGGGGTTTTAAAAGTATAACTGTTGGGTTATTTCGATTTAAAATCACGAGGACCAGTGATTGAAACAAAGAAAAACAGTATACCCACTTTTTCGTACAAAATTTTGGGCGTCAGTTTTGTGGCGGCCAAAAAGGTATGTGAAAAGGCGTCACATAACTGACACTTTTTCCATTTCAAATCGATAGTTTTCGTGATTCTGAGTAGGTATAAATAAATTAAAATTTTAAGTTGATGGTTATTCGGAAAAAAGTTGTTAAATGGTACGACATATTTGTCTGAAAATGCCCATTTACAACGTCTTAAATTGCCGGACTAAGAAAAAAATCTTTAAAAATTACCGTATTACAAAAATTGCTGTTTTGATCTAAATGCAATAAATTGCCGTATTTGCAGTTACGTATTATTCACGGGAAGAAAAAAGCGAATGAAGTACCTCATTGTTTTACAATTTGCTACAGTTTTAAAATACATGCTGACGGCTTAGCTTACGAACGTCAGCTGTCCATAGTCCATTCATGAAAAATTTACATAAAACATACAAGTTATACAGGTAAGTAGGTGGGTCTACGTAGCCCAGGAGATCATAATATATTGTCGAGTAGCAGTACTGATAATTCCTCTACTGGACGCTATGTATGAAGTCTACGAAAATAATAGGCGTTTAGGTAACAAAACTGATGTATGGAGTGAACACTCTGTTTACTTATTTCTCTGTAGTATAGAAGTAAAATAACGGCAGGAAAAAATATGTTTATGTAATTATTATTACATAAACATATTTTTTAGCTAGCCGCATTTATGTGAAAATATAATTAATACTGTAAACATACTTTTAAGCAGTGGTGGCCGAGTGGATATGACGCCCGACTTTCAATCCGGAGGTCGCGGGTTCAAATCCCGGCTCGTACCAATGAGTTTTTCGGAACTTATGTACGAAATATCATTTGATATTTACCACTAGCTTTTCGGTGAAGGAAAACATCGTGAGGAAACCTGCATACATCTGCGAAGAAATTCAAAGCTGTATGTGAAGTCCCCAATCCGCATTGGGCTAGCGTGGGGACTATAGCCCAAGCCCTCTCGCGCATGAGAGGAGGCCTGTGCTCAGCAGTGGGACGTATATAGGCTGAAATGATGATGATGATGATGATGAATATCTAAATTCGAATGTAAGTCATATAAAGTACAAGATTTATACAATAACGCCGTTAATCTCATGAAATACACACCAGCAGTCAGTTAACAGCAATCCTGAGTACGAGTGTACGTAAATCAATCTACCTTCCGACGTGATTTTTACGCGCAATGAAAACGTAAAGTCCAAGCGCACGCGCGCGCCTCGTGCAGTGAAAATGTCGCGTGCGCGCGCACCGATATGCGCACGATGCGCCTATACATAACTTTTACAATGTGTTTACGCTTTTCTTTACATTGTTGCCGAATTATTGGTTCGTTGAGCTTGGTATCTTTTGTCCGAAAATGTAGAACAGTGGGGTAAACTACTATATTATTAGTACCTAACCCATGAAAAATAAACCATAGGTACCTACCTATGTACTAAGGCATACTTTGAAATGTGGAATAAATTTCTTTCAAATCTTTTTGGTTTAATATTCTGGAATATTTAGATGATAAACGATCCGGTCCGAGCATCGGACGAAGTTCTAGTACTTACATATATATATACAGTGTCCTGTGTCCTGTGACCGCCAACACAGACACCCTCCGTTCAACGCTAGTACTACCCTCTGGCTATGCATCCCTCGGCACGGGTCGGCTAACACCTGTGATTTGGAGGTTTTATATTCGAGTTTTCCTTCTCCTAGACGGGTCGCAGCACAATGCTAACGAGGCCCATCTCCCCGGGACCATCTCCAGAAACTAGTAGTCTACTAGACAAAAGTACAAATATTTGTCCTGTCAAAGGTAAAGCAATTTATTTCTGTCTCAGTTATTCTCGGATTTAATAATGGCCGTTATCAACGAGCAAGGTCAGCCGAGCGTTTAAAGTATAAAAATATTGATAAAACTGTTGAGGTTACATAACGTTTGACGTTGGAAAACGTTAATGGTCCAAAATTAACGTCACCAGACTCACGAGACATGTAGATGTTATATTTGCCTTTACATTTAGATAGTGTGACTTGAATAACTATGCTTGTAGAAATAACTATCATTATAGTGTTCTTGTTATTGAAATTAAATCATTTTAAGAGACGAATGGAAATGATCGACAAATGGTAACACATACAGGTAATAAATGGATGTAGCTGATGCCGCGGTCTATGTCTATCCTACCCTATCATACTACAGCTATTAGAAAGAAACAGTAGCTATGCACTTGCACGTGTGGAAATCGTACTCGTATTTTCGCAATACATTGTCCACAGTCAGAGTTCACAGGCCAGGCATTTGATAGCATACAGATTTAGATCAACCAAGATAAATAACGAATATAGTCTTTATACAAGTAAAAATAAAGTCAAAATTAGGATGACGCAAAAGTATGAGTTGGAACCATTTCAGTTTCAATTTCATGACTCATGGATCGCTATTAAACTATTACGACGTAACGAAAATGTGACTTGTTAAAAAACAAATGGGCGCTATTGCAATATCGGTTTTATGCCATCGTTTTAAAGTTTAATTTTAGTTTGACATTTAATGCCTAAATATGATGCGCCATAGAATGCATTTTGTATTTGAATGTGAAAATTGGTATTAGAGTAGGTTTCGTTATGTTATACGCAACATTTGATAGGTGCGAAGAAGACGTATCAAGAAAATATTTGGTAATAGCTAATGGTCACTGCTTGTTGACGTTTTCCTTTCTGTAGTAAGTATTAATATCTTGAGCAATTTTCACACATAGCAGCCACACATACCCGTATTGACATTATCACACTTTAAAGAATGGAAGCCATATGACAAAATGAGATGGCGCAACGAAGAAAATTGGGCAGTAAAAACTTCGCCAAATGACTAGATGGGTAGTTAGTAATTAGTAAACCGTCAAAGATGAGTTGTAAAAAAACCCACTTTTTTCCTGTGTTTAAGGCACTTAAACACAGTTGGATCATGGTCATACAATACTCATTATCTCAATTGAGGATGAGCAAACGATAATCATACTTAAGGTATAAAAAATGTAGCTCACATCCATCGGGACTTGTTATCGGGACTAGGTACCTAGTTTATAACAACAAAATATTTGTTGACAATCTAAGCAAATTTTAATTAGGTAATCTTTTAACAAAGATTTAAATCTGTATGTGATAGTTTTGTTTTAGAAAATGTTTGAGTATGAAATAGAAAAATTGTTTACAGATGTAGTGCATAATTGTTTTCCTTCGTATTTTCTCGGAAATGATCGTATTTGTCATGCTTCAATCAACCTCTGTACTTTTTGTACCGAAACCGACTGAAATAGCAAGGCACGTTCGTACGTTTCCGTGAAAATACGAAGGAAATTAATTATGAACTACATCTGTAAACAATTTTTCATACTCTAAAAATTTTCTAAAACAAAACTAAGTATCACAAACTGTTTTAAGCCTTTGTTACAAGACTAGTTACATTTTGCATAGAATGTCAACAAATATTTTGTTGTTATAAACTAGGTACCTAAAACCTGATTATAACCGCTGCAGCTAAAATTCAAGTACGTTTATATCAAAGTAGATAAAACAATAAAAACATTGTTCACAATAAACAAGGCACAAAGACGCTCCAATTCTTTGTTAACCCATGTAAACATCCTCGCGCGCCGACAAAAATGTAAATTCGACCGTTTACGCACAGAGTTATTATTCAAGTGATGTAATTTGGAACACACGTTACTCATATCGATGAATTTCAATCGAGAAACGTTTCAATAAAATGCGTGAGATAATCAAGGGGATTTCAATTTTTTCAATACTAAATTCTATTTTGATAATATTCAGTAGAATAATGACCCAGAAAATTTCGGGCAGGTACACTGGCGTCCGAAAGTGCATGAAGATGTTTCAGCCGTAATATTAAGACATTACGGTCGACATCTATCCAATCTTGAACTGCACTTTTGAACGCCACGATACGAGACGCATTTTTTAACACTTTTGATAAATATAAAGAGATAAGATAAAGATAGTTTATTTTTAAAAGAATGCATATCATATTACAATACGTTTATGAATGTCAAATAATGCTACAACCGCCGATAAATATGTATTTGGGATAACAACGTTTGATAACTTGGCTATAAATATTACAACCGTATACTCGTATTACAAATTTATTCTGCAGGTTATTAAAGTATTACCTAGTAGAATACGCGTCACGTCTCCGAGAGTGTACACTTTTTTCTGGAATGCTCCTTTATCATTCCTAGATCATTAAGACACATCAATACTTTAAGCCGGTTGTAAGTTAATACTAAAACAATTTTTATAGAAAGAGAGGACATTTTAAATTATTATTTTTAATTGGATAAGTCAACGAGTACAAGCAAGAAACATTCAAAACCTAAACTATAAATTAAAAGTCAACAAATAACAGTTAAAATCGCCTCTAGACCAGAAACGTAAGCAAAAGTCAAGAAATCTTTAGGTGTCTAATTAAAATGAATGTCTTGGATTCTGCCTGATGTTCCATCGTAAAAATTCCATTGCTCTTCAACTTCGTTTCAGCCGAGACAAAAGGGACAGGCGTCCCCCAAGGATATCAACAATGACAGCTTTCACAAAGCATAAAATGAGTTATGTCAAGGCAATAATATTCTAAATTATTTGTAGGTACGTGATTCAAATGGCTCAACTGAATGTCACATGAATCACATGATGGCCAGTCCGAATAATTGGGGTTTTCCCTTCCTAACAAAGAACTGTGCTACTGTGTGCGGGAGGTACAGTTGCCACATACTGCCCAATTCGAACTTTAAGATACGTTAAATATTACGGCAAGATACGATATGGATTAGATATGTCAGTGTCAAAAGTGACATTATTCTTTGAAGAAGTCACATTTGACACTGACATATCTAATCCATATCGTATCTAGCCGAAATATTTGACATATCTTAAAGTTCGAATAGGGCCGATAGTCGTGTTGATAAATATGTAAACGAAAATATGATAAGGAAATTGGGATTTCTTATATTGACCTGATAGTGCAATATGTCTTCTTAGCAACACGTAGTTGACCTAGCACTAGATCTTTACGGGCCTGATTTAGTAAAATTATGTTTTATCCCTTTCTTACAAATACATAAGTCAAAATGACAGATAAAGACAAACGATTCATAGCTAATTCAGGCCATGCAGCGCGTTTATGAATAACGCCCCAAGCACTTGGTAGGCAAGTTATAGTTGGAGTGAGTTTAGTGGAGGATACATAGATTTAGAACTTTTATTTTATATGTAATTTGTATGTGCAATCACAGTGGTACCCACGCAAAATTGAATAGAAGTGTAAACTAACAGTCAGTCAATCTAAAAATAATTGTGTACAAGGCATTTTTATTTCAAATATATTTTTATATTTACCTACAGAACATGCCCAACTTAACTTTTTTTAACAACTGGCTAGCCACAGATACGACACGCTCTGCGATAAGTATACCGCATCCGTACTATTCCACTTACAACAACAAGCCAGCGACAACATCTGGCTTGTTGTTGTTAACGGTCGGTCGCAAACATCTATACAAGCCAACGTTCCAAAAATATATTGACACGAACTTATTGTCAGTATATTAGGGGCGTATAAATATATTTTTGGAACGTTGGCTTGTATAGATGTTTTTGAACTCGACTGTAACAAACCTGCTTTGCTACGCTAAAGTACTGCGTGTGTCCAAAAACGTCCAAACTATGTTCTATTTATCTGTAGATATAAGTACATATGTAAATAAATATACCAAATGAATAAATTATCAGACATATCTAATCAGATTGTTATAAAGTACGTAAATAATACAATAACGAATACGTAGATAGTTTTTTTGATGAATGCATGGTAAAAAAATAAGTTGATTACTCGTAGCTATTTAATTTATTTATATCATAATATTGTTTATTTCTTATTGTTAGGGGTAAATAAACGTTTATTAAACGTTCAGCCTAGTTTACCTACTCGTCGAATATATTATTTTAACTTCCAAGTAAACAAACATGCAGTAGGTAACTATAACAACGCTATTCTTATAGTTATCTTTATTGCTGGCGTCACCGATACGATACACTCGGCAATTAATAATGCCATTAACACTCTGCAAATCACGTGACGGAACGAAAATGAGAATAAACAAGTAGTGCTTGAGAAACGATAACCAGGTTACGGTTTTTTTAAACACCCCGATACATTTTTTTTTGGTTTGGGCCCTTATTCTCTGGTTAACATTTTAATATGGTAACCGGGCGAAGGTAATGATCTACACATGTTTTTGTTTAGAATAGAATAGAATAGAATATATTTTATTTGTATTATATTTTGTTTGTGTTTACATAAATAAACAAAAAAATTTGACAATCTTCTTGTTTAGCTACTACCTATAATACTTTAAACTCTCGCGTTTTGTATACATATTTAATTACACAAACGGGTCTACAGCTGGAACGTCGAAATTTAAGGTAAACACAATGAAATTATATCGCGGTAGACCCGTTTGTGTATGTAATTAAATATGTTTAGCTACTAATACTGTTGACTATACTTTCTGTGAAAAATTATGTCAAGCGCGACTTCAAGTATGAAATCGCGCGCGACAAAACAAGTCACGCTAATCGGTCAGATACTAAAATGACAGTTCAGGCTATGTTACTACGCTTAATGCCCAATCATCGTGCTTGCACCAATATTTTACTAAAAGGACAGAAGGTTTGAACTAAACTAAATTAAATCTAAACTTTAGTAAACGAAACACTTGAACAACTTTCATTTAACTTCTGTAACCTTAGGTGACATAACTAAGTATTATAATATTATGAATAATGCAAAGCACACCGTCACTGCGTTCTAGTTACTAGGCTTCTCACGGGGGTCCTATTTTTAGGGTTCCGTACCCAAAGGGTAAAACGGGACCCTATTACTAAGACTTCGCTGTCCGTCCGTCCGTCCGTCTGTCACCAGGCTGTATCTCACGAACCGTGATAGCTAGACAGTTGAAATTTTCACAGATGATGTATTTCTGTTGCCGCTATAACAACAAATACTAAAAACAGAATAAAATAAAGATTCAAATGGGGCTCCCATACAGCAAACGTGATTGTTGACCAAAGTTAAGCAACGTCGGGCGTGGTCAGTACTTGGATGGGTGACCGTTTCTTTTTTGCTTTTTTTCGGTTTTTTTTTGCTTTATGGTACGGAACCCTTCGTGCGCGAGTCCGACTCGCACTTGCCCGGTTTTTCAATTTTCCATCGCTTGACACTTTGTAATACTTAATAATTTAAACTTACATTGTGATGTCAAAATTAAATAAATAGGTCTTCTTGTTATCATTCGCCCTTGCGTCTCGCTCGTACCTACCAATATAACTACAGTGGAATCCGGTTAGTACGACTTCGCTTATAACAACCAACCGCTTATAGCGACGTAAGTATAGGCACTTGTTTGGTTTTAGTACAAGCTACTATGAAAGAACGACCGTTTATTACGACTCCGTTTATAACGACCGACCGCTTTTGACGACGGAAATTGACACAAAATCCGTCCGTCAAGTCCGGTTACAACGACGAGCGACGTAGTTTTTACAAATAAATTGTTGGTAAGAAGCTTACTCCGTCCCGCGCACCCAACTCCCCTTTTGTGTATATGAAGCAAGTTGAAATAGTCATGTGACTTTTCGTAAACTTGCTCTTCTTACTTTCGTAAACTAAATAAAACCCAATTCCCATTATTCAATTGAGCTTAAACTTTACATAAATACATAATTATGTAAGTTGGGTATCAATGCAATATTTTGGTAGGCACCTTCGAGCTGATCTGATGATGGACACAGGAGGTGGCGATAGAAACTATGTGATAAAACAACGTCATCTTGATTAGATGTCCAAGCATTAAAAGACTTTTTATTTTACGGGATTCGAGTAATTTGCGGACGACGAGTGAGTACGCGTACATTGAAAAGTGGCTTCTTCTAAACACACAAGTCTCTTCATTTTGACAAGGTGTCGTAATACTAACGTAAAAAATATTTTAAAAGAAATGTTTTATTTTTTCTTTAATTGTCGCATAAATATTAATAAATACAAAATGATGTAATTATTTTGATTGAAAAAATATATTAAAATTGGCAGTTTGTTTTGTACGACGTCCGGTTAGTACGACGTAATATCAGCGGTCCCTTGGGCGTCGTTATAACCGGACTCTACTGTACTATGTACAAACAAGTGTGAGTGAAATGCGTGAAAGATAATAAAATACCTGATATCATTTTGAAGAAGTAGAATTTAGAAAGAGGGTTATTAAGTCTGGTCAATTAAGAAGAGTAAAACCGTGTGACCTAGCGTAACATAGTTACCGCTAGCAAATCGTTACACACAATTTAAATACCGGAATAGAAAATCCAAATTCACCTGCGTTTTAATGTATAGTGGATACAAATGGTCCTTATTATAAATGGTCCTGATTATAATATATGCCCGTTTCATATAGAATCCGTATTTACACGTTTACAGATTAGATCCTGTTACATTTTTTCGGCTAGTAAAATTTATACCTATAAATATATTCTTTAACGGTTTAAAAACAATTAAAGACTTAAAGCGTTGTATATTACGAATGATATACCTTAACCAGAACCGGTGTCAGTAAATACCAGTCTATGTAAAGAAAGTTAACATTTGCTTTGTTACCTCATTTCAAATTTAAAATCGCAAATGAGTTTCGTTTCTATAAACTTTCTACAGTTCGCGAATTAGAATCATACATTTAACGCTTACATGTTTAAATTAGTAAGCGTAGACATATAAAAGTGATAGATAGGTCATTTTTGATCATGTTCTAATAATAAACAAAATATATATAAGTGTACTTAGTATTTAGTAGGTACTTATTCGCAATACTCTAAACAGTCCAAAAGCAGAATACATCAATATTTCTGAGCCATAAAAAATTGGGGTTACCTACTTCTTTATAGGCAAAGAAAATCTTACTAATTTAGTAACCACCCATTAATAAGTAGGCCACCTATTTTATAATTTTGACTCGTGACTAATAACACAGTCCCGGCGTACTAGTACGCTGCGTCTGTCTGTTTGTGTGTTTGTCGCGATAAACTCAAAAACCAGTGAACGGATTTTCATGCGGTTTTTACCCGTCAATATCTATTCTTAAGGAAGGTTTAGGCGAATAATTTGTTAACCCGTGCGAAGCCGGAGCGGGTCGCTAGTTAAAACTTAAGGGAAGTTTCCAATTGAAAAGCGCAAAAATTGCTCTCGGTGTTACGAGGTCAGAACTTCCTCCTTGGAAGTCGGTTAAATTCGCCGACACGTCCGGAAAATGCATTAAACATAGAAACAGCCGTGTTTGGAGATCGCGAACGCGTGAAAAACACGAAAAAGTCAGACTTCCGCGAGACCGACGAAAAACAATCGGACTACAAACATGGTGGGAAAACCTGACATAACACGCAACACTATACGAATTCTATATGAACATTATGAACTCACTAGCCTAAGATACGAATTCCTAGGAGTTGCACAATAGTTTAGTGCACTGTAGATAAGTTAAATTTCATTTTCGGAGGTGTGTGCAAAAAAGAGTATTGTCACCTGTGTTTTTTTTCTATATATTGGTAGTTTATCTTTAATGAAATAAAATAACACATTGAGAAAACAGCACACAGATAACCTTGGAAACGAAGATTTATTATTCGAGATACGAGTAAGTACATAAAAAGTTCACAATCAATCATGATTAATTTAATTGGTGTCACAAACGAGATGTAAAAAACTGATAAAACAATGTACAAAGACATAAAGCAGACTTAAATCGATCGCGAATCGATTTGCTCAATCTTTTGTCGCTATGTGGGTAAGAATGAAACAATTGGATTGGACACTGAAGGACACGGTACGGCGCAAAATGTCTAGATTTCGCGACACAACGCCCACACAGACTTACTATACAACTTATTTTGTAGGTAGGTAGATAATGTACATACCTAAATAGATTATTTATATTATTTATTTATACAAGGAAATATGACGCCTATACTCATACTCATTTATTTATAATATAATTACATATTACACACGAACAAACGATATAATTATTATAAACGATACATTTAACATTCTGAATTGCATTATAGAGTTAATTACAGCAACTCACAGATATATTATAAAATTTACACTATAAAATGTAATATTATGTAGTGTTATTCTGTTAGTAAATTTAGTTGACATAGCCGTGCAGAGGGCGAGGAACCTGTATTCCTTATATCAACTCAATTAATAAATATTGTAACTTTAATTTATCGGCAAATCTTAAAAATAAATTTGCAAGCGCCCACAGAACTTAATGTTTTCTGTGCAAGCGCCTAAAGATCGCTATAAAATTCTACCCGTCTTTTGAGCCCATACGCTTATTATACACCATCGCAAAAAAAACTTTTCACTAATACGGAATTGGCCGCGCGCCATAGCGCCTATCATCACATGATACGCACTCACCTTCATATCGTCGAGCATGTCACACACGGAGATCAGAGACGCAGCATCGGGGGACACCTTGATAACACCCATGGCGAAATTCCCTAGAATCCAGGTCCGTCAAAACTTTTTAAATTTTTGAATATGGAACGCGCGTCAGTCGTTTTAGGAACACAGCGAGACGGGTGGACGCCGTGACCGAGCCGCGTGGACTGACGTCGTGAGAACGTTCGCGCCAGTGAAAGGGTCGTGACGTCACTGCCGATAACGCGAACGCGACTTGTTGCTACAACTCCCGTCCCGCTCTCACGCCTAAAAAAATATATATCCGTCTCAACACTAATGACTTGATACGTTTTGATAAAATGTATCGCGTTATCGTTTTGCACGCAGATTTCGATTTTTAGTAACAAAGCTGACCTTGCCGCGTGAAAGGATGCTTTGTTTTTGTTACACAACATATTATAAGTGCATTTTATTTTTTATATATAGACTGTGACCTTCAAAAAGGTTGAAAAATTTCAACTACGTCATCCGTAGCCCGTCTACGTCACGCGTAGCCGCCTACGCCTACGGGAGCCTGCTGCGTAGCGTTGCTACGCAACGGGAGTACAATACAACACCTCGCCAAAACCAAAGTGCATTAAGTCGTGAACGTAATGATTACTAAATAGAACCTTAACACGTTTGAATTGGATCTAAAATAGTCTGTTAATGTTTTGACATGGCTGTTTTTACGATCGTACTGGGAATAGTATTCAAAAGAGAGTGAGATTCTCGTAACCAGAGATGTGACTTATTTGAAATACTTGTATTTAAAATGCAAATACAAAATGCAAAATACCTATTTTGTATTTTGTATTTAAATACCTTTTGAAGAAAACTATTTTGTATTTTATTTGAAATAGTTTTTGGGACCTATTTTCTATTTTCAAAATACAAAATACTTTATATGTAGTAGGTAGGTAATGTAGGTAGGAGTTACAATCTCTTCTGATGTTACAATCCTGGCAACTCTCTCATTCTTTTCACATGGAACTGTTGAATCTGTTTATTAACGTCGCACATGATCACACGCGTAGCTAGTGGTTAAAAAAGTGGAATCTTGAGTGTTGCGATGGTTTCAAGGCACGAGAGGAGAACAAACTTTTGTGCCCTGGTGAAACACAAACGAGACGTTTATATCACACTAACGAGGGGCATTATACTAGCTGTAAAACATGACAAATTAATGCTTTAAAAGTTGGCCGTTAAAAACCATCATCCATACCTACATCCTACCGGTTAATATGAGCAAACAACTAGAAATTTGCACTCTAGATAGAGGATTGATTTCAAAGAATAAAGAGAGTCTTTTCAATTCGGAAATTCGGAGTAATACTTTTTAATTCAGATTAGGTATTCACTACTCAGAGTACCTTTTATCGCAAAGTATTTGTATTTTAAAAAAGTATTTTGAAAATACCTATTTCGTATTTTGTATTTAAATACAAATTCAAAAACTATTTTGTATTTCGCATTTGAAATAGTATTATCAAGGAAGTATTTGTATTTTGTATTTAAATACTTTTTATAAAGTATTTTTCATATCTCTGCTCGTAACATTATGAAGTAATTTTATTATACTCTTATGTTTCAAATGTTATGTTAACCAATAAACAACAAATAATTTGTTAAATTTATCACTTTTAACTCAAAATCCTTGAAGGCTGGAAGTAGGAGCCAGGAACCTAAAATCTAGGAGTGTTCAACCTTTTTTACGTCGAGATCCCCTTTTAATATTTTTTTTGTGGTCCAAACTCAAAATAATCTACATTTACCTTACGTTTACATAGTTTTGTACGGAACTGGCAAGAGAATTACCCTAAATATGACGTCAAATTTTGTGTATATCTGATGATGCTACACACGCAAATTGATTGAAAAACCGGGCAAGTGCGAGTCGGACTCGCGCCCGAAGGGTTCCGTACCATAATGCAAAAAAAAAAAAAAAATAGCAAAAAGAAAACGGTCACCCATCCAAGTACTGACCCCTCCCGACGTTGCTTAACTTTGGTCAAAAATCACGTTTGTTGTATGGGAGCCCCATTTAAATCTTTATTTTATTCTGTTTTTAGTATTTGTTGTTATAGCGGCAACAGAAATACATCATCTGTGAAATTTTTAACTGTCTAGCTATCACGGTTCGTGAGATACAGCCTGGTGACAGACGGACGGACGGACGGACGGACGGACGGACGGACAGCGAAGTCTTAGTAATAGGGTCCCGTTTTACCCTTTGGGTACGGAACCCTAAAAACAGGCCACACAGTCACACAGGCGACAGGCATGCAACTTCTATCCATTCAACTTGAGCATCATTTTTGTTGGTTGTTTAATTTTGTTTTTGTCCCGTATTTCTTATTTGTGATGGCGTGTTGGGTAGGTATTTTATTTTTCTTGATACAAAGAAGTATTTAATGATTAAACATAAATTGACCCGCAATTTATTTTAATTGTTTGGTAATGTCAAAACCTGAAGATGAGTCACAAATAAGACTACAAAAACAATTTTAAATAATTTTCCAAATACATGTATATTTATGATATTGCTGATCAAATTTATATTTTTATCATAATGTTTATCATATTTATTTTATTTGTATTATTATGTCAAAATACCAAATCAAAGATAAGGACAGAATAAAAGCATACTAGTAAATTTACCAGTTCACTATAAGTACGTATATTCTATAATCATGTTGACGTACCGCCTTCGGCAACATATCTTCATGAGGAAACGTACCTGAAAATAATAGAAACACATAATTAGATTATTTATTTTATGTGATGTTTGTAAATAGAAGACAAATAGACAAATATTGCATGCAAATTCTGCACCACATTGAAATTTCCTGAACTCATTAAAAACCTAAACACATGTGTAACCGCGACGAAATACTGATATAAACATTTTAATTTACAGGATTTTTTAATATTTACAAATGTTGATCCAGTCAGGCTTAATGCCTTAGTAACTTTTTTGTAAGACCAGCAATTATTCGTCAAATGAGACGCATGCTCGCGTGTCACGGTTTGCGACCCCTGTACGGATATGATGGTCGTTCTTGTCTACGTGACAGCGTGATAAAACGGTGTCCGTCACTTTCTATCCCACGGTGTTAAACAGCGACAGTTATTTTATCACGTGGATAAAGATGGATAAAGCTATCCACGTAATACGCTGGCTGGTGTAAAAATGTAAGCCCATTCATCACTTCTGACATAAGTCAACCGCCATATCAAAACGTTGGCCAAAAGGTTTTGGTCAAGGGTCAAGTGTATAAATAATAGTGTATAATTGTATATTTAATGTTCTAATGTTGGTTTAGGCTTGTAAACTTGTATGTAGGCACTATCATTAGTGACACGAGAGGACGGAGTGCGCTAGCAAATGTCGTAACCGCGTGATATTCCTTGCCTCACACAGGGGCCCACTGATTAACAGTTCGCCGGACGGTATCGGCCTGTCAGTTGTTTGGAACTGTCACAATTTTGTTCTAACTGACAGGCCGATACCGTCCGGCGGACTGTTAATCAGTGGGCCCCTTAGACGGCGCACGAACTCGTATGCGATTTTATTTACATTGCGGACTGTTGGTTACGTCCAGTTCAACCGACCGACTAAAACACGCAATGTAATGAAACTCGCATGCGAGTTCTCGCATCGTCTAAATAAGCCCCTAAACTAAAGTCTTAAGTTGGTTCTCCACTACACTACAGGTCACATTTTTCAACGCAATCTCGTTAAATTTTGTGAGCGGGTTTAAAAATCATATAATTCTTTTACCGATTGAAAGAGCGTGCGTCCTTCAATCCGGAGGTCGCGGGTTCAAATCCCGGCTCGTGAGTTTTTCGGAACTTACGTGCAAAATATTATTTAGCAGTTGCTTTTCGGTGAAGGAATAACATCGTGAGGAAACCGGACTAATCCCAATAAGTTCTACAGGCGTATTCGGGAAACGAGATAATTGCAAGATTAGAGACGAACTAGAGATTTTTGGGATCTACATTCGATATCGACTAGATCTGACTTGGATATCTAAGTCATAACTTGTGGAAATCGTTCAAGAGGACGTCCAGAATCGCGGAAACATCAAATTTGACATATCTACCTTACAAATATCTTTAAATTATCAGTATCGTAACTTCTTGATGTCTAATTGATATCTAATTCATTTTCCAAATCGAGCCGTTAGTTTCTCCTCTGGGTTGGAAGGTCAGATGGCAGTCGCTTTCGTAAAAAGTATTGCCTACGTCAATTCTTAGGATTAGTTGTCAAGCGGAACCCAGGCTTCCATGAACCGAGCCAAAATGCCAAGATAAAGTAGTTCACTTTTGTTTTCTAAATATACAAAATCAGTAGGGCTAAGATGGTCGGTGTTTTATCATCTGTCACTAAGCCTGTCACGTTCTTACAAATTGATAAAAATGCGTCTATGATACGGCACAGAATAAATAATAGTACTAGGTACAGAAGACTCACTCTCTAACAAAACGCGTCTGTTACGATCAGCACAGATATGGCCGCTAGGTGGCGAAAGCGCCACGTGCGGCTTATGGCTTTCCCCAAAATTGGGCCGGTACGGATGTATCTACTTTTAGCTACCTGTAGCAGTGGAGTGAGCCACGCCTGGATACGGCCGCAGTCCTGAAACTGGGAATGGGAATGCCCGGTTTTTGTCATTCAGTCCCGGGACCATTTTGAGAGAATTTTAAATTCATATAAAATTTATTTGAGATGTAGAAGGAATGTGGCTCGTATGCAGAGAGCGAGTGAGTTTGAAAGGCGAGTAAAGGTCGCGCCCCGGCCGTGAACTTCTCGAGGCGATGACATACGGCAGTGACAGGTGAAGGCGATGACAAATTATTATCGTTCTCCTTTGACGATATACAAACGTGATAAGCTACGTTTGAATATCGAAATTAGGTCAGACTCGTTAGTTTAGCGAATAGGATCCGACGTACTTTCCTCTAGGTCATCATCATCATCTCAGCCATAAGACGTCCACTGCTGAACATAGGCCTCCCCCTTTTTTGGGGGGTTAATGCCATAATCGCCACGCTTGGCAAACGGGTTGGCGATCGCAGTCGAGTACACCGAATTTGAGGGACGCTGCTGCCCGTCCACCGGTGGTCTTGGACGTGGTTTAAGGACATACCCGGGTCCTCTAGGTTCCTCTAGGTACCTAAAATATATTATTTCACACCGTGCACGAAATAAAGCACCAGATCATTATTATAAAAACATAGATAGCAGTTATTTTTAAACACAATTTCTATTTAATAAATCGGATGAAAGTATAAAAAGTACGAGTTGACTGTGACGTCACTACACGCGTTTTCATAAAACTAAATTCCATATATTAGGAAATCGTTTTGACAGTTCTAAAAAAGAAGCTGATTTGACTAGTAAGAAAGTTGACCAATGGGAACAAAATAATATAATTTAGATATCATTTAGATGTTACAAATGTTTGTTCGAGTTCCTAAAATGCATGCACCGAATTCTAAATAAATGTTTTGTTTAATAGTAAATAGTGTTTGAATAAGTTTTCGGCAAAAATTTAATTTTTAAATAAAATAAATAATAAATAAATAAATAAATATTATAGGACATTTTTACACAAATTGACTAAGCCCCACGGTAAGCTCAAGAAGGCTTGTGTTGTGGGTACTCAGACAACGATATATATAATATATAAATACTTAAATACATAGAAAACAACCATGACTCAGGAACAAATATCTGTATCATAATACAAATAAATGCCCTTACCAGGATTCGAACCCGGGACCATCGGCTTCATAGGCAGGGTCTCTACCCACTAGGCCAGACCGGTCGTCAAACACACCACAAGGTACAAGCTTTTATCGCTGACTGTACTTTTCTTACGACAGACAACTAATACTCATCGAGACAATTCTAAAAACTTCTAACACAATTAGGTTGCGTTGTTTCACAGAGTTCCTATGGCCACCTCCTGTCTTCATCATCAGATCAGTTCGCCAGTACCATATTATTGTATTGTCATCAGAACATTCAGAACTACATACAGCTGCCAATTTTCATGACGCTACGATCCTTGGAAAATGGTTAAATTAGTTACCTTAGATTCCATTACATATAGTTAGTTACATTACATTAGTTACATTCGGTTCGGAATTTACATGACAAAAATAGTTATTTGTACAAAAAGAGATCAAAGTTTGATATTTCTTCGAGTGCTTATTTTGAGTCCCGTGCAAGGGAAAGATTCTATAATAGATTCACGAGCGTAGCGAGTGAATCTAATTTAGAATCTTGAGCGTAGTAAGGGATTCAAAAGCGCACGAGATGTAAATAACTTTGATCTCGTGTAGTACACAAAATTTTTCACCCTAAGCAGTGAGAACATACCTAGAGGGACAGAGATAATAGAACCCAAGTATATCGAACTTGTATTAGACCCCGCATGTTGAAATGACATTTGACTATAAAGGTCACTTGAATTACATTTTGTCTCACTCAGTGAGCAAAATGAGATTTTGCTCACTGAGTGAGACAAAATGACTCAGTGAGCAAAATCGCATTTTGCTCACTGTTTTTAAGAAGCAAAGTACCCTTGTTCGAGCGGCTGAGGTGAAAAAAAAAATACAACATTCCTGTTTAATACGCTTTGAACTGTTGGCAAGTGACATTAGGAGCGATCCCGGCTAAATGTTACATTAACATACCAATACAGATTGTGAATATTTTACGCTCAAATTCTTGTACCTGCATACATTTTCATGAAATAAACATTTTAGGGAGTTACCTAGTGATCCTACTCCCACGTAAGAAAGCTACCTTTAGGGTTCCGTACCTCAAAAGGAAAAAACGGAACCCTTATAGGATCACTCGTGCGTCTGTCTGTCTGTCCGTCTGTCACAGGCTGTTTTCTCGGAAACTACTGGAACAATTAAGTTGAAATTTGGTACACATATATGTAAATTAGTGACCCAAAGATGTACATGTTTTTATTTAAATTTAAAATACATTGGTTCGTAGTTATTTAAGAAAATAGCCAAAAAAATACCATTCCCCGCCCCTTTATCTCCGAAACTACTGGGTCTAATATTTTGAAAAAAAATACACAAAATAGTTCTTTACATATAGATGAGAGGAAAGCCTATTACTAATGTGCAGTTAAGCGTGAGTCGGACTTATGTACGGAACCCTAGAAACGCGAGTCCGACTCGCACATGGTCGATTTTTTGGTATACTCGAAGGCACTCTATCCACCTATTCAAAAAACTTAGCATATTCGTTAAATTTTGCCTTTTTATAACCAACCTATATAAATGTCAAAATGAAGGAAAGATAGATTTCACTATGGAAATTGACAATAACACCGACGCATTCGTACTAGTAGTGCAGCTGCGGTCAGAAATGGAATGTTACCCTTACTGTGGCGGCGTTGATGCGGCCGCAGTACCTGTCAATTTTCTTGATAAAATCAATGACGGATTGGACGTCATAACCGCGGCAGCGAACGTCATTCCTTTACAACCACCCTAAGAGCAGGACAGCAACAACACATCCGTCTCGCTCTCGCAATAACAAATAAGGATACGTTTTGTTTGCCGTCCGATTGCTCAAAGACAGGAAGTGTATTAGCTAAATCGAATTTAATTGAGTTATTAGCGCGGCCTGAGTTCAACATGTTTACTTTCAAAACGTCTTATGTTGGTAGAAAATTTCAAGGTTTTACGTCCATTCGTAAAGTATAGATTACTATACTTTATGCGTGTGCGCGTAAAAAAACGTTTAAATTTGCTTTGATTATAGCTGATCTGGTTTATCGATTAGGTTGTGTGGTTATGTTTGGTTTAGAAGGAGGTCACGCCCGCATCCCTACTAAACATTATAAATACCAAAGTTTCTCAGTCTGTTACTTTTTCACGCTTATACTACTGAAGAGGTTTACATGAAAAAATTACTGGTATGAAAATAGTTTGAGTTACAACATTAAACTATTATAGTGTCAGAATATAGCACAGGTCAGTAATAGTTACAGATACACTTAAACGGAAACACTTAAAATCTTGGAAAAGGTCTCGGATATTTCAGAAAAATTAAACAACCTTCATTATGGAAATGGAAAATCGATATATGGAGATCGATATCTCCATACATAAAAATCATCATCATCTTCCTCACTTGTCGCGGCATTTTGCCACTGCTCATACATACAAATATATAATCATACAAAAAAATATGGGAAGTTATCGAAGTTTTTCAATGTCCATCGTTGCTACTACTGCTCACATTCTAGTCCTTATTGTATTTAGCTACAACTAATTAATGTTTTTTTTCTGAGAGTTTTATATGAAGTTAAAATAAAAACGTTATAGGTTTCTAGGTAAAAATAAGTAATTATACTAAAACGTAAAGAATGCACGGCTGAGTATTACCAAGTAGGTATTAAACATTACGTAAAAATATTTTTAATTGGCATACTATTATCGATTAAATTCCACACTCAAGGGCTTAAAAAAGTAAACGTTAATTGAAAGTAGATAGGTTTGTGGGTCAGTGTCGAGCCTATCGCCTCTATAACATATCAACTGACCAAAAATATACCTTATCTCATCGTAATAAGGTCTACGAATGGTTAAAATCACGATGGTACCCACACGCAAGCATATTTGCATATATTAACCTGTAAAATGTCGTGACAGGTTATGATTATAGACGTGCAGTCGCCATTAGATATATCGGAGCGGCCGTGGTGCTCAAAAAGATTTGAACACGCACTTTATCGCCTTGACAATAGAGGCGTGTTTAGATTTTTGTGACCACCTTGGCCGCTCCGATATATCTGATGGCGACTGTACCATAGTCCACATTTAGTGAACGTTTCTGAACCGTAATGCGAAGGCTTAAGGTTCACGTATGGTAAACTTAAGATGTTAGTACATATACGGGCGTCCTTCGAGATATTTATTGGTAATTATTTTAGAGTAATTGATAAGCGTGAGTGCGATGTCGCAATGCTGTGAGAGCTTTTAGTATGGCAATGTAATAACCGTAATAACTGTAGATACCACAACCGGTATTAAATTAAACAGATATACAAATTGCATTGCGTTAACTTCGAAAGCGGGGTAATTTTGAAAATTGCAAATATATGTTGTTGTTTTTGACATGATATTTTGCTGTTTGGCCTCGCCTGGGGCCAGTTACAGCTAGCGGTGTGAGTGGGGTCAGCGCCTCGGCCTGAAGGGCCGAGGCGCTGCCAAGTAAGAAAGAAGTGAGAAAGAGATAGTGATAGAAGATAAAGATTAAAGAATTAAGAATAGAAGAGAGTAGTATACAATTTTTCCAGCAAAAACTAGTGACTCTATATAAATTTTAAATGTTATACTTTTAGATGAGTTATTTTTAACAATTTTAATAAGGACCCTAGGGCGGAAGGCCCTGATTGCAAATATATAATAAAACCAGAAGCCCTTTATACTTTAGCAACACTTAAGGGGCCCACTACCAGTCCGCCGGACGATATCGGCCGGTCAGTTGTTCGGAACTGTCAAATTTTTTGTTCTAACTGGCAGGCGGATATCGTCCGGCGGCCTGTTAGTCAGTGGACGGCTTTACGGCTCGGCCACGACATTGAGCGACTTGCGACGGTGGGAGCGATAACCATAGGTTGCGGGCCCGATTCGGATTTTGAAATAGACATCTATTAGATATCTTTTAGACATCACCAAGATACGATAGCGATATGTTTAAGATTTAACCTGTCAAATTTGACATTTGCGCGATTCTGGAGATACTCTTGAACAATTTCCACAGGATATGACTTAGAGATAAAAGTCACATCTAATAGATATCTTATTCTATCTAACGTAAAAGTGACATTGGTTGCCCGAATTGCGCTGCAAAAGAGAACTAGTTGATATCTAAACTATAACGTATCTAGAATGGATCTAGTACGTGTCGTCTCTTGTGAATAAGTATCTTGAAGTTCGAATACGGCAGTGCATTTGCGAAAGGTCCGATCGCTGTGTCACGCTCCAACCTATTGGCAATCGCTCCCGCCGTCGCAAGTCGCTCAATGTCATGGCCGAGCCGTTACGCTACTGCATGTTTACTAAGGAATTGGTTAGGTACTGTAGATGCAATAGGAAGGGTTCTTACTTAGTAGGTATTTGCAATTTTTAAAATTATCCCGCGTCCGAAGTTACCCCAATGCACCTTACTGCGCTTGCGACGTTTTATGGGGCGTGTGATCAAAATGAGGCAATGGCGATCATAACATGCTGTTCCTGACACATCATAAATCATCATCATCATCATCATCATTCTAGCCTTAGGTCGCCCACTGCTGAGCATAGCCCTCTCTTCGTGTACGCCACTTATCCCGGTCCTGGGCTAGTCTCATCCAAAAGTGCCCCGCGATTTTCCGAATGTCATCCACCCAACGAGCCATAGATAACATTATAGATAGCGAGAGCTATGTCTGTATATAAAACAGTGTATGTAATTGTAACTACAAATTAGGCATACACAACACTCGTATTTTAATGCCTTTCATTATGTAGCAGTCACATAAACTTATATTATAACATTCCGGCCGGCAAAAAACTGGTACTTAAGTATATATTTACAGGGATTGAATTCCTATTATTGATTAGGCACATACCTAAGTCGCAATTATGTATCATATATTATGGCTATTATGAAGCACTTAGTCGGTACAAATATTTATATGCATAGGAGACCACATCGAATATTCCTATACCGGGTATTTCCTGTAACACGAGCAAATAATTAAAACATATTGTACTCCTCAAACGGCATATCTGTTGATTAACAACTTTCAAAAATTATGAAATCCTTAGATTTTCTCTTTTTCATACAAATTAAATATTATTTTCAATGTACGCTGTAATCAGTGTCTTTAGTGTTGCCTGTCACGCTTTAAATATAACAAAATTTGCAATACACTGTATTTTAAAATAAACTTTAAAGTGTGATAAAAAACAAAACAAAGTTATTTGAAAATAATCCTGTAATTGCCATTATAATTGGCATTAAGTCCACCATTTGTACATTATTTTTATGTTCTGTGCAATAAAGTATAAATAATAAATAAATATATAATTTTGTCGAATTTTGTAACGGGGCTCTTTTGCGTCAAATCAGGTAGTTCTTTTATTTTATCGATTTTTGACAAAGTTACGTTCGGCGCTCGAGTTCTCAAACTTGGATTATTCATTTGGCCACTACATTACCAATTCTGCAAAAATATCAGAACTACCGGATTTGCCGCAAACGCTAAATGTACAAGGTAACTTTATTAAAAAGCCGCTGAATTTTAATGTTTTTCAGTTTGAGGAGTACAACCTATTAGTATAATTTATTGCACGGTTTATAGGCAAGGCAACACCCGGTAAGTATATCCTTTTATTTATCAGTAAGTATAAAGTTTGGTTGTTTTATTGTCCAGTGTAATGGTTCTTTCTTATCTTTAGTTGCCTTGTTCGAGGACATTTTTAAAAGTTGTCCCCAGACCTTTGTTACTAGGTGACTTGCTTCACATACTGACAAGAATAAATTGTGATATTAGTGGCTATAGGCGGAGATAAAATGATAATGTAACTATTATTTAATGATGTTATTAATAACTGTTGCGAGGCTTAAGTAACGTGTCATTTTAGTCATTTAACTTATTGATTGATAGCGTTTTTATCAAGGGAGATAATTTTATTTTCATACTTCATACTTTTTTTACGTATTTTTTTCGTTTTTCGTCTGCCAATTGTTTCCGAGTGTCTAGTCAAGTTTTATCTATTGGTATTTGCATCAAAAAACGAAAACATTTAGTATCTTTATCTATATGAGTAACACATTTTAACCAAGACTAAACTAGGGCTTAATATCATGGATCATAATAGGAAGTACTCCTCATATTGAAGTATGTCAGACAACTTCGAAACAAACTTGTCACTCGTCAATAGGACGCCAAAAGTTTTGAATCAAAACTAATTACATACGAAGCGATATACTTTATCATTATCACGTTCTATATGACAAGGACTTTATGACGACATGTTAAAGTTTATTTTAGCCTGTGTTTGGTCACGGATGTGGGCCGTAGGGCCGTCCTTGGTAGGGCCGGGATATAGTAATAACCCGGACGTGAGCCGGACTTGTTTCGAGCGGATAAATTGTTTCGAAGAAATGGCGAATGTTGCTGCCCTTCCATGTCTTGTGCTATACCGGGTGTGGCCTGTAACATGAGAAAATAATTACATAGATTGTACTCCTCAAACGGTGACACTTTTGTCCAACAACTTTTAAAAATTATGAAGTACCTATTTAGACTCCCTATGTTCATACAAAATAAATATTATCTTCAATGGACGCCATCGCCACGCCATATCATTGTGATTGACGTTGTTTGTCAAGCCTTAAACATAACAAAATTCCCAATGCATTGCGTCTTTGAATAACCTTTAAAGTGTATTTTTGAAAGTACAAGTTATTTTCAAAAGTCGCTGAACAAATGTTGATCAGTATGAGGAGTACAGCCTACAGTTAATTTTTTTGCTCATATTATAGGCCACACCCGGTATATGTATATTTTTTTAATGCCCTCCATCGACTCGTGCAAAAATAACTACTAACTTTGTTAGATGACGGGACTTTAAGAAGATAATTTTGAAGATTTGATAATAGACTGAACGAAGCTATAAAAGCGGTCTTTGAGATAGCGGGGAGTTGCAGGGTTAAAAAGTATGCTATAAAGAAAATAAAGTCTTCTTCTTCCTGGCGTTATCCCGGCATTTCGCCACGGCCCATGGGAGCCTGGGGTCCGCTTGACAACTAATCCCATGATTTGACGTAGGCACTAGTTTTTACGAAAGCGACTGCCATCTGACCTTCCAACCCAGAGGGTAAACTAGGCCTTATTGGGATTAGTCCGGTTTCCTCACGATGTTTTCCTTCACCGAAAAGCGACTGGTAAATATCAAATGATATTTCGTACATAAGTTCCGAAAAACTCATTGGTACGAGCCGGGGTTTGAACCCGCGACCTCCAGATTGCAAGTCGCACGCTCTCACCGCTAGGCCACCAGCGCTTCAAAAATAAAGTATACAGGGTGTTTGGTACATCGTTTGCCAAATTAAAAATCTTCTCATGCCTAGAAAAACGAAATTGGCCATGGTTTTTTTTTACTACTACGCAAGTAAAAATTTGAAATTTACGAAAAACTGTCATAGAAGCGAAAAAAAATTATTGCACCAAATTAAAAATTTCTAGGCATGAGAATATAGCAAATGATTCAACCTATCTGCCGTTTTAAGTAATCTAGTAGGTCTAATGTAAACCAACAGTAGATATATTACAATAAGTATGTATTATTTACTTACCTTTAATTTAACTCTCATTTTCTAATTAATATGAACAGATATTATCATAAAACTAAATATAATATGCGAAATGTTAATTTTGATCTATTTAATCCCATCATTAGTCACTACTGTCAATAAATTTCCAACTGTCAAACCTGTTTCTACCGGAATGCCATTTTTGACAAACTGACCATTTTAGCATATTCAATTAGATTCCAAATTCAATTATCTGAAACAGGATATCATTTTGGCTATTACTTTTTTAAGTGTCGGATGGGTGTGGTCACTAAATGTCATATCATATAAAATATTCTTAACACGTCACCTAATAGTTTAGTAATACTGGCTTAATAAGGAAATATACATACATATTGTATTACTCTACTCGAGTACTTTACAAGTTTTTTCAATTCCATATACATAAATGCTACTTGTAATTGAATTAATTTACCAGTAAAATATGTCTATGTCTATGACGCTATATAAATATTTATGTAAATTAGGCCATAATAAAATAATACTATGTATATAGTTTAAAATTTTCATCGGTCATTTGTGAATGTAGCTAATATGTACTTATACAGGGTGGCCAAAAAATAAGTGCATTCCCGTTGCCAGGGAGGTTTTAAGATTATACTGAGCGACTTTTACTACAGGACCAAATCTATTTACCTACATGGTGCGAGAACTCGCATACGAGTTTCATTACATTACAGTATTTGATCGGTCGGCTAAATTGGATGAAACCAATACTACCAACTTAGTCCTCAATGTATCTAAAATCGCATACGAACAAATTCCGTGATAATTGCTTAGGTACCTAACCTATAGGTACAATGAATAATGTATGTAATCTAACGAATATTATGTTCCGATCAGTACCTTCGTTACGTAAATATTTTCAAATGCAACAACTTCGTATCATCACCGAATTCACCGACACAGTTGGCTGACAAATTGTGAACTTTATTTCAATGACATAAGATCCACCAACGGTCAATAAAGAATATCGTTTTTAGCACTTACACATTCCGATATGAAGTCAGTGACATTTGCGTTTGGCAATTGAGATGACCACTGACTTTTGCGGTCAGTGATGTAAATCTACAAACATTTTATTAATCAATTAGTGTTTATTACGATATTACATACTATTGATACTATAGGTTAAGGTTTAAGTAACAAAGTGAAATGTAATTTAATGCTATATTGAAAAATTACATTGAAATAATCTATTGCGCATTGATTGATTGAATCACAAAAATTTTGACGTTTTGGACCTCCTGAGGTCCCATGTCTTTATATGTATACATAGCGTTTGGACTCTATACATTCAGTGCTACTTCTACTTATTACAAAAATCTCTTAGTTTGAAGGTTGATTTGTGTCTTAGTTCTAAAAATTCTGTTTTAGCAAGTTAGTATAGGTATAAAATTTTCATTAATGTTTCAGCATTTACGGAAAAATACCAGCAATGCAACAATCACAAAAGTAGGCATTGTTTGATTATTTCAACTCTCGAGTAGCCACTCAACATAATATCAACTTGAAAACAACAAAATAAAGCAATTGCGTTCACTTGTTCCTTTTTACCCTTATCGGATCGGTTACCGCAATTAGGTATTTTATTTATCAACATACCTATTAGGTATAAACAAATTAGTCATTGCTTTATATTTAAATTACCTACTTCAGAACTGTTTAAAATACCTCTAAACTATAAACACCAATGATAAAACGGCAAATTAAAACAAAAGAAAACGCGTAGGTACTTCACTCATTTGTTACCAGTTTTTTTTTTAATAAAGTTTTTTTTTAATACTGGCCGAAAATACAAACCTAGAGACCAGTGCCCTGTTTATCAAAAGCTTGAAACTTGTAATACAAGTGGAAGTCCTTTTTTGACAGCTTTTGATAGAAAGGGACTTCCACGCTTACGCTTCCATACGCTTTTGATAAACAAGGCACTGGGATCGGAACCGATTTTTTGCAAAAATTTCGAAATAATGATACCAGCAAACGGCCATGACTTTCAGTCGTGACGAAGCATATCAAGTTTATTGTGCTATGTTGTGATAGCGCCTGATAAGATACCACAATAAGTTGGTAAACAATTCCAATTTGATAAACATCAAGGCCAAAGGATTCGAGTGTTTTTTTCGCAAATGCTTGCACCTGTCAAAGTATAATACAATAAATCATCATCATCTCTCATGATATCATTTATATCTTGCCAGCATGAAAAATACCAAGGTTTCCAATCTGCAAGACCGCGCGGATTAGGATGGCGTCATCGAATGCAGAAGATGCTGGTTCGTATCCGGCCTCGGACACTGAAGGGTTTTGTATGTAAACTTCTAATTCCTCTCATTTATTTGTATTAAAAAGAAAACTAGTAGGTACCAGACTTAGATATCTTATGGTTTTAAACGAGAAATTGTTGTATATTTATTTATTTATATATTTCGGGGATCTCGGAAACGGCTCTAAAGATTTCGATTAAATTTGCTATTATTAGTAGGAGGTTTTTGGGGGCGCAAAATCAATCTAGCTAGGTCTTATCTCTCCCAAATATTTTGAAATTATCTGATGGTAAATGGATGTACGGCAATTGCATTGCGTTTACCGCATAAAGGGACCCACTGACGCTACGTCTTACGTAGGCGAACAACGCGCGAACGCGGCGCGGCGCGGCGCGGCGAAATCAATCCTTTGATGCCCATAGAAGTGTCCTACGTAAGCGATCTCGTTGCGAACGCGGTGCGGCGCGATTTGCACGCGAATGTCAGGCGGCGCGGCGCGGCGCGGCGCGGCGGCGGCCGCTTTCGCCGCGCCGCGCCGCGCCGCGTTCGCGCGTTGTTCGCCTACGTAAGACGTAGCGTGATTGCCAGTCGGCCGGACGTTATGGGGCCGTCAGTTAAACGCAAAATTTGACAGCTCCGAACAACTGACAGGCTGATATCGTCCGGCAAACTGGTAATCTGTGGGCCCCTTAAGACAACCCTGCGCATAAAAAGCGTTGTGTTAATACTTACTGCCTCTCAAATGAGTGGATACTAAAAGTAACCTTTTCCGTCTCAAAGCGTCCCAAAACGCTTCAACGCTGTTCAAATGTTGGCATAAATTTAATTGGTGAGTGTCGTTCAGTACTTTTAATGAGAGCGTCCTAATTAAACATTGGGAGAACAAACTCACATTTTTAACCGACTAATAAACAAAGGGGGGTAAAGTTTTGCGATCCCATGTTATGTTTAGTAGGTTAAATAAACTTTTGGTTATCTGACCGCTGATTCTGTTGAAAATGTTATATTATATTCTGTATAAGTAGTTGCTTAAATTTTTCCACTTCTTCCTCATTTTTAGGTACATTTATTTATTTAAACTTTATTGCACAAAAGAAACCTTATCGTACAAAAGGCGGACTTAATGCCAAAAGCATTCTCTACCAGTCAACCTTAAGGCAAGGCGGAGAGATTGTGGTCGGTGCTACTAATCACTAAAGCTAATCTAAAATCTAACACACCTACATATATACATATACTACATACAATTTAACTGCATTTGTCACATTTTCCCTATTTATTCTCCTTCCACTCAAAGATTTACCAGAAGAAATCTTACAAAGTTCGCCTTCGTACTCAGCTTTTCCTAATTGTAAGTTACTTTTATCACGTGTGTTTGTACAATAAAGAGTTTACTACCACTACTAAATAAGATTTATAGTCGAACCCTAATCTTTTAGCATTGCAAAAATCCGTTGACCTTTAGCACTATCATGCCTAACCAAAAGGTTACCCCGCCACTTCTAACTCACGCTTACCTCTGCCTAATTGGCCATATGCAAATACCTTCACATCTAATCCTATTTACCGCTTTAAAGGTCACAATTTCATTTCAAGTCCTAGGTAGTTACTACCTCTTGGAATGAAATAATAAATCGCGGCAAATTCTGATTTATTAGTTGCAGTTGACCTACACGATTGGCTTCAAATATTTATTAGTTGACAATTAAATAAATCATAGTTTACATGATGTACAGTCGGGTTCAGAATGCAAATAGCGAATGCGTTGTCCTTGAAAGTAATGGTAACATTCCATTTCTAACCGCAGCTGCACTACCGGTACTGAACGCGTCGCTGTCATTGTCAATTTCCATAGTAAAATTGACAGTAGTGCAGCTGTCGTTGGAAATGGAATGTTACCCTAAAAGTGACATTCCATTTCCAACTGCAGCTGCAATACTGTTCATTTTACTATGGAAACGCGTCGCTGTCACTGTCAATTTCCATAGTAAAATGAACAGTACCTATTGCAGCTGCAGTTGGAAATGGAATGTCACTCTAAAGGTGAATAAATAACCACATAAACAAATTATCTTAGGTTTAACCTGTTTCTCTTTTGAGTTGGTTGTTTAACCTCTTGTGTGTATAATGATCTGGATCCTGATCGAATTTTTGGTAATCCCTTTCTATTTTTCTGTGCTCTATTCATCACAACCGAGGTTTAAAATCACGAATTTTGACCACCACTCACAACCAGCCAACCAACCAGCCAGCTGGTACAACTCAGCTGAAACGGTTAAGGTAAAAACAATGAAATTATATCGCGGTAGACCCGTTTGTGTAATTAAATATGTGTACAAAACGCGAGAGTTAAAAGTGTTACAAAGAATTTTATTTGAGTTATCATTTCGTACCACAGTGACAATCAATGAAAGTCGCTAAGGACCTCGTACTATTGTCACTGTGACAGGGTTGCCAACTTAGTGGTTTTACCACTAAATTTAGGGGGAAATAAACCAGCTAGGGGTTTTTTAGGGGCTAAATATTTTTAGTGGTTTTTTTAGGGTTTTTATTTTTTATTTAAATCCCTTGACCATACCATGTTAATTATAAGATGTAATAATGTTTTGAAAAGATGTGTCCCGTCGAGTTTGTTGCCGGTCCAATATTGGGATACCCTCCTCCAATTGAGGGGGGATTTAAATCTTCTCGGGGCAGAGGTGTACGGTTGGAGCCGGTTTAGGTTTATTTGACGGTCATAAGCGCATTGTAATATGCCTACTTGAATAAACTATTTTACAGTACATATGGTCCTATTTTTCCGTGCGTAAAATAGCACTTTTCGTGCGATGTCAAAAGTTTAAAGGGCCATATGTACTGTAAAACGTTGTACGATACACGTGCGAATAGATAATTCGCAACTCGTGTCGATTTAAAACACTCCCTTCGGTCGTGTTTTAATTTATCGCCACTCGTTTCGAATGTTCTCTTTTACGCACTTGTATCGTAAATAACTATTTTATCTTTATCTTTTATCATACGCAAAGCGAAATTATATAACTATAACTAGGAACTTATTATAAAGGGTATTTTTTATCAAGCCATATTGAATAAATTAAGTTTACTCCTGGGACCCGTTTACTTATGCGGTGCTAAACTATAATTGTTATCAACTTACAAAGTTACTTAATCAGAAGACAAAGTTGAAGTTTTGTTAAGTTCAATGTAGTGCAAAAGAATCATAACCGTGAATATAATATGACTAATTTAACTTAGTCCCGCTCAAGAAACCGTACTTTAATAAGGTTTTATAACTATTTACATAAAGGGAACTTTTAAAATAACAAATGCAATTTTAAACAGGAAAAGATGAAAGAATGTTTCGTAGTGTACCGACATAAACGTATATTTTACAGGGTGATATTCGTTATATAAAAAATAGGAAATTACAATATTTGATATATACTTAATATATCAAATATTATATATATATATATATTATATTTGTTCCTGAGTCATGGTTGTTTTCTATGTATTTAAGTATTTGTATACATATATCGTTGTTTGAGTACCCACAACACAAGCTTTCTTGAGCTTACCTTGGGGCTTAGTCAATTTGTGTAAAAATGTCCTATAATATTTATTTATTTATTTATATATATGTATAGTAATTCAAACATGAAAAAAGGAAAGGCGTACTAGACAGAATGGCCACGATGACAAACGAAAGCAAATACCTACCTAGAGTCTCTGCGGGAAAAGAGTCGTGGAATGTATGAGGCTCTACATTCCACGACTCATGTCTTTACAAACAGACTATATCTGCTTTTACTTCATGATAAAACAAACAAAATACGGTCAATGGACCAACGCATGTTAATACTACATCATTTACTATTAATACTACATTATCATTTGAATGAGCTAGTTAGTTGCAAATCATAATGCGTTTAGTTGAAAACAATATTGAACTGACGGCGCGTGTTATGAGATACCGGCTGATATAAATTACTCGAGAGATTAAACGACAGCATAAAATATTATTTATAAGTAATCCAATGTTATATGCGAATTTGCATTTTTAGATAAAATGTGGCCTTTATAAAAATGCCATTTGTCGGCGGTCAGAGGTTACAAAATATGCCGTCTCAGAGGCAGTTTAAAATCTGAGGAACAGAGGGGCTACCGCGAAAACCGAAATTCGCAAATTGCGGGGATCTTTCTCTTTTACTCCATCCAATGAAGGCGTAATTAGAGTGACAGAAAAATGCCTGCAATTTGCGAACTTCGATTTTCGCGGTTATAGCCCAGAGGGCCTAACGCGCGACACGATAATCGGAATTTCGATATTGATATAAGTGATGGACTTTATAAATAGCCGCAATGAATTGCCGAGTGTTGACTAAATAATGGTTAAACGCGTTTCAAGGATAATTCTTCATTAGTTGCAATACTTGCAATAGCTGCACACTTAATATTCCACTTTAAACAACATTAATGAGCAAAAAAACAAAAAATATCCTCGGGACGACTTAGCTATTCAATAAGTCATGGTTCCAAAAAATAAAATCTACTAACTAAAGCTTGTGGGACTCAGAAGTCTTAAACCTAGTGGTCACAGTCATACAGTGTGATAATACTTCAGCCTGTAGCAGAGGTCGTCAACCCGTTATCAATATCACGAGTATCTTGCGGGTGCAGTGATTGTTGTTTTGATCGCGGACACGCAATAATGCAGCGCGTGTGCAGTTCTCGCATCTTAAGGAAATGCATTCATTCGGTCCATTCGCATTTTTTTTCTAAACGATATTTTACAAATGTAGGTAGAGTTAGACCAAGAAAAGTCTGCAGCCATTTTGATAGCCCAGTGGAGTGCAAGTATTATTTATACGTTATAATTTCATAGAATTTTGACGTTTAAAATGACACTTGCAATGCGTGCGCTATCAAAAGCACCGCAGACTTTTCTCGGTCTGACTCTAGATTAGTAAGAAGATTATGCATTCCAAAATTTAAACGGTGCTTATTTAGTAAGCCAAGTAGATAGCCCCAAGTAAATCAAGATGTGCATAGCGTGCATTCTGGAAATAGAGGAACAAAAAAAATTCTTCCGGACTGCAAGTAACAAAAGGAAAGTATATAGGAGCAGGTTTAGTCAGTAAATCTATTAGCTTAGTACCTATTTGGAGACCCTAGACCAGTGGTTCTTAACCTTTTCAGTCCGGTCACCCCTATGACTAACTAGGGAACCTGATTTTACCCCTCCTCCCAATGGTAATAAAAAATAAAACGTGTACGTTTGTTGTATTGTTATATTAGGTTAGTTTATTACCCCCGTAAAATACCAGTTTTACCCCCACGGGGGTAATTACCCCCAGGTTAAGAACCACTGCCCTAGACACTAAAAGAGACAGTTAGCAACATGAAAACCTTGCTAGGTTTCGTGGAGGCTGGGGCGGTTAGAGTTGTGGTACAGTACACCGCTTTACGCAAAATAGGCATAATGGTTGTCGAAAACTAAATATACTTACATAATGCTCAAAGCTTTTCTTTAAAAACAAGTGCGAGTCGGACTCACGCACGAAGGGTTCCGTACCATAAAGCAAAAAAAAAACGGAAAAAATGCAAAAAGAAAACGATCACCCATCCAAGTACTGACCACACCCGACGTTGCTTAACTTTGGTCAAAAATCACGTTTGCTGTATGGGAGCCCCACTTAAATCTTGATTTTATTCTGTTTTTAGTATTTGTTGTTATAGCGGCAACAGAAATACATCATCTGTGAAAATTTCAACTGTCTAGCTATCACGGTTCGTGTGATACAGCCTGGTGACAGACAGACGGACAGACGGACGGACGGACGGACAGCGAAGTCTTAGTAATAGGGTCCCGTTTTACCCTTTGGGTACGGAACCCTAAAAAACTGGTCAAGTGCGAGTCGGACTCGCGTTTCAAGGTACATCACACAATTTTCAACAATTTTTTTTTGTAGGTGACGTGAGTGAAACGTCTTGAAAAACCCGAATGGGTCAATCAAAAACCAGATGTAACTTGAAGTTTTCTGGCGTGGTGACTTATATCTCTAGAACTCTGAAGATTAAATGCCGAACAATAATAGTACAAGTGTCCAAATGCGAAGACTGAAGACCGAGCTCTGCGTAGAGCTGAAAACTCAGAGCGTCAGACGACGGGTCGCGCTTCCTACAACTTTCGAAAGTATTTTAAAAGCGAAGGCCGAAGAGAGATAATACCTACAGGCTGGCCAAAAAATAAGTGCATTCCCGTAGCCGGGGAGGTTTTGGGATTATACTGATCAACTTTTAGTATGGGACCAACCCCGAAATCGCGAAAAAGAATGTTTCCTCCCATAGAAAACGGACCAGCCAAAATGTATGAAACAGCCATATTTTTCTTCGCGATTTCGGGGTTGCACGTTGGCAACGGGAATACTTAGTGTATTTTTTGGCCACCCCATATATAGTTCTTTTTAAAACACGTAACAATAGTAACCTAATCAATCAGTACTACAATTAGCATTGCGGCTATGTGCCAGATACAGCCTAGTCGCATTTTTTGTCTTCAGTCCGACTCACGCTTGAAGCTACGGGACGCTTCGGGCCTTTGGCGTTATGCGGATATCGGCCTAGGGCCTTCGAAATAGCTGTCTACATCACGTTTCACTTGAACCATTGCGGCTGTGTCCCTAAAAAAACGTAACCGCATTTTTGTTCCTAAAACCGACTCACGCTTGACTCTAGATTTCTAACAGGTTTTCCTATCATCTTTAGGTAAAGGACTATTTTGTGTATTTTTTTCAGAATTTTAGATCCAGAAGTTTCGGAGATAGAGGGGGGGGAATGGTAATTTTTTGTCTATTTTCTTGAATAACTTCTAAACTTTTTATCGTAAATTTATAAGAAAAATATATTTGAGATTCTCACAATGAGCTCTTTTGTTTGATATGTAACAAGATATAGTTTTCAAAACTTAGTTTTTTAATTTTATCGTTTACCCCCCAAAAGTAGCCCCTATGTTTAAAATTTATTTGTTGACGTTACATATCCGTCTTTGCGTCACAGACTTACATATGTGTACCAAATTACAACTTAATTGGTGCGGTAGTTTCGGAGCAAATTGGCTGTGACAGACGGACAGACGGACAGACAGACGCACGAGTGATCCTATAAGGGTTCCGTTTTTTCCTTTTGAGGTACGGAACCCTAAAAAGTATTATAAACGTACTTTTTAGGGTTCCGTACCCAAAGGGTAAAAACGGGACCCTATTACTAAGACTCTGCTGTCCGTCCGTCCGTCCGTCTGTCACCAGGCTGTATCTCACGAACCGTGATAGCTAGACAGTTGAAATTTTCACAGATGATGTATTTCTGTTGCCGCTATAACAACAAATACTAAAAACAGAATAAAATAAAGATTTAAGTGGGGCTCCCATACAACAAACGTGATTTTTGACCGAAGTTAAGCAACGTCGGGCGGGATCAGTACTTGGATGGGTGACGGTTTTTTTGCCTTTTTTTGCATTATGGTACGGAACCCTTCGTGCGCGAGTTCGACTCGCACTTGCCCGGTTTTAATAGTGGATAAAAGCTTTGAATGTTACAGCTCTACGTGACTCTTGCCGCCCATAAATTCTCTTTCTCATGCCTTTATTTCATGACAAAGTGTTTCAGAGATACAGACAGACAGTTACGCGTACACATATTTTTATATTATAGGTACTTTATTATGTACCATATTTTAACCATTATACTTTTACGTTAATAATTTTCAGTTTTCTACTGAATTTTCAGCTTTTTATTTTTATGTTGAATTCAAAAGATACTTATTAATGGTAAAAAAACTGATGAGTAGTTTGAATCATCCTATGCAGAGTAATTTTGTTACTTTTTACCATACTCTGAAGAATGAAATGTGATGTGAATAGGTCACACTAAATAACTTTTACTATGGAACAAGCCCCAAAAACATTGTTTTTACCTTTAATTCCGTTCCGTTTCGTTTTTGTAATTAAATATGTGTACAAAACGCGAGAGTTTAAAATGTTAAATCCCAAAATATTTTACACGTTTCCAGTGCTGGCCCCATAGTAAAAGTTGTTTAGTATGACGTATAATATCGTATATTCACCCTTTTTAGAGGCATGGTTCAAACATCATCAAACATCAAACATCAACATTTATTCAGCAAATAGGCCACAAGGGCACTTTTACACGTCAACATTGAATTTACATAAAATCAAAAATAATAACATCAACAATTTTACAAAATATTACTAACAATTCAATCTAACGTATTACAATTACTAAGAGATGCATATGGTCTCTTAATGTCGAATTACATACAAAATACAGATGCAAAACACACAAAAAAAAATCTATAATATTTAGAGGTGTAAAAGTCTCTAGGTGTCAGAACTCTAAGATTATGGTTTATCAAGTTATCCTTAGAGATGTATAAGGTCTCCAAGAGTAAATATCCTGTATAATTATACATTCATTAAGAGAAAAGAAACATACGAGAGCAGAATGAGGCGTCTCACTGAAATTTAATTAATAAAAATAAAGTTACTAAGTATAATAGCTCGTGTTAGCTTAAACAGACCATGTCTCCACAAACAGCACCCGTTCACGAGTATGACGCGTATCTCAGCCATCGCCTCCCTCAACCTTCATTCGGGAAAGTGGCGACCCGATCAACGACGCCACCGTAAGCAAAGACTTTTAAGCGAGCATGACATGTTCAAGCTACCGGCCTTTATTAGATAAAAATCACTGTGTATGATCAAGTAAGTTATATTTTGTAGTATATAAAAGCATTTAGGTGTTAACTGCGCCTCAACAACACAAAGTGCTCAAGAACTGGTTTGTGTTGCTTATTTCGTACAACAATTTATTTTTAGCTATTAATTTAATTAAATATGCAACATAAATAAAAATCAAAGCCAGACAAAAAAAATTATAGACACAAAATGAAAGGTTAAAATTACGCTCGACCTTCAAAAGCCCCTTATTATAAAGAAATTACTGTAACTCACAAGTTCGCAATACCATCGGCGGCATGTACCTATCATGCTTACTTGCAGGGTAACGTATGCACGTCGGTGTTATTATAAATTATGTCCATTTTCATACATCCAATTTCGCAATAACACACGCTAACGTGTCAAAGGCCTTCACGCGGCGCTCTGTCTTGAACCACAGTAACAAGGACTGGTGACAGTAATCTATCTTCGAACTAGTAATTTTTCGACACTGCCAACGACAACAAATATCTCAAACTGCATTAAAAACTGGTACGATATAACCGACTCTTTTCTACTCCCGCTATAATCTGCGTAACGTACTTATATTACGTACGTATTACCACACTGTGTATAAGCCAACTGGACCAAAAGATGTTATACTTATTACACGTTGGCGCTGCGGTCCGTAAATCCAAAATTTCGACCTGGGGCTGTAATGTACACACGTCCGTAAATTCTCGTTTCCTCCCTTAATACAAAATGTACCATTATTACACGTGAAACATTAAATTCAGTAAACTTAATATTTCACGCTCATATCTTCAACACAACCCACTGCATGTTTGTTTAAAGTTAGACTACTGTACCTTTACTATACTACTGTGGGCAAGCTACACGCCCTTGGCTCAGTGTTTTATCTCCGCCTATTACTCGAATTAGCGGTCATTTGCTAAGAATTCCTTTGCGTAATTGCTAATGCAACACAAATGTAATTTTAGTTGTAAATAAGTGCAAATAAGTTGTAACACATTCGAAAAATTCCTTATTTCTTGCAGCAATTCAGTCGGCAGCAATATTTCACTGCAACGCTGCAGCAATGAAGCACAGCGATTTGGATAACGCAGACTGTGCGAGCGACATTTAAAACGTCAAACTTGTATGAAATGACGTTTAGAATTAGATTTGCACACTGCCGTATTCGAACTTCAAGATATTCACAAGAGACGACACGTACTATAGTTCGTTTTTTTTAGCATTAGAAAGAACTCCACAGAAGCAAGCATGCAGTTTTTATCAGGCTCTTTAGTTGTTAATAATTATTGAATTATCTAATGTAGCATGGTCAATACATATAATTTACTTCAAATTATTACCGCTAAAAGTGCCGGATTTGGAACCACAAGCTTACTTCTGCGAAGTTCTTTCTAATGCTAAAAAAAACGGACTAAAGATCCATTCTATGATACGTTATAGTTTAGATATCAACTAGTTCTCTTTTGCAGCGCAATTCGGGCAACCAATGTCACTTTTACGTTAGATAGCGTAAGATATCTATTAGATGTGAATTTGATCTCTAAGTCATATCCTGAGGAAATCGTTTAAGAGTATCTCCAGAATCGCGCAAATGTCAAATTTGACAGGTTAGATCTTAAAAATATCGTTATCGTATCTTGGTGATGTCTAAAAGATATCTGATAGATGTCTATTTCAAAATCCGAATCGGGCCCAAACTTGTATGAAATGACGTTTAGAATTAGATTTGCACAGTCTGTTCTAACTTCTGCTGCCAACTTAGCTTGGCCTAACTAATTTTGATCGGTAAATTAATGTATACTCGTAAACGTACCTATAAAAGGACATCCTGATCTGCTTAGTAGCCCAACCTACGACACAAAAGCGATCACTCTTGAATTCCAAAAGTAGTCCGCAAAGGCACATAAAACCAAGCAAATCCGGGACTTGACACTAAAGCACTAAATTTTAATTCCGGCCTTGAGACATGTTCTCTCAATATGACAACACATTCTACAACTTTCGACCTTAACGTGTAACGAATAGAGTGGTGTTCGCATTGGGGTAGTTTAGCATAGCAACCGGAGCTGGGTGTCTGTATGAAAGTTGATCTTTTGGATCGACTTTCTGGTGAGATTGGAACGAGTTTGCGACAATGGTAACTCGACACGCTCGCTGATTTCAGGAAGGCGGATAATGTTTTTGTCTTATTAGAGGTTTAATGTTAAATAAATCACCAAAAAGCCTGTCTGTGAGTGCCTTTTTGGCGTTTTATTTAAATCGAAAACAAAGAGAATTAAGCGAGTATTTAATTAGTTATGTATGTGTAACTTCTACACGCTCTGATTTCTTTGTATGACAATTTCTAGCAACGAAAGCTAGTACCAGACACACGGCTCGATTCGGGAAATGAATTAGAAACTCACTACTCTCACTAGATATATTATGAAATAGTAAAGATATGTGACGTTCCACTGCAAAAGGTACCTTATGGCGACTGGCGCCGCGATTCGGGAAATGAATTAGAGATTCACTAGATATGAAACAGTGAAGATATGTGACGTTCCACAGAAAAAGGTACCTTATGGCGGTCGGCGCTTACGCATAGCGCAGCAATAATATTGGAGCGGCGTTAATAATAGCGTAAGCGCCAACCACCATAAGGTACCTTTTTCCGTGGGACGTCTACTATATCGTATCTAGTTAGTCTCTAATTCATTTTCCGAATCGCGCCGACAGATACTTACATGTACTTAACTTGAATATTCATTTTCTAATCAATCATTCATTACTTTCATTAGCTAATCAAGGTTTGGAGCGCGTTTACGAATAGGGCGGTTAGTATCTGTTCCGAGTGTTGTTAAATTCTAATACCTTTAAACGAGAAATTCTTGTTAATTTATTTATTTATTTGTACATATATATATTTCGGGGATCTCGGAAACGGCTCTAACGATTTCGATGAAATTTGCTATATGGAGGTTTTCGGAGGCGAAAAATCGATCTAGCTAGGTCTTATCTCTAGGAAAACGCGCAATTTTGAGGTTATGTATGTTTTCCGAGCATAGCTTGGTCTCCCAGATATTTATATTAAAATGAGGTCAATATATTATATATTATGTATTTATTACATAGGTATTATATATTATATGTAAAATTTTATCAGACCTCAAGTCCTTTACGAATAAAAATAAATAAAAAATAAAATAAATATTGGGGACATCTTTACACAGATCAACCTAGTCCCAAACTAAGCAAAGCTTGTACTATGGGTACTAGGCGACGATATACATACTCATATAGATAAATACAGAATATGTAATATGTATGTAGCCGGCGATAAGATTGCAATATGGCACTCACGGGATTTGAATTATGTACAAACCGAGCTGAATTACTTAAGTAATGTAATGTTATGATTCCAGGTATGCTCTTAATCTTTAATATTTGTGTACGCAGTAACACTAAATGTTGGTTATAATGATGTCATATTATTCCTAGTTGTCAAGCGGACCCCAGGCTCCCTATGAGCCGTGGCAAAATGCCGGGATAACGCTTGGAAGAAGAAGATTATGACTACCTAATTTAGACACTAACCTTATAAGTAAATTAGACAGTAACCTAGGCAATATAGTTTTGTGTGCCTAAGTATTTTTTATTAGGATACAAGCCTTTAAATGTAGTTTTTTTCAATAATTCTGAGAATTCTAGAAAGAGGATTTTTGTCTGATACCTACACTTTGGAAGTATTGAAACACTATTGTTTCTTCTTCACCTTCTCAAAATTCATAGTTAATTACCTATTATAAATAAGGCGAGGTTTCTAAGTGACACATAGTGGTGAATTACATAGTTACAATATTATTTATATTTATTATAAAATAATCTACGTAATGACGCCAAAGTAGTGGATAATAACGTGTCTGGTCATATTGTACCTACCTACCCTGTAGGCTGTCAAACCTCGCTTTTTTAGTACCTAAGTGGATTAATGGTAGTATATATACTTGTTAATTTCACTTAAGATTAAAACTCGGTTAATCGTTCTTAAAGAGCAATATTTGATGGACTACCATCACATTCTAAATAACATCCAAAATTCATCATCATCGTCATCATCATCATCTCAGCCATAAGACGTCCACTGCTGAACATAGGCCTCCCCCTTGGACCTCCATTCGTACCGGTTGGAAGCGACCCGCATCCAGCGTCTTCCGGCGGCCTTAACAAGACAAATCCAAAATTAGCCATATTTAATTAGCAAATTAACCCAAAAGTTGAATTAAAGATCACAGGATAAGACGCCCGAAAACTCATTGATTGACCTCGTTAAAATTACCTGGAGGTTGACCTACCTAGAAACCGTTAGTCACTCGTGGATAAAAATAAACGTGTATTTTGGAATACATTCAAAAATTCAGTTATTTTCACGTACATTCCTGGGTTATTTGAATTGGCGCCTCTGGATGTCGAATTCACGTGATACCATGTTTACAACCGTCACCTTATCTTATTTTATACATTTCACATGTTTATTTTAAAATGAACCTTATGCTGATGAAGATACGGTTAAAGCTTTATTAATGTATAGTAGTATACCCTATAATGGACGTGGAACCAGTAATGGGACAAAAAAACATAATTCCTCTAAAATAAGTATCTAAAAATAGTTTATAAACACTGGCTGTATATTATCATAAATAAGAGTCCTAGAGCTGTCTCAGTTTGAAGTTTCATTAAATTTGGTTGTTTTTTAAGAAATTGGCGTCAACCCGAAAGTTGTCGTGTCACTGAAAAAAATACCAATACGAATTCTTAACAACTTTGCTAAGAGAGGTGAGTGAATTTATAAAATTTTAATTAATTAATACTTGATGAAAACTAGAATGTGTTTTGTTAATTGCATTTACCATGAGATAAGGTATACAACACACTATGTTGTGACTCCACAGATGTAAAAAAAATAGTGGTATTTGGCCCAATCCCATTATAGGAGCTGTAAAACTGCGTACCTCCTATGATGGGACAATTGACAGAATGATGCTTGCCATGCCATAATTTCATGTTTAAACAATACAGAAGTAAAATGTAGTTACGAAATATGTCACTCAGGAGATATTCTCGGACTTCGGATAAATTGATATCGTTTTTCCAAACTTTTATTTAACTTGCCCTGTTAGTCAGTGTGGGTCCAATCTTGATAGCTGAATTTGAGCCACTTTTCGATTTCCGATTCAGTTGAAATTTTGTGTAAGTACGTAATTAAGTATGCAAATCGGATGATAATGCAATATTATGGTAACATGGACCTGATCTGATGATGGAGACAGGAGGTGGCCATGGGGGCTTCCCTTTATCTTGCATAATATCGATTGTCCGAAATACACTTCGCATAGCAGGTTTCGCAGAAACATTTTTAACCGAATGATACTTTTGCATAATTGTATAATTAGCATAACTGTCATGTCGCATAACATTCATTTGGCAGAATTTTGAATAGCAGAATACTACTATCGTCGATTTTACATACGCAGAATTGTATGTAGCATAAATTAAATTCCACCGAATTTCTTATGGCATATTGCTCATATTGTAGACTTGAATTTCGCAGAATGTTATGCAGCAGAATAAAAGTTCTGCCGAAATTGTTACCGCATAATACTCATGTCGCTGACTGAACCCACACAAAAGGAATTGCTGCCAGAACTACAGGTTAAGTTAGGTTAGAACTGCGACCCCTACATAAAAGGAATTGCTGCCAGAACTATAGGTTAGGTTAGGTTACAATTGCGACCCCTACACAAAAGAAATTGTTGCCAGAACTGTAGGTTAGGTTAGGTTAGAACTGCGACCCCTACTCAAAAGAGGGTGCGTAACGGTCCATATAACAACTTTTGATATATTTTTAGTCGATATAACGACTGAGGGACATAATGCACTTGTGCTATAACAATACATGGTATATTCTTAAAGAGTCTAACTATCGTCAAGTATAATGAACTTGTAATATAACAACTTCTAATCTAACATTAACAGCGTATATAATTAAGTTCGATATAACGCTCAGTTGGCATAATGTAGTACTGGTATAATTTGTAATATTTACTACTATTATAACAACCTACGTATTCGAACTTAAGGCAGGTCTCAGTTAGGTACGACGACGAGCGAAGCGAGGAGGAGTGTTAGGTAGAACTGCGACCCTACAGCGCGCGAGCCGAGCGAGCGAAGCGAGCGTGCCGCGGTAGCGGCCGGCGAAGCGCCAGAACCGACTTTTTTTATTATAACCTCAACTTATTATTATACATTTGAATACATTATACCATAAATACTTATAACAAATATTCATTATATCCAGTAAACGTTATATCGAATAGCTTTTATATCGATTAAACATTATATCCCATGAAAATAGTTATATTTCGGCGAGAAACTAACTATCCATCAAAATATTATTCTCATCAACAGTATGCCAATGAATTATTCTGCCTAAGGAAATTGTGCGAAAAGACAGTATGCCAAGTACATATTATGCGACGCAATTTTCGGCAAAACAATTATTCGATTATAGTATTATTCTTCAAATTGAGATTATGCCATTGCCTTATTCTGCTTTACAAAATTGTGCGAAACAACAGTATGCCATGAAACTTATGCAAAAAGTAATTCTGCGAAATGATGATTCTGCCAAGGGTTGCTATGCGAAAGTAAAATATGACAATAAATTTTATGCAACATATTAGTAATCCGGCCATGGGAACTTTATCGCAATAAACCCTAACTAATTGTGTTTGGGTATATTAGAATTGTCTTGATGGATCTAATACAATAATAATTGGCTGTGGAAAGAAAAATACATTCAGCGATAAAAGCTTATACCAAAAATTTATTTTTTTGCCGTAACTTATTCCCCATTTCAATATTTTATACTAATAGAGCAATGTCCATTATAGGGGGCCCATTACTGGATCCACGTCCATTACCGGGGGCCCATTACTGGAGCATTGGTGTCCATGACTGGAGAAAAAAAGCATAGTTTTAATTTGTTAAATATGTGGAAACTAATTGCTGTATCTTTCATACAACACGCCTAAAACATGAAAGACGGATAGGACTTTCATCTTTTAACACGCTAACCGGTAGACCATTTACATGTATACGGGAAATATCATAAATACTCCAAATTTCCTCTTAAATGTCCCATGACTGGTGCTGTTACTATAGACGTAGTGTTAAATCAGGCATTTTGCCAAACACGTGAGATTTAATATACACGTCCAAATTAAGCTGATCTGTCGTGTTTCAACTTTACCTCATCATTTCGTATAACTTTCATATAATAAAGGAGACGGGGTAGGGCAATTTATAATTGTGATATAATGATGAATCGCTAATATTCTGTAATTGTGTAAGACGTTTCAATTTTACGTTTGGAAATAAAGCATTATGTGACGTTAACCTGACTCTCATTGCCTTTTTCCTGATACATAGGTAATGAAACGAAGTGACATACATACTAGTATTCAATCTTTTGTATTACGAGAGCTCTCTAAACTGTATCGTGATGGTAGGCATCCTAAGACGAAAATAATGAACTGTTTAGCTTTTAAATGGTTTATTGTAAGAGCATTTCTTGATGTGTATTTTGAGCAGCATCGTCTTTGAGACTAAGCTTGTTAAATAAATAAATAAAAACCGGACAAGTGCGAGTCGGACTCGCGCACGAAGGGTTCCGTACCATAATGCAAAAAAAAAACAAAAAAAAAGCAAAAAATAAAACGGTCACCCATCCAAGTACTGACCACTCCCGACGTTGCTTAACTTTGGTCAAAAATCACGTTTGTTGTATGGGATTTAAATCTTTTTTTATTCTGTTTTTAGTATTTGTTGTTATAGCGGCAACAGAAATACATCATCTGTGAAAATTTCAACTGTCTAGCTATCACGGTTCGTGAGATACAGCCTGGTGACAGACGGACGGACGGACGGACGGACAGACGGACAGACGGACAGACGGACAGACGGACGGACGGACGGACGGACAGCGAAGTCTTAGTAATAGGGTCCCGTTTTACCCTTTGGGTACGGAACCCTAAAAACAAAAATATTTTGTATTAAGAGATATTTGCTCCTTCTTTTAATTTAAACTTCATTCGTTGACGCTTCGTGTGACGCTTAATAAAAGTAAATAAATACTTAATTCGTACTTGTTATAACTGGAATAAACTTGTCCTGTCGTATAAAAATCTAGAGCACAACTGAAGTAATATGTCACTACTCATATCATTTGTTTGTTAAAAAATGAAGAAGCAAATAAATTATTTCTCTCATAAAGAAGGAATAAGACTTTCACATTGAAATTGCGACCGTCATTCAATGTGAATAAAGTCTATATTGAGTTGTTTGCGATCCTAATTAACTGTAGAATACATCATTACGTGTGCGGAGTGGACAAACAGTATAATTAAAGATAACATGGACCCCACATCAAGGGACAGGTATGGAGGTATTGAGTTTATTATCACAACTTTTTAGTTGAGAAAATAAAAGCGTTAAAAGATAATTTTGGACACCTGGCCCGTTTAACCTAATCCTATTTCTGGATAGAAATGTAGTTTTAGAGAAAAAAAATGATATCGAAAAGGAAATATCGCTGGTGGCTTTGCGGTAATGGCGTGCGACTTTCAATCCGGAGGTCGCGTGTACAAACCCTGGCTCGTATCAATGAGTTTTTCGGAACATGCGAGTACATTATTGTGCGAAATATGACTTGATATTTACCAGCCGCTTTTCGATGAAAGATAACATCGTGAGGAAACCAGGCTAATCCCAATAAGGCCTAAATTTACCCTAGCAGACCCTAGGCTCCCGTGAGCCGTGGCAAAAAACTGAGACAACGTGAGGATGATGATACCTAAAATTATTTTTTTAGTAGGTACAGTCAGCAGTTAGAGCGGATGAACGCGCCAAAAGTATCTGCCACCATGGACTACTTCTAGAAAATATCTGATCTGTAACAGTCTAACGGCTCGGCCACGACATCGGGCGACTTGCGACGGCGGGAGCGATAACCATAGGTTGGAGCGTGACACAGCGATCGGATCTTTCGCTCCAACCTATGGTTATCGCTCCCGCCGTCGCAAGTCGCTCGATGTCGTGGCCGTGCCGTAATTGTTCTACTTAATTTAGAGCTATCTCTTTTGTAGTTATTAAAGAGCGAGTTACTTTTGACGTGTAGCCTATGCTACTTTTGGTGATTGTACCTAAACACATTGTAAACAAAACAAGCATAAATACTACACTGAATACATTACAGAACGATCAAAACAGACTCCCTAAAGACACTAAATGACATAATTACGCAACAAAATCTGTCTTGAGCGCGTCACGTGCCCCAACGTGACTCCTCATAAAGGGACAGATTAATCAAAACTCATCCACTGGAAAACTGGGCAGCTAACTAATTTAGAAGTGAAATTAATAAAGTAATTAAGCGAGTAAATGTGAAGTTAGATTGCGAGAATATACTCTTAATTTGATAGCGGTCCGGCAGTGAAAATAAAATTTGTATTGCCGACCTGTAAGGATCAAAATCAAAATCAAAATATACTTTATTCATGTAGGCCTAGCAACAAGCTCTTATGAATCGTAATTAATCTTAATCTAATTATCAGAGCAATTTATTGATGTTAATATTATTCCATAATAAAATTGGATTATTATACATGTCAAATTTAACACTAAGAATTTCACAAAAGGATCGTCAAACGTTAAAAAAAAATTGTATAAAAAAAATACTAGTCTAGAATTTCTAGAATAAAATCTAAATGTCAAAAAAAGCATATCTTAGAGGTTTCCGTGTTTTGCGGAGGTCTAATTAGGAATTACTGTTTTAAACTTGAAAATAATTTTAGTACTATTTTTAGGCTTATGTGCAAGCAGTGAAGTAATCTATTCAATGTAAGGTAGAAGTACTAGTGCTCGACACTGCACTAGTATTCGACATGGGCACTTTATGTCAAAGTAATATAGGTTAAATTTGAACGGGGAAGATTTTTCTGTATTCAAATTTAATGCTTGTGCAGCGTTAACTAGTACTTCTACCTTAGGTATTCAATAGATTACTTCGATAGGGTTTTTATTAAGGTACTTATGATAATTTATTAGTCAAATAAGTAACACAGCATTACAGTAAAACCAAGGCACTGTGAAACTACAAAATAAAATACAATAAGTACAAAGAAACTACAAATAAAAACCAAAGAGAAATTAAACATTAGATAATATTGTCTTAAGCCTCTTAAGGCAGGATGAGATGCTGATGATGCTGTTTGTGTTTTAAACCCAGAAACTTTTTATCTACCTAACTTGCGTAAATCTATCACTTTTTATTTGATTTTTTTTTGTCTACAGTGCTCAAAGGTACTTATATTTTTCATAATTTACTTTTTTTCTCTATTAAAGGGCTTTCACATTTAATTCCCATAGCAAATAATTTGCCATCTACACCCCATACGTCTCATCAAAGCACTCTCATACAATTTACCCTGCGTATGACAAGATTGATGACTGCGGTAAATGAGGAAAAAGTTTGACATTATTCATTCCTTTCACACGTACTTACTTTGCCAAGCTCTCTTCATATACTATGTTGTATAGGAATATAGACTTTATATTCAACGTATTAAATTCTATTTTTAGTTAACCGTTGCTTTATGATACGGTGTTTGCAGTCGTGAGTTTTACATATATCATCTGTGTCGGTGTAAGGACGTTATTATGATTTGTGTAAGGAAATATTTTTGTGTCGTCATTTAGTTTGTAGTTTCCGTTTATTAACAAAACAAAACATAACAAAAAAAGAAAAAGAATGGCATGGAATGGAGCTGAAAATATACTGTCTCAGAATTTTAAACTGGAATACATTTATAATCTAAGGCAAATTAGTTAAGCCCACAGCCCACGCATAATACGGTAATTTTATTCCATGTTCGAGTCGAAAGTGTCTTTGTGTGACGTCCGTGTCTTTGAACGGACCAATCACGGTAAGGGACTTCGCTCACCTCGTCCCGCACCCCCGCATTTTTGGCATCATCGGTTGCATGAAATAATTGTTCTAAACTCGGTCTAGAGGATTCCTAGTCTATGGTTAAGCCTAACCTAACCCAATCATCGAATCGTTAAACCCAGATGTTTCTAATTGCATTTCGAATCAAGTTGTATAATAACTCATTTCCTTTGTTAATTAATAGCCACAAACAACCATTTTTTAATGGTTGAAGATCGATTATATGGAGATATTAATAACATATTATAAAGTAATAACAAGTTCTCGGTTTATTTGTTGGTGATAAACCCACAAGATAGCGGTACCTTCAGTGTTAATTTCATGAGAGACGTGACGTAGGTATAGTGTGCAGCTTTCAAATACTCGTAGAGCCCGATGGCTGATCCTATTGTCTATTGTTAAGTAAAACCGCTCGTGTCACGTGCCACAATCACCTGCATAAAAATACGTACTTTGGTTACTGAGTGCCGGCGAATCGAACGCTACAGAACCAGTCTAAAATGTGTCATCGAGATGCGTAACGTAACAAAGGCGCGTTATCGGAGAGCGCACCTACACTGGTTTTTTGAGCGTTGGACTAGCCCGCGCTCAGGTGCCAAATAGAATAATTAAGACCCTTTTTTGCAAGTAAGTAGCACGTGCGGTTTTACTTAACAATAGACAATAAGATTAGCCATGGGGCTCTATTTGAAAGCTACACACTATACGCGTTTGCGTTATGTCTCATTTTGTATGGGATTTTGAACAGCGCGCCAAACTGGACGTTTTGGAAACTCGACGATGACGTTCAGATTAATTTTGATGCAGTGCCCGCCGACGTTTTATTTTGTGGAGGCATTTCTAGTGCACATTGATAAAAACCAAAAGAACAAGATGCGCGAGCGAAATGAAATTAAATTGAAACCAATTTGCAACAAAAATCCAGCTCTAATGCATGTGTTTCTTATGAACCGAACTGGCCAAGTGCATTTTTTCTACATAAATAAATATGGACACAGAATAAATAATAGTACTAAATAGGTACAGAAGACTCACTCTCTAACAAAACGCGTCTGTTACATCAGCAAAGATGGCCGCTAGGTGGAGACACCGCCACGCGCGGCTTATGGCTTTCCCCAAAATTGGGGTGGTGGAACGAATGCACTTTTAGCTACCTGTAGCAAAGCGACGAAACCGCGGAGTGAGCCACGCGTGATATGGACAATCATATACAATATAATATTTTAAACTTTCGCGTTTTAAATACATATTAACTCATATTATCACCACCACTTCACTTCACTCAGGTTCAGGTTCAGGTCGCGACCACGACCAGTGAAACCTGTGTCGAAACGTCGGTAAATAAAGGTAATTGAATATAATTCGCGTTAGACCCGTCTATAATATGAGTTAATATGTAATCATATACAAATCGACCTAGTACCACAGTAAGCTCAATAAGATAAAATAGTCTTTTATGCACCTCAGTAAAATACACAGATTAAAAAAAGCAATCAAATTGATTAACGATAGAGGTAGACAAAAGATTGTGTCGTAGGTACTAGACGATGATATACATAATACATACCGTAAAACGGGGTCAACAGAAATCGCGGGGTGAATAGAGAAATTTTGAACTTTTTCTTTCAAGTTGTTATATTTAAAAACGTACATCTCTAAAATCAGATTTTTTGGAATACGTATATAGTAGACTATTTATTCTCTACATTAATACCAAAAGAAGTTAATCAAACTACCTCAAGGCCTCACCGAGGTAAGAAATGAAGCCTGTCTGAACTTTGTTCTAGCGGTAAATGTAGTGACATTAACGTAGTTAAAGTTAGCTAACCTGGTAATATAGTATCTGTAGTACCTACCTAAATAATAAATAATATCACCAATTTATGAAGCATTTCTGTGCAAAAAACTATCAACAAGCAATTTTACGTGAAAAAGGGGTCAGTGGACACGCATATGGGGTGAATAGTTACGCCATAGGGGGTGATTAGATACCACAAAGGGGTGAAAAAACACGCCTTGGGGGTTAAAAGACACGAAAAAATATTTTTGTATCAAATAACTGTTTTAACAGATATATATACTATTTGCCAATAGAGTATCAACATAATAATGACCAAATTCGATGCCTATGATAACTAAAACTACATATTTCTATTCACCCCTTTCGTGTGTCTATCGATCCCGGTTTAAGGATATGGAGAAAACAGGCAGTTTTCTTTGATTTTCTCTGAATTGGGTGGGTCAAAATTGATTTCACAAATGCAAAATTGAAGAACTAACCAAGACTCATAAAATGGTGTCTAAATTTTTACTTTTATCATTTGGATTATTGGTGAAAATCGTCCTTGAAGTTGATATATAATCGTGTCTTTTCACCCCGTTTTACGGTATATAGATATAAATAAATACTTGAATACATAAAAACATCCACAATTCAGGAATTAACACGAACACACATATAAATGCCCTGCCAGGATTTGAACCCGGGACCTTCTGCTTCGTAGTCACTATCGACTAGGCTAGGAGGCCGTTATTTACCATACAAAAATATTTTTAGTGACAAAAACCAGTACATAAGGATGTTGAAGTGCCTGACTTCTGAGCTACGTAAAAACCTGTGAATAAAATAAACATGAACATTTACCTATTTATGATATCACGCTCGTATTGTAAAAAAATAAATTAAGCTTATCAATCTTTATTGGGACGTAAGACAAATGAACCTGACCGATAATTGCAGATAATGTTATGTCACCTTCGGGTCATTGCCCGCCAGATTAAGCGCGTACGCATTGAGTTATACTGTAGTGTGAGTGAAGCTGAGCGACCAGCGAAAAGCGAAGCGGGCAGCGGAGTAGATAGCCGAGTGGGTAGCGGAATTATAATTGTTGTAGTGAAACAAATGAGCGTCGCCATAATAATTGATTATGCCAACTTAGGGTCATTGACCTGATGAGCGACTTCCAACGCGTACAAAATGACATCAAAGAAAATATATAGCGAGTAGAAGTTGTAAGTAGGTATAGTGTGTAGCTTTCAAATAGAGGTCGACGGCTAATCCTATTGTCTATTGTTAAGTAAAACCGCACGTGCTACATACCTGCAAAAAAGGGTCTTCATTATTCTATTTGGCATCTGAGCGCGGGCTAGTCCAACGCTCAAAAAACCAGTGTAGTTGCGCTCTCCGATAACCGATAACGCGCCTTTGTTACGCATCTCGATGACACATTTTTGCTTCGAGCAACACGGAAGGGAGGCGGCATTCGCACTATTTCCCCTCTGCCGAGGTACAAGATTAGCGCGTCAATAAAATCTAGCGCGGGTAATAAAACTAGTTGCACTTGGATTTTTCACTAGACTGAGTCCAGACGCGCGCGTGAACACTGCTGCACAAAAATGCCTGTTTGCTCGGTTTTTTTGTTATAAAAAGAGGTCGGGGACATCAAATTTACAAAAAGAAAGTGTTACATTTCACATGTAATATTTTTTTTTACATATCATACGTTTAATTACATTTAAATACAATTATTATATTTTAGTCTCAAGTAATTGTTGGATTTATCGATTTTACTCGCTCAGTACAAATTGCGGATCGGTCGAGCGACAAATCCGACTTCTCATCTCTCAGAATACAATGACATACTTCAAAGAAAATGTGTTAGTGTACGTGTTGTGACACTAGTCACTCGTCCGTACACAAAAAGAGATCGAGGTTTGCAAGATTTGTCTTTGACGTGTGTCATTTTCTATGTATTTGTGTCGTCATTACAGAGGGCCTACCGCAAACCAAGTTCGACGTGTTGCCTCCCTGTCACACTTACGTATGAATTTACAAGTGCCATAGAGAGGCAACACGTCGAACGTGGTTCGCGGTAGGGCCTTTGATTGGATTTTGTATGTAAGTGTGTGAGAAGTGCGACTGTGTGCACCTTCCCCCCGCGAAAAATGGCAGAATGATTTGTACGGTGAGATATCGCTTGGGCCCCTCCCTTCCGACGTGTCGGAAGCCGGTGTTGCTCGAAGCATTTTTGACTGGTTCTGTAGCGTTCGACTCGCCGGCACTCAGTAACCGAAGTACGTATTTTTTATGTGTTACGTGGTTGTGGCACGTGGCACGAGCGGTTTTACCTACTTAACAATAGACAATAGGATTAGCCTCGAGCTCTATTTGAAAGCTACACACTATATGTCCTGTATGTAGGTACATGGTACTTGCTCTAATTTCTGAATATAACAGTTTTTACTTTTTAGCTACTAAAACGTAACTTCAATTGTATGGTGGCGGCTAGGTTCGTGTAATTTAAAATAAGCTGGTAAAACATTGAAAAACGGGTGGTTTTTGTTCAACAATATAATGGAACAAAAAAGAATGATTATTTTTCAACTGTAAACTCTACATTAACCTAATTGATCACAGTTGCTATGTGCGCGTACGACGCTCCTAAATTAAACACCAATTATCATCCACTCTCACCCAGAACAATCAATATTTAACCTTACAGCAAACACGCAAGGTACATTATCGATTGCTGATAATATCGAGCTATAAAAACCTTTATATCTACTGCCATATAGTTCAGATTCTGATGAGTAGAGGTGTCAATAGATTCATTAACCTAGTGATAGAGTCGCTGTATACTGGATTATAAGACCATTTTTATCTAGTAATAAACATGTTTGCATCCATTAAATCGTGTAATTTGATAACAACAATGTATTAAACATTAACAATAAAATATAAAACGAGAGGTAGGTACCTATTTCAGCAAGCCTATTATGGATCGCTTTATCCACATTTATCCACGTGATAAAACAACTGTCACTTTTTATCTCTGCGGGATAGAAAGAGACGGATACCGTTTTATCACGCTGTCACGTAGACAAATACGATACGACCATCATATCCGTACAGGTCTTTAAAAGAGCAATGGCGTTGGCAACTTTCGAAGGTTTTTATAGATGGCACCAGGATAAGTTTTACTTGTCTCTAGTTTTACTCTATGGGATTTGCTTAAAGGACTAGCATCCGAAGTGCGCTCATTTCTTGAAGGTTTGAAGGTCGTATCGGTCCGGAACTACCGTGGTGGGCGACAGTTCATTCTAACATTATACAGTATAGCGGTGCGAAGACAGGAAGTTTCTAGAGAAACGCACAGTTGAGGACTGCCAACCATCTAGGACCTAGGCGATAAATAATGAAATGTTATTTCAGGTTAGGTACATCCAAACTTACAATTTGACGTACCTATTAGGGCTTGGAACCGTTCTAAATATTTGATCTCATTAATTTAAATTGTTATTGCGAGCCATGTCAAAATGGAAGCAAGTATATTGAATATCCTAATGCCGCTCAAGTTAACAAATATACATAAATTTAAATATCCTAATTGTATAATTTCAAAAGGACGTAAAGGGCTAACGTATTTATCTGAAAGGTGCCTTTCACTAATTTGTCTTCGAAACTCGATTAGGCTCGGGCCAGTTTTGGGTAATCACATCAATTGGCCCAATTAAAGAACGGATACCTAACTTGTTGCGTTAACTTGGATCCTTTTTTATTAATTTAGTGATATTTAACAGACCTTACCGAGAAAAGAGTTAAAAGATTTAACTTGTACTTACCCCTAGTCTAAATTTCATTCGATAAATAGCTTGACGTGATGTAGGTACCTACGCGTTTGCGTTAATTTGCAGTGTTTAAGAAGTTTGAAGAAAAAAAAACTAATAAATCCCATATTTTATAAGCTTTGGTGTGTGCACACGCATGTCCCGCGTGTGTTACATGGGTACCTACAAGACAAACAAACGCATTCACCGACTTTTCTTCAGTTTGGTAAAATAATAAAAGAAAGCTACCTATTTTTATGAAAACGTAGATATAATTAAGTGTGACACGAATAACTTCAGTTTTCCCAATGGTTCTAAGAATTTTTAATTTACCCTTGTAGGTAAGAATGTACCTTGCGAGAAATAGGTAACTAATTATAATTTTCTGCCGAAGACCTTAAAAAATAACATCAAAAACGTCGTGTCCACCATTATTATTTTCAAGACTTCATTATAGTAGTGGACCCTATAATGGACGTGGAACCAGTAATGGGACAAAAAACATAATTCCTCTAAAATAAGTATCTAAAAGTAGTTTATAAACACTGGCTGTATATTATCATAAATAAGAGTCCTAGAGCTGTTTCAGTTTGAAGTTTTATTAAATTTGGTTGTTTTTTAAGAAATTGGCGTCAACCTAAAAGTTGTCGTGTCACTGAAAAAAAATACCACTACGAATTCTTAACAACTTCGCTAAGAGAGGTGAGTTAATTTATTAAATTTTAATTAATTAATACTTAATGAAAACTAGAATGTGTTTTGTTAATTGCATTTACCATGAGATAAGGTATACAACACACTATGTTGTGACTCCACAGATGTAAACAAATAGTGGTATTTGGCCCAATCCCATTATAGGAGCTGTAAAACTGCGTACCTCCTATGATGGGACAAATGACAGAATGATGCTTGCTATGCCATAATTTCATATTTAAACAATACAGAAATAAAATGTAGTTAAGAAATATGTCAATCAGGAGGTATTCTCGGACTTCGGATAAATTAATACGTTTTTCCAAACTTTTATTTAACTTGCCCTGTTAGTTAGTGTGGGTCCAATCTTGGTAGCTGAATTTGAGCCTCTTTTCGATTTCCGATTCAGTTGAAATTTTGTGTAAGTACGTAATTAAGTATGCAAATCGGATGATAATGCAATATTATGATAACATGGACCTGATCTGATGATGGAGACAGGAGGTGGCCATGGGAACTTTATCGCATTAAACCCTAACTAATTGTGTTAGGGTATATTAGAATTGTCTCGATGGATCTAATACAATAATAATTGGCTGTGGAAAGAAAAATACATTCATCGATAAAAGCTTATACCAAAAATTGTTTTATTTTGCCGTAATTTATTCCCCATTGCAATATTTTATACTGATAGAGCAATGTCCATTATAGGGGGCCTATTACTGGATCCACGTCCATTACCGGGGGCCCATTACTGGAACTTTGGTGTCCATGACTGGAGAAAAAAAGCATAGTTTTAATTTGTTAAATATGTCAAAACTAATTGCAGTATCTTTGATACAACACGCCTAAAACATGAAAGACGGATAGGACTTTCATCTTTTAACACGCTAAGTGGTAGACCATTTACATGTATAAGGGAAATCTCATAAATACTCCAAATTTCCTCTTAAATGTCCCATGACTGGTGCTGTTACTATACGTATAAAATTTAATTGAAGACAAAAACGAAACAACAACACTTACCTTAATAATTAGTTGTAACAGTGTTCCACTACGTTAATTACTGAAAATTACGTCAGTCCCTCGCCCTTACCTGCAACAAGATAAAATTAATTTAAACAAACAAAATAATCAAGAATTTTAGAAAATTAAGACTTGATTAAATTCCAGATAATTAAGCGACAAGTGACTAGCTTAAATTAATTAATTATTCTAGAGGACATCAAAATAAAGCGCCCCTTATTAATGAGAGTACTCCGAGTACTATATTTTTGAACTTTAATAAATTTAAGAAATACAGCAAAACTTAAATCAATATTTGAAGGTTAAAAATAACAGTTTTATTACAAATATTGTTTATTGTTGTGTGATGAAAATTATTCCCACGCTTTCTTGACCTTATTCACATAATAAACCTGATAATGGCAGTGGAAATGTTAAGGTTTTCTTTTATATTTACATGACATTTCAGTTTTATCTAACAGATCAGATGACATAGCACTCATATTGCAACTTGCAATAAAAAAGAGTCAAATAGGGTAATTCGCTAGTTTCCTTCCTTTCAGCTCTAGTTTTCGTCCATTTCGTAAAATTTTAACTCTTATAACTTTTAAACCTACCTTGACGCACTCAATAAATCTATCTACATCAAAATGGATATTTCGCAAGCAGCAAATAAAAATTAAAATGTGCTAGTTGCTATTCCGTCAAGTGGACGAAAACCAGAGCTGGACGGAAACGAGCACAATGACCCTATATTTTCTAAAAAAGCTACCAAGCAGAATTTTCTAAAATTACGGCCCGGTTTGAATATGGATTAGATATGTCAGTGTCAAAAGTGACGTTTCTTGTGACAAAAACGTCTGACATATCTAATCCATATCGTATCTAGACGTAATATTTGACGTATATTAAAGTTCGAATCGGGCCGGTAGTCGTTTTTAGATCGTTCCTTAGCGCCCTTTGATCCCAACCGTAACCATCCCGAGTGTGCCTGCCACATTCAAATGAAGACCCGAAAAGGCCGAAAAGTACCTATCTTATGTTTTGTTTTGTTGTTTATGTTTTCAATTCGACTTTTCATATTTTTTTCTTTGCGCCACCTACCGTATATTCTAATTCTTATGTCTCCGATACCCAAAGGTTGTCTGGAAGAGATCGCTCTTAAGCGATAAGACCGCCTGTTGTTACCTCTACTGTCTTTGTTTATGTTATTGTCCATTTATTGTAAACTACGTGTATGTGAGGTGTGCAATAAAGAGTATTGTATTGTATTGTAAGCCCAAAATTGGTGTTAATATTCATAAGGCACCTTCAAAAGAGGCCAAAATAGTCTTAAACACAGTGACGTAGATATAGCTAAGGACTGGCCTTACGGGCAATAATAATGAGGCATGACAGGGGCCAGTACAGCGGTGTGACACCGCAATAACGTGATTGGTTGATGAGTTCGCATCACGCGCGAGATAGGTCGCAACTAGTTGCGTTAGGCTGCACGATTGGCTCGAATCCGTGAGTGACACCGCTGAACTAGTACCATTTTTAGTGACGTAAGGCCAGTTCTTAGGTTAGGGCCACCCCACATTTAGCGTCTTTCGAGCGTTGGCGTCTACAACTCTATGGCCGCTGCTCGACGCAACTGCGCAGCAACGTCATTTTCCATAGCGCTGACCAGACGCCGACGCTCGAAAGACGCTAAATGTGGGGTGGCCCTTAGATAGGTATATACGTCAATGTTTAAACGTTCACTCGCCCACGCGAAGCTGTTTTCCTTTTGATGAGCTTTGTACATCTTAGTCTTAAACCTCTGGCTTATTCAATACAGGAAATAATGTAACTGAATCTGCCAGATGACTTACTAGGTTAGGTACCTACTATATTTATTATGTAAGGTGTGTAATCATATCATCCAGATGTCGCAACTTATGTCAGTAAATACATTCATTGCAACATTTGCAACTCTCATTTAATTATGAAAAAATGTATCTATGTATTCACGTATATTTATATAAGCTATTTAAATGTTAAAAGTGTTCTCAAACAAAGTAAAATAATAATAAAAAGCTTTTATTTCAGGCAGTTGATGATACCCGTATTGCATTATACAAACATTAAAACTAAATAAATACTGACACTGTAGAGGGTACTTATGCCTTTTGTAATAAGGTCCAGCGATGGACAGTTGAAAAGTGCTCGAGTGGAGACCACGGACTAGCAAGCGCAGCGTAGGACGTCCACCCACAAGATGGACAGACGACCTTCTTAAGGCCGCCGGAAGACGCTGGATCGCTTCCAATCGGTACGAATGGACGTCCAAGGAGGAGGCCTATGTTCAGCAGTGGATGTCTTATGGCTGAGATGATGATGATGATAGACAGTTAACATGGTGGGCCATGGTACAGCATAAGAACAATGACTATTATTTACTTCAAAATCTATTGGTTTAATAATGATATCACTTATTTAATTGCCAAATTGAAGTTCTGTATTTATACTCTGTAATTATAGGTATTTAAACAAAAGTAAACAAAATCTACCCTCTCTGGCTTAAGGAGCCATTTGAGGGTAGATGAAAATATTACATGATTAAACAATGTAGGTTAAAGTCAGGTCGTTCAGTGACTTGTCCAAGCGGTTTTGTATTTGGTTGGTTAACCAATAAATTTTATAACTACCCGAAATACCTAAAGATACAGACTATTATATAGATAAATTAAAAAAACTATCCTTTTCATAATATATAAACATCCCTTTTTATGCCAGCTACACCGTCAAAATAGATCTTCAAACAATTTATCTTCGGCGCTTTCCACAACTGTTCAGTATCACAAAACACCCACACTAATAGCGGAACCATTCAACGCCGGTTGCACCGTTTAAGCCCACGCGAAAGCGGGCCCCAAAATAGAGCTCTGGGGCCTGACCACCCTGACCTTTGGTATATTGGGGCCTGACCTGTGGTATTTTGGTGCGTGGGTGAGGGCCAAGGTCGCTGAAGGTCACTGCAATTGCGCAATGTTGCGGTTCCGCTGGATATCGATTTTTTACCGTTTTGCTTACAATGGGGGTGGTGCTTGGCCGTAGGGGGGTGAGATGCATGTTTACATGTTACGGACTTAGGTAGAAAGGGGGATGCAGGTTGTGTTCAGTTTGGAGAAAGTATGCTTTAGGTGAATGACATTGTTTCTTTTGCCGTTTCTGTTCGTTTTTAAATTTCATGTAAATAGGTTCTGTGGTTTAATCGTGATGACGTAACAGACAGACAAACAGAGTTACTTTAGTAAGGATCTGATAGTATTTTAGTATCTTTTTTAACACCCACAAATATCACAGAGGCAGACAAATCCAAAGAAATGTATACCAATAAATTAGCGTTTAAGAAAAAATAAATAGCTTTTATTAATAACCACATTCTTCTTCTTAGTCGGTTCCTCAAGGCTGAGGGTCGTGACCATCAGGAGTGCAGTTCTTCACCACCGCTCTCCAAACCCCCCTGTCTTGGGCCAGCTGTATTGACCCCTGGATGTCGACGCCCGTAGCGTCGCGTATGGCATCAGACCACCGAGTTGGAGCCCTGCCTCTACTCCTTCTCCCTTCGACGCACCCAACCAGAACGAGCTTTTCAAAGCTGAGCTGAGCTTTTTAATAACCACATTACTCAAACTGAAATTGTACATTAATTTTAAATGTTATCTTAAACTTTAGGCAATCTCCTTAGGGCCTTAAATATCGTACAACAAATCTGTCACGTAAAAGCCGGCAGATTAAGCTCGTTAAAAGCTCCTCGTCACAAAGCTCTGGTTAAAACTTCTGTAAGCGCTTTAAACGATCGAGGGGGCCCTAACATTGGCGATTAATGCCTGCTTTATTTCGTAAGTAGGTAATACTATTGACAACATTATACTCGTAATAATAGTTAAAGGGACTTATAGCAGTAAAAGGAAATATTTGTCTTTTTATACCGGGTGTGGCCTGTAACATGACCAAATAATTTTAATAATTTTAAAAAATTTATTATATTTCCATAAATTTTAAAAATTATGAAGTATTTAGACTACCTATTTTTCATACAAAATAAATATTATCTTCAATAGACGCCATCGCCACGCCATATCATTGTGATTGACGTTGCTTGTCACGCCTTAAACATAACATAATTCGCAATACATTGCGTCTTAGAATAAACTTTAAAGTGTAATAGAAATCAAACCACAAGATATTTTTAAAAGTCGCTGAACAAATGTTGGTCAGTATGAGGAGTACAGCCTACAGTTTAATTTTTTGCTCATATTACAGGCCACACCCGCTATAGTTAGTAAACACTGATGAGATATGTATTTTATATTAATTATAAATAAATAATAGGCACGCGACATAATCTGTTTACATTAAATTATCTTTATGTCACATTTGACACTGTCATATCTAATACATATAGTTTCTAGATCTATTAATTAACGTTTCTTAAAATTCTAATCGGGTCGTGTGTACCTACATACATACTGCTCCCTCGTTTCTCTTAATTGTCTCGTATTGTCTCGCCTTTTTTCGATCGGGTCGGATGTCTAGAGCCTCTCGCCGAGTAACGACTGCCGTATTCGAACTTCAAGATATTCACAAGAGACGACACGTACTAGATCCATTCTAGATACGTTATAGTTTAGATATCAACTAGTTCTCTTTTGCAGCGCAATTCGGGCAACCAATGTCACTTTTACGTTCGATAGAGTAAGATATGTATCCTGTGGAAATCGTTCAAGAGTATCTCCAGAATCGCGCAAATGTAAAATTTGACAGGTTAGATCTTAAACATATCGTTATCGTATCTTGGTGATGTCTAAAAGATATCTAATAGATATCTATTTCAAAATCCGAATCGGGCCCCGAGTGTACAGCCGGCATAAAACACTGCATCGTCGTAGCCCGTAGCGGCGTAGCGTGGGCGGACTGCGGCCTGCGTCGCGTGGGAGGTATTGCGACTTTCGCACTACAGCCTACGTGGATGATTACAGCGTTCAGAATACTGTCCGTGCGTCGAAATTCTTTGATAAAGTTGATTAAAAGTGCTTACGTCACGTCACGCAATCGAATGAAATTTACACTATAATTTACACTAGGGGTGTAGTGTATGCGATTATGCGAGTAGATAGCATACATACGCCGTCTCGTGTATCCTTGTGTTGGCGGCAAAGCCATAAAAAAGAACTGTCACTGTCAATGGTACGATGGCCGCGGGCTGTACGTCTGCTGTTATGGAAGTGAAGTTATATTGTGTTTCCGAGGGCATTGCCGAGCCAGTGTTTATGTTTAGGTGTTACATATAGTTGGTTAAGCAGATCTTGTCAGTAGAAAAAGGCGCGAAATTCAAATTTTCTAGAGACGATATCCCTTCGCGCCTACGTACTAATCATATATAATACATCTATATTTACATACCTACTAATTTAACAAGCACTATAAGGGGTACCTATTGTTACAGGTATACGAGTAAAGACAACACGTGATCATATCGCTAATAAGTTTTTGGCAAAAATTTCAATTTTGGTACAAGCTTTTATCGCCGACTACTTTTTTTTCCACAGGCAACTAGACATCCATCCATCAGGCCTCCATCGTCAAATCAGCTCGATGTCACCATAATATTGCATTGTCACCCGACTTACGTATGTATGCAAAATTACAGCTCAATCGGAAACCGGGAAGTGGATCAAATTTAACTTGCAAGATTTGATTAGACACAGACAGACAGACAGACAGACAACGGTCAGATGAAACTAAATAAAAGCTTGTAATAAACGATCTCTATCGGAAAACCAAATGACAAAAAGTTAAAAATACATTTTCACCTAAAGAAAACTAAGTAAAAGTGCCAAAACGAAAAGTACGAAATTGAACTACAAAAGTACGGAAGCCTCTAGACTTGTAGATAGTAAATATGCATCTAGCTAACCTCATTGAGCGTGGGCGTCAATGACGGCGTAGAAAGAGGGACAGAGATGCCAATATATAACAAGGACCGGTTAAAAAGGGAGGGAGAATCGGGGTGGTACGCCTACGAGCTGAATGGAGGGAGGCATGAATGACGCAGGTCGGAGCTGAAGAGTCGTAAATTGTTTAGGTCGTTTTACTTGTAATGAGGGCCCCATTCGGATTTTGAAAGACATCTATTAGATATCTTTTAGACATCACCAAGATACGATAACGATATGTTTAAGATCTAACCTGTCAAATTTGACATTTGCGCGATTCTGGAGATACTCTTGAACGATTTCCACAGGATATGACTTAGAGATCGAATTCACATCGAATAGATATCTTACTCTATCTAACGTAAAAGTGACATTGGTTGCCCGAATTGCGCTGCAAAAGAGAACTAGTTGATATCTAAACTATAACGTATCTAGAATGAATCTAGTACGTGTCGTCTCTTGTGAATATCTTGAAGTTCGAATACGGCAGTGAGAAAAATTACAGTTACACCAAATGAATTCAATAATAACTAACACCAACAAATCGAAGCCTAATGAAAAGTCTACAATAATAAATAATCAATTATTATTTATTGGAGTAACAAAACAATTTACTAACGCTGCTAACGTCAAAAATAACAGGGCAATACCAGCAATTAACGCTTTTTGGGCCAATTTTTTTTAACTCATATTTTGATAAGTTTGAAAAGCTCACATTAAAGGTGGAATAAACACGAAATCCCAATTTGGGACCAATAAAATATATATTATGTAATTTTCCGTTGTTTTATATTTTTCTATACGTTTCCGTAACTCAGTGTTTTACTTGTGTAACTCTAAATTGTGTTCACGGCAATTGCCATAAATGTGACTGCAATTATAGCTATGTATTGATATATGTTTGCATGTTATTTTTCAATTGCGTAATAATATTTGCTACCACCATATTTTGCATGCCATATTATGTTGGTAAATTGTGTGAACCTGTAAATATTTTTATATCATTTATGAACCACTTTATATGCAAAATAAAAATATTGAATTAAATTGAGCAACAGCTAAAGAATGTATTCTATGCAAATAACTAGAATATTTTTTGTTTAAAAAACAATTGTGATTTAAGTGTTTGTATAAGATGCAAGTAAAATCTTAAAATCAAAAACACCCCATCACCTAATTTAATTTACTATTTGCACACCGAACTATCCAACTAACGGGCCGATTCGAACTTTAAGATACGTCAATTAATAGATCTAGAAACGATATGGATTAGATATGTCAGTGTGAAATGTGACTTTTCTCCAATCAAAAACACTGACACATCTAATCCATATTGTTTCTAGATCTATTAATTGACGTATCTCATAGTTCGAATCGGGCAGTAAGCCACAGCTCATGCGACTTTCCAACTTTCTTCAAAGTTTCCGTACCCCAAGTATGCGATATTCCTATGAACGACTAAATAATAGTTTCCCTATCGACAGAAGTTTTAATATACGGCAGTCGATGTATAAAAAGTTAGAAAGTTTAAGCGAGAAATATCGAGAAGAAGAATTTCTTCAGCTATTAAACTAAGTTAAAAGCTACTTTAAGCATTTATATTTCAAGTTTTATAGCCATTATGTTAAGTGGAGTTTTGTATTCACCTAATACTTTTAAACGAGCAATTCTTGTTTATTTATATATGTCGGAGAACGGCTGAAATGTGCCATCTATCGCCCTCAAGAGGCGTTTTATCATGCAAACCTTGACAAATAGAGCAAACTAGGATGTTACGTGTTACGTACATCTGAGTGGCGTTCGACGCAGTTCCGCTAAGACGTCATAGAGTGCGCTATTAAAACAATTGAAGTCGAGAACAATTGAAGTTATGCTGTCAATCAATCTTCAGATGAAGCTCGATGAGAACGAACGGGAGAAGATGACGTCTGTGGCGGCTCCTGGGTCAAATCCACTGGTTTGCTTAAGATAAGAAACGTATCGCGTGCTGTGATTTGTAATGAGTCTTGTTTATTTATTTTATTACAAGGAGATAGAACAGAAGCATGCAAGTGAAGAACAATGTGGATAGAATATACGTAACTAGTACAATACAGATTATGCTGTTTCCTTAAACATATCTCACCGAGAACATAAGTGGTATTAAAATGTAAACCTAGTAACATGCAGACACTTAACTATTTTAACTACAACTACTAAAACGACTTTAATTGTGCAGTAAAGTTTGTGAGTTGGATATCGTATTTCATTGAAGGCCCTCGTCATCCACGATTGAAGGTTCTGATGTGCTGCCGATAGTATGATACGCCCACAATTCCCGACTATTCTATTCTTTCGGTAGTCGGGAATTGTGGGCGTATCATACTATCTGCAGCACATCAGAACCTTCAATCGTGGATGACGAGGGCCTTCAATGAAATACTATGTTCAACTCACAATCTTTACTGCACAAGACTCATTACAAATCACAGCACGCGATTCGTTTCTTATCTTAAGCAAACCAGTGGATTTATTTCGGGGATCTCGGAAACATATTAAACGTTAATAATATTAAGCAGTGATCATAACACAAGCCTTATGTTCACTGTGGGAATATATCGATTTGTGTAGGTAATATTCTGACGTATAGTTCGTAGCTTTGTAACAGAGCCCGGCGGCTAATCCTATTGTCTATTGTTAAGTAAAACCGTACGTGCTACTTACCTGCAAAAAAGGGTCATACTTGTTCTATTTGGCACCTGAGCGCGGGCTAGGGGTCATCCATTAATTACGTCACACGTTTAGGGGGAGGGAGGGGTCAAGAAAATGTGACATATTGTGACATGGGGGAGGGGGAGACACAAACTTTGTGACGTCACTTTAACTTCATCAGTAACCGAAAATTTATTTAAATTATTTAGTTCGCTGTACATTTAAATAACAAGTTTTTAAAACGAAAATAGTTTTTAATCGTTTAATTTTCTATCCTAAGCACTTTTGGGTTATAAAATTACTAATATTTATATCGTCTAAAATATTTTGATAAAATATTAATAATACTTAGGTACTTACTTAATTCGATTAGGCGATTTCGTAGAAAAAATGTGACGTCACACTAGGGGGGAAGGGTTTGCCAAATGTGACCAAGTGTGACAAGGGGGGGGGGGGGTAAAAAAACCTAGAAATTGGTGTGACGTAATTAATGGATGACCCCCTAGTCCAACGCTCAAAAATCCAGTGTAGGTGCGCTCTCCGATAACGCGCCTTTGTTACGCATCTCGATGACACATTTCAGACTGGTTATGTAGTGTTCGACTCGCCGGCACTCAGTAACCGAAGTACGCAGGTTTTTATGCAGGTGGTTGTGGCACGTCGCACGAGCGGTTTTACTTAACAATAGACAATAGGATTAGCTCGGGCTCTATTAGAAACCTACGAACTAACTATACCTAGCATTTATTTATTGCACAGTTTGAATTATAGTTACTAACTACCGAGCCCTGGGGTTTTCATACAATCTAATTACTAACTAGTAACTATCAATAAAATTAATAGGTATTCAGTAACAGAATCGTCTTAATCAATCCAATCAAGTAACATACACGTAAATGGATGCAATTATATATAACTAATACTATAATTATTTAATTTATCAAGATCACGAATACTTATCACATCTCATCTCCCATTCACCCTTGAGGTCAACATGTAAGTGTGAAAGTGACATGTTGTCGTCTTGTTGACGTTGATTATTCACCTTGATGGACCTAACCTAACTATACAACAGGTTAATCGGTATATAAGCCAAATCAAGCTTTAACTGCATAGATTCAGAGTTTATATTAGATTGTGATGTTGGCATATATACGTAGTCCGTATTCAGGGAGGTGATGACGTAGAGCCGATGACGTCACAATGCCTCGTTGACATTCGCTTAGTGATTTAGTAACTTAATGATACTTGCGGTTTTACTCGACCGTGTTCGCTGATGATGTGGTTGAGTTTGATTGAAAGTTCTTGACATAGTTTCTTGAAGGTATAAATATTTGTTTTCTATTAATTTTATATTGCATACAAGTATAACGAGTGTCGGTTCATGGTAGGTGCTTATAAGTGACTTTAAATATGGAATGTGTTCTTCAACTTGAGTTTTTCACACCTACGTTCTTGCTCGACCTATCTGCTTCGTTGAACGTATTTTTAAACGTATTTTTATGTATACATTATGCAATTTATCGCAATGTATGCCTATTACTGTAGTGCCGGCAAATCATGTTTAGAATAAATTTAAAAGTGGAAAAATTACTGTCTTGGGTGAGACTTGAACTCACGGCCTCTGGATCGATACTCCAGCGCTCTGCCATCTGAGCCACCAAGACCTCATCCCTAGCCAGCAAATCTTTCCACCATATTATAGGTCAAGGGGACCCTTAGCGACATCTACCGTAAGAGACAAGACAGTAATTTTTCCACTTTTAAATTTATTCTAAGCTTAATAGCATCGTTCGCAGACGTTTCTGCTTGTTAAAAATTAAAATTAGTATGGGTAGCACATCGTAACTGGTGAATTTCCAATATGACTTGGAACTCCGGTAGCCGTTTAAGAAGTATAACACTCTTACGGTAGATGTCGCTAAGGGTCCCCTTGACCTATAATATGGTGGAAAGATTTGCTGGCTAGGGATGAGGTCTTGGTGGCTCAGATGGCAGTGCGCTGGAGTATCGATCCAGAGGCCGTGAGTTCAAGTCTCACCCAAGACAGTAATTTTTTGCACTTTTAAATTTATTCTAAGCTTAATAGCATCGTTCGCAGACGTTTCCGCTTGTTAAAAATTAAAATTAGTATGGGTAGCACATCGTAACTGGTGAATTTCCAATATGACTTGGAACTCCGGTAGCCGTTTAAGAAGTATAACACTCTTACGGTAGATGTCGCTAAGGGTCCCCTTGACCTATAATATGGTGGAAAGATTTGCTGGCTAGGGATGAGGTCTTGGTGGCTCAGATGGCAGAGCGCTGGAGTATCGATCCAGAGGCCGTGAGTTCAAGTCTCACCCAAGACAGTAATTTTTCCACTTTTAAATTTATTCTAAGCTTAATAGCATCGTTCGCAGACGTTTCTGCTTGTTAAAAATTAAAATCATGTTTAATTTCGTGTAACCAAAGAAATATTTAAGTTCATTAATAAGAGAAACTATTGCTACTTACTACTGTGGCTTTGAACTTAATAGGATTGGCAGCTTTGACTTGGACAGGTTTTCCCGTTACTAGTTTTTTTCTATTCATTCATTCATTCATTTCTTTATTGATAAAATATTACATTTTACACGTCAATTAATAAGTATTTACATTTCAATATTATAGTATATAAAGATGATTACATTTTACATTTCAATATTTTAACATAATTATTAATTATATGTATTCTTATATTTAATTAGGCACTTATTTGGTAGTTTTGATTAGGTAATTTGAAATGTTTGTTTAAGGTCAGCGATCGCTATCGACGAATTCGTCAATATTATAACACGCCAGGTCTGTTAGTAATATTTTAAGTTTGTTCGCAAATAATCTATCGCACTGTACCACCGTTATTTCTAGTGGTAGTGCGTTGTAAAGTTTTGGCCCCAAGGCACCGAAGGACTTCCGTGATTTGGCGAGTCTACATCTGGGAATTAATAGAAGATTTCGCCTGCGAGTGCTCCTGCTGTGTGCGTGAGTCGTGTCGAAGTTGTGTAAGTTGGCTCGAACGTATTTACATGCATTCGAGATGTAAACTCCCGGCAGTGTAAGTATTTTTGAGTCCTTGAACAGGTCTTTCGCGGGGTGGTCGTAAGGTTTACGTGTTATTATTCTTATGGCGCGCTTCTGCATTTTGAATGCTTTATCACGGTCAGCCGCTGTGCCCCATATATCTACCGCTTGGGTGAGTAGGGAATGAAAATACCCATAATAGGCCTTTTTTATGTTATCAAATGATAAGGTTTTGGCAAGTCTAGAGAGTGCAAAGCACGCTGATGCCAACCTATCACACAACGACTGAATGTGGGGGGACCACGTGAGCCCGGAGTCCATGGTGCAGCCTAAGTATTGAACCTGGTCTACTTGCGGAACGTTGACCCCGTCAAGTGATATACTTAAGTTATTATTGTTTGCTTTTAATTTAAAGTGCATAACGTTCGTCTTTTCAATGTTTAATTGCATGCCGTTAACAGAGAACCACTTTGACAAGAGGTACATTGCGTTATTTATTTTATTTTGTAAGGATTCACAGTTATCGGCGTCCACCAATACACATGTATCATCCGCAAAAGTTATGTATTCAAGGTCGGGACAAGCTGCAGGGATGTCATTGATTAAAATTAAAAATAAGTTATTCCCCATAGATGATCCCTGGGGGACAGCTCGGTTGCCGATTTGTTCTAGTTCCGATACCGTATCTAGGACATATGTACACTGCCTTCTATTTTTTAGAAAGGAAGCTATTGTTTTGAAAAACCCTCCTTCAACTCCATATTCGGCCAATTTTTTTAAAAGAAGCGTATGGTCTACCATTTCGAAAGCGCGCGACAAGTCGCAGAATATCGCTGCGACTTGTCGCCCACTCTCGAGGTGTGACAACACCCGCGTCACGACGTCACGACAAGCGTCCGCCGTCGACCTGCCCGGCTGGTAAGCATACTGCCGACTATTTAGTAGGTTATTTGCCACTAGATATCTCATAAGTCTAGAACTAATTAAGTTTTCAAATAATTTGGAAATAACGGGAATTAGGGATATCGGACGATAGCATTTCTCTAAGTTCATTTCACCTTTTCCCTTGTAAACTGGTAGAACTTTAATTAATTTTAAAATATCTGGATATACCCCGTTTGAGATACACTGGTTAAATAACATTAGGAGAATTGATACAACTACAGGTGGCAAATAATCTAATAAACGAGTCGACATGTCGTTAATGTCTTTTGATTCTTTTCTCTTTATTATTTTTATAGTTTTCATAATTTCTGTGAGAGTAAAAGGTTCGAATTGAAGGGTGGGCCTGTCTATTGGCAAGTATTTGGATAGATAAACGAGAGCGGAACGATCGCACGGGTGTTTATCACTAACGTTGGTACTTACGTAATACCGGTTCAGCCGGGATGCCGCGGCAGCGGCGCGCGCCTTATCGCAGTTACCAGCTGATTGTGACACAAATATGTTTATTGCACTGTTTTTGTTACTGACATTTTTGCAGGTCTCAGAAGCAATTACTCGCCAAACACTTCGGCACATATTTATATTTGGTTGCGATATTTGACTATTTATATAGTCGCTACGTTGATTTTTTAACATAGACCAGTAATCAACTTCCAAATTTTGCAAACTGAGAAGTACTTCGGCGTCAGTGGGGTGTTTGATGAGTTTCAACTTTTGTTTGCGTATGTTATCGCGTAGTTGTCGGATAGCGGCGCCGACCCAAACATCTACCGGTTTTTTTAATACTAGTTTCTTAACAGGAAAACAAATGTCAAAATAGTGTTTCGTAACATTCATAACTAGCCCCATTTTGTCACCCGGGCATATACATTTTGATAATATACTATTCCAGTCATACATGTTCAGGTTTGTCGTGAAGCTAGCAATGGTGTTTTTAGTAAACGTTCGCCTCGGTACATGTTTGTTTAATTGATTGTTTTTGTGAATAACTACGGTTACATTAGTACATAAGTGATCTGAGAGGTTGAGCTCATCGCAAGAGATATTTAATATGTCAGATTTAGGTATATTTGAAAATGCATGGTCGATACATGTACTCGTGGAGTTAGTTATTCTCGTAGGAATATTTATTAATTGCTTAAATCCAAATTGTTTTAGAGTGTTGTTAAGATTTTCGCATATGTTACAATTAGCCAGTAGATTGATATTTATGTCTCCGACTATTAGTACCTGATAATTTTGTATGACTTCTAGGGATAATAACTGACTGAGTTTTGAAAGATATAACTGTATATCGCCACTTGGCGGTCTATATATACATGTCGCAGTCGGATCGTATAATCCGCCGTATTACATTACGGCTAGCCGTTTTCAAAAACAGGGGCGTTTTGAAATGCGGCGGTTTAACGATTAGCCGTATTGAATGCGGCTGAATGAGAATCCGCCGGAATGTATTCGGCGCCATACGTTCTTCAACACGGCTAGCCGTAATGTAATACAGCGAGTCATTAGCCGCCGCTTTGACAGTTTTTAGTTCCCATTTTTAACACTCGTGGCGCTGCCTGACGAACGCTGGGGTGTCCATCAAATCTGGAGTTTGTCGGACTGTTTCTTTTCAAAAAAAAATTTCCTTCGCAACTTAACTAGACGGAGCCCCGCTTCGCGGGGCTCCTATTTCTGAGCGGTTTGCCCTTCGGGCATCTGAAGCTACCTAACGAACCTAACCTACCTACCTATTGATTAAGTGAGACGTCCGTGAAAACATTACACTTTGGGGAAAAAAGCGTAGGTAGGTAATTAGGTTAGGTTCGTTAGGTACCTTCAGATGCCCGAAGGGCAAACCGCCCAGAAATAGGAGCCCCGCTTGCGGGGCTCCGTCTATTTAAGTTGTGAAGGAAATGTTTTGGAAAAGAAACACATGTAGTGCGGTGGGACCATGGTAGAAATAAATTAAATTGCAAACATTGTCAAATTCCGGTTACGTAGGCGACCGAAAGAACTGGTCACTCTACAATGTACGATGCGGCTAAACGTGGGCCGCCTTATTGAAGAACGTATCGCAATGACAATCCGGCTAATCGTCGAACCGCCGCATTTCAAAACGCCCCTGTTTTTGAAAACGGCTAGCCGTAATGTAATACGGCGGATTATACGATCTGACTACGACATACATACTACGATGACATCCAACCCGATACACTCGATCGCGCAGACTTCAAAGTGCATTTCGATTGACAGCTGTGCAATTTCTGGTCGTTCGATGGTCACCATATCTGATCTGGCATAGATGCATGCTCCACCACCTTGCCGCGAGGACCTGGAGTAGTGGGCGCACCGATAGAAGTTGAGTATGTTGACTGATTGCATTTGGTATGATTGTAGCCAGTGTTCAGTCAGGCACAGGATGTCCAGAGGCTGATCTAGTTGTTGCAGTTCGGCTTCAAGCTTATGCGTTTTGTGTTCGAGGCGGTTTATGTTTTGATGTATAACGTTTAATCGCGTATGGGTCGAGTGTACTGTTTTTTTCTCATATGGGATTTGGCTTAAAGGCACTAGCATCCAGGCCAGAAAACCCCGAAAAACAAGAACTTGACACAATTCGTAGGATTGACAGGTATAACTTATGCTGGGCCATCTGTAAAATAATTCGAACGCCCGACCCTTTGCCGTAATGCATAAAACGGGAAAGCTTAATTTTTTTTCATTAGTTTCCTATGCAAGTAGTGTAAACGCGGCTGGGCGTTTTCGGAAAAAAATATTTGGGTAAAATATCACTGTCCTACGACTTTGGTATACTTTTTTACCGTCAAATACTGTTTTAAAGTGTACTACATGTATACAAAAATTGTAAAGTGATTTATTATCTCAGTATTTATGGTAAAAAAACTGATTAAATGGTACTTTAAAGTAACGAAAATGTACAAAAACTGAAGAAAGGGAGATGATTTTTGAGTGTCCCATGCACACTTTGCATACTTTGGATCCAAATATTATATATCTGCCTCCTTCTAGGCCCGAACCTGGTTGTTGTGTGATAAGATCGTACCAGCCAAAATCTATTAAAAACCTTATTTTTTAGCACCTAAAGTAAAAATATGCATTAAAGTTTAATTTATTGTTGTCCTTCAATATCGACGTAGTGGAAATTTCCACCAACGTCACGGAGTTTTTAGCAACTTAGTAGCAAAAATCTACTAATATCATACGGATTTTTACATGATCGTAACATTATGTTCCTATAATTACCCGGTGTTTAGGTTTTACAAGGCAATTGGGCTCGAAAAAAGCTAGTGTAGGTTGTGCGTCACGCTGTGCAGAAATTTGTTTTCCACAACGAACTGAATTAAACTGAAGATAAGGAGTCAATTATTGACTAAATATTTATGAATTACGTTAGATTATTATGTGTTGTATGATATCAAATAATTATAATTAAGAAAATTCAAACGATCAGACCGCTATTTCGCTTTATTAACCAACCGGCATGCCTACGTCACATCCAAAACGTTACGTGATGTATTAGTGGAACAAAAAAACGTGACGTATGGAATGAAAATGCACGGTTTACATGCCGTCAGTTTAAGTTGCCAAAATATAGTAGGTAGAGTGATATTAAAAACACACAAATAATTTTATTCTAGCTATATTCTTCTAACTACTCGACCTACTAGTAATTACTTAGCACCAGTGGCGGCTCGACCTAAGAAACGCTGGCAGGCGCAGGTTATGCTTGCGACTGCAGCAGTATTGCAGTACGACAATACTGCTAACTGCAAATGTCAAAAAACTGGGCAGCAACATCTATTTTGATTTTGTAGCAGTAATGCAGTCGGCAGTATTATCGTGCTGCAATACTGCTGCAGTCGAAAGCATAATTACTGCAGGAAATTTCAAAATCTGTTAAGTTAAACTATAATAATAGGTATTAATTATTAAATTATTTAATTTAGTACAACATTAAGTAGGTATTAAATTAAGTAGCTATTTTCCGCACATGTAAACCCTTCATGTAGTTCCTAAACGCGATATTATGGTCCATAACGTCACTTTGTCCTACTGTGGCTGTGATTGATTTTATTAGAATTTATATTAATTTTTAGGATAATTGATACTGATTTCGATCTCATTTGCAAGAATAATATATGATAATTATTAAAAACAACTTTTTATAATACCTTTACCTTACGTTTTTTATAACAAAATGATTGCAAAGCAACAATTGAAACGAAAAATGTGACGTATTGGAAAGACTTCTTTAAATAACTTTATTGTAATACTTAGTATTGCAGTTGTTATTAGTTTTTAGAAAATTAATATTGTTTTGTATTTCAATAAATAAAAACTGGTTCACTTAAAACACTCCGATCTTCACTTAAAACCTGCCTAAAACTTGTAACGTAATGGATCGTCACATTAGCTGTCATTCAGTTTAAAGTGATTTATTAGGAATATAAATAATTTATATAGAAAGAAAGTAACATTTTCATAAAATATATAAATAGTAGATTTAATTCAACCCATTTTTAGTCAAAAAAAATTTTTTTTTGGTGTGTGGAATTCCATTACGTGACGGACTCTAATTCTAAAAACGCCCGGCTACACTCGTTTATGTCAAGCAACCAATAAAGAGTAGACTTATCGCGATTTAGCCTATATTTAGCTTAAATATTACGATTTTAGGTAGAATATTAACGTTTCTATTTTTACAATATTCATGTGAAAATATGGGTAAGAATCTCTAAGTTCGACAAATTGCTAACATTTCTCTGCTCAAAGCTACTTTACTGACCTAAATTCACGATTAAAATAATGTCTAATTATGTCATTTAGACATCGTGCGTCTCGCTCGCTCCAATACATGTACGAACAAAAAGTACGAGCGAGATGCACGATAACTGAATGACATAATTTAGATGTCATTATGATATCAGTGTAGGTATAAATCATTTGGATGTCAATTTGATTTCAAATAAAAACCGGACAAGTGCGAGTTGGACTCGCCCACCGAGGGTTCCGTACTTTTTAGTATTTGTTGTTATAGCGGTAATAGAAATACATCATCTGTAAAATTTACTATTACGTTTCATGAGATACAGCCTGGTGATAGACAGACGGACAGACGGACGTGGAGTCTTAGCAATACGGTCCCGTTTGGGTGCAGAACCCTAAAAAGAAACAAATTTTTCAGCTCTCCAGACTTTGTTTACTTTTTAAAACAAAACGAGACAATTCCAATTTAATCTAGTAAAAATACCCGCGATCCCCTAGCTCTCGGAATAATTAAGGATTTACAAATGGTTGTCAAACAATCGCTTCAACGGGCTGGTCCGTTGCTCGTCACAGTCAAGGGACACCCGAAATGGACCCTTGAGAATACTGGAGTTATACCATTATAAATATTGTTAAATGAAAGGTTTTCATTTTCTTATGATACGACTTCGAGTGCACCTAACTACGCCGCTGCACATAACTAAATAAAATAAATATTAATGGGACATTTTTACACAAATTGACTAAGCCCCACGGTAAGCTCAAGAAGGCTTGTGTTGTGGGTACTCAGACAACGATAAATATAGTATATAAATACTTAAATACGTAGAAAAACAACCATGACTCAGGAATAAATATCTTTATTATCATACAAATAAATGCCCTTACCAGGATTCGAACCCGGGACCATAGGCTTCATAGGCAGGGTCACTACCCACTAGGCCAGACCGGTCGTCATAACTAGCTAAACTAGATAGTGTTTTTTTTTTTTTTACTTTTTATAATAACACCACGCCACAGTAATGTACGTACGGTCAGCCAAGACCTGGCTGACTGTACTTCTCTTCGACTTGAAATACGCGAGTGACTAGGCTGAACCCCTAGTATAATTTTCATTCGATAGCATGACGAGCGTTCATGTTTGCGTTATGTCTATTTTTGTATGGGATTTTGAACAGCGCGCCAAGCGGGACGTTTTGGAAACTCAAAATCCCATACGAAGTGAAACTTAACGCAAACGCGTGTCACGTCACGCTATCGAATAAAATTTACACTTTTGGTTTCATATTACATCTCAAAACTTTTTTGTAGTAGAAGCGTTGCGAGACTTGCACCTTTTTAGGGTTCCGTACCCAAAGGGTAAAACGGGACCCTATTACTAAGACTTCGCTGTCCGTCCGTCCGTCCGTCCGTCCGTCCGTCCGTCTGTCACCAGGCTGTATCTCACGAACCATGATAGCTAGACAGTTGAAATTTTCACAGATGATGTATTTCTGTTGCCGCTATAACAACAAGTAGTGAAAACAGAATAAAATAAAGATTTAAATGGGGCTCCCATACAACAAACGTGATTTTTGACCAAAGTTAAGCAACGTCGGGATTGGTCAGTACTTGGATGGGTGACCGTTTATTTTTGCTTTTTTTTTTGCATTATGGTACGGAACCCTTCGTGCGCGAGTCCGACTCGCACTTGCCCGGTTTTTACATGTAATGTTTTTGATGGGACTACTCTTGCTTCGAGCGACAAAGACAGAAAACGACATTTAGATTTCGCCGGTAGACCCTCTGTTATTAAATTCAGAATACGCTACCTTGCTAAGATTTTTCAAAATACAATGTAGGGTTATTTTAATACACCAAATATGTCTGTCTCTGATATGATATTATTCCTTGAGCAACAATCCTATCTCATCATTATGTGATAATGATATAATGTTAATTGCATGGAAACTCGCTCCATAATTACAGCAGATATATTTTTACATACATACATACATATAATCACGCCTATTTCCCGGAGGGGTAGGCAGAGACCACGGATTTCCACTTGCTACGATCCTGACATACTTACCTCTTTCGCTTCCTTCACTTTCATAACATTCCTCATACACTCTCGCCGGTTTAGGGTGCTCTTGACCTGGCGTTCTTTCAGGATTTCCCCGATCTGATCAGAGAAAGTTCGCCGAGGTCTACCCCTTCCAACTCCCACTTCTCCTTATATAGATATATTTTTAAAATCAGAATATCCCTTGTTCTTATCAACGTCCGACATGAAAGGCCCGAGGAAGCAGCTGCCGCTTCATCGCTTCAGCTGCTCTCATTTAAACGATACTTTGTACATTTAAATTTAATCCTCAACGGATCTCATGGCGATTAAACGCCGATACGTAGATGCGTAGGCAGCACAGCTACGGCACCCTGTGTATGTATTACAGACACAGGCAGGCGTGGCTCACTCCGCGATTTCGTCGCTTTGCTACAGGTAGCTAAAAGTACATCCGTTCCACACCAATTTTGGGGAAAGCCATAAGCCGCGCGTGGCGGTGTCGCCACCTAGCGGCCAAATCTGTGTTGATCGTAACAGACGCGTTTTGTTAGAGAGTGAGTCTTCTGTACCTAGTACTATTATTTATTCTGTGACACAGGCAGCAAATTACGAAGCATTTATGAACATGTACCATTTGATTTGGTTCTATACTCAAACTTAAAAAGCCGACATAGTGAATGCTATACCGGGTGTGGCCTGTAACACGAGCAAATAATTAAAATATAGATTGTAGGTACTTCTCAAACGGTGACACTTTTGCTCAACAACTTTTAAAAATTATGAAGAATTTAGACTTCCTATTTTTCATACAAAATAAATATTATTTTCAATGGACGTCATCGCCACGCCATATCATTGTGATTGACGTTGCTTGTCACGCCTTAAACATAACAAAATTCGCAATACATTGCGTCTTAGAATTAACTTTAAAGTGTATTAAATATCAAACCACAAGTTATTTTTAAAAGTCGCTGAACAAATGTTGGTCAGTATGAGGAGTACAGCCTACAGTTCAATTTTTTGCTCATATTACAGGCCACACCCGGTATGTAAAGATCTCCTATAAACTTCATCATTAAAGTCCCTATAAGACAATCCACTTAAATTCTAATTAGCATACTAACACACGAGCGGCCACGCACCCAAAGCGGTGGGCCCCGAAATTCGCGGGTACCTCCATGCATATTGATACTACTTTGCATGACAAAATAGGCTTTAAATTGAGTTATGGTGGGTACACTAATTTTACCCCGTGTTTTGGAACTCATTACGTTCTACTATCGTTGTACTAGTAGACTAAATTAATTGCCTTTTAAGCGAAATGCGAGTGAAAATCGGGAACTATGAATAATATATTACATAAAATGCTGTAAAGTCATCTTTTAACCGGCGAACGTAATATATGACTATAGTGCCTATGTTTAAAACACTTCTCTACATAGGCACACATTGTTTTACTGATATTTTTTACATAAAGATTTTGGTTTGTTCCCCTGTTAATTGATTTTGTACAGTACTCGTATATCCCAAGATATAACCACCGCCTTAATGTACACTATAGCCACAGCTTTTATGGTATTTTACAGCACCTACCTTACCTTAAGGCCCCAGTACACAATGGGCCATCGCCGGCCACTCCATGGGAGGCAGCCATGCGGTAGAATGAGATAGCAATATCACTTGCTCCCTCTAACGCATAAATGCGTCCCATGGAGTGGCCGGCGATGGCCCATTGTGTACTGGGGCCTTTACGTATTGGTATATTGTACCAACTACGAATACGTATTATAGGTGCGACTGATCACAAGTTCGATTCTCGATCGAGGTGAGAAAACCGATTTATTCCAATTACGTACTAGTATTGCTCGGCCTATGTTTAACCGTTTTATTTCCCTGGCCTTACAGGCCTGGTTTTATAAGCCTGGAGCAAATAAATCAGTCGGCCATGGCCAAAACCAACAAATATACTTGAGACAAAAGACAATCGCACGTTCGCAAACAGTAGCTTCGAGAAAGGTGAGAGCTCTTGCAAATTACTACCTTATTCCGTTCTAATAAGGTATAATTAAAACACTATAAGTAACGTTGTGAAATTGAAAAAGGTTTTAATATAAAAGTTCGTTTCATTGTTTTTATTTACATAAGCTACAATATAGAAAGATTATCTTTTGCATGCGACTTCGTTTGTATGATGATTTCAAAGATAATAATTACAATAAAATTAGTGGCTACTATCTCCTTACGCTGGTTAAGCGATTTAAGCGTGAAGAGGGAACAGATAGATAGACGAAAGTTACATTCACACACTTATAATATTATTGTATTTTTTAAATCCGTTGGGTGCGGTGACAGCATTCATTTACATACAATTGAACAGATGACAGCTGTCACCGAACCTACCGACGCTATTTGAAGAGTACTATAGTCGGAATAGTAATTTGTACAGGTCAAGTGTTAAAATATGGGTGCACACATCATACTCAAAAATATGCCCCATAGTTCTTATGTCAGCGAAATTAAGAACTATGGGACATATTTTTGAGAACTTACATATACAGGGTGATTCAGGAGACATGAGCAGGACTAACACTGCGCATTTCTTAAATTATAAGCAACTGTTTCGTATCAGTATTAGTGAGGTTAACGTTAATTTTCTAGGCGTGTTGAAAAAAAATGTTATTAATTTATTTACGACATGCATGGTCACCCTACAATTAAAATACTAAACTACCGATATTGTGTCAAATTAAATGTCATCACGGTCCGGTTACTTTTGAAAACTCGTATCTCACTCAAGTTTGACAGTTTATTTTCTTCGTAATCATAATGCTGTCATTACGGTTTTACGTTTATTAATTAGGTCTTGTAGGGTGACCATGATTGTACAGAATTGAATTTGCCCTCGCCAAAAAGTAAAAAAATAGGAAAAAGTGTGGTTGTTTCACCTAAATACGACGGTGATCGATCAATTATCAGTTACTGAGTGTGCAGGATTAGTCCTGCTCACGTCTCATGAATCACCCTGTATGCACTCATATTTTTTACATTTGATTGTTTAAGGCGTTTTAATAAAAATAAATGTTTTGATCGTTTTGTTTTACTGTGCAGTTACAGTTTTCCTATATCTTATTTAGCGTGGGATTTCCCCTCAGTTTCTTTTATTAAAATATGGAAAAGCAGAAAATATGCACTTTATAAAACTACTAACGTTTGGATGTCACGAAGCTAACAGAAGAAATTCACAAACTTACTGGAAAGCGAAATAAATAGCGAACTTCGTTAACAAAGAAACTTTAACTTTATGCGTTACGACAAAGACCAGTTAATAAATAATAATAAAGACTGTTTCTGTTCCTTTCCTGTACTCCAATTTTCCGCAAACCGCGAAAAAAACATTATCCTTCCATAGAAAATGGACTAGCCAAAATGTATGAAACAGCCAACTTTTTTTTTTGCGATTTTGGGGTTGGTCTCATAGTAAAAGTTGCTCAGTATATTCCCAAAACCACCCTGGTAGCGAGATTGCACTTATTTTTTGGCCACCCTGTAGAATAGTCTTCGCCACATTTACCTTATCAGTAATTTTGAAATACCAGTCTGTGGTAATAGTATAAAAGCTCATTTTACGACTATATTGTTATGTCAAATAAGCTCGGAGTAATTAACAATGGAGCCGCCATTAACAGGCGTTCCCCTCTGTCGAAAATAGGCGGCCAATGGTCAACCTCATGTCAACCAAATGTATGGACTGACGTTTATCTGACATGACGTACCAAAGAATTATATGACAAAGAACAACTCTCAATCTTCAAAAGTGTGACCAAAAATGAAATGCAAGTGTGTGCGTAAATTGTCTATGTGAGATCAAAAATAGTGATGTCATGTTACAACATATTACTAATCTGTCGATGTTTGATTGCTTTATCGACTACTTTTTCAAATGTGTTATTTTAAACATTAAAATTCTACGACATTATGACGTATAAATAACAATTGCACTGCGTTTGCCATCAAAATCGTTACAGACTATCTTAATGTAACTCTTACTGTGTTGCAAAGTGAAGTTATCATGACACGCTAAACATGAACACCTTCAAAAAGGTATAACAATCGTTATTATTTGAAATCGGTTATAAAAACTAATATCTTAATGATGTCTTGTGAAGAAATAATTACATAGCTATTAATATACCGACAAGTTATCGATACTGTCATATGAACATTTTGTCAAGCCCTAGCGTAAACGAACAGTTTATGTTTTTACACAAAATATCCTAAATTATTGACTAATATGATAAAATATTAGCACGGAACGGAAGAAAAACTTATAATGAACTGTATAAACCGGCTTCTTACACTTTTTACGCTGTTAATTTGACACAATATCGTTATGAAAATTTCGTTCGGAATATCATAAATCCTCCGAAATGAGTAATTGCTTGGATTATTTGGCCCTGTGACACTGCAATCCGGCACACTACAAGACACCATCTTCACTGAATTACTTTATTTAATACTTTTCGTCCTAATCCGTGTATATTTTTCAATTTGAAAATTACCGTGATACGCTCTTACGCTACGTCTTACGTAGGCGAACAACGCGCGAACGCGGCGCGGCGCGGCGCGGCGAAATCAATCCTTTGATGCCCATAGAAGTGTCCTACGTAAGCGATCTCGTTGCGAACGCGGTGCGGCGCGATTTGCACGCGAATGTCAGGCGGCGCAGCGCGGCGCGGCGCGGCGGCGGCCGCTTTCGCCGCGCCGCGCCGCGCCGCGTTCGCGCGTTGTTCGCCTACGTAAGACGTAGCGTTAGCCGTCCGCGGCCGTCGTCAAACTCAAAAGTGGTTACGTTTTCTCATTGGTAGTCTGACTCTTTCGCACTCATGGGATGTTCATATACGTGATGGCTTCCCTTTCGCACACTTCAGCTGTCTGTCAAGCGCAAGCGAATCCTAGGTCTATGTGACGTACCTATACATTTGATGTGCCCCTCCCCCGCAAAAAACGGCAGACTATTTTGTACCGAAAATTTTAGACATGGCGTCTCCGTTGGTTATATCCTCTAAGCAAATAAGAGTTCGCAAAAGTCTAGCTATTACCATTTTGTTAAGACTTTGTACAAAATAATTTAAGTATAGTCAAACACCGGGTGGAATTGCGTAATTTGAAATGCAAATAAATTTTATCTGACTGTATTATACGGGAAATTTATTCAAAAACGGCAGTAAATATGCTGTTTTTGTTATATTATAAATATTTAGAATTGTTATTGTAACCTTGTTTTAGAAAATATCAAGTGTTCGACCAGTGTTTCGGTTTCGATTTCTGCATAAAAATCATGTATTGACCGAAGGTCGGAACTAGAGCAATAGCGTCACCTCCGAAAAGTTTGTTAAAATTATCAATATATGCCGCTGTTATATAATCAAAATATTTGTGGGCCACTATGCTATAGGCCCTATTATAGTTGCCCAAGAATATAGGATGACTGCTATGGTATGGTTATTGGCCACTACATAGTAAATGGCCACTCTTAATATAAGACTTCTTTTGGCTTGTTTCTTTCTGATTTGTTAGGAGTGGCCAATAACTAGTCACCATATTCCCTTTTCGTTTGCATCTGTCGTACTAAATAATACAAATTTTATTCATCGATTGGCTTTTACAAATAACAATTGGTAAATTTTTGCTTTATCTTAGTGATGCGACGGTAAAACACAAGACGCAAACTTACCCCCTTATAATTAGAAACAACTTCTGAAATTAACTTCTAAAATCATACAGTCCATTTCCAACGACAGCAGCACCATACCATTCATTTTACTATGGAAATTGACAATAGGCTACATTCCTACTAGTATGATTAAGCTTCTTTTTTAGAACTGTCAAAACGATCTGCTAATATGAAATTTATATGAAAACGAATATAGTGACGTCACGGTAAACTCGCCTACTATATGTATAAAAAGTAGGCGAGTTTACCGTGACGTCACTCCGATTTATTTGTATTTAAATTGTGTTTAATAATATCTGCTAACTATGTTTTTCTAATAATTATCTAGTGCTATATTTCGTGCACGATTTGAAATAATTTATTTTAAGTACAGGAAACATCCCTATAATACCGACGCGTTCGTACTAGTAGTGCAGCTGCGGTCAGAAATGGAATGTTACCCTTACACTCATAGTCAGGTTAAACAAAAGAACTACGACAATCTTTTAATATAAAAAATGCACTAGCTTGTTATTCTATAAACTTTTTCCCAACGTATTCTCCACAATCTGGCTTCATTTCATTGACTACCCCCTCCCTTCCCCCTTCACCCTGATGCCTATAGCCGTAACTACAGGGGTATGAGGTTCTATTTTCAGCTGCGTGGGCGGACGCTGTTTTAAGATCTTGAGCATTTGGTTAAGGAGTCGAAAGTATAATAAAATCCAGTTTTAAGTACCCACTTGTTAATACTACCGTAAGTACCGTCCTTTAGGACGCCACATTAATGTTTTGGTTGTTTGTAGTGGCTAATTGAAAAAATCAGGGGTATTATTTTTTAGTTTTAGAAACAAGTGGGTTATCTCAATAATCTCTATATGAAAATTCACTTTGGAAGTCATATTTTAGGCACAATAATTTTTCCTTCATTGTTAATTATTTTTAACTCCCTTCGAAAAAAGGAGGATGACCATATTTTTTTTATATGTTTGCTACCTCAGAACTCCATCATGTTTGAAATAATTTGGATATTTTTTTGTATAAAAAAAGAATCCTAGCTCTCGTTAAAAATACACAATTTAACAATCGGAAGTCGTATAGGTCGTATATTGACATACAAGGTATTTATTTAGTTCGAAAGTTTCAAGTACCAATGACTGAAACCCCATATTAAACGAGTTCCGAAAAAGTGTTCTTACACTGGCTTCCCTTCGTATTCGACTCACCTGCGTTCGACTAGCTTATTGAATAATACCCCAGCTTCAAGTGTAATAAAACATGCCACTGATCTATTCAACCTCTTATTTTACGAGTAATATAAATGAAAAATAATACTTATTCTACTCACACTAAAGTTCACATTCGTTTGCGATTTGTTAAAATACTTAGATGTTCTTAGTATGTTATATTGATTTTGATCTAGTAAAGGCATTAGTGGTTTTCAGTTTACATTTGTCGAGCTGTAAACAAGACAAACAAAACTGCAAACTATTACTATCTGACACGGGTTCTACAATATCGATATTTCACAGGGTTTTGCTCTTGAAAATACAGTGTCTGCGACAAGTTAAATAGTTTTTGAGTAACAAAAACTGACACCACTAATCTCTAGAGAAGCTCTAAAGTAGATGTACTTTGTCTACATTCACTTTAATCTGTCTTACGGCACACTTATCTGGGGTAACTTGACAGATGCTAAGAGAGTCTGTAAAAGCGGTAGGCGCTGTCATGTGTTGTGGTTATCACTAACCATAATTAAAAGACGAAAATCAGCCTTACTTTCACATAATCAGGTTATGTTGCGTGACTTTACATCTGAAATCCGAAGCTCCCACATTTTCAACGCCGTTCTAAAGAAACGATGAATAATGCCACTGACGTTTACAATACTGAAATTATTTTTCGAGAAGAAATACGTGACGCAAACGAATGTAGACTATAAAGCAATGAGCATAAGGTCGATAATTTATCTAACTTCATCGACAATATAAAAGACCATTCTTGTATTCTTCTAAATGAGATTGAATGACGCTTTTGATCTGTGTAAATAAATATTGTTGGCGCTGAAATGAGTACAGATATTTTCTATCTACTTAATACTTTCTGATACCGTAATTACAATAGACTTAAAATATTGCTTCTGTAGCCCTTTCAGAATATTTTATTACTGAATTGCAATTTGTTTTTCAGAGTCAAGATGTGCTGTGATTTTATGTCGCACGTGGTTCGATGAGATCATGATATAATACCAGGGCCCCACATAATACCAGTTCGCCGGACGATATCAGCCTGTCACTTAAATGCAAAAGCTGACAGTTCTCAACAACTGACAGGCTGATGTCGTCTGGCGAACTGCATGGTAATCTGTGGGCCCCTTACGAAATGCCTCAATTTAGGTAATGTAGCTACACGTCAGGACTTTCCTTGACATTTCAGAGTTATTGGTCCTTTGTCAGAAATGTGGCTTAGCGAGTATACTTGGCGAGTGTCACGGTTTTTTGGAAACCTCAGCCACCACCACTAAAAGCTCGCTATAAGTTTAGAGATGGGCAGAGGCACGGTTGTGCTCTACCTACCACATATGGTGGCGATGGTGACGGCGTCTTGGCATAAACAACTGCTTAATAAAGTTAAAGCATTAAAAAAACTTCATCCATTCCGATGTTCCGTAAAATATAGCCTAGGAAAGCCTTCAAGATTATAGTAGTATTGTAGAAATCGTTAACGCCTTCGCAGCGGCAATTACCTATAGAGTAACTTGTACATAATTAAGCATACTCTGCATGGGGTATCTAAGTAAGGGAACTTTCAGCGGCGGAAGTTTTTCGGTGAGACCGAAATGACAAAAATAAAAAACCTGTCTTTTTCAAACTCGAACACCAATGACGTCTTAATAATTACAGAATTTATAGACGCAGATTTAATCATTCCCGGCTTATAATGGAGGCAAGATCCGTCCACAAAAGTTACCTTAATTAATGTTAATGCTATTCAAGGGTTCTGATAAATGAACGCGAGTTTATGATGGATCATGATTATTTCCAACCAGTGTTGGGCTCGGCTCGGCATGAGTAACTCGAAAGTCGAGGCGAAACAGGAAGTCAACAGGAACAATTTTTTGATTAGGTATATAATTTAGTTTTATATGAAAATGACCTTGTTGAAATTAGATATGTGCACTGTCTTAAGGCTTCGCTTTTCCAATTATGGCATGGTATTTTTTTTTATTTCATGTAATATAAGTAATGTATTATATAATTTATATACAACTACATACAATTGGAATCTGTATTGTGTAGACGCCTATTACGCAATCACGCACAAATGGCTAGAATACATGTTATGCAATTTGGTTAGCAGATAGTTTATATAAAAACTACTTTTATTTCTGAAAACATCTGCTTAGGGGGTCAAAACCAGTTATAGATGCACTAGGCTAGGCGGGAAGAAATAGTTGAACTTTAACAACTTCGACGTTGGATGAAGTCCTGAGTAGAGGTTAGTGTTTACTTTAAAAAACCAGGCAAGTGCGAGTCGGACTCGCGTACGAAGGGTTCCGTACCATAATGCAAAAAAAGGCAAAAAAAACGGTCACCCATCCAAGTACTGACCCCGCCCGACGTTGCTTAACTTCGGTCAAACTGTCTAGCTATCACGGTTCGTGAGATACAGCCTGGTGACAGACGGACGGACGGACGGACGGACGGACAGCAGAGTCTTAGTAATAGGGTCCCGTTTTACCCTTCGGGTCTTCTTCTTCTTCGTCGTTATCCTCACAGCTGAGGGTCGTGACCACCATAAGTAGCTCTGTCTATAAGAAGCCTCCAGGCTGCTCTGTTCTGAGCCTGAAGAAGTGCGGACTGTGTGCCACTATTAATAGCCTAGAGAAGATATGGAGGAATCGCAACATCTACCGCAGTACAAAAGTTAAACTAATGCGTACACTCATATTCTCTATCTTCCTATACGCCTCCGAAACATGGACGCTGAAAGCTAGGCTAAGGGATAGGATTGACGCATTCGAGATGTGGTGCTGGCGTAAAATGCTGGGAGTGTCGTGGACTGAACGCCGCACCAATGCTTCAATCCGAAGCCAACTAAAAGTCCTCACTCCTCTCTCTGTAACCTGCTTGAGGAGAGCTCTTTCTCTCTTTGGACACGTGGCGAGACGAGAATCACACAACCTCGAGAAAATCATAATGATTGGCCGTGTCGAGGGAACAAGAAGTAGAGGCAGAGCTCCAACTCGCTGGACGGATCCACTCCTGGAGGCAATTAATAGTGGCACACCCTTCGGGTACGGAACCCTAAAAAGAAGGCCATCTTTAAAATGTTTGTACGACAACGGTTTGAATTTTGAATTCACTCACTTGAGTTTTTAGTCGCATTTTAAAATATGGCTCACGAAAGTTTAATATCGGAGGCCGTCTTCTTTTACGGATAGGACATATTAATATATAGAAATGAAATGAAGTTAGAAGAAAACTAACAGTGTTTTTTTTAAGTATAGTCGAGATAATTATAGCCAAAACTCGAGTCATCAATTACGTACAACCATAAAGGTTGCGGGTTCATCTAAATTATAAACCAACTGCCAAAGTTTATTTTAATCCCCGAAAATGCCATTGTTGCGTATTTTATTATATTCAGAATTATATTAAAAGGTGACTACGATGACGAAGTTATAATCATTGTTGGAATAAGAGGAATTAATAATAAAAAATCGTTTTGACCAAGTTATGGAGCCGCCATTAAGAGGCGTTCCCCTCTGTCGAAAATAGGCGGCCAATGGTCAACCTCATGTCAACCATATGTATGGACTGACGTTTATCTGACATGACGTACCTATACATTTGATGTCCCCCTCCCCCGCAAAAAACGGCAGACTATTTTGTACCGATAATTTTAGACATGGCGTCTCCGTTGGTTATATCCTCTAAGAGTGTTTTAAGTTACCTTTTAGAAGGAAATTGTCTCTAGAATCCATTTAAGCTAACTTTACATTTACAAGGACTTGAATAATAGAATAAAGTGAGGAATGTCATTATAAATGTCATATTTTGATTAAAAAAATAACATTAATTATTAGTTTGGTCGTTTTTGGTGACGTTATGAATTTATATTACTTGACGTTCACGTAACAATAAAAATTCTCTCCTTTTCTGAAGACGGTAAAATATTGGGTACGCGTGTCTCGATATGTATTCAATCCCAACGCCCCAGGGCAATCAATTCTTATCCTGGTATTAGGCCCACTATTTGCGATGTTCTATTGTTTTTCTGCCTCCGTTCATGACCTTCTATGGATGAAGAAAAAATGTGTATGTAGTACAGTCGCCATCAGATATATCGGAGCGGCCAAGGTGTTCACAATATCTGAGCACGCACTCTAACGCCCTGACAATAGAGGCGTGTTCAGATTTTTGTGAACACCTTGGCCGCTCCGATATATCTGATGGCGACTGTACCTAGCATTGGACAGATTGTAAAATATGTGAGCTGATGCTCCATTCGTCTTACATAGGTATATTTTAGTGGAAGCTTTAATTCCGATTTAATATTAATGTACCGACGATTTTTTTCCGACTAGGTCCGTATGAGTGAAGAATATTGAAACAGCCACCTAATTACTACGCATAGTTATACCTATATAGTTGATAATTTAATAGTTATTTTTTATTTTTGAGCATAAAATGAAGGTCCCAACACAATTATTCGCACAATCACAAATTCCAAACTCGCATTCGACTTACGAACAACTTTGGTCTTGAATTGTAAGTTGTAAGCTGCGGTCGCTCGGTTTACAAAGTATAAAGTACGTACTCCAATGCCAATTCTAACTGACAATACGTATTATCGCAAAGACATAAGGTACATTAAAGGTCAGATAAAAGTGTTAGTGAGACGCATATTTACTAGCAAGAAATACTCTTTCTATACGACCGAACTAGAGAGCCGGATTTTATTATGCGGTCGGAAAATTTTCGAACTAGTGCAGTCCTATACTAAAGTCTACATATACTAATGTTAAGAGTTGTATTACTACTAAGTGAAAAGGTAAGTTTGTATAATATAGTGAGTGCGTATGTTTGCATTACTTGCAAGCTCTTATTATCAAAGTGCTAAGGTTGTGTTTAAGTAAATCTTTGGCGGTTGAAAGTACTTTGACCGTGTCCGAAATTTTGGAACGTAAATAGTTCTCACCCTCGTCAGGAACTTAAAACTTGTTGAATTTATGACCGTTTGCTAGATCGCCATCAGATATATCAGGGCGGCTGAGGTGCTCAAAAACATCTCAACACGCACTCTAGCGGCTTGACATTAAAGACTGGTTCAGATATTTGTGAGCACCTTCGGCGTTCCGATGTATCTGATGAAGACTGTACGAGTATTTTTGGCTTATTGTAACTTTTGGAAGGTGTTGTACAACATAAAGATGGTTAGGATAGTAAAGAAAAGAAAAATAGGGGCTACAAATAAGGTTTTAAAAGAAGTAAAAGGCTATATAGTCTATCTGCTGGCTTAGTGTGGGTCGGGCTTGTTTAAAAAAAATGCTATAGGAGGCAAAGGATTCAACGAATCGTCTGATGGCAAGCTATTACCGTATGGAGAACCGGAAATACCAAAGGGGTTACAATTGTGTTGCCGGCTTTTGTGATGAGAGTATGCTCTATTTTTGAAAACCACCACGACTCCACGACTGAAAACCGCCGTGCCGCCGAAATAACTTTTTAGCTTGTAAGATTTTACTATTGTATGTATGTTAGTTTGTAATGTATCTATGGGCCTTAGTTGCCTGATAATAAATGATATTTGATTTTGATTTTTGAAGGTTTGAAGGTCGTATTGGACTAGAAATATCGCGGCGAAAGTTCATTCCACAGTTTAGCTGCAAGAGGCAAGAAGTTTCTGGAGAAACGCATAGTTAAGGACTGCCAACCATTTATGTGGGGAAAATGGAAATGCTTTCATGTATTTAGAGATCGATTAAAGACGGCACCCAGTTTCCGTCCTCTCAGTGCTACGTTTTTCAGTAAGTACCTTAATAAATGAATTCTACGAGCAATGTGACCCAAGTTTAAGTGGCACCCTCCGACCTATATAGGACCATGGTAGGGGAGACCGAGGTGAGTTGTGACAGAGGAGAGTTGGAACATCGTCGATTTTTTGGAATTTATTAACTAGAAACTAGGTCGCAACAGTGTGCGTTTGTTAGCTCGTAACTTGAACTAACAAACGCGCGCTATTGCGACCTAGTTTCTAGTTAATAGATTTCAACGACGATGTTCCAACTCTGTTCTCCTCTGTCACAACTCACCTCGGTCTCCCCTACTCTGTCTATTCTATTTCGGCCTTAAATCTTTTTAAAAATATGCAAATTGTCATTAAATATTGAAGGAATTGCAAGTCTCTCGAACTCCTAATATTTATGATATATTACGTGAGCACCAAAAGTTTCCAGACATTTAAATTTATTTCCATCCCAAAATTATCCTTACGTCAATACGTGAATAATCAAACTTTGTAATGAAAGCTGTTGGGTGAATGTGTAAAAATAAGTTAAGTACCTACTTTACTAAAATAAAACGCTAAATTTACCTACGTACAGACAACATAACTGAAATAATACATACGAACAATACGTATTCAAAGTATCAATAATTGGTTAGGAAGATATTGTTATAAGCACGAAGAATTTAATGCAGTTATAATGCAGTGTGTGACCCATATGGCCTATGATCGCACACTGTGGAGACGTAGCATACATGGTCGCGATCCTCAGCAATGAGGGGCCGAGGAAGAAGAAGAAGAAGACGAAATTTCGTACATTAAACCGCCCGCGCCAACTCCAATCTCCATTCTCTATTGCACGCGCATATTTATATTGCTGTCCTGCTAGTGCTGTGGCAATGACCGCCATCATCATATAGGTGTTTAGCGTCCCTAACTTAGTCTGGCCGTAAAGGTAGGTAGTATTTAACAAAAAACCTTTAAATTTACCTATGACAAATACAGCCTCAGCCTGCACAGACGATAAGTTGGAAAAAGGAAAGCACAGAGAAGGAGATATTTCCACCGGAGCCCGCAAACCTCCGCAAATTGATGAAGCCTAACGACATTGTGAACCCAGACCTCGGAATACTATACACAGTGTAGTTGCGACCGTACATTGACTACAACACTAATCATAATTATAACACACATATCCCTACCAATCTTTGTCTAGATTATCTATCAGTCCATACATCTAGAGCGATTTCAAGTATGGACTAGCGCGCGAGAACGCAACTTATGCTAGATCGCCTGGTTACCTCTTCACGTTGCACTGATACCTATAGATTAAATATGAAGATAGTTTGAGGCCTTGGGAAGGAGATGTTATTTTATAAAACAGTTCCCTTATATTTACTGAAGGACAGCGCAAACCTTAAACCATTGAGATGAGAGTAAGATATTGAAATTTTAAAATACATTCTTCAAATGTTTTAAAGGTGAAGTCATACGTGTCGTATATTATACATATGTTACATGATTTCATGAAACAAGCCAAACTAAAATGTGGTTTCTAATGTCAAATCTCAATGCATTTGTTGCATTTAGCCATAATATTGCCGTTGTTAATTTCCGTTTGTTTTTACATCACGAAAATAACACAATCTCTTTTGTTCTATAAAATAAATGAGTCAAATTTTACCACTATTTAACAGCAATTCAAGTTTCAAGAGATTGATTGACAGATAGAGCTGAACACTATTATTATGCTGCAATTACTCGATTGCTTATTGCATATTGACTGCAGGTGTCTACGCTAGACAGAAAAACCTTACTTAAATATTGTTTTATTTTAATTGAATGTAAAGGTTTTCTTGGCCAACCCTTCCCTTTAGGCAGTGGCCTTCGAACTTTCAGATCTTGCTGCCCGGATTTTTTGACATTTACGGTGTAGTCAGGATTCGAACGGTACCTTAATTTTTACGCGGCCTGCAGCCTGCACCACCACTATGACGTACGAAGATAAGATACTGGTTAATATTTTACTTGTGCCCAGTCATTCAGGTACGTCCTATCCAGTCCACTAGATGGCTTTCTTGCCAGTTGTTAGAGAACTGCGTCAGGCCGGAGTTCGAGCGCTGCTTATTACGTTATCGTGCTTTTATTTGTGCAGACTTGGCCGTTGTTTTTACAGGGCTTCAGACAATGGTTGGAGGCAGATTGCTTGTTTAGCTAGTTGTTTATTTAATTTGATATTCATGAAAGACAGAGGGCTATTCAATTGAGTGGCATGAGGAGGTTAAATTATATTATATTAATGAATAGAAATTGAATAAATGATTATGTTTATGATTATGATTGTGAAAATAGCAACTGGAGTTCAGAAAGCCAACTGCATGCCAATTTTATCAGAATCTGAAGTAAAAAAAATTAAATACCTACCTTAAACATTTAAAATATTAAATGTTTAAGGTAGGTATTTAATTTTTTTTACTTTAGATTCTGATAAAATTTAATAAATTTTTAAAGCATTTTGGGCCGAATATATGCGAAATCCTAGTTTGTTCCGAAATATTTATGTAATTTCCCCCTGAGTTTCGAAAGACTATACGTGTTCGAAACTCAGAGGAAAATTTTGTAGGACGTACTTCCTCGTATTCATAGATGTCCCGTCTTTTTAAAGTAATCCGTTCCGGGTAACATCTTAAAAAACGTAATGCAACTTCAAGCTACAGCAAAACATTTGCAACATCGAGCATCTTTTAGTAATTCCGCGCACTTCGCACATATACCTAAAGTTTCCTATTTATTTACCACAATTTTCTCTCATAGCTATTTCAGTTTTTAATCAAATTAAACCAGGAGCTTTTCCTTACCACAAATAGGACCTTTTTAGCTAATTGCGAAGCCTTCTGCCTGGACTTTTTCCGCCATCTTGGATTTTATTGTTCTTTTTATTCCGCTATCGGGGAATTGGATTCATTTTTTATGTCAATCACCGGTTGGAAACGTTTACTTTTCCAACTAGAAAACCTAGAAACTAGAAAACCGGTGATTTTAAGTAAGGTCTGCGCAGAAAGCAAATGTTTACAGAAGATCTCTTTGTGTTCGAGGTTTATTGTTGACCAGCCGTATCCTGTTAAGTATTTACGCAGAATAATTCTGGCTCAGTTTTTTTTATATACTTAGTTAGAAAGAAAGCGTTTTAGGTGTGAAGTTAGGCACGTATGGAAAACTCACGTGAAAACGTTTATAACTCATGGTACCAGATGAAATTTTTAGTTACTCCACACATTTTCCTTAACTTTCTCACTATCGACTGTCATTCACGGATCTCATGGTAAAGCTTATTCTTATCTACCCACGTTAAGTACGATCAATACGATTCTCTAGTTACTCCGTTTACGTTCTATATACCATTCTTATGATGACTACCTGGAATTTATATTAATTGTTATACCAAATCGCACAGCTTATGAATTTAAGTTCCTACTTATGTTATAGTATATTTGTATAATTTTTTTTTCAATTTCTTTTGCCTTAATTTCTGAAGCTGTAGAAGCTTTGAAAAATTTTGTTCTTTTACAACTTTATTTGATACAATTTTGACATAACTCGCAGCGCGTCGTTAGATTTGTAGCTGGCCCCGTACGGCTAGTACTTTGTCTAGCTCGCACGTAAGTACCTAAGAGCGAGATGTACTGTGAGCACTTACTCACACTGTGATTACATTTTTAGAGCTCCGTACAAAACTTTGTTCACGGAACTCTTATTAAAGTACGAATCTGGCTCCCGTCACAGGACACACATTTACGAAGATTTCGTTTAGTACTAAATTTCGTTTTGTATAATATCATTATATTCCTAAAGAAAAATGGCCAGCAATATTTATAATTATCTTAGAAGATTAACAAAGTTCCAAAGAGAGCCAACGGGCTAATTAGCTACTGAAAATGTTCGTTAAATCTTATTAATTAGACCTATTTTTTATAAAACACAAACTTTGCCGCTGCTTTGGCAAGAAAATTTTATATTTTGGTAAATTAGACTTCTAATGTGCTATTTAGGCACGACTCGCTCCAAAAAAAACAGACATTATCACTCTTGCGGTTCAACTTGCCTTTTAGGGATAAGTTCGCCTTTGTACATTGTATACTTTCTTTTAATTGTATCTTTTTTTTATTATTTATTATTAATAAACAGTACAGAGCTTAAATCTATACAGATCCCTGCAAAACTGTATTTGCAGGTAAGAGTCTCTACATACATGTATATTATTATACTTAATTATTATTTAATATGTTTAATATAAGCACTTAAGTGACACTTGCACGCGTGCAATTGTCACTTAAGTGTTTGCAGTAGGTACAGTTTTAATGCGCTTTTGAATTTTTTCTTATTTGGTTCATGCCGAATATTCTCGGGTAGACTATTTAGGAAATACGGAAGTCTTTTCTTAAGAGTTCTGTCCCTGTCTTACGTACAATAAAGTGTTTACATACATACATACTTCCTATCGCTACGAAAAAAACTCGGCCAAGTGCGAGTCGGACTCGGTACCGTTACGCAAAAAACACGTTTGCTGTATGGGAGTCCCACTTAAATACCTATTTATTATATTCTGTCTTTAGTATTTGTTGTTAGAGCGGCAACAGAAATACATCATCTGTGAATATGTCAACTGCCTAGCTATCACGGTTCATGAGATACAGCTTGGTGACAGACAGACGGACAGCGGAGACTTTTAGTAATTGAGTGCCGTTTTTGCCCTTGGGCTACGGAACTCTAAAAACACTAATTTCAAAATCTCGCTGTCATTACATGATTTTGTTGTTGTGTGCGTGACTTCAACTCTCCTGGCAAGGTACCTATATTATTATTTATTCAGTAGTAAAAGGTATGTTACCTTTACTTGGGCCTGTAGATTTTGATTGAATTAAGCTAGAATGCAGGGCCGGGCGACTGGCCTACAAAGTACTAACCCGAATATGAGCATAAAATAAAAATGCAGCCGCGCCTTTCCAATGTTATCAGGGCCGGCAGGGCTGGCAATTATCCTTTACACTCCTTAGGTAACTTGTATATTTACTAACCACAATAAGTAGACGTAAGTACCTACTTGTTTTTAACCAATTTCATACAAAATAGGCGCATGTCTATGCATTTTATACAAGCACACACCCTCGTCTAATCGTCTAAACACGTACACATTCATAATAAGTATTCGTAATGTTAGTAGGATCAGGCTTGGCTCACTCGCTACAAGTACATGCGGCCCACACCAATTTTGTTGTCTAGCAGTAGGTAGTAGTTACCGCGCACCGCTGTCTGTTCGAGATCCTGAAAACGGTAAAAAATTAAGATAGGGTAAGACCACCAGTGAATGAACACTTAAGCAATTATCCAAGTTTGAAAAATCATTGCTCAGCATTCATTAACAATTGGAATAATTAACTGCAATTTAATTAATTCTCATTTAATAAATAAGAAAGTAATTTCTGCGATTTTTAATTACTTTCATAGTCTTTGAGTTATTCCAGAATTTACCAAAAACTACCCAAAAACCTAATGAATGAACATAAAAACTAGTGAATGAACACCGAAAAACCCAGTGAATGAACATTATTTAACTCTTTTTAATTAGCATAATAAAATCATTTTTATCACAAACACTGTTTCCGGCTCTATTTTAATAGGTATAGCGATAGCGTTTATATGTTTTTATCCCTCCATATTGACTTCGAATCGATTAGAATGTAATAAAATGGTGGTTATTCACCAATAACATAGAAACCCGTTACATATTAAAAGGAAAAATTAAAATCAACCATTAAAACAAGAACCATAAGGTGCATATTTTGATGAAAAGGGTCATGCTCACCAAATAAAGCTTAAAATAATAAACTTGTCACTGCATTGTTCGTGGTTACACCGTTCATACATAGAATTAGTAGAAATCCAATAAATGAACAAGCCAAATTTTGTATTGTTCATACATAGGCATGACAAATCTAGTAAATGGACTATAGAAATTTGGTTTGTTCCAATACTGGCTAAATGAATCAGAATCTTTTTCTATGCAGAATCACAAAAAACAAGCTCAATACGATTGCGTTTACGTATACATTTGGGAAAAAAAATGAAATCTACGCGACACCAGTAAATGAACACACTGTTCATTTACTGGTTTCAGAACATTTGATGAGCCAGTAATGGAACTATAAAAAATAAAGACTTAATCGCATAATACGCCGACAAAGTGTACATAAATAGAAGGTTCAACTCTTAATCTAACCAAATAACTAAACTTTGTACTGGTAAAAATTTAATAAGCACTTCATATGTTGCTCCAAACGTACACTGTTCTTATCTGGGATCTAATATTTTCATACAAGACTTCAAATCCAGAAACACGTAAACTTCAAACGCCAGTCACATCCTAACTTGTCGAAAGTAAATTTATTACGGGTTGTCATTGCATAGAAAATAGAGTTGTTAATAAGAAAAAAAAAGACACGTGGAAGAAATTGCTATATTTCTTATTTTAGACGAAAAACGTGATTTTGTTCATTCACTGGGGGGTGTTCATTCACTGGAGGGTTTACCCTACTACGGAATGGACGCCTTCTCGCGCTGGCTCCACCTTGCGGTCATATCTCTCGTAACAGACGCGTTTTATAAGAGAGTGAACCTTCTGTACCTTGTACTACTATTTATTCTGTGGTAGGATACAATTGCAACTTAAAGTGCAGCCCTACGCGCCTGCGCGTTATCAGCGCTGGCTTTATCAGGATCTGCGCGCGCGTTGCGAAACTAACCGCGTTTCATATTTTCCAGCTTCGTACCGGGTCGTGACTCGAACCCTTAAGGGTAGGTAACTATAGGTATACTACTTTTGTCATTATAGGTACTTAGTGTCTGTCTGACGCGACCTTACCATTGAATCTTATCGGAATGCGGAAGAGCAACCAGCGAGATGGTCCGATAAAATTGCCAATATATGGGTGGAAAATAAGGTCGTAAAGAGTTCAGACCGAAGAAAATAGCATGCTGATAAGCCGAGTTACTACAGGTGAGTGAAAAGTAGAACATGATGACATGTTAGAAAGGACAAAATGATTCGCGACATTCCACTGTCGAATGGGGAAAAATTATATTTGCTGTCTTGTTTTTTGTCTCCAAAAAATGTGACGGAGTGGAGCTTTTTGTATGGGGTGAAATACAGTTTTTAATTTTTGACAAGAGAATTATAAGTATCTACCTAATCTACAGCTAGAGAAAGTCATGCAATAGTTACCGCTCATTTTTCATTTATTTGATAAATACAAAATACAATAGAGATAAAGGACAAATATAGAAGCGTGACAAAGTGGTCAGAAACAAGAAAACGAAAAGAATTTTGACCAAAATACTAGCCAAACTTAGCAGTAGTATTAGTTTTAGGCAGTGCGCATTCTGACGTGACATTGTTCAGTGTAGCTATTAACCTAAAAATAAATCCTGAATTAGATACAGTGACAGCAACTTACAAGCTTCGAACTTTATGCGGAGCTATTAAATCAGGATCAATATATTACGTCATTAAACAATTACTCCGATCACAAATCGTTTCAACCATTAGGTCACATTTGAATAACTGACCAGTCCATATCGATGTAGAATATCAGGGCAATAATACTGTTTTGGGTAAGCTATAAATGTGTCGTAACTATTACTTTCTTATTTCATATATGGACTGTAGTAGGATTGCACAGTAAACTAATGTATTTAAAATCCTATGCTCTAAAAGGTGTTTTCGTTTTTACATTAATATGAAAATTATTAGATTTGACTTTTCTCTAATATTTGAAGCTCTCTTGGAATAATTATTTTATGATGACAGGTAATATTACTATATCGTGTCACAATTGAGGAATAAATAAAACAATTACAAGCGCCCTAAATCGGATCAATATTCTTAAAAACTGTCATCAAAGGTTCTTGGGGGCAATCCTGGCCATCTATTCCGTGACAATATCTCTGAAAGAGTCAAAGTTATCAGCCATTTAGGTACTAGGTATAACTCACTAAGACAGGTAATTATAACCTCAATGAGTGCCGTCTTACTTGTACAATGTACAAATTAATTTTGCGTTTTAATCTCTTATATAGAAATAAAATAAAGTTCAAAATACAAAAGTGGAACAATTAGCCTGGGAGTTACGAGGATAATATATTAGTTTTATTTTCTAGTTAGCTTAGTCAGTGGGTACTTTATTGTTTGTCTTAATAAACGGCATTGCATGTTAATAAATAAGTCGCACGCAACTAAAAAAAATAAACCGGACAAGTGCGAGTCGGACTCGCGCACGAAGGGTTCCGTACCATAATGCAAAAAAAAACAAAAAAAAAGCAAAAAAAATACGGTCACCCATCCAAGTACTGACCACTCCCGACGTTGCTTAACTTTGGTCAAAAATCACGTTTGTTGTATGGGAGCCCCATTTAAATCTTTATTTTATTCTGTTTTTAGTATTTGTTGTTATTGCGGCAACAGAAATACATCATCTGTGAAAATTTCAACTGTCTGGCTATCACGGTTCGTGAGATACAGCCTGGTGACAGACGGACGGACGGACGGACGGACGGACGGACAGCGAAGTCTTAGTAATAGGGTCCCGTTTTACCCTTTGGGTACGGAACCCTAATTATAAAGTCCGACTGTGACTAAGTCTCATACATTGTAAGCAATAATATTATCTTAATAGGCATGTAGCAATGTTGTCAAATACTGTGTTTTTGTATCCGCGACCGGCATACGCCCACCTAATGTTCTACATACTGTACGAGCGTTATTCACTATGTAACCATTCTACTGCAGTCAAAATATACTTAGCAGTACATTTAAAGTCACCTGCAATAATATGTTACACAATGAGGGCCGCAAAAACAGATCTTATTTGTAGAGCCATAAAAGCGTGTCACATATTTTTGCGGCTTTCGAAGAGTCACATAATTATTGCAGGCGACTGTACATCATACAGCGGCACCTTTTCCATTGCTGGTGTGACGTGTCATAAACTGAAATATATGTCATATACTATACTTAACGAAAAATTACCAAAGCCCTACAGTGACAAAGGCCGAACCCTAAATAGTAGAGATGCACCGGATTTTCGGTTACTATCCGGTATTCGGTCTATCCGGCCATGATTTTAATATCCGGCCGGATACCGGATAGTAACATTGCTTGATTTCGGAGTAAATTAATTTGGATTTAAGAAACAGTCATGGTCATAATCGTACTTGTTTATTATTTTAAAACAATTTAAACATTCCACTGACTTGCACGCGCACTCATTTCGAACGTAGAAATGTGTCCGCGCGAACGTTCACTAGGAAACAGGTTAGACCTGCAGAATGCACCTGAAAAACCGAAATGTAGGTATAGTTCCGATAGGCCGAATATCCGGTATCCGGTATCCTGCCAAACAACTATCCGTTGCATCTCTACTATTAAATAAGAGTCTGTGCGGAAAGAGAAGAGTCGTGGAATGTATAGGGCCCCATGCAATTCATGAGTTTCATGACTTCTCTTTCTGCACAGACTAGTTTTTGACCCATAACTTACTTACAGTAAATCTTTTACTGAAGTCAGCATACTGTAGACGACAGATTAGCTCTGTATCTTACGGTATCTGTACCAAGGCCGTATCGCGTATTTCTCTTTAAAATAATAACTAGTTGAACGCACGTATGGTCTGTAATGTCGGGTTTTTACTACTAGCTCACACACTTGCATACATCATGTGGGTGCGACATCGCGTTTTAGCGAGTTTGGAGCCATATTTTAGGTTATCCTAGTAATAATTTTATTAGATTAATGGCTTGCCTTTCAAATTCCTCTAAAGTTAGATAAAATCGGTAGGGTTTTTGGTATAAACATGGAGCGATTAGAAAATTAGGTACTCAGAATTGGGTTAGTAAATTATGTACGTACATATCTACCGTTAACACTACCTATTCTAGCAAGTTTTCTATTTCATGGGCCGTAAGAAAAATGCTCAACTAAGGATGTTGACATATTTTTGGCGACACGCTCGCCGGTTTAGGGTGCTCTTGACCTGGCCTATCTTCAGGGTTTCCCCGGTTTGATCAGAGAATGTCCACGCCGAGGTCTACCCGTTCCAACTCCTGCTTCTAATTCAATTTGTTAGTTTTTTTTAGTTTTTTTAATAGCTTCTAAAAAAATCAATACCTATTATGCTCACATTAATAATCACCACAACAGTCATTTAAATGTGTGAGTCAATTTCAACAATTAAAATAAACAACATCTCGTGCCTCGTTTTTTGCCGACGCTTGACATTTCATTATCGAGCCGGACTTGTTTTTCTATCGGCACATCACACGTAGGTCGACGTACTATTGACACATGAACTGGCCATTCACAACCTTAACACAAAGAGATAAGGTCTAACTATAGTTAGTTATTAATGTGTTGTTAGTAGTTGTCAGATCCGCATTGATTTTTTGTCAGGCTACTGGGAAATTTGGATAACAATTGCAATGTTGTTTTGACAAGTGTTCGCTTTTTATTGCCTAGTACAGTACTAGCAAAATACCGTCAGCTGTTCTAAAAATACAGATATTTTAGACTTTGTACTTGTTGTTTTTAACTCAACACAGGCGACAACACAACAACAACAAAAAAACGCGAAAAAATAAAACAATCGCTGTTGCATTACGGTGTTTGACAAAATGTCAGACAGTCGCCGTCAGATATATTCACAAATGCCTGATCAAATAGTCTATTATCAAGACGTCACAGCGAATAATTTAATATATTCCTATATTTTTGAGCACATTGGCCGCTCCAATATATCAGATGGCGACTGTACCACCAAGAAATGTCGCGTAGGACGTCAGTTAGTACAAAAGGTAATCTAGAACGTCTAGAGCGACACCCGAGGGACAACGGGACAACATCAATTCAAGCCCTAGTAAATTCTGGGGGAATCGTAATTGGATAAGTTTTAAGAAGTTCTAAACAAATTCTCCAATTACAAAACTTATTAGACCTTTTTGACTTTGGCTAATCAAATAATCGTCAGAAGGCCTCGATTCTTTTAGGGAAATTCGAAGAAAAATCTAAGGCTCAATTCGCACGGCATTAGGCAGGCAATTAGCCAGTTAGAGTTAGACCAAGAAAAGTCTGCAAGTTTGATAGAAAACACAGTGCAAGTGTTAATATTTTATACGTCAACTTTCTATGAATTTATGACGTATCAATAACAATTGCACTGCGTATATTATGCTATCAAAATCATTGCAGACTTTTCTTGGTGATACTCTATCTTATCACTATTTTTTTTAAATAACCTTGTCTGTATACATTTAAAAATGTAATGACTTTAAAACAAATGTACCGATTTACGCGCTTTTAAATTACACCCTTTATTTCAGTAGATTTGATTAAGTATATGGAAATCAAATGCGTAATAGGACATTCCCAGTTCAATGTTTGCTCTGCATATTTGTCTTTTATTGCGCAATAGGTACTAAAAAAAAAAAGACGGTCACTGACTCATCGAATACATTCAAAAAGATATCTTAAGTTGCAAGTAAAAAGGTTTGTTTTAAAGGAATAGTCTGTTAGGTATAAGCCCGATTGAAACTGAGGCTAATTCTAAGGTAAATATGCTGGTAGGAAATTGAAAGCACCTAAATGGCATTTTTAACTTTTGTTTTTTAACGTGGTAATGCTATGAGTAGCTAAATTTAATGGACGACTTTTAAACGAGCGAACGTATGGTAAGCAGTTAATGTCGCCCAGGGACACTTGGGTTTGAAGACTTTGAAGGTCGTATTGGTCTAACTGTAAGTTTTGATTAAGTATAATTTAATAATAGGTGGGCGTTTTCAGAAATAAATATTAAAAACCTGATTCTTTCACATCTGGACGTTCTTGGGCTCATTCTACTCAGAATCGACAGCATTCTCCATCCCACCACTAAAAAAAGATGTCCCAAAATGTCTATTCCATTACGTCACGTTTTAGTATGAAAAATTTTTTCACTTGTATGTGCGTGACGTAGTGGAATATACAATTTTCATACAAAATTTTGGGACATTTTATTGTATCATCAGAATTGAATATGCTGGTGATTCTGAGTTGAAAGAACCCAAAAACACCGGGATCTGTGAATCGGGTTTTCGATATTTATTTCTGAAAACGCCCAGGTAGCCTCGAAATCAACGGCCTAGTACTTTTATTCCGTTGGTTCTATCCATCAATTCCTTCCTTCTTTTTTATTTAAATCCTTAGTAAAGCGCGTGGCAACTAAATTTAAATTTGTTACAACCATAACAATTATAGTCATAGTTCTACTCAGGAGGTGGATTTTACTCGTAATTGTGACGTTCCACGGAAAAAGGTACCTTATGGCGGCTGGCGCTTACGTCGCATAGCCCCGCAATAATATTGGAGCGGCGTTAATAATAGCGTAAGCGCCAACCGCCATAAGGTACTTTACCCGTGAGACGTCACAATTTATCAATTTGTTGTGGCTTCTAACTGGTTTTGACACGACCTAGCGATTGGGGCGCATGCACCAATCGGCGTTCTTCAAGGTCATATCAAAACCAGTTAAAAACCATCATCATTGGCCACAGCATCTTGACAGATGATTGTTGCAGCGTTGCAGCAACAAATCGTTAAATGAATCGGGTCCTGCTCCAGTACAAATGAACAGTGTTTTAGCCCCTTAGTTAAAGATATACAGGCCGCCTAGCCAAGGTTACAATCGCTATCGCTTCGACAACGAAAAGCATTATGTATCTCTATCACTCTTCCATATGAGTGTGACAGTGACAGTTGCGTTTCGATCGCTACGGAGCGTAAGCGATCGGCATCTTGGCTACGCGGCCTGTATAGATAAGCGCGCGGCCACGTGGCGGCGGGCGGCCTTGCGTTGTGCAAGCGGGAAAGTAGCCCCGCGCTTTCGGCGCGCGCGCAAGGTTGCGCACTTTTTGTTGAGCTTTATCTCGACAAACTGGACAAGTTAGAAACAGGGAACGTATCAAATTATTTTATTAAATATTTGATTTGTGTTTTAATTAGTCTCACTAGTATTAGAGCCAGTCAAAGGCGTCTAGCTTTTCAATAAACGCCAGCTGAATTAATATTTACAAATATTTAGGAACTTCCGTTAAACTATCTCAGCGTGTGGAGTAAATAATACCTTTACCATCTTCGACATCATTCACAATAAAAATAAATATCTGGAGTGGAATTATCGAGAGTAGAACTGACAATTTGTAAGCAATAATGAGAAATTCCTATTGGGAATATAGACATTTAATAATAAATAATATAGAAGTTTATTAAGTAGTAGGTATTTCATATTATTGTATAAGTATTCATGGTGATTGCTTATTATAAACCTCTGATCATTTAATTAAATAATAAGTATAGACTTTTAAGCTTAGAAACAAATTAAAAGTAGAAAAATTCACTGTCGTGGGCGGGACATGTAATTATAATAATAATTCATTTGTTTTGTTTTCTAATTTGTTTCTAAGTTTATTTAGTCGCGTATACTTATTATTATCGTGATTGCTAAATTATTACGTAGTTACGGTCCGTTTTTAACTCGATACTATGTAACGTTTAATGAGCTAGGTCTTGCCTAGGCCTGACATGCGGCTGACCTACGCTAACAGATTACGGACTGACCAGAGTGGGTGGGGCCGGTTCACGGTTGTACAGCTTTATATAAAGCAAGTAATCCGCAGCAGATATGCGCTGTATTTTTATATAAAAGTCAGTAGTGATCCAGCCTACTAAGCTGGTGGTCTGGTATGCGAATCATGGAAATATTATTCATTGTATTTGACCATGAATCACTGATTTAGACGACAGAGGTGTAGCTAACCAACCTATTATGACAACTGTTCGTAATAATGTAATAATAATTCACTGCAATACATCGTGATTAATTTATCATTATCAGGTTCAGGTAAGACCGTCTGCAAGCTCTTTCGTCGCTTCTAACTGCCGTATTCGAACTTCAAGATATTCACGAGAGACGACATGTACTAGATTTACCTATACCATTACTATACCATTCTAGATACGTTATAGTTTAGATATCAACTAGTTGTCTTTTGCAGCGCAATTCGGGCAACCAATTTCACTTTTACGTTAGATAGAGTAAGATATCTATTAGATGTGAATTAGATTTCTAAGTCATATCCTGTGGAAATCGTTCAAGAGTATCTCCAGAATCGCGCAAATGTCAAGTTTGACAGGTTAGATCTTAATAAACATATCGTTATCGTATCTTGGTGATGTCTAAAAGATATCTAATAGATGTCTATTTCATAATTCGAATCGGGTCCTTACTCTTGTTTGAGTTTGTACTCATCAAAGCAAGGTAGTAGAGCAGAAGGTGCGAAGCATTTCCGTTCTGATAGTAGGCATCTAAGGGAAGCATGTATACAAATACGAAAGTTCTTGCCCTTTGACAGTCTTTCCAACCAAAAATGTATATACTGGTCTTCTTCGCATTTACCTAATTAATTTAATTTCCTTGCAAGTGAAATGTATAACATTATGAGTAGGTAGGTATATACTATGGATGATTTTCAAATAAATAAAAACAACTTTCTCTGACTCTCGTAACAATTTTTATACTTATTATCCTGCTTCAGTTAGAATAATGCATTGGCCATTGATAATACTCATGCATGCACTGTTGTGCGCGCATGTAACAATACACCTAAAATAGATAATAATTGACCGTACTTCTGTAGAAAGCGACCAACTTTTTATTTTTGTCAAAGTGACTTACACCCTAACTCAATAGCTTTGGTCGCTTTCTGCATTGATAAAAAATTTGAGTTGGTGGTTTTCTGCATAACTACGGTCAATTGAACGTCAGAATGGCAGGTGGACCGCGAATTTCAACGAAATATTTATAAAGATATTGTACCTTTTGTGTAACTTAATGTACCTTTAATAGAAATACGCTGAGGTCCAACCGCCACCCTGACGCTCACCAAATGTTTCTTTTGGAACAGACGCTGGAGGTACGGTTGCCAACTTTTTTTTGGTGGAATATAGTATTTTCCAGAATAAGGCTACAAAAATATAGTACATTTCAAAAAAATATATTACTTTTAGATAAAATACTAAACATGAGTGTAATATACGTTTAATCGGAAATATAGTATTTTAGCGTACTATATATTTTTCCAAAAGTATATAGCACAGAGCGCCAAAATATAGTACAATACTATATAATATAGTACGGTTGGCAACCCTAGCTAAAGATAAAGGCGATGGCGTATTAGCCGCGTCAGTTGAAAACGCCGGTTTGCTTCCAGCCTCGGCCACTTGAGGGCTTCGTAGCTTTTTGTTTAGTATATGACATCTATTTCAGTTCATAGGTAAGCGGTTTGTTTATACTTACCTACATTTACCGGCCCCGTGTTTACTGGTATTCCCGTTGATAACGGCGGCATCGCACAAATACCTCTTTATCGATGAGTGCTTACCTGCAACACAGAAACGCCGGTTATCAATAAACTATATAATTATGTATTCATGAGGGCAATTCAGGTAAGTACATCTTTTCGCTAGACTTATATCGACCGGGATATGAACCGTGATTACCTTTGGTATTGTTTTCCTTATGTGTTGATTTCGTTGTCCTATCCCGGACGATATAAGTCTGCGAAACTAACCGTGAATCATTCAAAACTGTTATTCCTAGCTCTCATAGATATTTCTATTAAATTAAAATAATAGTTTAAAAGGAAAACAACTGTATTTTTTGCATAAAAAAACTTAAAATTTTATCAATCAACTATTGATCGATCGAAACTTTTCTCGTCAGAAAATTGTTTATATTTTAATACATACGACATCAATCGATGTGTAGTTGTTATGTTTCCCCACATATTTCTCACGTTATTTATATAAAAGCAATCTGTTATTTCATTCAAAGTTAGCAAAGAATTAATTAGTAACAATAATCTCAATTAGTCTCTTAGCAAGTAATTAATTAGTAAGTAAAATCTCAATTAGTATCATTATTGTTTAAATGTGTTTTTATGTCGTATGTTAATTGTGTCGCTTAACTTCAAACTCGGGTAAATCCATTGGACCCTCTCAGCAAATATCTACCCTATTACGTTTTCTTAATACAAAAATCGCATAATCTGACAGATGGATTTACCCGAGTTTGAAGTTAAGCGACTCAATTTGATACATTATGTAGCTGTCTTTTAATCAGTTAAGTTTTAAAGTGCGATTCTGTAGTTTATATTCATAAAAATTGTGAGCTGTAATATATATGTAATAAGCCTTTTATTTTTTTTTACCCCACCAGTTTTTGTTACTTTCCAAAAGTTTCCTAGTTTGTTTAATTCAAAGAACGATGCGTCAAATCCGTCAAAGCCCTCAAAAGAGGTTAACCTCCGTAGCAAAGTTTGAACAAAGTCAGTGCAGTTTGGTCCTAATGAGTTTCATGAGTTGAGTTTAGCGGTGAGCCGAGTTGTAGGTACAAATATTGAACAAGCAGAAAATATTTTTAGCCAAAGGCGGTTTAGGAGTTTGAATTAAGAAAGAAAGGGAAGAACAAGTAAAATTTTCATTTTCATTCATACATTTTAATAATATTTATATAATAATTATGAAGTAAAGAGTTAATTTCTGTGATAGCTCTAATAAATAGGTTTAATATCACGCTGAATAATACGTTAAGAACATTATTAGGATACTCAAAAAAAGTTTTGGTAACAGTTTAGAATTTATTTTAAAAGCAAATATGTAATTTATATTTTTACTTTAGGATTATGTGTACAATAAATTGGTGTATATATTTCGTTCCTGAATTTTCAACAACCTGTAGGTAGGCAAATATGCAGGTTAAAAATAATTTCCCTAAATGACAAACAATAACCTAAAAGTAAATACAACAATATATCAAACTCGATTAAAAGCAATATAAATCGGAAAACAAAGTGCCGCTCCAACGACATTTTAAAATATTTAAACGTCACAATAAATCCTGAAAGAGGCAAAATAAATCAACCATAAACTCGATAGAAAATTGCAAAAGTAAACTTTATATTCTTTGACAAACGGTTCATTTTAACTAATGCAGAGTTGTAGTATTGGGTAAATAGCAACCGACGTGGACTTTTTTAAAGTCCTGTGTGTTCGGATTTCAACTGTATTTTAAAGAAGTCAAGGTAGATTTTACAGTGACTGCTTGGAGTCAGTTAGTATATAATGTTTTCATTTATCAGTGGTAGGACACGTCCCGGTGGAACCAACAATTGCTTTGGAACGATAGTGACGCGGAAACAATTCAATTTGCTCTAAATTATTGCCTTTTTTATCAATATGAAATAACTTTTTTTATATGAACTTTTCACAATTGATTTAAGCCGACTCAAAGGCTTGTCAAACACATTTTATAATTGATCCGAGGGTGGTTCACAGTAACAATTTTCGTTTGCGATTCACTATGCAGAAAGAGGTGACTGACACAAAACGTACATACTGTAACAAATGTTGTTAGGTATTAGCCAATTACATACTTACCTGCTACCCGCCCCGGCTTCGCAAGGGTTAGCAAATTATACACTTAAACCTTTCTCAAGAATCACTTTTTTGATAGGTGAAAACCGCATGAAATCCGTTCAGCAGTTTTTGTGTTTATCGCGAACAAACATACAAACACACAAACCGACAGACGCGGCGCGGCGGGGGACTTTATTTTATAAGGTGTAGTGATAATACTGATAATAGTTTAGCTAAGATATGACATAGACATCATTTCATAGATTTATCAGACAGAAAGGGTAAATAATAAATATATATGTTGTTATTTTATATTTTGGCAATACAGAATGATTTATGGATTGTACACGATAACAATGTACATTCTTCAATGTCCCGCCGAATTTAACTAAACATTAACCCCATCGCCCGACCAACTGGGAAATTGAAGCACTGTGTCATCACTATCTTCTTTCAGCAACGGCGTGTGTGGGTGTGTTATGGCGGATTTAAGGTTGTAGCACACTGAAAATCTCATCACCGGATCGGAGCCGCCTCAAACCGAGCTGCTATTCTTTATAGGAAACTCCATACTGTAACACCTCGGCATCGGAATGATCTCGCCTCGCCTCCGCACGCGAGCTAAGCGGTGCGCTAAGAACTCGCAGTAACAGCGCTTGCAGCTCGCAATGGGGGACAGGGTGCGTAGACAAGATGCGAATCGTTAACGCTCCGTAGCGAACGAAACGCAATTGTCTTTGTCACACTAATAAGAGTGAGTGAAGAGTGAGTTTTGATCTTATTTTGATATGACCTCGAAGATCACTGACGCTGAAATGCGTGCGTAAAATGCGCGCATCCAAGGCGATAGTCAAGGTGGTATCAAAACCAGTTAAAAACTATAAAAATTGTACAAAATAAAATCGACCTCCAGCACTCGGACCGCCCGTATTTTTCCCCTAGGCACCGTGTCACACAGGCGCTGTAAGTGTAAGCGTTAGGTGTGCTCCAACCTTTACACGGAATGTGTTATGGACTTATGGCTTGTCTACACGACACAAAAAAATTTTCACAGCGGAGATGTGAGCCCGCTTTCTCCGATTTTTTCGTTCGCAACTTTAATCCCGATAATTTTTTACTTTTCATTTGTCGATAAAGATTGTCGTCATCTATGGCTTTAGGTGGTAGGGCGGCGGTTATAGACCGGAGTCGCAAGTTTGAGTCTTGTCCTGGCTGTGATTTTTCAATATTTCCTATATTTCGATAAATAACTTTTATATAGAATGTAATAATATTAAATATATTCTCATGTAATAGTTCACAATATACAGGGTTACTTTTTTACCGGTACAATAAATTTTACCACATCATTGGTATCGATAATAGATCACATTGCACAAATAAAAAAAATATTTTTTTTATTTTGCATCAATTAATTTATCCTTCACCAATTTAGTAACTTCTGGTTGCACTAATTACAAAGTGTCAACGGTATGAAATCGCGCGCGATGACGTAAACAAACAGTTGCCAGTTCGTGCGTTTGCTAATTGATGCGTAAGGCATCCACATTTTCTAGTACTTTAGCGGATAAGTTCGGGCATTGGTATTTTTGTTTTTTTGTTCCCAAATAGTAGTAACAAAGAATGCTGGTATTTTTTATTTTTGGCAACAATTACGTATGTTGATTTATTGTACTGGTAAAAAAGTAACCCTGTATATACCTACATTTATATTAATCAGAAACTTTCTTACTTAACCCAAATATGTAGATTATAGTTGCGTATCCAGCAAACACAATCTATCTAATTTAATCTCAACAGTTGTCTCATTACGTATTCGTGTCATGGGCCATGATCCCTTAAGAGAATACAATGTTTGTTTATGGAGTCCTATGAAACCTCTAGATTAAATATTGTTAGGTTAAGTGTAAGGGGTTTCCAAAACCTTTTTGTATCACGTCATTCTTATTAGTTAAGGCGGGGGTTGTGTTTCATTATGTCAGGGTATTACTTATTAAATAATTATGCTTTTATTGGGCTGTAGTTGGATGGAGTAGTATTATGTAAGAATATTTCGTTACCAAAAGTTTAAGCGAACAAAGTACGATACGATTTAAATTTTCTCCAGCCTTTATATCTGATATTATTATTAGGTAATTTGATCTTTTTGAAGAACAAATGTTATGCATCATTTGTACCATTATTTTTTGATATTGTCAAAGAAATGTTTTTTTTAGTGTTCCGTACAAAACTTTGTTTACGGAACACTTAGTTTTATTATAAGATGCACCGCCTAAGCCTTAATTTATTTGATGGGTAAACAAGAATAATCATAATAATACAATATTAAAACTAAAATTATGACGTAAATAGTAGGCGCAGAGTTGAGTTGGTCATAAAAAAGTAAACAAGAAAATAAAGATAGGATTTATATGTTTATAAACAATGCAAACTACATATTACAGTACTGTGCACGTTTACAATGTAGAACTGGTAATCGGTACACAAACCATGACTAAGGCAAACCTCATAAAAAACATGACTAAGGAAAGAGCCTGAATGCTAACAGGAATCCATTACATCTATCAAGAAATGAATTAGTTTCTCCTCAATGTGTATCTCATCTCAAACGGCATGAAACCGTGGCATTTATGAGTTATTATGATAATGATTGGCCTTAATCACGCCATCTGACGGCTGTGTGCAAATCAGGTAATTAGGCCCATTGTCAGTTGGCATTCAGTTGTCCTGTTGCGTGTATGTCAACTGTCAGTGTTGAGGTTTTACAATTTTTTAGATTTTGTACCCCTAGGAATTACAAGGGCAGTAGTTGTGTCGAAAGATAGCTGTAAAAGTGACATTCCATTTCCAACTGCAGCTGCAATACTGTTTATTTTCTATGGAAATTGACAATGACAGCGACGCGTTTCCATAGTAATATGAACAGTATTGCAGCTGCAGTTGGAAATGGAATGTCACTCTAAATGTACTGACTACATAATTTACTTTGATAATATTCCTCTATTTCAAAGTCTCTTTGGCTACTGTAAGCAAGATGCCCTGTAAGTATCCCTTAGTGTTTTGACGACCGGTCTGGCCTAGTGGGTAGTGACCCTGCCTATGAAGCCGATGGTCCCGGTTTTGAATCCTGGTAAGGGCATTTATTTGTATGATGATACAGATATTTGTTCCTGAGTCATGGCTAACTCGTAATATGTAGATACAATTGTCTAAAATATTATAAAGAGCTGCAGACTCACAGAGCTTAGCTGTGAACATTCACAGCGAATTTATTCTCTATATTGTCACAACAATATGAAGTTTAAAATCAAATCAAATCTGCCTACTTGGATTCCTATTTCCTATACTTGGAATTCAATATGCTTCGCGTATCACATTTATTCGACTAAGTTACCTCGGAGGAATCGGTGAATATTGTAACATTTTTATATTTGAAAGGATTATTACATTTTATTTTATTATGTGAAGACGTAGAACTTCACATGTTGAACGGATTGTATTGTATTATCTACTTTAATATACCTATATGTTAGGTTATACTTGTTGTATTTAAATCAAGAATGCTGTTTTTGTGTCCTTAACACAACAACACAAAAAAGGAGGATAGTTTTTTTCGTCTCCCCGAACGTTATTTGATCACACTCGCATTAAATGGTATGCTTCTCTAGTTTTGCCAAGATTTACGAAATATACTTTCACGTAGAAAGGAAGGTCGCTTGCGCGCCCAGCCTTGCGCTAATATGCAACCGATCTAAGGCAATGCACCGCGAAATATTCGTGAAGAAACTGAGCGACGTCTAGGAAGAGTTTGAGGTGATGATGAAAAACTGAGCGAGTCAAATATTATTAGAGTCGGACCAAAAAAAGTCTGCAGCGGATTTAATAGCCCACGCAGTGCAAGACAAGTGTGATTTATACGTCATCATTTCATAGAACTTTGACGTTAAAAATAACACTTTCACTGCGTGGGCTATCAAATCCGCTGCACTCTATTCTTGGTCTGACTCTATGCGACTTTTAAATCGGGGCTGTTTTTTTTTTTAATATATTATGTGGGTGGACAAAAAAGTCTTCAGTCCGCCTCATGTTAAGCCGTTCGCCGACTAGTAACCCGTAAACTAAGTTACTTTAGTCTATTGAAGGTATATATAAATATATAAATACTTAGGGCATACTGAAAATTCCTGGAACTGGCCACTTACAAAATATAAGTCGTCTCATATATCAGAATCCAGAAACTTTCAGTATGGCCCACGTACAGGCTGAGCATTCATGGAGATATTCAATGTCGTTGGTTTTCCCCTCGGCTCTTACCAGTAGGTACGTGGTTGTACTAAAACAATTCATACATACCATATGGGTTAGATAGAGACCACGGATTTCCGCTTGCTACGATCCTGACATACTCGTACCTCTATAGCTTCCTTCACTCCAATAAAAATAAATCTGACATTTTATAATTACATAATACAAAAATGCTTAAAACTTAAGGATAAAACGAATATGTCGTAATCGTTCGAGTCTTCTCACTGTAATTTGTTTCTTTTTGAATTTAAAATGTCAGTCGTTCCAAATTGGAACTACTCGACATCTGACAGGTACATACCAGGCAGTCGAAGTTACCACGGAGCTTAGAATCCCCGATAGGTAGTTAATTACGTTGCTAATACGAGTAGGTAAAGTTAAAAACCTGTGCATAATTTCAGTTGCAGTGATTTGTGACGCACTGCTTGCCACAATCTTGAAGGCACATCGTTCCATTATCCATCTATCAAAGATATGCTTACAGTTTTGTACGTTATGCCATGGTAATAAGGCGAGAAATGTATACTTATCTTTGACAGCTGCCGTAACATGCAAATGATTGCAAAAATGCACGGCCTTCGCATACCGGCTTATTGTGATACGTCCAGTTATCGAGTTAGTGTTCAAAGTGAAATACTAACGTTTAAGACTGAAGTACAGTAAAAGATTTTTCTTAGACTTCATACTTCAATTTTTACTTTATTTAAACCTCTTTTGCTTTTGTGTGTTTTTTTAAAGTTGTTGTCTTCATGTCATGTCAGACTATTTTACAGATGTGTCGCCCTAAGCTTGTCTGCTACCTTTAAGCCTAAGTTAATCTGCTTCTCCAGATTACTGTTTTAACTCTGCATATCTCCAATTATATCCATTCCCGCCAAGCAAAGCCATATCTGTCCGTAAAAAGGGCGTCAAATTAAAAAAGTGTCCGGCGCTAAGGGTTGTGCTCCCATAAAAAAAATCTGCCTGCACTGTGTGCAACACCTAAAAAAAACTGCTGTTTCATCTCACTTCCCCCGTCTCGTTGTTTTGACACCTGTCAATACCGGAACGGCCGTGAATAAAACCCACAATGCCTGACGAAACCTCAATGTTAATTCCGTTTGTCTAGGTCTGTGTCTGGCTGATTCAGAAATGCATAATTGCAAAACCTAACATAGGTTACGCCATTATTGCGAATTTCAAATTAAGTTTTTCTAATTAAAGCACAAAAGGATGTAACGCTGTGAAACTATTCGCGATTTTTAGTGTGAATAAATTTTGGGTACTCGTGAATCTCGTGATTAGATCATTACGTAGATTGAAAAATAATATCTACGAGTAAATATATAAATCTATGCAAAATTCGGGAATTTAGCATTTTGAACTATAGTCACAGCTACGATAACAGGTAACTTTGTATATATTAAACCAAATTTGATTTGTAAACCAACATTACATAAATAAATGGAATTATTTTAAGGCTTTGGAATAGTTTAGATAACTTTTGTTTACCCTACAGTAAGGAACGTCAATATCTCTTTATAAGTCATAATTATAGCACTGCCGACAACTAATTTAAGTTGTACTCTTAACACTATTTACATATTTTCACAACCATAAATGTTAAAGTGGAGCTTATTTCCGATATTACCATGTCTGTTTATAGCTCTTTATTAAATGTGTTCAAGAATTTCAACCAAAGGCTCGACAACATAAAAACGACGCTGACGAATCCAGCAACATAAAAACTAGTCTGATGTATTCAAAAGGTACTTAAATACACAATACAGTCCGTAGCGGCCCCCTTTTTTCAATATATTTCGTTAAATTTAAATAATCCCGATTATTTAGCTGTGGCGCTAGTGTGCACGTTGAAGGGCTCTTAAGATCTAACCTGTCAAATTTGACATTTGCGCGATTCTGGAGATACTCTTGAACAATTTCCACAGGATACCTATGATTTAGAGATTCAATTCACATCTAATAGATATCTTACTCTATCTAACGTAAAAGTGTTATTGGTTGCCCGAATTGCGCTGCAAAAGAAAACTAATTCATATCTAAACTATAACGTATCTAGAATGGATGTTGTACGTGTCGTCTCTTGTCTTGAAGTTCGAATACGGCAGCAAGTCTCTCAAACTACTCAATGCCTCTGATAAAAATAGCTATTTCATTATTTCCCCGCCAACTCAAAGGTTTTGCAGCTCAGACGAGCGGAGAATTCTTAATCTTCCTGCACTGAGGCGTTTTCCGTGACTGATATTCCATTTTATTCTCTGTTGATAAAATATCGCGAGCGAGAACGCCTTCCGATACAAACATAGAGCCCATGTTTCGCTGTGGATACATAATAACATTATAGCAAAAACTTTTGCACAATTTGATGTACGCTAATTTATTTATGCGCCTTCCTTTATTAGTAAAGACCATCTCGAAATAAAAACAAAAATTGTGTTTTATTTTTTTAATTTTAGACCCAGTAGCTAATACTTGTTTCGGTGATATGCAATTAATGGACATTTTATGGCTATTTTCTTAAATAACTTCTAACCCATGTATTTAAAATTATTAAAAAAAAACATACTTATATTTGAAAATCCAAAATGAGCTCTTTCATTTGATATATAACACGATATACTTAGTTAAAAAAAACTTTATTTTAACTCTCTCATTTACCCCCCAAAAGTGGCGCCATGTATCAAATTCATTTGTTTACATTGCATGTCCACTTTTTGACATCTTTGAGTCACTAATTTACATATGTGTACCAAAATTCAACTTAAATAGTCCAGTAGTTTCCGAGAAAATAGGCTGCGACACACTGACAGACGGACGAGTGATCCTAAAATGCAAAAGGATGACCGAAGATTTGGTCATGATCCTTACAGCCGTATTCGAACAATGAGATACGTCAAATACTAGATATTGAAAAGATATGGAATAGATATGTCAGTGTCAAACAAGTGTCAAAAGTGACGTTTTTGTTTGAAGAAATGTCAATTTGGACACTTGTTTGACACTGACATATCTAATCCATATCGTTTCAATATCTAGTATTTGACGCATCTCATTGTTTGAATACGGCTGTTAATCATACAGAGACAGCTTACGCTTTAAATATGATGGAATCGTATAACCGTTCGACTGAACATGTACAATTCCAGGCAATCATCATTTTGCAGTCATTTATAACTATCAAGCCCATCACGATCCCTAAGGGCAGAGAAAGGCATGTCACACCTCTTATATCACGCCACAGTTCACAGATCACATATGTTTACGTTACTCACAGCCCATATCGACCATTACGCCCATTACAATAACCACAGGCCAAGGAGGTTAGCTAAGATTGTATTGAATACTAATTTCCATGCATCTGATACTTTGTGGAGAAGATTTTACACCTAGGATTAACCTTTAGCCCCATTATGGAACCATTATGGATAATTTATGGGTATTGAGTCACAAGGATTAAGGAATTTAAGGAAAGGACGACTTTCAACAGCGACTAGGTACTAAACTAAAATAGCCGCTGCGTGCTCAATAAAGGCCTGTGCACACCGGTTGCGTGTGCGTGACGTGCACGTGCGCGTGCGGCGTTGTAGTATACAGATCCTTATGAGAGATGGCACACCGCTTGCGTGACGTGTGCGTGTGCGGCTCCAACATTTTAGCGCACGCACACGCGCACGTCACGCATACGCAAGCCGGTGTGGCTCGGCCTTAAATATGAAATAGGTAATAAGTTACAAAGAAATCATATATCAGTAGATTCAACCTTAGGTATCCAAATGAGTCAAGTAAAAAAAGCCCTGGGTATACCCATACGTATACACGTCAGAAAAAATAATCAAAATATAGGTATACCTCACAACCGCCATACAAAACCACTGAGGACTCAACTTTTCATACATAAATTGCCTGAGAAAAATTTAAGAAAAATATTAATCCTATAGTAAAAAAAAATAGTAGGGTACGTATTGTCAGACTGGAGTTTAGAAAAGCGATTATGTACCTACTTATAAAAGTTATAAAACAAAATGTTGCTGCTACATATTTTGAAATTATTATACTTGATAATACGAACTTTCATTTGGGATGCAAGTACCCGGTTTAGCCTCAGCAGGTTTGCACCCAATATCATCCAAACCGGTTTGATTTGTTAAGCCGCGGCTGGGCTGCTGTGCTGTAACCGCGAAAATCGAAATTCGCAAATTTCGACGATTTTTCTCTGTCACTCTAATTACGCCTTCGTTGGAGTAAAAGAGAAAGATCCCCGCAATTTGCGAATTTCGGTTTTCGCGGTGGCCGCTCAGTTTGCACAATTAAGAGTCACATGAACCTAACCGCCGCCATACAAATGACGTTACGCTCTTATTTTAAAACAAATAAGTATTCAGCGTGGCTAGCACCAGTTTGGCACTGACATAAACGCAATCTCGCTCGTACTCGCATATTAGTGCGAGCGAAATGCATAGAAAGTAAATTACGTAGACGTTAGCGTATATGTCAGTTTTGAGACTGTCAGTTACTCATGCTACGTACTGAAATAACATAAAATTTGTCATGAACAATTAAGTACCTAACATATAAGTACCTATCTATAATTATGACAACAACTAGTAGGTACCAGACTTATGTACCAGACTTATATTATATAAGTCTGGTACTAGTTTCCGTTGCTAGAAATTGTAGTAAAAATAAATTAGAACAAGTAGAAGTATAAGTTAGAGTAGTCGAGTAATATGTTTGAAATGTTATGTCAAATTTCTTTTTTTTTCAGATTGTCGTTTTAAAATGACCGCGTAACGTCGATTGTATGGCTGTGGTTGGGCTCGAGTGACTCTTAATCAGATCAAAGTTAGTTAGCGTCAAAGAGCTCAGAATCAGATGTTGAATGAATATCAAACGACGTAACAGCAGACGCTGAGCGCGCTGTGAATACGTGAGGAGCTCAGTTAATTATGCCCCTTGTAATTGCTCTTTCTGACGAGCATTTGGTTGAGTGAATATCTTGATAGTTTAGTGACTAGGTAGTGCAACCAAAATGTATAGTATGGTGTACAATTTACTGTTACTTTAAACCTGAACATGTCAAAGTATTATTTGTGTAAAAGTATTACACATTACAACTAGTTTAGAGTCGGACCAAGAGGCGGTGCAAAGTTACCTTAAATGGAGTCGAATATTATTTATTTATTATGAAAGAATCATTTATTTACATACAGTGGTACTACTAAACGAAAATACTAACTAACTACATATAGCTTAAATCTAAAATACGCCACTGAGGCATTGTACTAATACACTACACAATTACACTACTTCCCTCAGTATAAGGATGCTGGCGGTATGTCCTCGCTGCATCGCAATGCTGATACGATGTGCGAAGAAGCCGCCAGCTCTTCGGTCCCCAGTTACGTCAACCAGACGCTTCGCTATTTCTGCGAACAACTTGTGCGCACTGGGACCGCATGGACCTAGAGTTTCAACTCCAAATGGTACAATAGGATACTCTCTCTCTCTCTACTCTTATATTATTTATTTATCTACTTTTAATGTTTATATTGATATATTTACGTAGACTAGGATGACAATCTTGTCAGCGTAAACGTGCCATCAAAAAACGGCCGTATTCGACTTACTTTTGGTATCAAAATTGAGTGCAGTATACAGCTTAACATGCTTTAAGCAACCAAACCTGAGGCAATCAGCGCTCCAAAGACACAACAATAGCAACATACATTATCGACAATTATAGGCCATTCTACCTTATAAAAGCAGCTTAAAGAGCTTTACTGCAATACATTTAAGACTTAAATTGCCGGGATATATCCGCATTAAACAATTTGTATATTATTACCAAGCACCTGTTTAGGTTTACGCCACGATCTGCAATTAGGATGTCTGGATGTCTAGACTCAAATCACTCACGATTTTGCAAAACGTCAAATAAAAATAAGCAGTTCAATTTCAAGCCTTATTCTTGAGGGTTAAAGTTGGGTTACGAATGGGGTTGTGAGAGACTTAGTGCGGTTCAGTTGTAAGTATGCGAAATGTCAATAAATCAGTATTGAACAATGGTGTATCATCGGATGATTGTGGCGCAAGTTGGTGAAGTGTTGAGAAATGTGGCCTTTGCATTGTGTTAAAGACACCTAGATTGGTCTGGAAACTAAGTAGTCAAGTAAGGAAAATAAGAGGAGGATGAATATGGAAGGAAATAATAACGTCGGGTATCTGTATCACTTACGACTGTCAGGTGATTCCGGAAGATTCTAGAGCGGACCCTTTCAGCACTAAACCTCTAGTACAGTCATTATAGAGTTTGACCCGTGAATAATTAGTTCTTGGATTTTTTTTTCGTACGTCCCTCGGGGGGGTCACTGGGAGTGTAAATTCAAAAAGTAGGCTGAATCAGGCTCCTGCGTATATTCGAAAAATGTTTTTTTTTTTTTTAAACGGTTTTTCTTCAATAACTCGGCCATTTTTGATTTTACAGTAAAACCGTAAGGACAAAAATTGTAGGAAATTTGATTCTCTACAAGTTAGTCCAGTCATTATATCCAAAAAACCGACCCTTCCCGTGAATAATCAGTTCTTGGATTTTTTTTTCGTACGTCCCTCGGGGGAATCACTGGGAGTGTAAATTCAAAAAGTAGACTGTATCAGGGTCCTGTGTATATTCGAAAAACGGTTTTTCTTAATAACTCGGTCATTTTTTATTTTACAGTAAAACCGTGAGGACAAAAATATTCTAAAATTTTTGTCCTCACGGTTTTACTGTAAAATCAAAAATGACCGAGTTATTCAACAAAAATTTTCTAAAATTTTTGTCCTCACGGTTTTACTGTAAAATCAAAAATGACCGAGTTATTCAAGAAAAACCGTTTTTCGAATATACACAGGACCCTGATTCAGTCTACTTTTTGAATTGACACTCCCAGTGATTCCCCCGAGGGACGTACGAAAAAAAAAATCCAAGAACTGATTATTCACAAGAAGGGACGGTTTTTTGGATATAATGACTGGACTAACTTGTAGAGAATCAAATTTCCTACAATTTTTGTCCTTACGGTTTTACTGTAAAATCAAAAATGGCCGAGTTATTGAAGAAAAACCGTTTTTTTGGAAAAAAAAAACCTTTTTCGAATATACGCAGGAGCCTGATTCAGCCTACTTTTTGAATTTACACTCCCAGTGACCCCCCCGAGGGACCTACGAAAAAAAATCCAAGAACTAATTATTCACGGGTAGGGTCGGTTTTTTTTTTTTTTATTATGAATGGGCTTACTCATGGCCACAGACTAGCCGACGCGTAGACGTGGCCTACGATGGAGCGAGCTCGCCCAGAAGGTGCCTGTTCACTCTTGATTTGAAGGTTGCCGGGTTATAAGAACACGGTTTTTTGGATATAATGCCTGTACTACTCAGAAGCCACCGCAATTGGCTATAGGAACTAAAAGCAACGACAGCGCTTGTCAAGTGAACATTGATATTTCCTGCAGTAATGCAGTCAGTCGTCCCATGGCTGCAGCAGTCTCATTACCGAGTGACATTACTGCTGACTGCATTTCTGTAAATACCACTGCAGTAAAACTGCAGGCTATTATGGATCGCTTCATCCACATGATAAAATAACTGTCACATTTTAACTCCGCGGGATAGAAAGTGACGGACTCCGTTATCACGCTGTCACGTAGACAAAAACGACCATCATATCCGTAATAGTGAAGTCTGAATTCGAACGTCACCTTTGCAATGGATTTCGCTCGTACTGACATATTGATGCAAGCGACACGCACCGCATGTGAGTTGGCACAGTATAGTGTGTAGTTTTCAAATAGAGCTCGACGGCTAATCCTATCGTCTATTGTTAAGTAAAACCGCACGTGCTACTTACCTACAAAAAAGGGTCTTAATTATTCTATTTGGCACCTGAGCGCGAGCTAGTCCAACGCTCAAAAAACCAGTGTAGGTGCGCTCTCAGATGACGTGCCTTTGTTACGCATCTCGATGACAGATTTTAGACTGGTTCTGTAGCGTTCGACTCGCCAGCACTCAGTAACCAAAGAACGTTTTTTTATGCAGGTGGTTGTGGCACGTGGCAGGAGCGGTTTTACTTAACAATAGACAACAATAGCCCATTCATAATAAATAAAATAAAAAAAACAATAGGGTAAGCCGTCGAACTCTATTTGAAAGCCACACACTATAACTACCGTTTACGTTCAGAGATTCGACAGTCAAACGAGTATTACTTAATTGCATAGCAGGATATGTTTACTGCATTTAGTCCTTACATAATAGATGCGTTTCCCGTTCAAGCAATTTGATGATACTAGTTAGCAACTTAGGTCCAGTCATAATCTTCAGCCTTGACTATGATTGCAGTAGGTTTTCCTCCGGCCCAAAATCTCCATAATCATACGCTTTACGCACCGGTAAGCTTAGTAAACGCGTTGCAACATTATTAATCAATTGGGGCGTGATTAAGTTATTATTTAGTTAGCCCATTGTGTTATCAAACTTGAGTAAGGACGATCTGTAGACTTTGGCGTCAATTGCTTTTTGGATTTTGAATGCAAGATGCTTGATTGGTAACTGGATGATTCAATAACATATACAGATGAACTTTTAAATTATTTTTAATGCAAAATTCTAGGCTTATTAACTACACCATTTTGAATACTGATTTGAGTTCTAAAGAAGGGCGTAAGTAAGTATATGTGCTCTCGTCAACAGCGAACGGCGAAGAGTGATTTGCAAACTATGCAAATTAGATGCGGCTGCCCTCCCCGCGCGATGCACTCCCCTCGGATCTCCGTGAGATTAGGGTTCCTTGACACGATCTTTATTGGCAGTTTTAATCATGTTTAGTAAGTAAGTAAAACATGTCTAATCTAATGCGTTATCATTTCATTATTGTTACCTTATCCTAAGTTGTAGTTAGACCAGTTGTAAAGTTCGTCGCTGCGCTGCGTTAACACAGTTTATTAAGGTGACATACTAGTGTACCTAGGTATGTTAGCAGGTTAGGGGTTCGAATTCAGAACAAAACTTTTGTACAATATTGCACTAGGGTCTCGAATGGCAAGCCAGAGAAAAACATCTAGCAATAACAAGTAAGCAAACGTAGGCATGTTTAATCTAGCTAAACTATCACACAAATCCTCACAAGTATTTTTTTACATAGAAGTTAGAGTCGGCCTGATGCAATCAAGCCCTATTACTCTTTACCCTGACATTATTATTGTCAATACTTTTCCTTTAAACAGTAATGTCGTTTCACAGTTCTGCTTAGTAGGCAGGTGCCTAAGTAATTTATTGCTGATTGCATCTCATAACAGAACATATAGCTAACGCAATTCAGAATCATATGTCGTTAGAGAGAATTTTAGTATCATTTAAACAACATTACGAAACTGTTTTACTATCAACTTATGATACAATGTAGGACGGGTCAAGAAATTCTGAGCCACACTCTCCTGTATTATGTAAAGTACGAGTACACATGTCTTGACTCTAGAAAACTATTTTTTGATTAGATATAAATTCTGAAAGCTTAAAAGTTATCGATTGAATATTATATATGAACTTTGTGACTACGGAAGAACTTAGTAATACAATTTATGGCTACCTATATTAAATAGGCAATGCTTAGGTAATAAAGTTAGATTGAATGGGAAGACATTAAATCAAGTGATGATTTGCGAAATTATTGCGCATCGATTCGTGACCTTAGTAAACACACATACGAATGCAATAACTAACTTTTTACTATATCAAATGTGTTTAGTGCTTGAATAATTTTAAAAATGTTACAAATAATTAAGAAATTGCAATGGTAACTTGAAACTTACCTAGCCTCTGCAGTTGGCATACTTTTCAATTGTTTATTGTCACAAACTCTGATACTTAAAACCGGTCTAAACTAAACACAACTGAGGATAGCTTCAGGTAGCTAACCGTTCCGTCAGTAGCTCTGCTATTTACACAGCGCACCCTTAGCCCGCGGACTATCTACATCTGATGTAGATAGCCCGCCGGCTAAGAGTGCGCAGATCAGCTTACCCTATGTACATACAACTAATATGACATACATCAGCTAGTAGCTACAAATATTACGGAAACGGAATTGCAATTACTCCACCGACAAGAGTCAGGCTCTTAAAATTGACTTAGAACACAACCGGGATCAAACCTATGATGAGAGAAAGCGAATTCGTCAATATTTAATTTTTTATTTAAGAAACAAACAATCGTTTACAAATAGGTTTACAAAAATATTTCTTAAATTAAGACCTGGAGTTTTCTTATTATATATATATAAATTGCAGTCTGTAAAATAAAGCAACAAAAACATAAGGTACTAGATTTGTTTGAACGTATAGGTACTCACGGTATTATAAACATAATTGCTATAAATAAAACATTTTTAGCAGTTACGTTTATCATTTAAACGTAACTTTATTTATTTAAACGACATAAACATGAACAGGAATATAAAACTAAAACTAACTACTTAGGCACAATTAAAATAACTAAATCACCACGCAGGCAGCGTCCCCGCGCTAGATTGCGATGGCAATGTAAATGTAACATGTAACTTGCTTAAATAAACAAGTAACGTAAATACATTACGCAAGTTATTTATTTACCAATAGATCTCATATAAACATGCGTTAATTACGCTGTAACACAGATCGGTTACGACAGCATAAGTGTGTGTAGTATGTGTGTGTATTGTATCGTATTCGCGCATTTGCTATGCGGCGCGAACATTTAATTGCAAGCAATTGGGAAAATTTATGGCCTAAATGAATAACGATCGAGGGCTTGAGTGCGTTCACTTGATGTATTACTTATACTTTTAGAATAGAATATAAATAGAATAGAAAATAATTTATTTGAAACAACACATCTTAAAATTAATACAGACAAACATGTAACATAGGTTAATTTGTTGTTTCAAAGAGGATACCACTCAGCATGTGTCGAAGCACTTAGTGCAACGACGCTGAAATTTTTAGTATTCCTAGTGGTGCAATTTATTTTAATTGGTACTTTATTGTATATTTTGTTCAACCTATACCGGTGATATGAGTGCGGGCAGTTCCGGTTAATTCTTCATTTAAGAATGTAGGGGTTTAAAAAAAAACGTTTAAGTTGTTTTATTCGAACAACTAACAGCTCTTGGTTTTTTTCAACTTAGAATCATAAGGACAATAGTCCTCAACGTAACCAATAGATTAAATAAAAGAATCAAGTACCTATCCACAGTCTATCACAAAAATTTTGGGTGTCAGTATTGTGACGGTCTGTACAAGATGTATGTGAAAACGTGTCACAAAATTTAATAACGCACACTTTTTGTTTAAAGTCGATTGTCCTCGTGATTCTACATAAGTAGTAATAGTCTAAAAGTTGATGGTCGTTCGAAAAAAAGTCTTCCTGAAAATGTTCATGAACTGAAAATAATATGCATATTACAAGGATTACCCATCGTAAACAAATGTTGCACAAACCGCATATACATGCAAACTGCATATCCCGCTTAATTGAAGAAGCGTATCACCACAGGCTCTGTGTAATGATAAACATGCCATTTACGAACTGTACCTATAGGCAAATCCTTTGGACGTGCTGGTCGCTCACCGACCAGCTTTCGGTGTTCTATATTTGAAATAAATGGAAATGACCAGTATTATTCTACATCATCTTCTTCTTCCTCGCGTTATCCCGGCATTTGGCCCGTCTCATGAGAGCCTGGGGTCCGCTTGACAACTAATCCCATGATTTCGACGTAGGCACTAGTTTTTACGAAAGCGATTCCCATCTGACAGGGTTTGAACCCGCGACCTCCAGATTGCAAGTCGCATGCTCTCACCGCTAGGCCACCAGCGCTTATTATTCTACATCATCATCATCATCATAAATATATAGAGCGTACATGAAAAATAAAGGAAAAAAAATCAACGTCGTGTCGTATCAAGCTGTTAAAGAAAAGACAGAAGACCGCCAAACATGGAACATGTTCCACCTTGGTCTTCCCTTCTTCATCTTTGCTTCAACTTTCCCTTTTTCTTCTTCTTTATTATTCTAGGCAATTTTTTTTCTTAGCCTATTTAGCCCCACTGCTGGGCAAAGGCCTCTCTCCTGATTCTCCATAACTCCCGATATTGTATTTCCTCCGGCCAAATTCATTGTACCTACTCTAAAGTTGCATTGAACATTGCATGCAAGTTGCAAGTTCTCGCATAATGGGGCTGAAAGTTTTAACTTTAAGGCGGGATTCCACCAGTGTGCTGCACTGTGCGGCACAAGCATATTCAGTACAAAATTGCTTGTGCCGCACAGTGCCTCACACTGGTGGAATCCCGCCTTTATACCTACATGAAGGTACAATTTATCAAAGATTAATCAGGATGAAAATACATTCTCTAAAGTGTGGAAGTCGATATTTTGCCATTTGTTTCTACATTATAAAGAAAATGCATATAGGTACTTCTTTACAGTTTCATATTGGTATATATGTACGTCTAAAAATATTAGACAGACAACTGTACAAATGTTCTGTCGGTACGCAAGTTATGACAGTGTAGATACCCCGTATGCAAGTGTGATGAAACTTTTTTAGCTATGTAGATTACAGTCCAATGATAACTGACGCCAGGATTGCCAGGCAATTGCAACGCAGCCTTCGGCCGCTTTCCCTCGTAATACAGCTATTACACTATTAGTCCACTAAGTATGTGCAGCAACACGCTTGACCATTGATGAACCTTAATGTGTTTACAATAGGGTATATTATTAGTCAGTTATACTAGGTACTAGGTACGTGCAGTAACATATTTACCTGACCATTTTTAGTCCTTATTTCATTGCAGTAAGCTTTAGATATGGTCAGGAACAGGTTATATAAGTACGCAGCCATCCGCGGAGTGCTCTCGGCAAATGTGTCAGTTCCGACGGCCGTAATGATCTAATGATAATTATTTCCTATTCGACGATTTATGGTAAAACGACATAAGTCCACATTATAGAGGTTTTATTTTACAAGAATAACATTTATTACAAAAAAAATCCCGACGTATTACAAGAAGCTTATATCCATTGGAGTTTTTAAACCAGATACAAATGTTCCTCATACAAACAAACAAGGAATTAAGTTTGGCTCACGTTAGACCGGGCCATGTCCGTGCTGGAGCTTCCAGGGCATCGTTTTCTATGGAAGGCATCACGTGGTCACCTGTCATATCATAGAAAATTAAGCGCCTGAGGCTCCGGCCCGGACACAGTCCGGTCTAACGTGAGTCATCCTTTAAGTACTTGAAACTGATTTATGAAGTAAGTTTTTTGCTAAAGATGATGAAATAATTGTTTGAAATCGAGTTCTCAAACGCAATAACAATCATGGTAGGTAAGTAGTTCATGTTTTCATATAATTACAAGAATGGATCTCCAGATAGAAGGCTAATTAACAGATTGTTTGTCAATTAACAAGTAATCAAAGTAATTCGAGCAATTACAGTTATATAACGGCAATCAGAACTGAGCATGCACAATGCGCTGCAAAAAGTGTAATAGCAGCGAAGACTCGATGCAACGCAGTTTTGTGTAGGTATACTTGCCACGCATTGATAGTGTATACAGGGTGATCAATCCAAATGGGTCAGTATGGAGAAGTCAGAAACTATGAGAGATAGCGAAATCTGTTAATTCTTAGGAACCATGGCTTCGATTTTAGATTTAATAATAATGGCATTAATTTTTTTTTTAACTATCATACATAACCGGGATTCGAACCTGGTCAATATTCTTGTTGTTTGTTTGCCACTTTTAAAGCCATACAAACAAACAACAAGAATATTGACCAGGTTCGAATTCTCCATACTGACCCATTTGGATTGATCACCCTGTATAGGTATTTATCTATCATACGGCGCGATTCGGGACATGAATTAGAGATGCACTAGATAAGATATAGTAAAGATATGTGACGTTCCACGGCGAAAGGTGCCATTACCCCGACTGAATATTGGAGCGGCGTTAATAATAAGCGTAAGCGCCAGCCGCCATAAGGTACCTTTTGCCGTGGAACGTCACATATCTTTACTATTTCATATCTGGTGAATGTCTAAAGGCGCGATATCTTAAAGTTCGAATCGCGCCGATATTTATGAATTAGGGACCCGCCCCGGCTTTGCACGGTTACACCGTAACAAATTATACACCTAAACCTTCCCCAAGAATCACACTTTATCGATACGTGAAAACCGCATGAAAATCGTTCAGTCGTTATTATATAGGGTTCCGTACCCAAAGGGTAAAACGGGACCCTATTACTAAGAGTCCGCTGTCCGTCCGTCCGTCCGTCTGTCGCCAGGCGTATCTCACGAACCGTGATAGCTAGACAGTTGAAATTTTCACAGATGATGTATTTCTGTTGCCGCTATAACAACAAATACTGAGAAGTACGCAACCCTCGGTGGGCGAGTCCGACTCGCACTTGTCCGGTTTTTGATTTTATCACGAACATACATACACACGAATGACAGACACGGCCGGGGAGTGTGTTTTATAAGGTGTCGTTTTAATCTAACTAGTTTCACGGAGAATAAGTATGAGTAAATAAATATTGTTGTATTGCCTCCATACTAAAACGTTACACAACTTATACTTGCAATGCTTAGCTAAGTTTACTTATCTAGAGATATGCTCGCTGTCTGAACTCTGCTTATACACGGTAAGAATACCTATAATTTTTACTTTACCCGGCGACAGGAAATTCCTTATGCAAACTCGGGGGCTAGCATAACTAATATTGAAACTTGGTTTTACTACGGTGCGGCGAGTCAGGAGAAAACTAATCGGCTTAAAGGTCGAGTCCTCGTAGGTACTTATATGAAACTTAGTTAGAAAGATAGAGAATAGAGTGAATAAAAGGAAACTAAAATCTGAAAAACAAAAGGATACGCCACAACTTAAAAACTGAGATCATTGCATTGCGTTGTATTGTTATGACTAACTGCTTTATGAGTACCTGCTCAATTTACACTAAATCTCATTTACACAACGCTAACTATCAGTACAACATATTATTTAGTACAAATATACTTAATACTTATTATGCCAGTAGTGCTCAGAAAATAGATAAGTAAGGAGGAATAGTTACAACGTATGCTTCCGTGTAAGTTATTATCCTATTTTTCTTAGAACATAATGTTGAAAGAATATTAGGTACAGAAAACTTACTTAGTAATGTTGACGCTCAAAACGCTGTTCCACGAACTGCTGCTGTTGTGCTAAACTTACGCACAAATGCAAAAACAAAACAATTTTCAATGTTTACCTTCGTTCAAGGAAAATAAATTGAGGAGCCATAATAAACAGATTATACATACCTAAGCTAAAACTTTTGCACGTGTGTGCGAAGAGGATTGGGAATCCACCCACAAATCAATAAATCCACAGGTTGAAAATCAAATCGTATGTTACATTTTTAATTTTCAATAGACGTTTGTCGATACATATATAAGTACGTAGGTATACCAAATGATTAACACTTCTAGAACGCCATTTGTCTTTGATCCTTATTTTTTACTGCTATGTGTTAAATTTGTTGAATGTCAAATCGTATCACCATCTACTCGAGAGTAGGCCAAAGGTATGGCGCCATCGCTCGAAAAGATGGCACCATACCTTTAGATTTATAACATAGAATTTAAACTAGAGTATAGGCCAAAGGGCCTATCCTCTAGTTTAAATTCTCTTTGCTGTAGCTAAATGTATAAAAGAGCTGCTGGTATGTAGTATGTGCAATTTCCAAAATTAGGTACCAAGACAGACAAATTGATGTAAGTATTAACGCGATTGTTTGCCATCTTGTGGCCTACATAGAAAACTTGAACTTGCTTCAGGCTATAACCAGGCGCTGCCTCTACACGCATGGATTGATCCCTTCCGCGTTAGAGAGCCTGCCATTTAGCGACCTAAATCGAAAACTGAAGTTTGAAATTAACATTTCGTGCGTGAGCGTTATTTCAACATACATTTTGTTTTGTACATTTCATGATATCCCTGGGTTGAACGGCTGAGCGCCGCGCACGGAGCGACCCGGGGGAAATCAGCGCACCAACCGCGTTAGGAACCATAATTGATAGTTAGCGGGTAAATAGATTTAGAAAAACATTTTTAAACTGTTTTTATCAGTCTGTCGCAGAAATTGGGTATTGTATTCTGTCGCGAAATCAAGCCAGCGCAAACCAAAACCAAATAAACCAAACCAAGGCAGCGGTGGCGTAACGTCATCGCCAAAGATTTAAACGCCTGCGTGTTAGCGGAAACCGATGTCCAGGATAGGCGAAGTGGAAGGAGAAAAGTAGAAAAGCGGACCCCGTCCCAGTACGGGACAAACGCTAGGAGAATGATGATGATGATGATTCTGTCGCCATAAAAAAACAGTCATTCATAATTCCGTCTACAAACAAAGCAACCAATTTAATCGCAAAACGTGTCTTCTAATGCAATTTTTTACTGTCCTACTTTCTAGTGCCATTGCCGGCTACCATAAGGTCAGACCAATTTGATGAGTCTTTCTCTAGATGATCACTAAATTATATTCTTGATTAATTAGTTGAATGGGTTCTTTAACTAAAACGGAAGCTAGAAGCAAGATACCTATGTAAAAATTATTCGTGGTCAAAAAGTCCATTAAGTCCTTTATAACACCACAGAAATTATATTAAACTATAAAATAATAACGCGCTCAAAGCTGATCCCGACGTGCCGTTTTCGCGAGCCACATGTATGCGGTGGTTGCGCTAAGCCGCGGTGATTTCCCTGTGGGCGTGCGTGCTCTAACCAAAGACACGAACCTGTAAATCTGTGACGTCACTAACTGCTTAATTATCGGTAATCTTAAACCTAGCTATAAAATAATAACATGTTTACTGTTTAGAGTTCATCCCGATGCGCCATTTTCGCGGGTCACATGTAGTGGCGCTAAGCCGCGGTGATTTCCCTGCGGGCGTGCGTGGTATAATCAAAGGCGCAACCTTTAAATCTGTGACGTCACACGCAGGTTAATTATGATGCTAATCTTAAAGGACAGTCGGGTTTATTTTCAGCGGGTTTCTTACACTTGAACCCTTTTGTTAATAAGCGTATGGCTTAAAAGGCACTGAATTCGACCTACGTTTATGAAAAACCTATTTTTTAATTACTCAGTCAAGTTACTTACAGAATTATAATTTTCATTTGATTCTACCGCTCTAAGCCAATAGGGCGTAGTGGATAATATATATTTATCAATATACCTATCTGTGCAATAAACGGGGGCCATACATTGGTTAATATGCTCATAGTTACATTGTAATTTATGTTTCCAGAAATTGGTAAAAGAAATACCAGTTGTATTGATACGGACCAAAACTTCGACGACCTTCAAAAATCGGGGGGCACGGCAGTGCCCCCGCCAAGTCGAGCGCGAAGCAAGCACTGCCGTACCATCCTTTACTGGAACCATTTCGCCGCATTTTCAGGCCCCTATTTGAGAACCTCTGCATAAGACCAGAACGCAGAAATTTTGGTCATCCAGTAAGCTATAATCACATACTTAAAATCCAAAATTTCAAGTCTGTAGGTCATTTAGTTCCGAAGTTAAGCGAAAGCAAAGTTTCGCATTTATGAAACTCACTCATGATCATCAGAATAGAACTAGTACTTCCCATAAACTCAGAGAGCTGAAATTTGGTACAGAGTTAGGGTTTAATGGCCACATAAAGGGAAAACCTAAAAATATTGCAATATCAGTCACGTTTTAAAGATCTAAGAACTGCATAAGTAAGTTTGTAATCCCATATAAATATATGATATTACAAAGTTACTGTTGCAGTTCCTACAAATAGTAGGTAAAGTAAAGGTACACTACGATGTACGATGTGAGTATGAATGAAGATATGTTTAGTTATGATATGTGTATACATAGTATGGGTATGAGTACCCGAAAAGAAGGACTGCCTACAAAAAGAGATGAGATCCCATCAAAAACATTACATGTAAAAAGGTGCAAGTCTCGCAACGCTTTCACTACAAAAAGAAGTGAAATCCCACCAAAAACATTCTGTAAAAAACTAGCCAAGTCTCGATGGAGCTGCTTGTTTATCTCTAAAAAGTAATGAAATCTAGACAAAGTCGTGCCAAGTCTAAGGTTCCTTACTGCGATTTCTTTATTATTATAGTTAATGTTGTGTGACTTGGCCGTTGAAGGGTACACAAGGGTACAAAACCAGGTGCTCCATAAAGGGCTGATATGACGATAACAAAACAGGTCACTCACTCACTCATATATTTTAAGTTGAACATAACTCAACATGTTTCCTCCGTGACACACGCTCGCTTGCGCTCGCTGAGCGACAAGAATGACGCTAGGCGAATCCGAGCGAACATAGCAAGCTTTACTCAACTTGGCTCAAGTTCCCCATTATATGCGGTATTGGCTCAGGGCAAAGTTGTTGTTTAACCGCTCGTGCTAATATTGATACCCGAGCAATCGAAAGATTCCAAAATTGAACCACGAGCGTAGCGAGTGGTCCGAATAATGGAATCTTGAGCGTTGCGAGGGTTTCAAAGTACGAGGGTTAAACAAAATTTTCCTCCACACCAACCCGAAGCAAATATTAAATGTAAAATATCAAACAAAATCAAACGAAATCAAATCCAAATGAATGTTATTACTTTAGATATTTATCATCCAAAATCATCATTTAAAAGTCACTTCTACCAGCAAACATAAGAAGACAACTCAAAATTTGCACTTGATTAGTTTGCCTCACATGTGAATAAAATGCAACTTTGATATCCATTTTTGAAGTGCAAAGTAAGCCTTTCCGAGCTGGTGTGGTGAAAATAGAAAAATTTCCATTACCAAGGTATAAAATCAGATTGGACAAAACAATCCGGGGCCTCCTTCAGATTATCTGTAAGTCGTTGGGTCTGAGCTATAAATAGAAAGATATTGTTTACAGTCAGGGTTGTCACTCGTTCCGATACGCCACGCCCGGCACAGAAGGCGCCCCGTCGCGTCGTGACCGACTTGCAGCCCTGGCTTGCCTAATTTATGTAGGTACATAGAGTCAGACCGAGAAAAGTCTGCAGCAAATTTGAAAGTCCACTCTAGACAATGTTTGAGAAGCTCGAAAGCATATATCATACAGATTTTAAAAATATGAAAATAGTAAAGCCTACGCCAAACATTGTCAACTGTTGCTTTTTGCAACGCCGGGAACTCGAAACAATTGTGTTTATGTATACCTAACTAACATACATATAAATACAAAAAATAAACACACTTAGTTGGCATGCATCGGGGCGCGCGAAAGCGTATTGGCGCTATTTGAGATTTAAATGCATAGGAATTAAGATGTAAAATATAGAATCGGGAAGGAACAGTAAAGCAACCCTAGAACTTTAACTTCAACACCCTCGCCGCCTAGTCGGTTTGTACCGGCAAGGGCTCTTAGAACTATCGAAAAACGTATACAGAACTGAGAGCCTAGGCAAATTACAATCTTAGATTAATTAATATTAATATTATTATAGGACATTTCTTACACAAATCGACTAAGCCCCACGGTAAGCTCAAGAAGGCTTGTGTTGTGGGTACTCAGACAACGGTATATATAATATATAAATACTTAAATAGTTACATAGAAAACAACCATGACTCAGGAACAAATATCTGTATCTCCATACAAATAAATGCCCTTACCAGGATTCGAACCCGGGATCATCGGCTTCATAGGCAGGGTCACTACCCACTAGGCCAGACCGGTCGTCAAAAAGATAGAAAATAAAACTAAAATAATGTGTAGGTATACTTTTCGTTGCATTATCTGTCATACCGGTACATTATTTTTTTCGTTTGGCGTTTGTCAATGTCATTGTCATCTTTTTGAGGCCCCTGGACATAACATTTGAGCCGCTGTTTTGCATTCTAAATTATTACGAATATTGGTTTAACTATCAGTAACAACTCTTTTTGTGTCGAATTAAGAGTTGCCCAAACTTGTTAGCCACTTAAATCGGTTTCCTCCAATTTTTCAGAAACCTGTTATAAAAACAGCACCTATAAAGAAACTTGCACTGCTTTTACTACTCCACAGTTTTAATGGGGAAGGCAACTGACTGTCAACATGATATTGCCTTTAAAATAAACTAACAACATTTACATAGACATGCAGTGCATAATTATTTTCCATCGCATTTTACGAACGCGTCTTGCTATTTCAGTCAGTCTCGGTACAAAACGTACTAAAATTAACTGAAGCAGCATGACGAACGAATACGAACGTTTCCGAGAAAATACGATGGAAAACAATTATGCGCTATATCTATAAATCAAATAGGTATTATATACGGAGTGAAGCTACATAAAAACGTGGAAAGTAATGAATAGAAAACCTTTGAAATGTTGAAGTCGGTTATATCGAACAACGCTACTGCGCCATATCTCCTGTCCCCACCCCCCAGTGATAATTGGCGTATGATTGCTCCATTCGCACGCCACGCTACGAGCGCCTAGAGCCTGTTAACAACTTATATTAGATACTCTAGATTTTACGTAGAATCCTATGTTTTCAGCTGTATTCGAACAATGAGATACGTCAAATACTAGATATTGAAACGATATGGATTAGATATGTCAGTGTCAAACAAGTGTCAAAAGTGACGTTTTTGTTTGAAGAAACGTCAATTTTGACACTTGTTTGACACTGACATATCTAATCCATATCGTTTCTAGATCTATCAGTTGACGTATCTTGAAGTTAGAATAGGGCCGATTAGGTTGTTAGGTTTTAAGTAAGCGGAAATGTTACATACTTCTGTTTTCAGTTGGTAGATAAGTACTTTAGGTTTTACGTTGAATCCTATGTTTTGTTACGTTTTTATGTAGGCGGAAATGTTACGTTAGGTACTTCTGTTTTCAGTTAGTGTCTAGATTTAGAAAAGTTCCGTAAAACCACAAGGCTAGACTATACTATATTAATATAGTGCAAAAGCTCTCAACTTTCATTCAAAACTAACTTGAATATCGCCGTTCATATTTTGTAGCGTAACGGTAATTAATGTACCTATGTATATATTTTTTGCACTAAGTATACATTGTATTATTGTCCGCACTGTTAACTATCCATCGGTGGACCATATGCCTTATGTAATAAGGTCCGCCGATGTACAGTTGTTGCTGTTTGTCCATTATTCTACAGCAGCGGTCGGCAACCAGCCTCCCTGGCTAAGTATTTAGTAGAGGATGTAATATTGATAAATGAATGTCTGATAAAAGTGATAAATATTAACAAAGTGCGCCCCCCTTGACTTCGGTAACTGCTATGTGGCCCTTGGCTGCCAAAAGGTTGCCGACCGCTGTTCTACAGCAAAACCTTTTCTATTGAAATTAACCACAAAGCTAAACCGCTTTCAGTTGTCAGATTACAGAGAGCATGATGTATTGAATATAATAAATACGTTACTCGCATCTTTATTTTGAACTTTTTCGTCCTTGCGTATTTGTGATACGAGACTTAGACGAAATATTAGCTTAACATATTTTTGTGCGTATCTAAAGAATCTATAGCAAAAAGAAAGTCATTCACGGTTCACGTCTCTCTCGTAGTATCTCTCCCTCATATTCATGCATAGCCGGGTTTTTTAGGGGCAAAAACTGACCAGTGATTCATTAAATATCGATTCAAGTGTTATCGATATCGATTGAAAACAATTTCTAAAACAGAATACTCATTCGTCGTCGTAAATTTGACCGTAGTTATGCAGAAAACGACCAACTCATTTTTTTATCAATGCAGAAAGCGACCAAAGCTACTGAGTTGGGTGTAAGTCACTTTGACAAATATAAAAAGTTGGTCGCTTTCTACAGAACTACGGTCATTTAAGAGTTAGACTCTTGTCGGTGTAGCTCTCTAAAGAACGAGCCTGTTTTTAACTGGTGACATTTAAACGAAAGAACCTTCAATAAAATGTGCTAAAATCAGTCAGTACCAGGATATCAGCTGCGCGAGGCAGTAACGTAACGTTTGGGGGAGCCCACGCTTGTCATCTAAATACCAAAGGGTCGATTCAAACTTAAATTGTGATATCAAAATGATATATATCTTTCTTATTCGCCCGTGCTCACACCAATACAAGTACAGTTAACAACAGAGCTAGGAATACAGGCAAAGTGCCAAAAATATGTATATACGACCTTAATGTCCAGGCAATAAAGTACTATATACATATTTTTGACACTTTGCCTGTATTCATAACTCTGTTGTTGACTGTACAAGCGAAATGCACGCGCGCTAATTAACTAAATTACTTACATCATTTAGATGTTATTGTGATGTCAAAGTGTGTTCAAATTGACCTCCTGGAGAGGTTTTCTACACATACATACATACATTACATATCTACATACTCACCAGCTAAAGCAATTTATTTTTATGAACACCTTATCTATCTAACTTAAAAGTTTACCACAGATACTTTTTAATGTCAAGGTTTGTGTATAATAAGCCTTCGGGCTACAAAATTAAATCCTTTTATAATAAACATAAAAGAAATACTTTTCTGAGATGAAATTCGCATTAACCCTAATTAATTAAATTAAAAATATTAAGCAGCAAAGAATCTGGTAACAACGCATATTATCTCACAACATTTTGTTGCCATTTTTACTTGAGCTACTTCAAAAGAAAAATCCATTGATAATTTCTCAGTTCGTTTTTCGCCCACGGGTCTCATTAAACTGGACAGTGGTTAAGTATGTACACAGTGACAAATTTAATAATGCGGCCGACACGAAAGCTGTTGTCAACGGACTTCATCAACACACTATGTGGCTTCCTTAGTTTTAATTTTATGCGACAGCAAATTAAATTTGCCAATTTCAAACACTGCAAACTTATACATGCCGGCAAACGAGTGGCTATCGTTAATTTAACTTTAGTGTTAGTATGAAGCAACAGTTTTCCCTGACGGCAAATGTAAAATGGTCGAGAGGTCGATGCCCGGATGCGGGTGATGGCGTCCCGGAGCGCTAGGGGTGGGAAATCTATCGATAATATAATATCGATAATGAGGTTGACCTGATTCGGGATTTTGAGACGACGTTGTTAACTTTGTTTTCTGGATTAATACGTATGTGGGCTTTTAGTGGAATAGTGTATGTATGGATGTATATCCACTGTAGTAAAGTACAGGTCGGGACTTATTTAAATAATGGTGACTGGAACTTGAATACTTATAAAGTTTCAGACTCGCTTGTTATTTTCGAGTTTATTTTAGTTTTCGGCAAAAGTTGAAATACTTTTAGTCCTTTAATAGACCAGAAAAATAAAATGTACTTTTGCCAAACACTTAGATGACGGACTAAGACACGAATTTTGTTTAATGGCCAATTATGTGATAAATGCATTATAAATTACAACCGAACATTGAAAAATACCCAAATTCATAAATATGTAAACAAGGTGGATGGATGTTCTCAGGCAGGTATTAATTCTGTGTAAGACATAGCTTTTAGTAAAACGTTGTTGTAGCAAAAGTAACATCAAATTCACTTTGCGGGAAAAGGCTTTCGTGTTAAAAGCTGATTTAGAATGCTCTTAAATTTCAGCAATATGATTATCATTTGCTGCTATTCATAAATAGTAACGTTTATTCTATGACATTTTAGGCGTCCCGTCCTTCACTACATTTTGGTCAGATTATGCTATGTACAAAAGAAAAAAACGTTGTTTGACGGTGAAAGTGACAATGCATCCTCTTTATCACCTTTATATTGAGTTATTGAGCCAAAATTAGTAAAACTACTGCTCGAAACAGTAGTGAGCGCGGGAATGCCAATCTAAACTTATATATTGTATGGAAATAGTCACTTTACTTTTCCTATAGCATTTAGTGTTTATCTACGTAGGATTATCATCTTGGCTAGGACCCAATGCAAAATTTCAGAAATTTCGAATCGCATAGCAACAGGTGCCGCATAGTCACATCACTGGTCAGCAGATTGAAAAACTGCCCCAGTTGTAGCTAAATGATAACCTAGCGCGCACAATGACGTCAGAGGGAAACGCCGCTTCCACATCTGTGTACATAAATATGACCGACGCAGTGAATGCAATGTTGCAATGGTATCGATGAAGTAAACAGTTACAATTTTTTTTAAATGTGCTATCGCTGGCAGGACTAAGTTAAACGGGAAATTTCAGAAGAATATTTTGATCGTATTGTCACAAAAAGTATCTATGCCGCCATTTCCGTTTTGGTCTTCCTCTGCCCCGAGATCGATCCTATGACGTATCTCATTGTTCGAATACGGCTGTTAGTCTGTGGCTAATTTGGCCCAGCGTTCTGGGCGCATTCGGCCAATGTGCCCTGCCCAGTCCGACTTTAGCTTTTTGTGAAGAGTGCTGAGTGTTCATTTGATAGTACATACTACGAGGAAAACGTAGTGTAGGACGCTTCCGACCAGGTGGGATGACGATCTGCGAAAGACTGCAGGCTGATGCTGGATGCGGCAAGCTGAAGACAGGGCGCTTTGGCGCTCTTTAGGGGAGGGCTATGTCCAGCAGTGGACTAATATAGCCTGATGATGATGACTACGAGGAAACACTTGCTATTATAGCTTGCATAAGCGCAGTAGTGTTATGTAGCAGATAAGCAAGACTTGCATAAATAGCGGGACATCTATCCCCTTGCCCAGCAGAGGGAGACTCTTATTTGGGTCGTAAAAAAACGATCGAATTTTGTTGTTGGATTTTAATTTTCTTAGACAGTACGTTCGTCGATTGAGTTTTTTAATTTTCTATTTTCAAAATGGCGGAGTCTTGGGAGCCGTGAGGTCTACAACTCATAGAGTCAGAAGTTATAATCTGTGCTGTTACTAATAAAAAGTACCTACCCATAAAAACTACCTTAACCTCAACTGTCGATATTTTTTACAAAATTCTAAAAAAACACCTAGTTGTCATGCATATTATTAATTAATGAACTCAGAATAATGAATGGTTTTAGCCGTAATGTTGATTTACGGAAGCAATCGAATGAACAAACATTAATCAATCATGGCTGTGTTTCGGTTGCTAACGATGAAATACGATTAACCGACCGGCCACGGGATTTTTTCCAGAACTTCATTTTAGGCAATCCGAAAATTAACCTAGTTTAGGGAAAAAGATCAATAGAGGTAAGAAATGGGCTATCATCTATGATCATTAAGCAATTCATTACTAGAATGTTTATTTTGGGAGAATTCACCATTTAAGTTTTCATCGTCAAAAAAGTTATTTTTAGGAACATATGTTTATGTAACTACATATATAATATTTTGATAACTATTATTTTGCTAAATTACGATTACGTCTTAATACTCTAACGATAAGAATAAAATCCAAATAAAAAACTAACTGTAGTTATTCATTGCAACATAGTTCATCTTCGTCAGCCACATGAGATTTTGAGATTTCGACATTTTAACTATCTAAAAAGTTAAAAAAAATGCGCTTGGCTCCCAGTCATTTTCATTTAGCGTCGTACCAAAGTTAGTAGAATGTATAAATAGCCCTGTCCAAGTTGGTAACATTGAAATGTCACAGCAGTTCACTGCATACTGCATACGTTTCCTAAAGCAATATGGAATTCTGAACCCCTAGTGTAAATTGCATTCCATAGCGTGACGTGCATCCGCGTTTGCGTTTTGTCTATTTTTGTACTTATGGGATTTTGAACTGCGCGCCAAGAGGGACATTTTGGAAACTCAAAATCCCATACAAAATGACACTTAACGCAAACGCGTACTGAATGATATTTGAATCATGTTATTTATTTAGTTACGTTACGCCCACGCCAATACATGTACGGACAAGTACGAGCAAAACGCACATTAACTGAATGACATCTGTTGGTGCCATTATCAGTGTACACTTCGAATTGGCTTAAAAGACAGTTCAAATTCAGGCCCACAAATTAAGCTTTAGATTATCATTATTCAGATTACTATGATGGACATTTATATTGTGTAAGGTCCGATTTTATCCTCCTCGAGAAATATTTATTTATTTATTTATTTATATAGTATATATTTCGGCGATCTCGGAAACGGCACTAACGATTTCGATGAAATTTGCTTTATGGGGATTTTCGGGGGCGGAAAGTCGATCTAGCTAGGTTTTATCTCTGGAAAAACGCGTATTTCTGAGTGTCCATAATGTTTTCCGACCTTCCAGATATTGGGTTTTATTAAATAATGATATACAATTCGGAAACTTTTCCAAGTGCCAGGCATATTTACTAATTTATCAAGCACAATAAATCCACATCTAAGCCAACTTTTCCTAACATTAGCCCTAAACCGGTAATCAGGCTTTTAGCAATTTCAATGCGTTCAATGTTCTGTACATAAAACGGAATGCACGTAAGGGCGAATTTCAACTTCTATTCAATATGACATACGTCCTTATTGACAAAGCGGAAGGTTCCTTTTAGCCGCGTCTCCCCAGGGCTTAGGCTTCACTCAGGCTGCGTAGGGGAGGCTGGGGCTGGAAGGGTATAACGTTATCAAGGTTTTGATTTATTGAACATATGAGAGGTGGGTTTAGAGCTCGTCAACCGCATTATGTGAGGGTAGTAAACAAAGTGCAAACTTTGGTATAGTTACCGTGGGTAGTAAAATTTAGTACAAGTTTTTTAGTAGGTATGTACTCGTACAATATACATATAATATAAGTAACCTACTTCAAGCTTTAAATTATAATTATACTTTAAGCGTCTTTTATTATCAGTAAATTAAATTCTTTATAATACATCATGACACACATTGGCAGACATAAGTACGAAATACGCCGTTTGTTACTTTATGAGAGACAAAAAAAAATATTCACGATTACGGGGTTGGCTAAATTTATTAGGTCAAATACTCTAGAAATATTATTTTACAACTTGTCATTTATAAGTATTTTTTGTATTGCACCTGTTGGCGAACCTAATAAATAAATAAATAAATGTAGCCAACCCCGCCAAGCCAATTGAGCTACTTTTAAATATATTTATTCACCTCGCAAGATTTGGCTGATTTAAATAAACAGCCTAATATGTATATGTATATACTCGTACGTCAATAAAGATAGAACACACTAACCTAAATATGTATAAGCAAGAAACGCTGGAGCAAAGGCGCCAAAGGGCATCTCGAATGACCAATCAGCGCGCGTAATAAATTTGTATCGAGTGACTGTAAGCGGAGCGTCGTTATGGCGGGGTTACAGGGAATTTACAGCTGTTTACTTTACTTTACATATCGTTTTCCTCGTCACAGTGGCCGAAACGTCACAACTAAACCTGCAAAGGGCAGCCAACAGAATGTTTGACGCTACTTAAAAAAATTTGACGCTAAATAATAAAATAATGTTTCAAAATATACGCAAAAAAAAAACACGCACGTCATCTATTACAAACTGTGGTTTCAGTACATTCAGCATTAAAATATTTTTGATCGCGAACTGTAATAGTACATTAAAGTACAAGTGAGAAAAGTAGGAACTCGTGTCGATTTAAACCACTTCCTTCAGTCGTGTGTCATTTATCGCCACTCGTTGCGAATTACATTTTCGCATATGTATTGTACAACGTTTTACAGTACTTATGGCCCTTTTAATTTTTGCATAGGCACGTATTGTCCTTAATTCCGCTCTAGGACGGTAAAGGAGCACCATATGGTCTGTAAAGACAATTAAATATCTATTTTTAAAAATATTCCAGGGTGGCAGATACTTTAGGTGCGTTAAAGGCCGAGCCACACCGGCTTGCGTGTGCGTGACGTGCGCGTGTACGTGCGCTAAAATGTTGGAGCCGCACACGCACACATCACGCAAGCGGTGTGCCATCTCTCATAAGGATCGGTATACTACAACTCCGCACGCGCACGTGCACGTCACGCATACGCAGCCGGTGTGCACAGGCCTTAATTGTTTCATTTGCTAATTTAAATTTTTACTGTCGAGCAGCGTGGCAGGAAACCGTTAATTCTTTCAGTAACGATTAGTACGTAAACTACACACGTCATTACGTATCAAGTAAAGGTGTGAACGTACCATTTATTGCCTAACGCTATCGCTTATCAGTCAATGACTACACGACTGAAAGGGACCAAGCAAATATGTGCAAAGAAAATGAGTTTGCACGCGCGATATGGGATAATTTTAACCTTGAAATGTTATGTCATTTGCAAAAATGTGACGCATAAGAAATTGTGATTGATTTTATACTATATCTACCTACTACTAGAGTCCGGCTAAGCTAACTCTGCACTGACTAGAACAGAACAAAGGAAGTGCCATTGTAAACATCATATTTTCATCGAAATTGACATTGTCGCAATTTGTTATTGCAAACACTGTGCGGAGTTAGGTTAGCCCGACTGTGGTGGCTCTGTGAGACCTTGTGTAGGTACCTCTTGGGCTCTGCGATTTTGGAAAATTACCATAAATTGATGTGACAAAAAATTCCAATAATGCTATAGGAGCATCGGTCGAAAAATGCAACATGTGTCCAAGAGCACATTCGAAAACATGTTTGCCCAAACTGAAAAAGAGACATTCGCGTCGCTCGGTTAATAAAACAGAACTCTTCGCTTTTCGCTCATAATAATAAAAAATGAAAAGCTTCGTAGAAAGTATAAATATTACTTTGACTCAGTTACGAAGTTTCCAGCCTAAACTTTTCTGCAATTACTTGACTAATTGTTAGCTATTCAATATTTCAAACAACGAGTGACTTACTAACTACTATTACAATTCAGACTTCAAAGTCAACGTCTTAATTTAGTTCAACTTAGGGATCGTTTTCAGTAAGCAAAACTTTATCATTTGACTTGACTTTCGCTTCAAGAAATTTCCCGCTTTTTTCGTCAAATGGTGTTGAATGACACTAAAACCCTGAACTTTGAGGATTACCTACTCTATAATTATCTATACCTACAAACTAAATATGTGTTGGTGTTACATGATCATTTCATGCGGGTATTTTAAATGATTGCTCAATTACTATTCGTAATACCTATTTCGCTGACTGCGATAACATCTGAGTTACTTGACAGTTATTTTAGGTTTTAAATAAGTAGATACTACTAGTATATCTAGAATTCTAACAACGTAGGTAGAATTATTTCTAGATGCGGACAGTTATTAAGCGCAAAGCAAAAGACAGAGCTCGCGATAGTAAGAGAAATCTGAAAAATACTTCAGCAATTGCATTCGGAAGATCGCGAAGCAATTCTGGATGAGACTAGCCTAGGACCAAGATAAGGGACGTAGGTACACGCAGAAAAGCCTATGTTCAGATGGGCGACAGGAGGCCAATGATGATGATGAATGCATTTAACTTCTACGAAATTATTCCTGCCAATTGCCTACCTCACCTACCAGAAAAAGTAGTATGGGGTTTCACAAGGTTGATCGACTATTCGAAAATTTCATGGGGACGCAGGATTGGAATGGCTATTATGAGGAATTTGAGATGAGAAGAAAGTACCTACGTTCCAAAAATGAGAGAAATGATGACAGAAGGGACGGATCGACGGTATAAGTAAGCACCGACACAATTTAGACAAATTTCCATTGCAAATGAACTGCGAAGTATTGGAATAAAGTTCATTAAAAGTTTGTTTTACCTGTCAATAAGTCCTGTCTGCTGGCTTACCTGGAACAGAAATAATTATGGATAATTTGATGTATGAAATATAATAATTCCTATATTATGACTTATGACTATCAGCCGTATTCGAACAATGAGATAGGTACGTCAAATACTAGATATTGAAACGATATGGAATAGATATGTCAGTGTCAAACAAGTGTCAAAAGTGACGTTTTTGTTTGAAGAAATGTCAATTTTGACACTTGTTTGACACTGACATATCTAATCCATATCGTTTCAATATCTAGTATTTGACGTATCTCATTGTTCGAATACGGCTGTATGAGTATATTGTGACATACCTAATATAATATATCTCTCTCATCATAGAACAATGATGGTCCGGACATTTGGGAGGCATGCACGGAGCCGAAGCCAACACGTAGAGGTTCTTTTGACACTTTAATGAAATGTAAGGAGTACATCGAGTGGATGCTGACCTTGTCCGAGTCATGGGACGCACGCAGAGGCAGCACCCGCCAGGGTGTAAGGACTATTGAGAGTTGATGGAATCTAAAATAAGCTAGGCTATTATTTGGTGAAACCAATTAACTAAATACTGGGCTATGTGTTATATTACCTACTATTGTTAATAAAATAATATTAAACTGACCTACATTGCATACCGTCGTGTTGTGCTATATTTCCATATTTTCATTATTTGCGAATTAAACAAGTACTTACTGCAGATGCAGGTTTAAACAATAGCTGTTTGTTCAGCATTTATTAAAGTTATTTTAAACAATAGCAGAGGACACAAGGAGTTTGTACTAACATCGCTGTTTACTTACAACTGGGTGTTGTATTTTTCACAATTACTAGAAACTACGAATATGAAAGTGTTCCAATAGAGGAATAACTGTATACCTACATTATTTTTATCTACACACATATTATAAACACTCTATTATGATTTCTAAATTCACAAATAACTGTTTTGTCACAACAAATTTCTTATCTGTGAAAATGTTATTATTGCTTCATTATTATAGTCTGTCGTACAACTTTGTCAGTAGAAAAAGGCGCAAAATTAAAATTTTCTATTAGTACTAGCCGCATTTTTTAATTTTCCGTTTTTTTCTACTAACGGTGACTGCTGACTTGACATACTATATTGTTATATCAAAATCGATTCAGTAATGACATTGAAATTTCGAAAACCTCTGAAAAAAAAGCATTAAAATTATGGCTTTCAAAGGCTTATTACGTCATTAGTCGCCATGTGGTTGCCAACCTCCAAATGCCTTGTTTACTCCCTTCATGAAGATCTACGTCATGCTCAAGACAGCCCGCAGACTAACTCAATCAGACACTTGATAGCATAAATTACGTGCGATTAGAGCCGGTTAAACTGTGATCGATTAAGACATACTCCTGGCAACGAGATGGCGGCTCTTGCTGGGTAATGCTTGTCTTTTACGACGTTCGGTAAACGTTTTGGCATATTACAGATCACTTACTATTTGTGACCATCATATTTTCTACTCCACATCGCGACAAAGCATATTTATTTATTTGATATGCTTTCACCGGTTTGATACGTTCTCAGGCAAATGGAGGATATGTTGTTATGTTTTGTGTTTATCCGGTTATTTACAATATTACATATATTTATAACCGTTAGATAGCATAAAACTACTATCTAAATAGACCTAAGTAATGTAGAATTTTTTCTAAATCTAAATTCGATGCTGGTAGGTACTACCCCTACCCCTCTGGCATATGTACCTACTTATTAATAGGTTTACGGGCATAGAGACTATAAACCATAAGGAGACACACCGTTACATTGGCGTTTACATACTTAATTAGTTGAAGAGCGCAATAGCTTTTGTAATATGAATACCTACCTCTATAAATTAGCATAAAAAATCATATGTGTAGGAACTGTAATTCTTAAGTACGGAGTCTGTGATACATAGTCCATAACCTATGGTCAGTGTCTACCGCAAATTAAGTTAGAGACTTGGTCCCAGTTTGCCCTCCACCTCCAACTAGAAACTGGGTGGCACTGTTTAAACGAGAGATAATTCGCGGGCGACAGTTAATTGAACTTGTTCATCGATTTTGTACAATGTTAGAGATTCGATTTTGTAGGGGTAAAGCTGCGTGCTTATGTAATATGTAAAAAAACTACATATCAATTTTAGTTATTTGGTGTATTTATTTTAAGATTAGTTTTATTTATCTCTAGATTTGGTTTTAAGTTTAAGTTTCATATCTTGAAATTAACTAGTAAGGGACATTATAATTTTGTCATAAAATGATACATATCGTTGATTGCAGGCTAAGTCACTTCTCAATATATCGTTAAAGATTTAACTACTATTGCTTTAACTAAAGCCCCCAGGATCGCGCAAAGTGGAGGAAAGCAAGTAGGAAAGCGGACCCTGGCAAAGGCCGGGATAATGCTAGGTAGAAGAAGAAGAACAAACACTTTTGCTTTAACCTAAAAATATGTCCGCAAAGACGATTGTAAATAAATGTCATTGATGAATATTATTTTTGGCGCAATATTAAATTTGTTGCTGACAGATTTCACCACCTACGACATTTCCCTAACTTCCCACACTATAGTGCGCTATAGAGTGCTTTCGTAAGTCCTTTAGAATTGTGTTCCATTTTGCTCTGAATTTACAAAGTCAAGAATAAAGTGGTAGGAGCATATTATACGTACAGTCGGCTGCAGAAATAACTACCCCCTGCATCGAAATTTGTTTTTAACGGGGGGTCAACTGACTATAGTATACTATGATACTGTAGTATAGTATACTATGATATGATATGATACCTAAGTTTTTAGTCTATAGATCTAAGTTGAAGGTTGATGGCATACGACCTAGAGGCCGTAGCCCAAGGTGGGCAGATCACGTTATTCACGTTCTACCCTGGACTCCCAACTGCATGTCGCACTTCACGATGCCAAAAACAGGCACAGATGGCGGGACACCGTCAAAGAGAAGCTGATTCCACGGGGAAACACGACGCGAAGAGATTTAAGTTGAGCGTAATGTACTACCGGGCTCGCAAACCCAACTTCTAATGGGCCCGGACCTGCTTGAAACCACGATAACAACAACTGATCCACTATTAATGCGTTTAAGTGCTCACTGCGACTTTGCAGAACTTGAAGGATATAGGATGAAATACAGGCGAGGTAGGTAAGTTTCACTCGGTATAAAAACAAGTAACATATTTTTTACTTAATCCTAAACATACACGGAGGGGCGTGGCATCACCCGCCGCACCGCCACATTAGATTTATTTTATACACAGAAATGACTTAATTATAGACTAATTTCAATAATCATTCTGGGTCCAATTTAACGTTCATTAAAACTGAATAAATTCTAGCTCTTAATTAACTTGAATGACTGATCAATAGACATAGCATCTACAAAAGGAAGGGACCTTCACGCATTGTGGACTTAAAGTGTTATTTGCCAAAAACAGCGAATGTCGACTAGACGCCCCGTTGATATGTTTAATGACTTTATTCTGACATGGGGCGTGCCAAATATAGGCAGCATTAGGCACTGGTCCCACCGCGAGCTAGTAAAGCTATGAGCTATCGGCTATAAACACGAGCAAAAGATAAGCACTCCCGTGTAAATAAAAGAGACACGGCGATATTTATAGCTCACCGCTGGGCGAGTAACTATAAATATCGCCGTGTCTCTTTTATTTACACGGGAGTGCTTATCTTTTGTTCGTGTTTATAGCCGATAGCTCATAGCTTACTAGCTCGCGGTGGGACCAGTGCCTTAGTGCTAGTTGATTGGGCTTGGCCTTGAGATTAACATTTCTTCCAGACTTCTATAGAATTTAAAGGTTCCGTTAAAAAAACTTCTTTTTTATATTGAATTTTATAGTTCTATGAAATCAATGCAAATAATAAACGTCTAAAAGTTAAAATTTGAATTTGATTGAAATGTAAAAATAAATGCATTTATTTATAATCGATTTGGATGATTGTTGTTATTGAAATAGGTACGTCTCTTTAAAAGCACTTTTCTATAGTAAATATAGCTATATTTACCGACGTCCTTTTTATTTACCTCCACGACTACCCGGTCGTTTATTATTTTCTTTTCGCTCGATTTACTTTTTCCTCCCTTCTAATACATTACATTATTATCAACAACTCATACAATTTACTCAAACGAGTCAACGCAGAAAAAAGGATAGTAGACTTCTTTGTATAAAAGAACATATTAAGTAAGTTTAAGATTTTTTTTTACTTTTCAGTTGTGTGTTATTAAGAATGTGGATTCCAATGCCACTTAGTCCCTACTAATAATGTGAGCCTATTGTGTCCCACTGCCCGGCAAAAACCTCCCCCCTCTTCTTCCATTCGTCCCGGTTTTGAGCTACATCTGGCCAGACTCTCAAAAAGAAGTCCAAGGTATCCCGCCATCGTTGACGAGGTCTGCCGGATCCCCGGATTGACTCGTAGGGCACTCACTCCGTGGTTATCTTGGCCCACAAGTCATTTGGCATGCGGCAGACATGACGGCCCTATTTCACCAACGTGACAGGTGCGACATTTGTCAACATCACTGTTACTAACGTCACACGCCTCCATAGGCTACGGTAACCGCTTACCATCACACGGGCGGAGTGGTTGTTTGCCACCAACATGTTAATTAAAAAAACTCCACTATATCGCCAGTTAAAAAGTACTTATTTTGCGAAGCTAATGACAATTGTCACAAGAAATACGACAATTGTCTCGAAATTCCGACACAGAACTCATAATATGCTGTCAAGAATTACCGAAAATTCTTTGAAATCTTGTGACAATTGTCATCATTATCATCATAAACATCACAAGAGAAATACCTGTTTTTTGCCGATATAATAAAGTTTTTTTTAAATAATACAATGATGGTGACAAACAGGAATACGGCCCGCCCGATGGTAAGCGATAACCGTAGCCCATGGGTGCCTGTGACGTCAGCAACAATGAGACTTGTCGACTTGTCGCACCTGTCACATTGTTGAAATAGGAGCCAGCTCAGTCACACTTTAACTGGGCCGCTTTTCGAGCTAAATTTAATCAAATAATCATTTAGCTATTAGTAAATGATTCAACACTAGTAACTGACCAATAATACCGTCGCTCTGACATAAAGGTATACAAATGATCAGAATAATGGGTTGTTTCTGGCCTGTGATATCACAGATCATCTTCTAGATCAGCGGTCGGCAACCTTTTAGCAGCCAATGGCCACATTGTAGTTAACGGAGGTGACGCGGGCCGTACTTTGTTAATATTTATGACTGTATGAGACCTTTAGCTCTACTATGAGTTCCGTGAATGACAGTCGATAGTGAGAAAGTTAAGGAAAATGTATGGAGTAATTGTACAGAGCCTCTACCGGTCACCTAAAGAACTAAAAATTTCAATTGGTACCATGAGTTATAGACGTTTTTACGCGAGTTTTCCATATTTGCCTAACTTCACACCTAAAACGCTCTCTTTCTAATTATATAATGAAAACTGAGCCAGATTTAGTCTGCGTAAATACTTTACGCGAGTAAACGTGACAGATGTTATCGAAAAATACGTGCGTTTCCAACGTGACATTTCTGTCAACTTGTAAACACAACAAATACGCAGATTTTTCACGAGTATTAATGCAATTTTCAACGTAATATGTATAAATTTATAACAGTACGTGAACTTCAAGCAAAACTTTAAGGGGTAAATCAATAAAATTAATAGCTCGATAAAAGGCTGATTTAGTACAAAGGTAATGAGTTATACTTGACATCATATTTTCCTGTTTCTACTGCTACATTTGCGAAGATCACATTGCTTACGAGCAGTTTTTGGTTTTAGGCAAGAACCAACATTTCCATGAAAATCCGGATGGCATCATGTATGCATGCGTATGCATGTATGCAATAAGAATTAAGGCTCATTACAAGGAGCGGTACGATATGCTGCTGCTTTTGTTGCTGGGTGCACACTGCACATAACACATATAAGAATACCGCAAGACCTATTATAATATGTACGCAAGAATTCCTACGTATTTTATTAAGTATTATCATCTTACATAAAATAAAACATACAAATGTTCTATGAGTTTATTTATTTTTCTTTAATAAGTAAGTATAGTTTATTTTCCGATGTTCAAATTCTTGTGTTTGGTACCTAGATAATCGTTTTTCATGTCAATTTGGTAACAGGAAATATAAAACTTTCTTCAAAAACTTTTCGTGGTGGTTTAGAATCTGAAAATTTAAATAAGGTTTAAACACATTTATTGCCAAAAACCCGCTGCGTGGGTTCATTTTGTATTGGAAATGGGGCGCTTGGCACTGAAATATACTCGAGATCATTTACTATAAAATTAAGATCGCTATTAAGGTCAGGGTCTGTGCGGAAAGAGAAGAGTCGTAGGTATAATGTATGGGCTCCCCTACATTTCACAACTCTTCTCTTTCCGCACACTCTATTTGATAATGGTACTTAGCAGTAGGAGACGGCCGCTGTTATGATGCAGACTGAAGCGGACCATAATATAATATATACCTATTTTAGTATTTTAAGATTTTTTCTCATGTGTGTACTATTTTCATCATAGGTAATAAATATGTAGCCAAAAGTAGCCTGTATAATCGCGCCATATACTTTGCTTCCTATTTTTTAACACGCAAAGTTATAATTTTAACTCGTTAATTAATGATGTTTACGTAATTATCATATTTTGCAATTTTTTCCTTGAATACAATATATTTTATTTTATACATTGTTTACTAATATTGATGTGTTTATTATTTTCGTAACTATGGCAACGTCAAATCTTAAAAAAAATTAGAATGAAGGTTGAGTCAGTAACAAAGTGACAAAATTGGTCTTAGAGCATTTAATAACTGGAGTGGTCATTGAGTGCTTACTGTTAGGATTAGGGTTCCAAGCAGGAAAAAAAAGCTTATTTTAAAACCAAATAATGTTTCTTAATCTCAAGACTATAGGTACATAGTAATGGCGTCTCATACAAGAAGAAAGAACAACTACATTTGTTTTATATTGACAACCGAATAAATCAAATATCATAGGGCCCGATTCGGATTTTGAAATAGATATCTATTAGATATCTTTTAACATCACCATCAAGATACTCGTAGGATAACGATATGTTTAAGATCTAACCTGTCAAATTTGACATTGGCGTGATTCTGGAGATACTCTTGAACGACTTCCTCGGGATTTGACTTAGAGATCCAATTCACATCTAATAGATATCTTACGCTATCTAACGTAAAAGTGACATTGGTTGCCCGAATTGTGCTGCAAAAGAGAACTAGTTGATATCTAAACTACAACGTATCTAGAATGGATCTAGTATGTGTCGTCTCTTGTGAATATCTTGAAGTTCGAATACGGCAGATACCTAGTCTATATTCTTTATTTTTTTTGATGACAATATTACTCACCCCTCTGCCGAAAAACTTGCACAATTGTGCAAACTTTTGTATGGACTGACATGGCTATTTGTACGTTACGTACAAATCATGTAGAAATAGCAATACATTTGACGTCCCCGCGTTTTGTAAAGTAAATGACAGCGATGACATCTCCTTTCTAAATGCTCTAAGTGGCGGGTAGAGGTAAAGGAATACAATCTCCATGTAATTAATTGATGAAAAAGTCTCCGTCAAAAACCTTAAGAGGGAAGTATACTATAGTAGTACCAATAAAAGTCTGCAGCGGATTTGATAGCCCACGCAGCTTAAGTGTTATTTATACGTCATAATTTCATAGAAGTTTGACGTTTAAAATGACACTTGCACTGCGTGGGCTATCAAAATCGCTGCAGACTTTTTACGGTCTGACTATACGTCATAATCATCCATACAAAAAGAGAAAACGTTTTTCCACTTCTAAATACGAGAAACTTCCATTCTCCATGATTTTTAGTATGGTATTGATACAATGAAAAACTAGGTTTATGGGTTTTCTTTTTTCGCTACTCTGGAGACATTTAGAAAAATTATAATAGCTGACAGCGTGCCCAGTTTTTGCAAATATTCTCCCATAAAGGAGTTTTCTCATAAAGTCATAAAGGATTCTCCTTACCTCTACCCTCCATATTCACGGCTACCATCAGTGTATGTAACATTACTTTCTGTGCATCTCACTTGCACTAATATGCGAGAGCGAGATGCATAGATAGTAAATTACGTAGACGTGAGAAAATGTGTCAATTTTCTTATTTAGTTCTTTAAGTGAGTCCTAGAGGCGCTGTATAAAACTCCGATATAACTCTTGCTCTGTTTTTTAGTATACTTAGAAAGGGACAGCATCGTTTGGAGTGGAGTGAAGTTAGGTACGTAAGACCGTAAAGAAACGTAAAACGTGACACACGGCACGTTTATTCACCGAGTGTAAGTGAAAAATACTCTGCCAACTGATGGTAGAGCTACTTGTCGTTTGTCACTATTACAAACAAAATAGCCAAGGCGGCTCTCGGGCCGCAAGTGACGGTTTCACGAGCCGCATGCGGCCCGCGGGCTGCAGGTTGCCGACCGCTGTTCTAGATAGATGGAGTGTATAAGACTCGCGGTCATTGGGTATTGAGGCATTTCATGAGCTCTCCCGTCCAAACGCATCGTTTTCGTATAAGTATTAGTCACATTTTTTAAGGGTTGAAGTAGATGATTATTTTATTGAGTATACTTTTCGCATCGATTGTGATAGAAAAAAAGTTCTGTAGGTACCTGTATGCGTAGGTATCTTCAGAAAATTCGGATTGGTACGGGACAACGGTATACAATTCCGTGGAATGCTCCTATTGGTGCTATAGTTCTGATGCTAAGATTGAAAGTTGTAAAAACTTCATGTGGAGTCTACATGAGAGAGTCAATGTCCAATATCGACTCCACCCTATAATCTAGCCGTATCGTTTAAATACCGGCTATATTTAAACGGTTTTATGGTGACATGTCAAGGCGTCCGTAATGTATGCATCTAGAGCAGTGGTTCTTAACCTTTTCAGTCCGGTCACCCCTATGACTAACTAGGGAACCTGATTTTACCCCTCCTCCCAATGGTAATAAAAAATAAAACGTGTACGTTTGTTGTATTATTATATTAGGTTAGTTTATTACCCCCGTAAAATACCAGTTTTACCCCCACGGGGGTAATTACCCCCAGGTTAAGAACCACTGATCTAGAGCGACACGGCTGAATATTCAAAGGGCGTGTAACCGAGTTTTTTTGTTTGTCAAAGGGTTCCTAGTAAAATGTAGATTTTACGACCTTTTTTGGGTTTTAATGTTTGAAATTATTTATTTATTTAAACTTTTTGGTCAACACATAAAAATAATGTACAAATGGCGGACTTAATGCCTAATTAAAACGTGTTAGCGATCTAGCCTTTATGGTCTAGTGCGGATACTATTTACGTATAAAAACTAAGGATTCAAATATAAGTCATTGCAAGTAAAATTACAATAAATATTGTTAATTTATTATAATTTTACAATATACAAAAGTCAAGAAATACGAGTATAAGTTCACGCAAGTAGGTAAGCGCTCGAACAAAAGGAGACTTATCTAAATCAAGAAAACGATGTTCGGCAGTAATTTTCAAACTAGATCAATTGATTTGGGATTTAATTGTATTGTAGTAGGTACCTATCTTGATTTTATTTGTAACCCTGGGTTGTATATTATTCGTGAAAAGACTCAGGATAGATAAGGTTATGAATAAATTGTTTAGAAATAAATTTGCAGAAGACGGGGAAATTTGAAAGGCGGTTGAGAAAACCTGTAATTTTAGAAATGTTTGAAATAGTATCCGACCGGAGTTTCGGTTTCGACGGGTTTCGGCACAAATATCATGTTTCGGCCGAAGGTTCGGTTTCGGTCAAAAATATTTTTAGTGACCGCTACAGTAGATTGAGTAGGGGCAATGCGAATTTCATGCACTGTTATTGCTTGAAATGGAGACCTGGCGGTCTAGCGTGAGTTGCATTCTCGCGCGCGACTCCATACCTACATCAAGAGGCTGTCCATAAATTACGTCATCGACTTTTGACGATTTTTGACCCCCCCCCCCCCCTATAATCATCCAAAAATCATGCTTCAAATGACCCCATTTCCTCCTACTTCATGCTACCGTCATCCGATGTCCAGACCCCCCCCCCTCCTAATTTGAAATGACGTAATTTATGAATAGCCCCCAAGCGCGACTTCAAGTATGGACTCGCGAGAACGCAACTTATACTAGACCGTCAGGGCTCTGAAACATGTCGCGCAATTGACAAAATATACGTGAGTTAAAACCGAACCTTCGGTTATGGTTTCGGCAAAATATCCAGTTTCGGTCGAATACTAGTTTGTAGGTATCTATCGGCAGCAAAATCCTTAATTTCCAGCCTGTAACCGTTCGCTAATTGTCGCGGACGTCGCGCCGCGCCGGCGCCGGCCCTGCTGACATGCTTCCATTTTCGTTTATCCTACGTAATACGCTTTATTTTACATGAGAATTTTCTCAAGTACCTACCTATAAACATTATTTCGGACGGTAAGGAATAATATCCCCATTTTGAAAAGTAAGAGCTCTACGCATAATTGTTTTTTATTCATTACGAATCTTCCGGTACTGGTACTTTTGAGGCATTTCTCAGCGTAAATACTAAAACACGTTTCTTCTGATCACATTGGTCTAGAAATATAGTAGGTACGAGGACGTAGGTACCTAGTTATTGTCAGTTCACATCCGAAATTCCCGACTGTTATATAGGTAGGTACAGTTAGACCAAGAAAAGCCTGAAACAATTTTGAGAGCATACGCAGTGCAAATGTTATTTATAGATTTATACGTCATAATTTCATAGAAGTTTGACGTTTAAAATAACACTCGCACTTCGTGTGCTATCAAGTTTGCAGACTTTTCTTGGTCTAACTCTACGAGCGTTGTTATTAGTACCTACCTAAGTAAAAAGTGTAAGTGCTTTATAATTTTATGAAAAATGAAGGCTGTGTAGTATTTTACGGTCAAAAGATGGTGCAAGAAAGAGAAAGCTCAAAGATACTCCGAGAGAATAATTCTTAATTTGATGTTAATGAATGTAACGTAGCTTTATTAAAATAATGTCTTTAGCCCTAGATACATAGGCACCGTAACACCCGCCGCGGCGTCGCCGACGCCGGCCCGCCCACTCCGCTGATAATTGAACCGACATGCTACCCCCCCCCGTTTATTGATGATTCATTTGCCAGCTCGGCCTTGACGTTTTGGTCGCTAAGTCGCCTTCCTGGACAAGGGTGTTAACAATATCTTAAATATATAATATATTAACTGAAATGTTGTTTTCTTCAACTATTGTTAGTGTACTGCTTATATTTAAGTACGGATTACATTTGCAGTTTTCATTAATTTAATTTAAGGTTACCTACTAACATCCCATTCTCAAGCCAACAACCACAGCGCAAGAATGCCGCCGACCGGTTATTTCTCAGCCTGCCCAACGCGCTTTTCGACTAGAGTAGTACCTGCCAGCATTCTTATAGACCGCGGCAGGAACAGATTTCCATGACCAATAGCATCCCAGGCAAAAACCCGTGTAAAGTCATTAAGGGCGTTAATGAACCCTGCCGTTCCGATCATTGATTGAGGAACGGCAGCCACCCAAACACTTAAAAAAAAAACATCGAATCCCGATTAAAAATATATCAGATGATAGTTTACATGCTATTGTGAATAAAAAACCGTTAGCAGCTTGTAAAGCCGTGGAAAAACCGTCAGGTTGCACTGAACATGTGAACAAAATCCTGGGACATGTCGCGCGTGCGAAAATCTTTCGAAATCGAATCTTATACTACTAATATTCTATTTTTTTTAAACGCCAAAAGAAATAACATTAAATATATAAATCTTGGTTGACGTTTCATATTTCCTTCCAATCTTCCGTGAACCCAATTCTTGGAATGTAATTTTCATTTACAACGTCAACAATACACTTGACGTCATCATTTATTTATTTACGCATTTTACCGTCGAATATATTTGCAGATACAATTTAAATTAGTCTAAATATAGCTACAGCTGCTGTTTGACTTCAACTCGACTGTAAATAATTATGTATGACTGTAAACATGGCATCAGGTTATTTATATACTTATAGATACGAATATTGGATTCAACAAAAAGCGAGATGTATTTTTATACATTACATTCTGATTGTGACTGTTTCAATAGCGGAAAACGCGTATCACTGCCGATTCCCCTAATTGAGTTGCTATTTTTAACGCATTCAAAAAAAATTGAGTTGCTATTTTTACCGCATTGATGTCCCGATTGAAGCGTAGGTACTTATTGCGGTTTCTTTTACCAAAGTGGCGGTGTGGCTTATTTTAAGGTCACACAAACGGTTTTACCTTATACGAGCCCCGATGCAAATTATTTCGTCTAGTTCCACGCAACAATTTTGTTTATTTTAATAAATTTTACACATGAACATAAAATGACCCAGTAATGGGAACCATAATCACAATGTTTAATGTAGTTTATTTTGATCGTATAATAAAATTGCATGAGACTTTTATTGCTGAAAAAAAGGACTTTTCAAAAACGTTGTCCAAATCATAATGTCCGCTGCTGTCTATAGCACTGCTGTATGCATGGGCTCGAAACAAAATTGTCAGTACATTGGCAGAGCCCTGTTGCTTTCCCTAGTAATAAGTAGCCCTTTTTACATATGTTGTAATCCTACCAGTCAATAAAAAAAAATACAAAATCATAATTTTTTCTTTCAGTACAAACGGCATTTCTTGTATTTGGATTTAGTTATTGCAGAGTATTACCATATAAAATTAAATTACATTAGTACAAGCATTAAATATTAGTAATTTTTAAACAAAAGCATTATTTTTGTACAAACGCGAGAACCTCAAAAAATGGTCTCACTAGACGAAAACATGTGCATCGGGGCTCGTAACCCCGGATCGCGAGATGATTTACCTACCTATAATTAAGCCTGGCAGACCGCATTCGGCCCATAAGTTGAGTATAGCTGCCCTAAGCCATGTTAGAAGCTGTAATTAAGACAAGTCGAATTCCACCCTAGTTTCACAACACTCAGCACCGCTTCAGTCAATCGATCGTAAAACCCACATTAATAACTCCATTACGAGAAACGTCGTCTTAATAAACATTAAGGCTTTTACGCCCCAACACCACCCTAGAGACCAAAAGACTACATTCCTTACTAAGACAGGGCGGTGAAGCCCTTTTGATTAAGGGATAGAATAAAACATCGGGGCGGAGTGTAATTGCAACTCTTATTTATATTTAATAAGAGTGAGCTGAGGTAGAAAGTACTTAATACATTAGAGGGTCAATTTCCATCTTAAACAATCTAATTTTAATGAGAAAAGTGGGCATTGCAATAAAGTTGGCGTTTAATAGAACAAGTTTACACGATATTACAGTGTATAACCAATGTGCCATGAAACTTTTATTGATCTATACCTATAGGTACCTACTTAAAATTAATAACAATTTTACTGTTATGCCTTTAAGGATTTAAAAAACGTTAATCTCTAACATATTTTATATCTCCAAAATATGTTGCTTAATGCTTATTTAATTTGTTGTTCTTATTCGCAAGCTTGAGCTGCTAGATAATCTTTAGTACCTAAGATACTTATTTAAGTATTTATTTAAAAGTTAAAGTCAGTTATAACTTTTTAATTGTGAAAACGTCTACCTAACCATAACCTAATCTACCTGCATTGCATTGCATGCATTTCAACTATAATAGTTTTATAATTAAATACACAAACTACCCCCCGGGACCCGGGTATGTCCTTAAACCACGTCCAAGACCACCGGTGGACGGGCAGCAGCGTCCCTCAAATTCGGTGTACTCGACTGCGATCGCCAACCCGCCTGCCAAGCGTGGCGATTATGGCATTCACCCCCCCATAAAAGGGGGAGGCCTATGTTCAGCAGTGGACGTCTTATGGCTGAGATGATGATGATGATGATGACACAAACTAATACAAAGATATTTGATCACTGTTATAATATTGTTCTTCATTATTTAATCGCGTTAAATATAACTCATGTAGGTAACACAGTTCTAGTGTCTCCCCACTATCCTATAAAAACAGCCTGACACCTACCCAGTACAATTGGCCGCCCAGCGCGACGCTGAATTACGTCGTGACGTCATTGTCAAGTGCTATGGCGTCACCACTTATCACCGATAAAACGAATCAATTTCACTCCGCCGCCCACTGATCTGGCAATAGTTTATCTAAGCTGGAAGGGCCTAACATACGTTCAGCATGAATGTAATAAATAATTTTATTATAGTCTACATTTTTAGGCAGCCTTCTACGTCATACAGATTTAATTGTATGCTTAAAGGGGCCCACTGATTTTCAGTCCGCCGGACGGTATCGGCCTGTCAGTTGTTCGGAATTGTCAAAATTTTGTTCTAACTGACAGGCCGATACCGTCCGGCGGACTGTTAATCAGTGGGCCCCTTAAGTCGTTCGCACCTTTCATGTAGACATCGCAGTTAAGTGAAATCAAAAGCTGTTTTAACATAATTTTCAGCAGTTGAGACTCAAATAAGGAAAACGTGATATATTTGTACCATCATGGCAGTTACTTTAAATTCAAATATACTTGCGCTATGGAATGTCCAATTTAACAAGAACCATTAATGGCTTAACATTCCCGTGTGCAGTCGCCGTCAGATATATCGGGGCGGCCAAGGTGTTCACTTTATCTGAACACGCACTCTAACGCCATGACAATAGAGGCGAGTACATATATTTGTGAACGTCTTGACCGCTTCGATATATCTGGTGGCGATAACTTTCGAGCCACTTATTGACACGAGTCAGAATTGAGTAAACAGGTTACCTTTAGCAGGTACTATTTCTATTATTTGCTTATTCTCAGAAGGCGTCCTAAATAATTTTCCAGCTGATCCCCGACTCCTTAGGGTGACCCGCGTAATAGAAAAGCGGTCACGCCCGTCAGAGCTGAGATGTGAACACGTGCCTATTACCAGATATAGGCCTTTTTATACATAAGTAGCTAAAGGACAAGGCCGCATTGACATATATCTCAGGTCAGGACTGGCCTTACGAACAGTCAGAATGGGGCATGAATGGGACCAGTACAGCGGTGTGATACCGCTGCAACGCGATTGGTTGATGAATTATCATCACGCGCGCGATTAGTTCCAACTAGTTGCGTTGCGTTAGACTGCACGATTGGCTCGAATTCGTGAGTGACACCGCTGAACTAGTACCATTTTTAGCGCCCGTAAGGCCCGTCCTGAGATATACGTCAATGGGAGGCCGAACTGCCGTGTCAGACGTATATCTGTTATCTTATGTATAAAGCTATATAAAGAAGAAGTATACATAAATGAGAGAAGTAAAGGAGAAAATTAATAGGGGGCAAGATTCTATGATTTTTTAGACATTCTCGTCATAACAACCGCTGATAAAAAAAGGCGCCATAGATCCGGGTGCATTTACAACCTAGGTCATATTATATTAATTAACCAATCAGTTATTGGAAAAAGCTAGGCTGTCACCTAACACGGTCAGGCTATCTGGTGTCTTATCTCACTTATCATTGGATATTACAGCGTGGGTGGTATTGCTGCAAATATTAGATCTAGGGCAAAAGCCTAACCTAAGTGATATTGGATTGTATAGGTATTGATTCGTAAGGGATCAGCCACACACAACAAGAGTCGTATACAGACGAATAACATCATTGTCAATTTAAATTTGGAATTCTTATCTCCATTCTATTTTTATTATTTCGTGTTCTATTTTTATTTTATTGTTTTTGTGGTAGGTGTCGGTGTGACTGATTGCTGGAGGGTAGAATATAGCGAAAAGATTGCAAATGAAGATATTTCAATATGTTTTTCTTTTTTTGCACCGTGCAAATCCGCTCCCACGTCTTTCTTTCTTATTCTCTATCGTCGCATGGTGCACAAATTAAGTGCAAAAAATTTAGATCATCATTAAATAGTACAGAAATCCTTTTGTGTTGTTTCGCTCGAGTTTAAAACGAATTAAATTCTATTCTATTTTCTAATACCATTAAAACTTGACTGCCAAATTTTCTTATAATGGTGGGATTGGTGGGCCTCTAGAATTTAAATCTCAACGGCATTTTATTTTTAATGCCATAATTTACACTACGTGTAATTGAAAATACCACTATAGTGATCCGGCTAACCCTTTCAGAGAAGTGTGAATTCCGAAAGAAATAAAAAGCCCGGAAATAAGGACAAGTGGGAAAAGCCTTTAAGTATTCACAAAGGCTTTGAATTGAAAGGGAAGGCCGAACTAGCCTTAATTCAGTGTAGCCGAAGAGGGATTATAAATTTAATAGACTTGAGCTACGAATAAAGGGTTAAATTTAGGTTAGGGTCATATTGGGGTTATAGCGAGGAAAATAGGTTTTACTTCGTGCTATTAATATACGTTTGCTTTAGATTTAACATAGAGACCCATTTATTTAAAAAAAACGTCAAAGTTGAAGCAGTTCTAAATTCAAGATTATTTATATTTTTAAAATTAATTACGTAAACATAATAAATTAACGTTTGGGAGTTTGGAGGATGTCGAAAATCGCGTCAAGGTATTAATTTATGTAATCATATTAATGAGTTCATGATTTGTTTATTTTTAAGTTCTCATATGTATTTTAACAAAAACAAACACCTAAATCAAATGCATTAATTGAACTGCCTTCTGCTTACTCTTTTTGATAATATATATAAATCTTTGTAGATTTAATAAGCAGATTTTGTAATTTAAACTTAACCTCATACGCAAACTAATAAGTTGTATATGGAGCAAGAAAGGCATTATCGTCGAGCGTTAAATCTCCTACTCATATTCATTCTTCAATCACAAATATTTTTATTTGCCAGTTTAAAAAGCAGATTAACCAGTACATCGTCAGCGTCACGAGATCACGCGGCGCGGACATTTAGGTACCCAAATATTGACACATCTGAGCAAACGCGCAGAATTAAGTGTCGGCACAAGTGCTCTGTTTGACGCCATTGCCGAACATACGCTTGGGGCCCGATTTGGATTTTGAAATAGACATCTAAGGTATTAGACATCTTTTAGACATCACCAAGATACGTTAACGATATATTTAAGATCTAACCTGTCAAATTTGACATTTGCGCGATTCTGGAGATACTCTTGAACGATTTCCACAGGATATGACTTAGAGATCCAATTCACATCTAATAGATATCTTACTCTATCTAACGTAAAAGTGACATTGGTTACCCGAATTGCGCTGCAAAAGAGAACTAGTCGATATCTAAACTATAATGTATCTAGAATGGATCTAGTACGGGTCGTCTCTTGTGAATATCTTGAAGTTCGAATACGGCAGTTGGTCGCGCGCTGTGCAGTAGCGTTAGCGTGGTCAGGTGTGGCTCCCTCCGCGATTTCGTCGCTTTGCAACAGGTAGCTACAAGTGTATATCCATCCTACACTACACCAATTTTGGAGACTAGCCATAAGCCACGCGTGGCTCTGTCGCCACCTAGTGGTCTCATCTGTCCTAATTGTAACAGATGCGTTTTTTAGAGAGTGAATCTTCTGTACCTAGTACTATCATTTATTCTGTGGCGTGGCGAAGGTTTCACTAAAAATTGTTTTCTTTTAAATTTACATTAATTTTACGATTGTTATAGTATAAGGTAGTGGGTCACATTCATAAGTCATCAAAAATTGGAGCCCAATTTAGATTTGAATCTCTTGTTACGGAACGGTTTCATAACAAGAAGTTAAAATCGAGCTCGATAGTAGTTATAAGAAATATCTATACCCTCATCTGTTATTTATTTGTAATACTTACAGAACAAATGAAGGTAGATATTCCTTATAACGTACCTTAGACCATTAGGTGAAAATACTTCGTCTCTCCCATGATTTCAAAACCTCGTAATATCTTACAATCTATCAAATATCAAAGCTTCTACAGAACTTTCTCTTTGTAACGGAATCCTTCTGCAAATACCTATTTAATCTCGTTTGGAAAAATCCGGTGTTTGCAGTCCTCTCGGTTTCTAGGAACCAGTGCTAAAGATTCCAGTTTAGATCTAGGGCTCTTGCGGAGGCTTTGGACACAGTAGTTTTACAATGGTCTAGAATTGAAGTTTAAGTCGGTTCGCACTTCGAAGATACGTTTTGAAAGGAATATCGAAAAGTACCTATTTGTAGGAGCAAACCATACTAGATGAGGATAAAAATAAACATTATTACTATAGAGGTGTGTTTTACTACCACACGTATAATCTAAACACGTACAGCGTTAATCGAGTTTGATTACCTACGTGAGTAACCTGATTTAAATATTTTTATCTCCTTATTCATTTTTCGTCTTAAGTTAGGTTATTTATAATATGAATATAAAAGTATAATATAAAAACACTTACAAAACAATAAAAAATACATATAAACACATTATAAAAAACCTAACCTAGGGTGCCGCCGGCAGCGGGGCAGGGCCCAAGCTGCCGGTGGTCAGCGCTGCAGAGAGAGGAACCAGCGGACTATCCGCGCCGTGTCCATCAAGATCACCGCCTTCTGCATCTGACCCTTGATCCAACCACCTAGCGAGAGTCTCTCAAGATGTTGGTCGAGACTCTTCGTTATTAGAGCGTTCACTGAAATATTTTTATTATTATTACTAGCCTATTATGGTGCTGCTGGGCAAAGGCCTCCCCCTCGATCTCCTTCCGTCTCGATTTTGAGCAATCGCTGGTCAGCCGTTGAGATATGCGTCCGAGTCAATTTTTAATGTTATAAATTTCACGACAGTTTCATTAAAGATATACCCCCTTATTCATAAACGTGCTACAAACCTCAATTAGCTAATAATCGTTTGTCCTTATCTATCACTTTGACTTATGTATTTGTAAGAAAGGGATAAAACATAATTTAACTAAATCAGGCCCATAAAGTTTTATGAATAAGGGGGTTAATATATACAGTGGTACTACTAAACGAAATTAATAACTAGTTTCATTAAATAATTTTCTACCGACTATATACTACCTACCACCAGCCTAGCCAAGATGGTAATCGTTGTAGTAGCGCAACGATTGTCATCTTGGCGAGGGCCCCTGTTAATAAAGCTAATTCTGAAGAGGATCGTGTACATTTGATTTTACTCACTTTTGAAGAACAATTGCTATATGTTAATATTGCTATAGTAACTGCTTTTATGATGATCATACCTGCAAAAGAAATGGAAAATTGGTTAAAAAACATTTTAAATTCGTTTCCTACCCTGCCAACGAAAGTGTTTCTAAAATAAATGTATTTTTAAAGGCCTTTATTCTCAAAATTGTAATGCCGTACACAAAAGCTCTCATCCAATTTGGAAAAGAGTAGGCAGTCTAGGTTTAGAGTACTGAGCGTTATCGTGAAAGAAAAAAGTCTGAAGTGCGTTCGAGTCATGAATGTCGATACCACATTTTAAACCGCGTTCATTCAGAATGAGTGTAATCACAAATGAAAAAGGTCTTAAGTAGGTTGGAAATATAAATAGACTTGTCACGTTTTGGGGATTTGGGCGTAATGGCGTCGCGACGGCACTTTTCCGGCGCCTAACAACCAGACGGCCGGCCTAAAGCTGTGTGTTCACTACAGTAGGTAACGACTGAATTAGGAAGATTGCCATATGACCTTAAGATTGCGAGGAGACTAAAGGGGCCATAGATTATCAGTTTGCCGGACGATATCAGCCTGTCAGTTGTTCGGAGCTGACAAATTTTACGTTTAACTGATAGGCTTATACCGTCCGACGAACTGGTAATAAGTGGATACAGTACACAGTGGAGTATATCGGTGGACCCTATTAATAAATGCATAAAGTTCACCCATGCACAGTTAACAGTGTGGGCGATGGTACGTTTCGAAAGAGGGAGCAATATTATAGAGAACTCTCCAGGCGGGTGTTATGCCTGGAGACCGAAGTCCACCGAAAATTGATCGGAAGTTGTATAAATAGCAACTGACATTTGGAACTCCGTAAGCGCGATGTAGGTTTCTACCAAATTACGTTTTAGCTTCCTAACGCCATCTGTTAGAATCTTGTGGCACGACGTCAATAGTTACAGCTAGAGGAGGCGCCACATGGATGCTGAGCAAGCAATTCTGTAAACTAGTGTATACTCAGCTCAAGAGACGTGCGAAGTAAGAAGTATATAGCATTATAGATGAGGCCGATACAAGGCCGTCGTGTCAATCAACAAGTTAATTGTTTGCTCGGGCGTGACATAATTTTAGGGACAGCTTGAGTAATAACGTAATTTCAACATGGGGTTGATTTTATTTGGGATGATTCTTATCAGTAAACAACAACTGACAACTGACAACTGACAAGCAACTGACAAAAATACAAAAATACGAAAAGAAAAATACGAAAATTTCTCGACGTGTTTGACTTCATCCCGAGGACCACCATCGGGAGCACGCCGCCTGCGCCGAGCCATCGGTGATGTAGAGCTGCAGCTCGTCTCGTAGACTGCGTCGGCCCGCCAACGCGTGCTCCCGATGATGCTACTCGTTATGGAGTGAAACATGTCGAGCAATTTTCGACTTAAAATGCGCCAGTGACCCGTTTTAATATATTTAATGTGACTGTGGCTCAAGGAAGTTTTGTTATTAATAAAATTAAAGCTTGAAAAAAATCCGCAAACAAAATACTCAAAACAATACCTAACGCAAGATTCATTCGAAACCGAAAAAATCGGCTAATGAATAAATAAACATGATTAATCCTAGCAACAGCTTTTGGGCGCCCACGGGAATACAGCTTTCAACTTTTCAATAAAGCTTCCTACTCCGACCAACGAGTATTAAATGAGGGTTGAGAAAAGTTAATCGCTGTCAGTTTTGTGACAACAATTTAGCATGAAATCTTTACAGGAATAAACTTTTTGCCTTATTTATATTGTAATATCGCTTATAGTTTATGAAGTGTACACCAAAACCAAGTTTTTATTGAATGGTAATGCATAATTAACGTCACAAAACTGACAGCAATTAACTTTTTTTAACAACTCGCGCTAATGCCTACCCCAGGTACCTATTCTGTCCCAAATACGGGGTATTTTTTCAACTTTTAGACATAAAGCAATATTAATGTTTTTTTTTTAAATACATATAATTTTCATTTATTTTCAGTTGTATAAAAATAGCTAGTGACATTGCCGAGTGATCTAACGAGCAAAATTTTAAACAGAAGTATATTTTTAGAGTAATTGATTTAATCTTAGTAATGGATTTTTTGCATTGCAATATTAGCGCGTTAAATGTTTTTGTGAATAAAATCAGAAACCGAGTGAAGAGGAAATATCGGGGACCTTGCCTATAAAGCCTTGTTGACTGGTCTAGCATTTGCGGCGTCGTCGATTCGGATTAATTGTTTTATTTACTTTCCGTGCTCAATGCTCGATTTACGAGTGTTTAAATAACGATGTTCATTTTGTGTATAAATACAACGATTTACCTTTATTCGGATATAGGGCTTACCTGTATTTACATAAACAAAAGGTGGCCATTACTACGATTTTATTCATGTAAATTTAATAATGTTTGTAAATTTTTCACATTATTTAATTTTACTATTTACAAACTCGACTGAGGTCCGCCTCAGATAATGTAAGTCTATACATATGTAATTTACAGCCAATGTTTTTGGTTGATTCTACTAATACTTTGGGTTATTAGTAAGGTGTACCTACTTTTTATGATGGGCAAAAGAAAATGCTCAACAAAATAGGGCTTTATTTTGATATGTATAATATCAACCAACAATCTGCTTTTTATTAAACAGAATATTTAGTATATTTAAATTACAAAGTAAAAATGCTAGTAACTCTGTCTCTTGATATTTTAACTTTCCTTCGCTTAACTACTAAGCTTTATGCATTAAAACTGACGTATAAAAACTTAAGATCTATGGATAATCTGTATTCTGCAAACCCACCCTCTGAGGGCGGGGGTAAGCATTATACAGAATTCCATTCTAAATATAGCTTGTTTAGTCTGATAAATATATTCCATAATTTATGATAAAATATGAGTAATTTTAATGTTAAAATGTTTGTTCTTTCTAGTCTAATGACGTGAAAATATATTCAAGCGCACAAAATGAATAAGTAAATTATTAAAACCTATAAGTGCGAACGCGAGTTCGAACGACGAAATATAAAACTAAAGCTATTAAATCCATAATATACAGTGTTCATCGTTATACATGTTTACATATCAGAATACCGAAAACTGATTTACCTAATGTAGAATTACTTATGCTTGATTCACCTATTTTTAAATTACTTACCTATCGATCATTTTACCTATACATTGACTGACTTAAGTTTATAATACCTACACTCGAACAGCCTAATGGACGAAACACCTAATGTACGATATACCTATTACCTGATGTCGATATACCTAATGCACGGAATACCTAAAGTCGATATACCTAGCACAAAACTCCTATCATTTTGCCGAATGATCAAGTGGCAACTCAAGCCAAGTTTCAGGTATTTCGTTCATTAGGTGTATCGAATTTAGGTATTTCGTCTATATGGTATATTAACTTTGGGTTATTCGATCATTAGCTATACCGACTTTAGGTTTAGCTCGTGTTTAGGTCGTGCAATAGGTATATCAGCTTTAGGTAATTCGTGCATTAGGTATATTAACATTAGGTGTTTAGTGTATTAGGTATATTAGTTTTAGGTATTTCGTGTATTAGGTAAATAGGTTTTAGGCATTTCGAGCATTAGGTGTTTTAACTTTAGGTAAATCGACCATAGGTATTCTGAGCTTAGGTAAACCAATCGTAGGTGAAACGTGCATTAAGTGTTAGGAGCTTAGGTTAATTGTTCATTAGGTATTTTTTTAAATAGGTGAAACGAGCATAAGTGATTCAACAGCAGGTAAATCTATTTTCGGTATTCTGGTATGTAACCTTTTTTACATAAATTAAATACCGTCAACCGGGGTGAATACGGACCAAACTTAAAATGTGTTTTACCTGACAATTTCTTAAAAAATACTTACACAAATTGTATTATTCGATTGAAAATAATCGTAGGTTTTGTATGATACAATTTGTGTGGGTATTTTTTTTAAATTGACGAGTAAATTACCTTTTAAGTTTTGTCCCTATTCACCTCAACCATCCCTATTCACCCCGGTTGACAGTACATAATTTAAGTATATGGTATAGCCACACTAATAATAACAGTTTATAATATTGAATGACTTTTCTGGTTAAGGGAATGTCACTGTAGATCATATCCATAACAAACCCAGATCAAATTCACAACCTGTTGCGACAATCAGAATACGCCCACTCATACGAGTATAGTGTAAAATAGCGAGCTACGAGAAGCTGCGTCGTAGCCACCTACGCCGTAGCACTTCCCCTTTGAGCTTTCGTAGCGTTGTACAGTCAAAGAATTTAATTTCAGTACCATTTCGTATATACCTTGTCAAAGTGACAATCGATATGAAAGTCCCTAGGAATCTCATACTGTGATAAGATACGAAATGGCACTGAAATTTAATTCCTTGTATCGATGATAAAAAGTTAACACGAGCCCGCCGCCAAATAGCCGGGGACCCGGGGTAGGTTCGTGTGCAAGCAAGCGAAAGATCGAATAATCGAATCTTAAGCGTTGCGATGGTTTCAAAGCATGAGGATTAAACAAAATTTGTCCCCGAGTGAAACACAAAATTTTACACCACACCAAACCAAAGAAAATATAAGACAAAGACTTGTCGGCGCGCTTAATAGAGGCTTCTGGTGACCAGAGGGCTGGCCACTATTTCGCCCAGCGTATTAGCATCGCTATACAGCGGGGAAATACGGCCAGCCTTCTGGGCACCTTGCCCGTTGACGGCGACCTGGGGCAAATTTTTTATCTATAGTTTTGTAAGTTTTATTATGTTTGTTTATTCCTTTCTTTGTTTTTATCAATAAATAAAATCAAGAAAATATTAAATGTAAAATATCAAACGAAATAAAACCAAATCAAATCCTAATTAATGTTAATTAATATTTATCATCCAAAATCATCATTTAAAGTCAAATTCTACCAGAAAACATAAGAAAATAACTCAATATTTGCATTTGATTACTTTGCCTCACATGTGAATGAAATTCAACTTTGCTATCAGTTTTTGAAGTACAAAGTAAGTCTTTCCGAGCTGGTGTGGTGAAAATACTTTTTTAAGGTATATTAATAAACAAAAATTAAGATTCGAGTTAGTTAACCATTTTTGCCATTTGGCTCTACTGCCGGATTCGAACTTCAAGATATTCACAAGAGACAACACATACTAGATCCATTCTAGATACGTTATAGTTTAGATATCAACTAGGTCTCTTTTGCAGCGTGATTCGGGCAACCAATGTCACTTTTACGTTAGATAGAGTAAGATCTATTCGATGTGAATTGGATCTCTAAGTCATATCCTGTGGAAATCGTTCAAGAGTATCTCCAGAATCGCGCAAATGTCAAATTTGACAGGTTAGATCTTATCGTATCTTGGTGATGTCTAAAATATATCTAATAGATATCTATTTCAAAATCCGAATCAGGCCCCTAGTATGTTTTTATAAATATTAATCTCGCTCATAAAACCTTGTTCACGCTGGGTGTGGACTCAAATGGCTTTTTACGCACTAGGCCGTAAAAGCATTTACCACACTTAAGATTACGACGATCAGTCGCTACCCACAAAATGTATTTTATAGGCTTTTTGTACGTATAATCCACTTCTAAGATTTCTCGATTTTTCATACAGGTTATTCTGGTGTGCTGTGTTTCGAAAATATTTGCGATATTTGAAAATACTTGCCATTTCAAAGTTAACCTAGCTATAAAATGTAGGTACATCCCGTTACACCCAGCTGCAAAAGTGCATGGTCATATTTATTAATGTACTGTACTGTACTACATATATAATAATACTGTAGATTAAACATACAAATTATAAACCATAGTCGCACCAATAAAAGTCTGCAGCAGATTTGATAGCCCACGCAGTGGAAGTGTTATTTATACGTCATAATTTCATAGAAATTTGACTATGACTATTGAAAATGTGGACTATCAAAATCGCTGCAGACTTTTTACGGTCTAACTCTAAAATAACCTAAGAATGAGTAAAAATATCTTAACAAATAAAATATTACCCCCCACCCTGATTGTTTCCCGGATCAAATGTGCCAAAAATACTGGCGGCATTACCCCGCTGAATGGCCAATGGCTATTTAATTGTAATCTAAATGTTTTTATTTATTAATAAATTACATCGGTAATTTTAAATAATACTGTAACCACATTAACTTGCTTCCTATTTCTACCGAGGGAAATGGCTTGCCAAAATACAGTAAAATACTTCGATAGCTAACCTACATTAATTTGTTTTGCAAGCCCAATTATTTGGAAGCTTTAAGTACAGTCGGCCAAATATAAGTGTGTTTTTAAAAATAACATCCTTCCTCTTTTCTTTGCTTCTAAAATATCACCTGCTACTAACGTTATGAACGTTATAACGTTGCAGTGCGCGCCTCAGACAATTCCGCTCCGCTCGGAAATTTAATCAACGCGCCGCTTCAGCCTTTGATCGCTCATTTTTCATTATTTCTAAACATGGCAGCTTGGCACTTTATATTTAGATGTTATTTTTAAATTATGAATAGCGGTGAATAAATCTGAGAATTCTTAGAGCAGTTTCCCATTGACGCAAAAAAATTGATTTTGCGGGTACGGTTTTTTTGCAGGATCCCGTTTTAACTAGTAGTATAGGTGCTAATATAGTCACTTTTGCACCAGGATTCTGTTTGCGGGATGCGCATGTATACTACAGAAAATGCATGTATACTGCATGGATCCCGCAAAAAACCGTACCCGCAAAAAACTGGACGTCAGTTCTTAAGTATGCATCTAGACACGCGGCAGCGTGTCAAGCCAAGTTCAAGCAAAGGAACTGGCTAGCCAGCGCCAAGTGTAATTACACGAACCACTTGGTGCCACTTTTGACCCTTCTATAACTCAAAACATCTTTAACGTAAACTCATAAAACTACGTGTGTTTAATTATATCCATAAGGACATCTAGAAGCCCAAATTTCATGAAGCTAGCTCAAACGGTTATAAAGATATGAAGGTCAAAAAGTCGTAAATTTAAAGACTACAGACTTATAGTACCTATTTTTTAAGAGAGGAAATGCTTTACGCATACCACCCCGGCGCGGGGACGGGCCGGGATGGTTATGTGGGACTCCCTGTTGTGGGCTAATGAGACCCCAGGTTTACCCACTAAAATCCCTCTGTTGCCGCCTCGCTGCTATACGGCGAGGTCCCAGGAACGCCGAAGTACTCTTCCGCAACCTCGCCAGCAGCCGTCCGGACTCGGACCCGACTCTAGGGGAAATCATCCCTTCACCTCAGTGGGCGCGTTGCTTACACATCGCGCCCGCCCACGCAGGGAGACTTATAGTACCTAAACCTAACCTAACCTACTTCCAGATGACCTAGAAGGATCAAATTTGGAATCCAGCTCAGTTATTATGTGAAAGCGTAGGAAAAAATCTAAAAAAAAAAAAGAAAAGTTATAAAATAGGGGGGGTCCTCATACAAAAAAAACATTTTTTATTGTGACTGACATATAAGTACCTAAACCTAACCTACTTCCAGATGACCTAGAAGGATGAAATTTGGAATCCAGCTCGGTTATTGTGTGTAAGCGTAGGAAAAAATCTAAAAACAAAAAAAAGTTAATAAATAGGGGGGGTCCCCATACAAATTTCTTTTTTATTGTGACTGACATATAGTACCTAAACCTAACCTACTTCCAGATGACCTAGAAGGATGAAATTTGGAATCCAGCTCGGTAATTGTGTGTAAGCGTAGGAAAAAATCTAAAAATAAAAAAAGTTAAAAACAGGGGGGTCCCCATACAAAAAACCTGTAATACGCGCTAAACAACCGGCCAACGGTGTGTCGTTGGCGGCGCGCGGCACCACATAATTAATACAAAGAACAGAAGTAAAAAACATGCAGCGGAAACACAAGAAAAAACATTAAATCTCAATACCTGCCTAGTTTTCTTTACAAAAAGTATTGATATCCCATCAAAAACATAAATGTAAAAAAGGAGAGCCAAGTTCAATACAAAAATTATGCTTGGCTGTGGGGTTCGCCGCAAAAAGAATGGAGATCTAAATGAGTGCCAAGTTCGATGCAAAATCCAAATATGTATTTATAGGAACAAAATAACATTATAAACAAGTATTAAATTCTATTTCTTTGCTTTATTGGATACCTATAACAATTGCTGTTATTTAAAAAAAATGTGAGATCTTAAAGTAGGTTAGATTTGGCTTGGCCAGTTTTTATCAGAATTACAAAATATATATATTGAATAACTTTATAAAATGACTGATGTAATGAAAACTGGCCAAGTCAAATCTAACCTGCTTTAAGATCTCGCATTTTTTTTAAATAACAGCAATTGGTATAGGTATCCAATAAAGCAAAGAAATAGAGTTTAATACTTGTTTATAATGTTATTTTGGTCCTATAAATACATATTTGGATTTTGCATAGAACTTGGCACTCATTTAGATCTCCATTCTTTTTGCGGCGAACCCCACAGCCAAGCATAATTTTTGTATTGAACTTGGCTCTCCTTTTTTACATTTATGTTTTTGATGGGATTATTTTTACTAGGTAAGTATTTTTAAGTAGATAACTGAAAAGGATAGGGGTTATTTAGAGTAGGGTAGTTTAAATTTTTTTATGTCGGCCTGGCAGTTGTTCAGAACTGTCAAGATTTTGTTCTAACTGACAGGCCGATACCGTCCGGCGGACTGTTAATCAGTGCGCCCCTATAAGCAGAAATGATAATCCGGTAACTTTTGTTAGGTAATCTTCTTTCTCTGCACGTGTATGACCCTCAAGTACACAATCTTTCCAATGTCAAATTGCTTCGCCCCATCGTTTGTCACCACGTGACAGGCATAACTCGGCGTAAATAACGACCCCGTCCCTTTCCGATCGTTAGGGATGAAAAGAGAGAGTAGGCGGTGATGGATGGATGCTTTTCTAAAGATTTTGCTAGAAGGGCTCTAGGCCTGTTTACACAATAGTCTCATTAGTTGGCCTTTCGCAAGAAAGATAAGTTATTAAACATCTATTAACGCTTTAGTAGGATGTTTTTTGAGCCCTTGGGAAAAGGTCAAAACGACGTTAAAGACGGATACTTAGGTAATATATGTATGCATAGGGTCAATGTGGGAAAAACCGGCATATACATTTTTGATTGGAAAGATCGTCATAGGGCAAGTATACTTGTACCTACTTGTAATTATATACGCACTTCGCTCAGACAGTCAGAAAGGCAGAGCTACGTTCCTTCTACTCTGCCGACCATCTGTAAGTGGAGTATATGTGCAAACGCAAGTTAGAAGTGACGATAGAGCTTGTAGACGGTCTTACCTGATTGTCTTGGAGAAGACTGACCAGTCTTCTCCAGTGGCTTTAGGAGGTTTATTTAAAACCGATAGTACCATAATCGTACAATAAAGAAGACATTTTTGATTTTGATTTTATGTAGACTTCCAAATAGAGCGATGATGCGTGCAAAGACCACACAGATAAACTTCAAATGCCGCTGGTACTTGTAATGGCAACTTAAGAACTGCCAAACAGTAAACCTGACATAACTCACAAATTACATTTTCCTTAAAAAATACTTACGGAACTCGTAAACACGATGTTTTTGCGGCTTAAGGGATTTGGAAGTCAATCGTGCCTTTGATTAAGTTTACTTTGTAAAAGTTATGTGCCAAGCTTTTCGTGCCGCGCGTAGACTTTTAATGGAAGCAGCTTTTGACGTCCGTTGGGCCAGAATCTTATTTTAACCTCCTAAGTCCCAGCGTACAATTTTTTGTACATATTTCAAAATCAAAATCTATTTTGAAATTTAATTGTGTAAAAGTAGGGGTTCCGATTTCAAAAACAAAACAATTTCTTCTGGGTCTCAGGGGGTTATAAAATTCATTGGCAAACAAGTACTTGCTGTTTATACTTTTCGCGGTCTCTTTAGTTTAGTTGGAAGTGATTGTAAAACTGGAGGTCCGAAGTTCGAGTCCAAGCATGGGCATTATTTTTAGGAAGCGCACAGACGGTTATTATGTATTTATCTATAAACTATACAGAGTAATTTTTCTATGTCTAGTGAATATATACAACTCACACGGAAAAACTTTTACTACGGGGCCAACTTGAAAATCTCGAGAAATAACCGATCCTAGAAGTTTTACAAGGAAAACATCGTAAGGAAACGAAGAAATTCAAAGGTGTATCTGAAGGCCACAACCCGCATTGGGCCAGCGTGTGGACTAAAGCCCAAACCCTCTCGTGCTTGAGACACTTGAGAGGAGGCCTGGGTCCAGCAGTAGGACGTATATAGGCTAACTGCCGTATTCGAACTTCAAGATATTCGCAAGAGACGACATGTACTAGATTCATTCTAGATACGTTATAGTTTAGATATCAACTAGTTCTCTTTAGCAGCGCAATTCGGGCAACCAATGTCACTTTTACGTTAGATAGCGTAACATATCTATTAGATGTGAATTGGATCTCTAAGTCATATCATGTGGAAATCGTTCAAGAGTATCTCCAGAATCGCACAAATGTCAAATTTGACAGCTTAGATCTTAAACATATCGTTATCGTATCGTGGCGATGTCTACAAGATATCTAATAGATGTCTATTTCAAAATCCGAATCGGGCCCACCGTCTTAGCACAAAAAAACGTAGCGCGCAGTGGGCCACGAGACGCGCACGCGCACGCTCTCTGCGCACGCACAATGGCCGCGGAAGCGCCGGCGCCTGCGCGCGCTAGTTGCCGGCCGGTTTGCTACACAGAGGTTATGAAGTGTTTACAAAGAGCACGAGGTCACCCTACTTAAGTGCCATTTTACTTGTAAAATGTTACGATATGAGCAGCACAAATGAGTTGTAGACGCTATCGGCCCAATTGGAACTTTAAGATACGCCAGTTAATAGATCTTGAAAAGATATGGATTAGATATGTCAGTGTCAAAAGTGACGTTTTTGTATGAACAAATGTCACATTTGACACTGACATCCATATCTTTTCTAGATCTATTAACTGACGTATCTTAAAGTTCGAATTGGGCCGTATCTCTCTTCTGTCTATACCATTTTATACTATAACAGCCCAGAGTGCGTAGCCAACGTACAATCGTTTACGCTCCGTAGCGAACAATACACAACTGTCACTTTCGCACTAATATGGAAGAGTGATAGAGAGGGATGACTACGATACGCTACGTTGGTTACATCACTAAAGTTTATTTTCGTAAATATGTTTAATTCACACGAGTTCTAGTCTTAATTGTGAGCGCATCAACTGGATTGTACCCATACTAAATATGTACAGGAGCGCTTATGGGTGGTGATCTTGATTGTCTTATGTGCTCATACTAGTACATAGTTGATATTTTCTGTAGGCTAACCATACCAAATACCTAGCACCTTGTCATGCAATAAAACGAAAGGTTTTAGTCCTGAGGACAATGAGTGTGAGTACACATCTTTTTTTAATGACATGGGAGATGGGAGAGTCGGCATGGTGATTGTTACGACACCAATTCTGCCGTCCTAGTCTAAAAGGCAGTTTTTCGACAAAAGCTAGTTTCGAGATAATCGCAAAAAACCAACCCAATCATCTTTCTTGAATTTCTACGAATCGGTAAAACTTTTTCCATTTTTTCTTTTTGTATGTGGTAGGTATATATATGTAGTTATTTTAGGCATTTATAGTATGTTTCTAAGCAGCTCAGTTTTTTTTAATTTTATAAAAAACGCTTTAAATTAGTATTAAGCTTAAAAATTAGTAGGTCGTACTAGTCAAGAAGGCGGTAAACATGCGTTATGCGGCATTCTAACTTGGTTTCGAAGTAGAAACTAGGTAAAAATGCCGTATATGTCACATGCTGCCTTTTTGCTTAGTACCAATGAATAATTCGCACTTGAGATCCTAAGTTAAAAGACCCTATATCAGCTATTCGGCCTTTTTGGTTAGTATAGTAGGAAAAATTAAGAGTTTGTCCAGATTTTCGACTAGCGTGCTAGTGTAAAAAAACGTATACCAACAAAAACACCGAATATACGGTTTTATAGATTAGTATTTATGGAAGAAATGGGAATAAAAACAGTCACGTAGTTTAAATGTTTATTTATATACGAACAAAAAACGCCATACTAGTAGGCTATTATTAAAACAAAACGAGATCCAACGATTACTTTGTGGATTATAATCTTAATTACCATACAAAATTAACATATAAATTGGGTTATTCCCACTAGTTACGATCAAGTTGTTACCAGTGGTAACTAATGGGATTTTTTCCCACTAGTTACCACTACAATTTTGTTAGGGTTCAATAAAGCCTCTATATTTATAGTATTCTACTTATACTGATTTTATTACTATTGAACTGTAACAAAATGTTGGTGGTAACTACTAGGAAAAAAATCCAACCTTTTACCAGTGGTAACTACTGGGAAACAAATCCCATTAGTTACCACTGGTAACAACATGATGGTAATTAGTGGGAAAAACCCGATCTATATGTTAATTTTGTATGGTAATTAAGATTATAATCCAAAAAGTAATCGCTGGATCTCGTTTTTTTAATAATAGCCTGGTAGTATAGTGTTTTTTGTTCATATAATAAACAAACATTTAAACTGTACTGTAAAAAAATGTTGGTGGTAACTACTAGGAAAAAATCCCACCTTTTACCAGTGGTAACTACTGGAAAAAGAAATTCCCAGTAGTTACCACAGAACTGAGTTGGTGGTAGCTACTGGGAAGAAAAGTAGGATATAAATTCCCAGTAGTTACCACTGGTAACAACTTGGCGGTAGATACCTAACTAGTGGGAATAAACCCATAATATGTAACAAATATTTAGTGTACGGTTTTTCTGATTTTATTTGTATCATAGACTAGATTTACTCGACTCTACTAATGACATTACATATACTTCTAATGAGCATGAGCAACGAAACTTAAAAGAGTCCGCAATAAGCTCAGCCGAATTTTTACTTCCCATATAAACGGAGATTCGTACTAATTTTAAAACAACGTGTTGGATTGTACTAAATTGCACATACAATGACATGAGGTATATCTATGCCAGTACCTAATTAGTTTATATTCCAACAAAACTAATAAAATAGATGAAAAATAAGTTTTGTATGAAAAATTTATATTTGCTGTATTTTTTTCTATGGTATCTGAAGCTACACATTAATTACAGGCATAGATATACCTTATCCTTTACTGAGTAAAAAGTTTTAGAGCAATCTAGCTAATCGTTTTAAAATGAGAGCGTAACTACAGTTGTATGGAGAACCCAGCTTGCTGCTGACTTAAATCTTAGCAAACATTTATCTTTGTAGGTGACCAGTTTTTGCATACACGTAACTCAAAAAATACATAATGTTTTACCGAATTCGTGGCATCTCTAATAGTTATTTTAGTTTGTTATCAAAAGGCATGGAATCATCGAGAGTTTCATCGCACGGTAAGACGTTAGCGAACTCTACATTAGTGTACATTAGCAATAAAATTAAACTCGCATTAATTCCTGCACATACTCTGTCATTTATGTAATTCTGCGTTACCTTTTAGCGGCTGTAATTAAAACACAGATTCAAATTTCAATAAAATTATTTTTCTATTAGATTACAAACTCATAGCTTTGACCATTTTAACATACAACTATTACCTAAAACACAAACATACCAACCTATTTTAAGATACATATTGTTTTTTTATAAAACGTAATAGATAATACTGTAATATATAAATACTATGATAAATAAAACGTAATATAATTTGCAGTAATTAATTTACTATATTTCTTATCGAAATCTATTAGTGCGATATGAACTAGATAAAACCTACTTAAGTATTTAATTTAAGCAAAATATTATACATATATATATATATATATATATATATATAGTAACAGCACCAGTCATGGGACATTTAAGAGGAAATTTGGAGTATTTATGATATTTCCCTTATACATGTAAATGGTCTACCGCTTACTGTGTTAAAAGATGAAAGTCCTATCCGTCTTTCATGTTTTAGGCGTGTTGTATCAAAGATACTGCAATTAGTTTCCAAATATTTAACAAATTAAAACTATGCTTTTTTTCTCCAGTCATGGACACCAAAGCTCCAGTAATGGGCCCCCGGTAATGGACGTGGATCCAGTAATGGGCCCCCTATAATGGACATTGCTCTATCAGTATAAAATGTTGAAATGGGCAATAAGTTACGGCAAAAAAATCAATTTTTGGTATAAGCTTTTATCGCTGAATGTATTTTTCTTTCCACAGCCAATTATTATTGTATTAGATCCATCGAGACAATTCTAAAATACCCACACACAATTAGTTAGGGTTTATTGCGATAAAGTTCCCATGGCCACCTCCTGTCTCCATCATCAGATCAGGTCCATGTTATCATAATATTGCATTATCATCCTATTTGCATACTTAATTACGTACTTACACAAAATTTAAACTGAATCGGAAATCGAAAAGTGGCTCAAATTCAGCTACCTGATTGGACCCACACTAACTAACTGGGCACGTTAAATAAAAGTTTGGAAAAACGATATTAATTTATCCGAAGTCCGAGAATACCTCCTGATTGACATATTTCGTGACTACATTTTACTTTTGTATTGTTTAAACATGAAATTATGGCATGGCAAGCATCATTCTGTCAATTGTCCCATCATAGGAGACACGCAGTTTTACAGCTCCTATAATGGGATAGAGCCAAATACCACTATTTTTTTTACATCTGTGGAGTCACAACATAGTGTGTTGTATACCTTATCTCATGGTAAATGCAATTAACAAAACACATTCTAGTTTTCATCAACTATTAATTAATCAAAATTTAATAAATTAACTCACCTCTCTTAGCGAAGTTGTTAAGAATTCGTAGTGGTATTTTTTTTCAGTGACACGACAACTTTTGGGTTGGCGCCAATTTCTTAAAAAACAACCAAATTTAATGAAACTTCAAACTGAAACAGCTCTAGGACTCTTATTTATGATAATATACAGCCAGTGTTTATAAACTACTTTTAGATACTTATTTTAGAGGAATTATGTTTTTTTGTCCCATTACTGGTTCCACGTCCATTATAGGGTATACTACTATATATATATATATATATAAAATATTATATATAACTCTCAGTTGGTTTCCGGATGGACCCAGGTTCCATACAAAGATGCCCATGGTCCTTTGTCCTGGTTATCTAAATACTTAGGCGGAAAATGTTATACCTACTGCCCGTAAGAATTCTCATTAAATTTCCCTTTAAAACATTTTTCAATAAGATTTAAACTCTTCATAATGTAACGTTATGCGTTACACGAACTATTATTATTAAAATAAAATACAAATATAGATAAAAAATAGCACTTAAAACTAATTTTACAAGCTAATATTTACAATTAAAACTATATTAAAACATAAAAAATGCAACAAGTATTCGTCAGCGCCGTCTTAGCGCTCCGATAGATTTGTGAATGCAACATTTTAGAGCTCACGGAAACGAGTTCTTTTGTTTGTCGTATGGTCAGTTGCATTATGTATTAGCGGATCGCCCGTCCACCATTCCCGATCTTCATTCGAAATAGAACGCACGTCACACTAATCATCGGTCTCTGATACGTACATCAATTTATAAAAATGTAACCGATATAACTTAATATGTTGTCGTCCCTAACGTTCCTCGAAATGTTTTTCCTTAACGTCGTAATACGTTAACTATGTACTATCGCGAGTGAAAGTAAACCCCAAATTGGGTAAGTGGTAAATTTATTAACGCAAATGTAGATTTTCCATGCTAATTAGATATTAAGATAATTTTAGTGCTTTTACTTTACTTCATCAAACCATTTCACAATTAAATACTAAGTGTATAATGATTTTGCTCGATCATGCTGCTGTAACGATATTGCATCAGAAATTATTTCCACCCTCATTTTGAAATAGTAAATTATTGCATCATCTTTACAAATTGTAATCTCCGACTCTGATTGTGAACATCCACGGCATCACTGCTACATTTTAGGTGCTTTCTTTTCCTGCCGCTCGCCGGGGATGCTCACAAATTACGTAGCCGGACTGTAATCTCATGCGTTTGGATGACGCGTTCCAGGGTCCAAAGTTCGGGCTGAATTTTGTGGTGGAGGATCCACCGCAGCCTACTACTACGTTGGGTAGTACACTCGCCGCAGCCACACCTACACTGCGCTACGCTTCTCTCGTCAGTCGGAAGACCACCCCGTCTCAAGCACCGGGCAGCCCTGAGTACAGTCGGCCACAGTTCAGCGCCCGCGCACACCCAGGCGAGAGTACCTAACCGCAGAGTAAAGTGGATATTGTGTGGATTTATAAAACCAAACTTACGACCCACTTGGCCATTTAGTTTTTTTTAGTTTTTTTTTAGTTAAATTAAATATTCTTTTGCACGAATCGAGATTACTCATTTCTCTCTTCTAAAAGGTAGTTAAGATCCTAACCGTGACAATACCTATTTGGCTTGTAAGGAATTAAACCCGATACGATTAGCTCTAATGTCAATTTGATATTATTTAAATAAAAGCAGTCAAACCGTCCAAAGAATAAATAAAACTTAAACAACGTTTGCTGTAGAAAAGTACGTATGAACAATTTTACCATCACAAAATACGCTAGAAAGACGTATTTGCTGTCGAGCGGAAGTATTTGGAGGCATTTTTAAAGTATATACCTTGATAAAAATGATAATACTCGAAGGTACTAATTGTAAACACTACATATTATTGATAACATATGATGGTAATGCAATAATAGAGTATTTTTTTAACCTTTGGCGTACGGTCAATATTTCGCGCGCAAAAAGCCACCTCCGCTCTAATTCCGGCAGCCACAAGCCTGCGCTTGCGACTGACGGCTTTTACTTAGCGTAAAGGTGTCTTTCGGCGCGCGGGGAGCATGACGAAGGTTGGAGCATATACTGCGTTATAGACTAGTTAGACGCACTTTCAACCATTTTAAAAGTTTGTTTGCGTTTAACACGACGTCCATACAAAATAAGAAGAACGTATTACAGTTATACGTTTCTAAAGACTATTATGGTGACGTCAAAATGTTAAGTGATACTAGGCTAAAATGGCGTATGAGACATTTAAACTAAAAAAAATATTATAAGATTTTTTAGACTAGTATCAGATGTAAAATTTTGCTAAAGATGTTACGTTTCAAACGTAACTAAAGCAATTTCCTTTTTTTTAGTTCCATACTCACAGCGACATTGTAACAAAACAGGCCGAACGAGATTGTCTTCAGCGCCATCTATTCGCACAGCGAGGCACTACCACACTTGGTCGCGAGCTGTTGGTCTAGAAAACATTATGGTTCTTATTTAGTATTCAATATTTTCTTTAATGGTTGAAATATTTAGGTTTGGTTCCTCAAAAATATTAGTACTCGGTATCGTTGGTCTTTTAATATTATAATTTTCAAATATTGTTTGGGACATCGTTTGCAATGCCTGGCAAAATTCCTTGGCTCTGAGCGGGGTTTTTGTTTGAAAAAAAGTGACAGGAGAGGAAATTGATTGTCGAACGAGATCAAGTCACTGAGATTTCCGCAGCCATGTGAAGAAGCTGGTGCAGATATTCTCTGGTCGCTTTGTACGGGAGCCATCCCTGTAAAATATGGAAATACATCTTCACTTTTTGTAGCGAGGTAAGCCACAGCGCAAATCTTTATAGAAATATAGCCCGGTTTTTTATAACGTTCGTCTTTACTGATTTTACATTTCCTTGTTACAGCAAACAGAGCAATATGGCGTCCTACATTGAATTCCTGTAGGATAATTCCTAAAGAAATATTTTTTATAAATGTCAGCAGTGTAGCATCAATCGCTTCACTTGAGATCCGGGTAAGCATTTGCGATTTTATTGTAGGAAATGTAACCTTTTTTTTTCGTCCTTGCCCATGTGTGTCGGATGACCGCATGGCCAATTTGTACGTTTTCCTGTAAATGCCAGAACGGTGTGTTAGTTTAGTAATTGTCCAGTTAATTTCAGTGGAGAATCAATCCTTTTTTTTTTATATTGGGTTTCAATATGTGGTTTTTTTTTTCCCTTTAGCTTTAATGCCGGTCCCTACCCTGGTCTTTTTCTTCGGGCACGTGTCGGCGCTGGACGTTGCTGAGGGCCTTGGGCTGGAGCTTCGTGCTGCTCAGCGCGACGTTGGCGAAGCGGGCAGGCAGCCACCTGGACACGTGGCTGACGGTATCACCGCGTGTCACCGCGACTCTTGGCTGTTCCCCTGCGCGCCACTGGGGCAGTGCGTAGCCTCGGCTTCACCGGCTTCTGCTACGGACACGTGACTCAGGTGTGGTCAGATCTAATTTGTTATTGGCTCTCTCGAGCTCGTGACTCCTGTTGCGCATCGCGACGTTGGCGTGGTAGATAGGCGGTCACTTGGACACGTGGCTGACGGTTTCAGCACGTGTCACCGCGGCTTTTGGCTGCCACCTATGCGCCTCTGGCGTGACACATGATTTAGGTGTGCTACCAATCAATAGACTTTAATTAGCTTCACGCAATAGTGGCCTCTTAATAAACTTCAAGTGCTCAGTGCATAATTAGTGTATAGACATAATAAACTTTAACTGAGACTGCGTAACCAGTCCGATAGCATAGTGTTCTTAGTATAATAATAGCATAAGGTTATTTTCTGTACTGCCTTACTGTACTGCTGTTTTGTGTAAAATATTGATATTATATTTAATTGTCTTGAGCTTAAACAATAGTTTTCTTTTCTCATCTTAGTTTTCACCTTTCTGAACGCTTTACAGTGTGCTGGCGCCCAATACTTTCTCATTCTCCCTGTTTAAAATTAATTCTAGTTAATAAATAGATTTTTAGGAATATCACAGACGTGTAGTGTGACAATAGAGCGTCAGACCCACGAACCCTGAGTACCACTGATAGTCCATAGCTCTTAAAAACCATAACACCAATATAGCCTGTAACATTTGGCGCCCAACGTGGGGCCACGCTTTTGCTTTTTAATAATGTTGTCACAGTCTGTGGATTCCGAAGAAATCTCTCTTTGCTATTTTTGAGCTCTGTAATGCACTGTGCACATTTTTCTTTTTATTTTTAAGACGCCACTATTTTCTCTGTTTGCTTGCCTACAATTATTTATACTTTGACCTTTTGACCTTTTACTATGTTATCTCTATTACCTTAAAAATATGTAATATTACTTTTACCTAAAACATGAAACTGTATTTTCTAAAACTTTGTATAAGAAACTCTCTAAAGATTTACTACTCTGTACTCAAAATTTATATCAACGATTCAATAATAATATTACTCTGTATGTAAAAATAGATTTACATATGTATGCTTACTGTTGCTCAAAGATGCACTCATTTTTCTATGTAAAAAGAGACCACTATTAAGTAAAACTTTAATCATAATTTTTTCTCAAAAATGCACCAAGCGCTAGCACTAAAATTAATCTGCTTCTTTTTTCCTAAAACTTGTTGGTCGCTGGTCAATTTCAGGTCTACAGATGTTGCTGGTGGTTCATACCTCTCAATGTTGTCTCGCAGTCATCTCTGGTTCTCTCCGCACAGGTCATCTCTTCTGAAAGGTCAAAGTTAGTTCGCTCTGTCTCGCTTTAAATATATTAATATTTATTTATTTATTGCTTTATAGGCCTGGTAATTTAGGGCTAAAGCGTTCTACTTTATTACTACTACTCACTGAAAGGGAAGATACTTTCTATGTTCTAACGTATGAACACTGTACCAAGCCTATCTGCTGGTACCTACTTATTTTGTAGATACTTAAATATATTTCTTAATTAAGGAAACTTAGTTCTTAAAGTAACTTTTATTACCGCCTGACTTACCTCTTCTTGATACTCTTAAAATACTTACTTACTATAGTTAGGTCTAAGAAACTTAATTTTTTCCTTTTTACTTAGAAGTAATGTTTATGATGAGAAATGTTACTCATCTCTGTGTTCTGAAAATGAACATACTGTGCTGATCATGCTGACAGTACCTATTCCTAGCTAATAGATATTATTATATTACTTTACTTTATAGTGTAAACATAATTTTCTTATTGCAAGCATGCAGATTTTCAACAGACGGTTAGATATATGTTAGTTATAGATGTTACTACTATAGGTATTATCTTAAGAAACTTATCTTTTAATTTATGCAATGTTCAACAAAGGAATGTTGCACAGGTATTTCTCTGTTCTAAAATGAACGCTGTACTATTGCCTCTCTGCAAAGTACAAATACCTACTCTCTCTTGTAAATGTTATTTACTTTAAATATTTTTAGGTTAGGGTCACTGACACTGGATAACTTTGCTATCTAAATGTTCCATGAACATGGTTGTGAAATAAAACAACAAAGCAAGTTATTTAGTTACATTATTATGACACTACATATTTGAATAGTTTGGCGTGGAGCCCACTGTTTAGATTATCCTGGATTTGACTTTAGTTCACATAACCTAATAAAGTGTCTTTGTTATGTTTGATTTTCACCATAACCCAATAAAGTGTTTTTGTTATGCTGGATTTCGCTTTGATTTCTTCTATGGCTGGTTACAGGCAATGAAGATACTGCTGGCTTATGACTTGCTTGCTTGCGGCTTGCTTGCTTGCTCGCTGTAGCTTATTGACATCGAGGTTTCGTTGTCAACGAGTTTTCTTGGATGTGACTTCGTCTTTTGGTGCTTAGCGCGTCAGCTGATTTCGGCATTTAAGGTTGGTCTAGTGCATCTAATAAAGTGATGAATCAGTGCTTTGTGAAGTGAAAATGGTGATTACAAGTGCAGTGATGTGTTATCCCATGTTCCCTTGAACATTGGATGAAGTTTCAATCCCATCTGGAGCGAAATTTTTTTCATTATGCACTCATAGATAACCTCCATTTTCAATTCCTTTGGCGCTTACGACCTTTTGGAATGGGAAGCCTATACGTCAAACTGTATGCGTTCCGTTTCACTTAAAACTTAATTGGATCTGTGTTCAAGTGTTAGTTCTTGTGTTCTATATTATGGAAATAATTTCATGGTGTGTTCCTACACATAGTGACACTAGAAAAGGGGAGACTGGGGCAATTTAGTGCCCATCTCTTTTAAAACTCTTAATTTTTTATAATGACTTTAAACTTTAATTAGAAGTTGAAGTTTTCTGGGTAGGTAAGTTCTGTTTGTTGTGCACTGTTTCTCTCTCTATAAACAGTGTATGGGAAATTGTTTTCACTTCTGTTGAGACAAATTCTTAAGGACTTATACTTACGTAACTCTATATTTGATAAAATAGTTTAATCTGGATGCTTCTCTTTGTATCTCTGAAAGGGGACGGTAGTCTTCGGTGTGCTTCTGCACATTTGGTACAATAGGGGAGAGAGGGGTAAAATGTGTCACTGGTTTTGACACTTAGAATATTTTTGTAGTTTCTTTTAATTAGGAATGCATTTGACTGCTAACTTGTGGTCTACTTAATTTCATGCATTGGATTCTCGCTTGCGGTCCGTGCATGGGGAGTTCGTGTTCTTCTGCTGCACGCCTCCATGGAGTCGATAAGGTTGAAATGTCGTTTTCTTCCTGTCCGTACACCACGTTCTGGTGTTTCTGCAGTCTACTCTTAGCTTTTAGTGGTTGTGGAGTAGGCAAAAGCTCGGACGTGCACCCCGCCTAGAATTATTCTTCGCTCGCTGCACCGCCGAGATTTACTCTCCCAATCTCTCACTAGTCGATAGTTTTCTTGCATGTTAGTTATAAACATAGTTTAACTTGGTAGTTAGGATTGTGTAAACCTCATGGCATAGCCAATATAGTTAATTACATGTTTAAAAAAAATGTTTCACTAACATTAACATTTTTTTTTTATCTAAGTTAGGTGGTAATGTTACGTTTCAAACGTAACTAAAGCAATTTCCTTTTTTTTAGTTCCATACTCACAGCGACATTGTAACAAAACAGGCCGAACGAGATTGTCTTCAGCGCCATCTATTCGCACAGCGAGGCACTACCACACTTGGTCGCGAGCTGTTGGTCTAGAAAACATTATGGTTCTTATTTAGTATTCAATATTTTCTTTAATGGTTGAAATATTTAGGTTTGGTTCCTCAAAAATATTAGTACTCGGTATCGTTGGTCTTTTAATATTATAATTTTCAAATATTGTTTGAGACATCGTTTGCAATGCCTGGCAAAATTCCTTGGCTCTGAGCGGGGTTTTTGTTTGAAAAAAAGTGACAGGAGAGGAAATTGATTGTCGAACGAGATCAAGTCACTGAGATTTCCGCAGCCATGTGAAGAAGCTGGTGCAGATATTCTCTGGTCGCTTTGTACGGGAGCCATCCCTGTAAAATATGGAAATACATCTTCACTTTTTGTAGCGAGGTAAGCCACAGCGCAAATCTTTATAGAAATATAGCCCGGTTTTTTATAACGTTCGTCTTTACTGATTTTACATTTCCTTGTTACAGCAAACAGAGCAATATGGCGTCCTACATTGAATTCCTGTAGGATAATTCCTAAAGAAATATTTTTTATAAATGTCAGCAGTGTAGCATCAATCGCTTCACTTGAGATCCGGGTAAGCATTTGCGATTTTATTGTAGGAAATGTAACCTTTTTTTTTCGTCCTTGCCCATGTGTGTCGGATGACCGCATGGCCAATTTGTACGTTTTCCTGTAAATGCCAGAACGGTGTGTTAGTTTAGTAATTGTCCAGTTAATTTCAGTGGAGAATCAATCCTTTTTTTTTTATATTGGGTTTCAATATGTGGTTTTTTTTCCCTTTAGCTTTAATGCCGGTCCCTACCCTGGTCTTTTTCTTCGGGCACGTGTCGGCGCTGGGCGTTGCTGAGGGCCTTGGGCTGGAGCTTCGTGCTGCTCAGCGCGACGTTGGCGAAGCGGGCAGGCAGCCACCTGGACACGTGGCTGACGGTATCACCGCGTGTCACCGCGACTCTTGGCTGTTCCCCTGCGCGCCACTGGGGCAGTGCGTAGCCTCGGCTTCACCGGCTTCTGCTACGGACACGTGACTCAGGTGTGGTCAGATCTAATTTGTTATTGGCTCTCTCGAGTTCGTGACTCCTGTTGCGCATCGCGACGTTGGCGTGGTAGATAGGCGGTCACTTGGACACGTGGCTGACGGTTTCAGCACGTGTCACCGCGGCTTTTGGCTGCCACCTATGCGCCTCTGGCGTGACACATGATTTAGGTGTGCTACCAATCAATAGACTTTAATTAGCTTCACGCAATAGTGGCCTCTTAATAAACTTCAAGTGCTCAGTGCATAATTAGTGTATAGACATAATAAACTTTAACTGAGACTGCGTAACCAGTCCGATAGCATAGTGTTCTTAGTATAATAATAGCATAAGGTTATTTTCTGTACTGCCTTACTGTACTGCTGTTTTGTGTAAAATATTGATATTATATTTAATTGTCTTGAGCTTAAACAATAGTTTTCTTTTCTCATCTTAGTTTTCACCTTTCTGAACGCTTTACAGTGTGCTGGCGCCCAATACTTTCTCATTCTCCCTGTTTAAAATTAATTCTAGTTAATAAATAGATTTTTAGGAATATCACAGACGTGTAGTGTGACAATAGAGCGTCAGACCCACGAACCCTGAGTACCACTGATAGTCCATAGCTCTTAAAAACCATAACACCAATATAGCCTGTAACATTTGGCGCCCAACGTGGGGCCACGCTTTTGCTTTTTAATAATGTTGTCACAGTCTGTGGATTCCGAAGAAATCTCTCTTTGCTATTTTTGAGCTCTGTAATGCACTGTGCACATTTTTCTTTTTATTTTTAAGACGCCACTATTTTCTCTGTTTGCTTGCCTACAATTATTTATACTTTGACCTTTTGACCTTTTACTATGTTATCTCTATTACCTTAAAAATATGTAATATTACTTTTACCTAAAACATGAAACTGTATTTTCTAAAACTTTGTATAAGAAACTCTCTAAAGATTTACTACTCTGTACTCAAAATTTATATCAACGATTCAATAATAATATTACTCTGTATGTAAAAATAGATTTACATATGTATGCTTACTGTTGCTCAAAGATGCACTCATTTTTCTATGTAAAAAGAGACCACTATTAAGTAAAACTTTAATCATAATTTTTTCTCAAAAATGCACCAAGCGCTAGCACTAAAATTAATCTGCTTCTTTTTTCCTAAAACTTGTTGGTCGCTGGTCAATTTCAGGTCTACAGATGTTGCTGGTGGTTCATACCTCTCAATGTTGTCTCGCAGTCATCTCTGGTTCTCTCCGCACAGGTCATCTCTTCTGAAAGGTCAAAGTTAGTTCGCTCTGTCTCGCTTTAAATATATTAATATTTATTTATTTATTGCTTTATAGGCCTGGTAATTTAGGGCTAAAGCGTTCTACTTTATTACTACTACTCACTGAAAGGGAAGATACTTTCTATGTTCTAACGTATGAACACTGTACCAAGCCTATCTGCTGGTACCTACTTATTTTGTAGATACTTAAATATATTTCTTAATTAAGGAAACTTAGTTCTTAAAGTAACTTTTATTACCGCCTGACTTACCTCTTCTTGATACTCTTAAAATACTTACTTACTATAGTTAGGTCTAAGAAACTTAATTTTTTCCTTTTTACTTAGAAGTAATGTTTATGATGAGAAATGTTACTCATCTCTGTGTTCTGAAAATGAACATACTGTGCTGATCATGCTGACAGTACCTATTCCTAGCTAATAGATATTATTATATTACTTTACTTTATAGTGTAAACATAATTTTCTTATTGCAAGCATGCAGATTTTCAACAGACGGTTAGATATATGTTAGTTATAGATGTTACTACTATAGGTATTATCTTAAGAAACTTATCTTTTAATTTATGCAATGTTCAACAAAGGAATGTTGCACAGGTATTTCTCTGTTCTAAAATGAACGCTGTACTATTGCCTCTCTGCAAAGTACAAATACCTACTCTCTCTTGTAAATGTTATTTACTTTAAATATTTTTAGGTTAGGGTCACTGACACTGGATAACTTTGCTATCTAAATGTTCCATGAACATGGTTGTGAAATAAAACAACAAAGCAAGTTATTTAGTTACATTATTATGACACTACATATTTGAATAGTTTGGCGTGGAGCCCACTGTTTAGATTATCCTGGATTTGACTTTAGTTCACATAACCTAATAAAGTGTCTTTGTTATGTTTGATTTTCACCATAACCCAATAAAGTGTTTTTGTTATGCTGGATTTCGCTTTGATTTCTTCTATGGCTGGTTACAGGCAATGAAGATACTGCTGGCTTATGACTTGCTTGCTTGCGGCTTGCTTGCTTGCTCGCTGTAGCTTATTGACATCGAGGTTTCGTTGTCAACGAGTTTTCTTGGATGTGACTTCGTCTTTTGGTGCTTAGCGCGTCAGCTGATTTCGGCATTTAAGGTTGGTCTAGTGCATCTAATAAAGTGATGAATCAGTGCTTTGTGAAGTGAAAATGGTGATTACAAGTGCAGTGATGTGTTATCCCATGTTCCCTTGAACATTGGATGAAGTTTCAATCCCATCTGGAGCGAAATTTTTTTCATTATGCACTCATAGATAACCTCCATTTTCAATTCCTTTGGCGCTTACGACCTTTTGGAATGGGAAGCCTATACGTCAAACTGTATGCGTTCCGTTTCACTTAAAACTTAATTGGATCTGTGTTCAAGTGTTAGTTCTTGTGTTCTATATTATGGAAATAATTTCATGGTGTGTTCCTACACATAGTGACACTAGAAAAGGGGAGACTGGGGCAATTTAGTGCCCATCTCTTTTAAAACTCTTAATTTTTTATAATGACTTTAAACTTTAATTAGAAGTTGAAGTTTTCTGGGTAGGTAAGTTCTGTTTGTTGTGCACTGTTTCTCTCTCTATAAACAGTGTATGGGAAATTGTTTTCACTTCTGTTGAGACAAATTCTTAAGGACTTATACTTACGTAACTCTATATTTGATAAAATAGTTTAATCTGGATGCTTCTCTTTGTATCTCTGAAAGGGGACGGTAGTCTTCGGTGTGCTTCTGCACATTTGGTACAATAGGGGAGAGAGGGGTAAAATGTGTCACTGGTTTTGACACTTAGAATATTTTTGTAGTTTCTTTTAATTAGGAATGCATTTGACTGCTAACTTGTGGTCTACTTAATTTCATGCATTGGATTCTCGCTTGCGGTCCGTGCATGGGGAGTTCGTGTTCTTCTGCTGCACGCCTCCATGGAGTCGATAAGGTTGAAATGTCGTTTTCTTCCTGTCCGTACACCACGTTCTGGTGTTTCTGCAGTCTACTCTTAGCTTTTAGTGGTTGTGGAGTAGGCAAAAGCTCGGACGTGCACCCCGCCTAGAATTATTCTTCGCTCGCTGCACCGCCGAGATTTACTCTCCCAATCTCTCACTAGTCGATAGTTTTCTTGCATGTTAGTTATAAACATAGTTTAACTTGGTAGTTAGGATTGTGTAAACCTCATGGCATAGCCAATATAGTTAATTACATGTTTAAAAAAAATGTTTCACTAACATTAACATTTTTTTTTTATCTAAGTTAGGTGGTAATGTTACGTTTCAAACGTAACTAAAGCAATTTCCTTTTTTTTAGTTCCATACTCACAGCGACATTGTAACAAAACAGGCCGAACGAGATTGTCTTCAGCGCCATCTATTCGCACAGCGAGGCACTACCACACTTGGTCGCGAGCTGTTGGTCTAGAAAACATTATGGTTCTTATTTAGTATTCAATATTTTCTTTAATGGTTGAAATATTTAGGTTTGGTTACTCAAAAATATTAGTACTCGGTATCGTTGGTCTTTTAATATTATAATTTTCAAATATTGTTTGAGACATCGTTTGCAATGCCTGGCAAAATTCCTTGGCTCTGAGCGGGGTTTTTGTTTGAAAAAAAGTGACAGGAGAGGAAATTGATTGTCGAACGAGATCAAGTCACTGAGATTTCCGCAGCCATGTGAAGAAGCTGGTGCAGATATTCTCTGGTCGCTTTGTACGGGAGCCATCCCTGTAAAATATGGAAATACATCTTCACTTTTTGTAGCGAGGTAAGCCACAGCGCAAATCTTTATAGAAATATAGCCCGGTTTTTTATAACGTTCGTCTTTACTGATTTTACATTTCCTTGTTACAGCAAACAGAGCAATATGGCGTCCTACATTGAATTCCTGTAGGATAATTCCTAAAGAAATATTTTTTATAAATGTCAGCAGTGTAGCATCAATCGCTTCACTTGAGATCCGGGTAAGCATTTGCGATTTTATTGTAGGAAATGTAACCTTTTTTTTTCGTCCTTGCCCATGTGTGTCGGATGACCGCATGGCCAATTTGTACGTTTTCCTGTAAATGCCAGAACGGTGTGTTAGTTTAGTAATTGTCCAGTTAATTTCAGTGGAGAATCAATCCTTTTTTTTTTTATATTGGGTTTCAATATGTGGTTTTTTTTTCCCTTTAGCTTTAATGCCGGTCCCTACCCTGGTCTTTTTCTTCGGGCACGTGTCGGCGCTGGGCGTTGCTGAGGGCCTTGGGCTGGAGCTTCGTGCTGCTCAGCGCGACGTTGGCGAAGCGGGCAGGCAGCCACCTGGACACGTGGCTGACGGTATCACCGCGTGTCACCGCGACTCTTGGCTGTTCCCCTGCGCGCCACTGGGGCAGTGCGTAGCCTCGGCTTCACCGGCTTCTGCTACGGACACGTGACTCAGGTGTGGTCAGATCTAATTTGTTATTGGCTCTCTCGAGCTCGTGACTCCTGTTGCGCATCGCGACGTTGGCGTGGTAGATAGGCGGTCACTTGGACACGTGGCTGACGGTTTCAGCACGTGTCACCGCGGCTTTTGGCTGCCACCTATGCGCCTCAGGCGTGACACATGATTTAGGTGTGCTACCAATCAATAGACTTTAATTAGCTTCACGCAATAGTGGCCTCTTAATAAACTTCAAGTGCTCAGTGCATAATTAGTGTATAGACATAATAAACTTTAACTGAGACTGCGTAACCAGTCCGATAGCATAGTGTTCTTAGTATAATAATAGCATAAGGTTATTTTCTGTACTGCCTTACTGTACTGCTGTTTTGTGTAAAATATTGATATTATATTTAATTGTCTTGAGCTTAAACAATAGTTTTCTTTTCTCATCTTAGTTTTCACCTTTCTGTACGCTTTACAGCGTGCTGGCGCCCAATACTTTCTCATTCTCCCTGTTTAAAATTAATTCTAGTTAATAAATAGATTTTTAGGAATATCACAGACGTGTAGTGTGACAATAGAGCGTCAGACCCACGAACCCTGAGTACCACTGATAGTCCATAGCTCTTAAAAACCATAACACCAATATAGCCTGTAACAAAGATCCTAATCTTAAAGTGCGTATAGCGTCTTTTACGTATTTTTAGCCTAGTTTTTGGCTTATACGTTATTTTAGGCTAGACATGGTGGATAAGATTTTACGCAAACCAGAGCGTAAAAAAACGTATAGCTGCATATACGTTGTTTTAGCCTGGCTTTGTCAAATAGTCGCTTTTTAGACTAGGAACGAACGAAAATTAGTGCAAATACGGTCTTTTTACGATATTTTTCTCGAAAACTAAGCCACTTATCGGAAAACGGGCCAAAGTGGTCGATGCGTCTCGATCTCTACATTACGAATATCACAATAAGTCCATTTTGGCAAAATGTCGAAAAACTGCCTTTTAGCTTAGGGCGGCAGAATTCTTTTCTATAGTTCGTTTTTTAGCACTAGAAAAAGACTATGCGATATTGACGGGCCTTTTAATTGAGAAACGCAGTTTAAAAATCCTTAACTATTACTTATGAAAGCAAAATAATGTAAATATAATCGTATATGATTCATAATTGTTGCCGTGACTTATTTTTCAAAAGTGTTTTTCAATAAAAAGACACGTCAAGATTGTTTACCTTTTTTCTAATGCTAAAAAAACGAACTACTTTTAGGAATATTCGATATAGCAAAGTTAATAGATTAATATTACGAGATCGGTATCAAAGAATTCAAAAGGATGAGAGAGTTCGCAGTAAAGTTCCCTTAATTACATCTTGCAATAGAAAAGTTCCAGCGACTCGATGTCTCTTAATGAACGTACCGGTGAAATAAAAAGGCAAAGTATTTAAAACACAGATCTCCAGATTAGATGATACCTTTGAAGAAGAAATGCATGAGCTCCCATAAACTACAACTAGGGAACAAAACTTTTTTTTAATAAGTTTTGATTTGTGTTTTTTTAATAGTAGTATACTAACTACATATGAATTATAATACTGAAATAGATGTCAATATACCATCAAGACCTCGCGAGGTCGAGGCCAGCTTCCATAAACTACACTGAGAGAAAAGTACAACAAAAATACACTTAGAATTACAAAAATAAACTTAATCCGGGGACAAGGAGAGTTAACTAATAGGAACAAATTGACTTTTGCAATTTCTATTAGTTCTTGCAATTTCTATTATTTGTTTGTTGAAATTATATTTGGGATTACTGCGCTGTTTGTAGAAATAAATAAACTTTACAGAAATAGTGAAACGTCCATAATTATTACTAAAACTTCATTTTTTCCCCCAGTACAGAACTGTTTTTTAATTCCTGGTGATGATTTTTCTCTCAGTGTACATGTGTAATATTTCGCTTTTGACCTACAGAGATACTATATTTAATTTTATTATATTTTCGAAACAAAAAGACCCTGTGAGGTCTAATAGAGGAAGTCTATGCTTTGAGAAGACTTAGTGTTTTATTTCTGGCGTGTCTTATCGGCGCAATACCTACTAAGAATCGAAAGGTTTGTTTAATAGGAAACTGACTATTAAACTTGCTGTTATGATTTTTGTACTGTGATGGTGACAAAAAACCGGGCAAGTGCGAGTCGGACTCGCGCACGAAGGGCTCCGTACCACCCTTCCGGTCTAGAACGCGAAACGACCACTTTTGTATATCACACAGGTAGGTTAGTTAGTTCAAATGGCCGAAGGCCAAACCGCACAGAATTGGAGCCCCGCGGAAGCGGCGGGGCTCGTCGACATCGCTAACGTAAAGACAAAACGACGGAAAATGATGTAGGCATTTTGCGTTCTGGACCGTTCTTCTTGCGTTCTTGCGTTTTGTGTCTGGGCCGTGGCGATGTAGACTAAGAGCGATAGGTATAGGCAAAATGTTGCACTAGTCATTTTGCCTTCTAGACCGTCCGCGAATAACACTTAGGTACCTACCCCGTTAGTCCGTAGTCCTCGTCCACTAAATCTAAAGCGGTATTCTTATTGTATGCGGCGTAGTATGTATCAACTTATATGTATTAACAACAACTTCTTTCTTTTTTTCTTTCTTTCTTTTTTTTTCTTTCTTTCTTTCGAGCGGAAATCAATGTACGACGCGGCTATTATTATTTTTTAAATGATGTCTGTTGTCAGTCTATTGACAGCGTCATGTCTCGGTGGCCAGTAGAATTTTTATTTTTTTAAAGTTATTAACGCTTACCTTAATCATTAACAGGATTAAATGGAACATACATTAAATGGAACATTATAACCCATCAACTTTTAAAACTAAAAAACGCTGTTTCATGGAAACTGTTTACATCGCATTCAATTCCATTATTTCCCTTTCGACAAGATCACGGGAAAAATAACCCTTTGTTCGCTTGAGCGCAAAGTTAATAATTTACTCGTAACAGTGCGTGGGTGTACGGAGCTAATGTTATAATATATTACATTGGTTAACGGCTTTCAATATAAATTAGAATACAATTATATCGACACGTGTAGGAAAAGAAGGGTCTTGTACGGAATTATTTGGAACGTATATACTAGAAGAGTCTATTAATCAATTTGATAGATAAATAAAATAGGTATGTCATTAAAATGTATGTTTAAAGATACGAAACACAAATTTTAAGTAAATTAAAAAATCCGATACCTAAAAGTATTCCCAGATATGGTTTTGAAAGGCTCACATGCAATATTCCAATATTCCAATAATATTGTGAGGATTAACGAAAGAGCAATATGTTCCATTCGCAAATAAATCCAATTAAAACTGAATATCCCATATTCTGGATTTATTACTTTCATTTGCGTGTCGTGTATCAAATTGTTTTTATTTGTCACAGGGACTCCGATTCTAAATCAAATATTTGTTAGTTTTAATTAGAGATGCACCGGATATCCGGTTACTATCCGGTATCCGGCCGGATACCGGTTAGTGACCTACTATCCGGCCGGATACCGGATAGTAACATTGCTTGATTTCGGAGTAAACAAATTGGATTTAAGAAACAGACACGATCATTATCGTACTTGTTTATTATTTTAAAACAATTTAATCATTCCACTGACTTGCACGCGCACTCATTTTGAACCTAGAAATGAGTCCGCGCGAACGTTTACTAGGAAACAGGTTAAACCTGTAGAATGCGCACCTGAGAAACCGAAATGTAGGTATAGTTCCGCTGGCCGAATATTCGGCGGCCGGGTACCGGATATTCGGCCAATAGTTAGACCGAATATCTGGTATCCGGTGTCCGGCCAAACAACTATCCGTTGCATCTCTAGTTTTAATGGTGCATGATACGAGCACCAATACGTGCGAGCGAGATGCCCAATAACATGACTCCTCAGTGTATTCGGCGTGCAGCCGTGCACCAATCATCGTAAGCGATCGTTATATTTGTATCAAAACAAGATCAAACTTTAACAACTTGTGACATCAGAATCGGCCTCAATATTGGCTTAACTATTATCGGTGATTCCGATAAATATTGTACCATTTATCGCAATAAATAAAGTTATTATTTATATACGTGGGCCATACTGAAAGTTTCTGGATTCTGATATATGAGTCGACTTATTTTTTCTAAGTGGCCAGTCCAGGAATTTTTGAAGTGAAAAGTTCTTTAGCGGCGCTGTGCACTTTTTGTGATGGAGAAAATTTTTAAACTCGCGAGAGCGTAAGACGGACACGTGACCTGATCGAAAAACTGTTACAATGTCATTGAGTTTTCACTTCTGCCGGCACTCCCGGAGTGCAACCCGTTGTTTTTTAGTATCACCTAAGTCATAGCGATGTATAGCAGAAACGAAATATTGGTTCACAGTACGGCACGGTACCGAATTCCATTTGACAAAAGTCTAGATATTTCAGAGAACAATAGGTTTTATTTTTAAGACCTCTGCTCTGTCCGATTCAAAGCTAAATCTGGAGATTGAAAGGGAATGCAGACAATAGGACAAATATAGGAAAAATTGTGTGTAATCCTGTTCAAAATAGTAATGGTTGTACAAAGCTAGAGACGCAATAATCGCTTGTGTGACAGTCGACGTCAAATATATGTTTACAATTTTGCACCTTACTCCTTTGTAATAAGGAGAAAAGTGTAAACATATCTTTGACGTCTTCTGTACACGTTACAGGCCGCCCGATAGGACCAGAGACTGCAGGCGGACTGGTAATGGAGGGATCCTTAACGTTCATTCACAAGAGCCGGTGCGAACATAATTATATGGACAAATCTCTATTCTAACTTGTATGTATATCGACTTGTAAGTTTGCAAAACAACGTGAAACCATTCACCTATAAGCATCTTGAAAGACCGTACACATGTCCTAGCCAAGGTCGCTACTAAACTCGTTATCTCCCCCCTTCATCCCCCATTATGTAAGTCTTCGCTGCACGCCCTACCGCAACAAACTCACCCGACCACACAACAAGAACTCTAATCAAGCAACAATCCCGTCCAAGTTACTCCGAACTCGAAAGGTCAAAGTAAATTGGTTAAGCTGTATGCAAACTTCCTTTGCAGTTTCGCTGCGCGATTGTAAACTTTGTTGTGATGGATTAAACACCTTTAAAGGTCACACCTAAGTGGTTAAGCTACGTACAGCCGGCATTTGATATATCGGAGCGACCAAAGAACTCAAAAATATCTGACCGTGCACTCTAGCGCCTTGATAATAGAGGCGAATTCAGATATTTGTGAGCGCCTTGGCTGCTCTAACATATCTGACGGCGACCGTACAACGTGCTTTTACGGCTCTGCGCGCGATTATAGACTTTAACGTAATGGGATAAAGTAGTTTAGAGGTGTAGAATCTGAGCGTAGGAGGAAGCTAAGCGGTAAGCGTGGATGTTTAATACATGGGATATAAATAGAGGCAGAGGCTCTCGTCACTTCCAGGGCAAGTTAGTGTCATAGGTGAACGGTTCACCTTTGACATTGTGGATTAACGACCCGATAAGTGGAGGGTTAATGTTTATTTATTTTGGAATTAATCCGTCAAGACATTGTTCTCAAAACTCTTATAGAACTTAATCTTTCTAAGTATACTTACCAAAGGCTCTGTCAAATTTTGACAAAAACGCTATACCTAAGCCTTATTTACCGGGTGTGGTCTGTAACTCGAGCAAATAATTAAAACATAAATTGTGCTCCTCAAACGGTGACACTTTTGTTCTACAACTTTTAAAAAATATGAAGTATGTAGACTCCCTATTTGTCATACAAAATAAATAGTATCGTCAATGGACGCCATCGCCACGCCATATCATTGTGATTGACGTTGCTTGTCACGCCTTAAACATAACAAAATTCGCAATACATTGCGTCTTAGAATAAACTTTAAAGTGTATTAAAAATCAAACAGCCTACAGTTTAATTTTTTGCTCATATTACAGGCCACACCCGGTATATATGTATAGAATAATAAAGCCTGTATACGTCCCATTATTGGTCAGTAGGCTTATACTTAGTCCTCACTCTGGCCTATTGCAGGTTGAGGACTTCACATAGGTACACCTTCGCAGATGTACCTATGCAGGTTTCCTCATGATGTTTTCCTTCCACCAAAAAACCAAAAAACTAGTGGTAAATATTAAATGATATTCCGTACATATAAGTTCCGAAAAACTCATTGGTTAGAGCCAGGATTTGAACCCACGACCTCAAGATTGAAAATCGGAAGTTAGATCCACTAGACCACAGTGGCGGCACGTCAAACATAACCATAGGCAAGCCGGGGCTAATTTGGCTTACATATTTCCTTTACAACTCTGCTCAAACGTCCAAAAACAGGCAAGCCGGTGGGCATTGGCTCTTATGGAAGCGCCGCCACTGCTAGACCACCACCGTCACCACGTTTATATGTATTACGTGTAGTTATTAAAAATTAGTATAATATGTAAATTACAGACGAGTACTGTAGCTCTTACCTTCACTTGAAATACATACACATAGATAAGCTAAGTTTAGAGACGACGTATTAATTAGTCTAGTTACCTACAAGATATTAATTAATTAGATTTGATCCTGTAGTTGACTCACCGGCTACAGAGAATACTCCAACGATTATTAGACATACCTGGAAATAGAGGAGAATATTATCAGTACATTAATAAATAATCGCAATTTATATATTGCTAAATAGGTATATATGGGGCAGGATCAGAAGGTTTTTGGTAACATTCCGATAGCAAATGTACTGTATTTTACATTTTCCTTAATAAAATGACTGACGTTCACGTCTGTAGTTTTTTTATTACAATAGGTTTTTTTTCCATAAACTTTACATTCGACATTTAGAAACTTAATACATCCCTAATCCCTAAGTAATTAAAGTATCTGCAATGGCTTGTATGTAAATTGCATCGTAACCTGTTATAAATGTCCTTGTGACCTATTTGCTAAATAAACGTTTGAGTTTGGATATTTCTTTCATTTTGGAATGGTTTTAATTAATCATAAAAAAATTCTAACAATTTGCTTGATATAATTTTATTTATAAAAAGGTGCGATTTTCTGTAATAAGTGTAACCATTACCATCAACCTTAGCACACCATATCATTTCCTAATGCGATTAGTCCGTGCAACGAAAAGGCGATATATTGCATCAAAATTCTGACAGCTGCTTAATACATTTCGCAATTCGACATACTTTCGTATTACTGCAGCCGTTCCCTTTTACTTTTGTTTCGTGAACGGGCAACGTTAACCTTCGTTCCTAGTATACTCGTACATTGACAAAGCGTTTGACACACGAGATGCAGTTTTAATTTCATAGTACAGAGCTGTTCATTTTGTACTGCACCGTATGTAATATATGTACCGATATACCCTAGTTTCATTCCTTCTCATGTAGAGAGTGTCCCTTTTTAAAGAGTTAAGACCGGGCCGGGGCCGTTCCGGTGCTTCCGGCGGTTCCGGCGCTTCGTTTTCTATGGACCGTGATCACCGATCAACCGTCATAGAAAATGACATGTCGCGGACGCCTCGGCCCGGGCCCGGCCCAATCTAGCATTGAGTCATCCTTAACTCGTTTAATAAGTTTTTGGCAAAAATTTCATTTTTGGTACAAGCTTTTATCGCTGACTGTATTTTTCTTTCCACAGGCAACTAATACACATCGAGACAATTCTTAAGACCCCAAACACAATTAGGTTTCGTTGTTTTATCACAGAGTTCCTATGGCCACCTCCGGTCTCCATCATCAGATCAGCTCCATGACACCATAATAATGCATTGTCACCCGACTTACGTATGTATGCAAAATTTCAGCTCAATTGGAAACCGGGAAGTGGGTCAAATTTAACTTGCAAGATTTGATTACAGACAGATAGACAGACAGACAGACAGACAACGGTCAGGTGAAACTAAATAAAAGCTTGTAAAAAGGACGCTCTTTACATGAGAAGGAATTAAACAAACATTCATCTTCACAAATAAGTTTCTGAGGAAAGTCGGAAACTCCTATTTTAATCAACCAGTCGCATTCGAACTTCGGACACGTTTATAAAATAACAATTGATTATAGGATCTACTGGATGAGACGTAGAGGGAAATGACCGATCGCGATGTCTTATGGAACTTTCAGTAGGCGTAGCAGAGAAAGCGCTATTATTGTTTGCCTGTGTCATAATCTCACTTTTCATTTCTGCCTACTTTTATAAAAGTCCTAAGAGACGTAGACTTGTTGCTCTCCGGTTTCCTGGTGGGTAACAATGAACCCTACCAAATTACGTAGGTTGTTTTTGGTATTTTGTCAGGAATTTAAACGTGTTTTTAATACCGTCGCATTGCGTATGTTCTGTTCTGTAGATAGTGTAGTAGAGGGAGCCATAGAGAGTACTCTCTCTAGGCGGGTCTTGTGCCTGGGGACCTTCCTTTGAGAGTTGGTCGGAAGTTATATATATAATATAGCAACTGATATTTAAAACTCCGTAAGCGCGATGTAGGTCTCTTAACTAATTGCATTCTACTTCTAGCTCTCTAACGCCATCTGTTAGATTTTTGTGGCACGACGTCAACAGTGGCAGCTAGAGAAGACGCCACAGTCCCTTACGGGCGCACCCGTAATAGAAAATATGGTAGGTACTATAGATATGTAAAATAAACATTTCCATACCTATTGTTATTACATATATCTCTATGACGGCATCATGAATCCAGCGCCGTTATTACGACTGACCTTTATAAATGTTGTGGCCAGCAATTTACATTTCATTGTACCGGATTAGGAGCCAAATTACCCAGATTGGAGGGTTTGCGAGTCTGGGATAAGGATACTAATAGGTACTGAGGGAATTCAATCCTATAGTCTACATATCTATATATATATTTTATGTACTACTTCAATAGTAAGTTGATTTGTCCGTAGCGCAATCGGATTAGGTCGAACCTCGAAATCTCTAGAAGAGTACTGAAATTTGGTATGTATGTTACTTAAAGGTCTCTTTTTCAATCCACACTATTTCACATTTGGAGACCTCGAAGTCGAGCCATCTTGGAAAATGTGTACCATCCTGGAGAAATTTGCGTTTTAATCTAAATCTACGTTCCCTGTGAAAATATAGTGTAAGGCAACATTAAAGCCTATTAAATTGTACACAAAAAAGTCCTATGTATCTTTCCGGAAAAAATACATCTTGTTATAAAAATAATTGCGGAATCCAAATTTGCAGGGGATATTATCTTAATACGAAACTTGCAGGAATATGAATCCACTTTTGTCTATACATTTGTACATGTTTACTCGACTGCGACTTAAGAGGGCGTAGAGGAGGGTAAATTTTCAGATTCTGTCAAATTACCCCATTTCACACACAAACGCAGCTCACGCACACTACCTCAATTTACTGGGACAGGTCAGTGACCCCTAATGTTTTTTTAAAGGTGCTGTTTCGAGTTTAGTGTTAACTACTAACCTTCTTTGAGGAATTCAAACTGTCACAGCTTTCCTTTGTGAGAAGACAGAGAAAAAACACTTTTTATATATAGCTTTCCTTGTTTGTTCATGTCATGTCATAGGTATGTGACGTATTAGGTAATTAATTATTTTCGTTGTTGACTTTTATTTGTATTAGGTACAAACGGCGATGCTCTTAACTGTCCATCGGTGAACCTTATGCCTTTTGTAATAAGGTTTACGAACTGTCAATTAACAATGTGGTCATGGGCGATGGTATGCGGTTTGTAAACATAGTCCGAATTTACCTACTAGAAAAAAGTGGACTATATCTAAAATGATCCCTTCATTAGTTATAGGGCTTGTAATATTTTTTTACAACTAAAGACGCTTATTATATTTCACTTATAACTTAACTGATAATAAGGCTTTAAAAACCTCTAATAAAATTCAGGTACATACATTTATACTTTTGTAAGTCAGTAAGTGATGCTTATCGGAAAATCAAAGAACTCATAATTACCTATATAAAAATAATTAAATTTACTATTTCGTCTCACGTTCAATAAAATTATACAATTTTCACACAGGTAAAATGTACATACATTTCAGCTTGTAGGTACTTATCATATAACGATCGTTTTTGTTATAAAAAAATATTGATTTATTACAATGTGCTAAACATGAGAACAATATGTTATAATCTAGTTCCTTTTTATCCTATTCAGTTCACATACATTGTTCGTGGGTAATAAGGCCTACAAAATTTCCTTTTAGGCCTTATTATCCTTCATCTGGAATTAATTACACCTTAAATTTAAAATGGTATACAGGGTGGAGAGATAAGTCGGGCCCTGGAGGGAAACTACCTTAAATCCTTAAGCTGGCTCGTTTTACTTAAAGGAGACATTCCTTTATTTTTAAAAAGAAACAAAACTGCATTAAAAGTATTTCTTTTTTTATTCAATTTGGCTTGTCAAACGAAATCTTAAGTACTAAATATTAGATTTTATGGATATTTTGTACGACAGACGAGTGTAAGACCTAATGTTTCTTGGAGAAATGTTATCATTAACATTAACTGTATCGACTAGTAGAATAAAATAGCGAGTTTTTATTTTTTGGAATTTTTAGTCGGTTCGAGTCCCGGGCGAGGCAAGCGAGTTTTAGAAAATCTTTGAATGCAGTTTTGTTTCTTTTTAAAAATAAGGTATAATTAAGGTAATTTCCCTCCAGGGCCCGACTTATCTTTCCAACCTGTATAGTAAATTAAGGCCTACATTCATTTGATTGTTGGCATTTTGTTTTATAGTTTCGTGTGATCCACGATGACGCGCTGATTTGGTAAATCTAACCTTTAATAACATGGCAATACAAGTCAAGGCACGCGTTTTCGTGAATGACACGATCTATACTTTGCATTTATAATAGGTACAAGATTGTAATATAGAGTGTTTGTTACCTAACTTACTAAAACAATCGATTCCAGGTATAAGACAATTTATTCTCAGAAGAATATACATACCTATACAAACTTCACTTTTAGAATTGATTTAAATTGTACATCGCAAAAGCTTAGTTTGTGTTTCGTAACGATAATTGTGTTAATACCTTACCTACCTTACGATGCTCCGCAAACTCCTGCATCTTTTAATACCACTGCCTTTTGTTATCGTTGTAACTTTTGAAAATGTACAGTCTCCCACGAAAACGATCTGATAAACATTTTTAATGGTATAAACCTACAGAGTTGGGATGTTTAGTGGCATTAGGGTGAACAATGAAGCAGTGGATTTGTTGTTGTAAATATTTTTGGCGTGATAACGTCTTATAAATCGATGAACACCGGTCACGTTGTGACCAAATCTCCATGGTAACGTTGTGGACAGATTTCCATGGTAACGTTACGGCCACGTTTTCTTATGACGCTATCACGCAAAATTATCGTCCGTATACTGACTTTACAGACAACCATTTTTTGATGAAATAAATTAATGAATGATTCATAAAAGTAAAAAATAAATAATATTGCTAAAAGTACATATGAGCTGTACTTTTAATTGTTAGTACAATCGGCATCAAATAGATAGTGACGGCCAAAGTGACCAAATATAGCTATAGGATCTAAATGTGGACGAATAAGGTCAGGTGAAGCATATAAGGCCCACCTTTATTTTAACTGAAATAGTTCTATTAATAACCAGGATATTATTACCAAATCAATTCAATATAGATTTCTCATTTGTTCATGTTTCTTCATATACCAAAATAGTTATAAAAATATTCCAGCGCTTTTGAAAAATGCACGTTTTATAAAAAAAAACCGGGCAAGTGCGAGTCGGACTCGCGCACGAAGGGTTCCGTACCATAATGCAAAAAAAAAAAACAAATAAAAGCAAAAAAAAAAAACGGTCACCCATCCAAGTACTGTCCACTCCCGACGTTGCTTAACTTTGGTCAAAAATCACGTTTGTTGTATGGGAGCCCCATTTAAATCTTTATTTTATTCTGTTTTTAGTATTTGTTGTTATAGCGGCAACAGAAATACATCATCTGTGAAAATATCAACTGTCTAGCTATCACGGTTCGTGAGATACAGCCTGGTGACAGACAGACGGACGGACGGACAGCGAAGTCTTAGTAATAGGGTCCCGTTTTACCCTTTGGGTACGGAACCCTAAAAACCATACCATGTTGGTTCGGAACCGGGCCTTGTTACTTGCACTGACAGTTGAACACTGACTTGAACAGAAGTTCAAGAATAACAGAAAATATTACCGGGCCTTATTAGCTTTTATCATGAATTAATTTCATCTTCAATTTAAAATGGTCTATAGTAAAATACGGCCTACATAAGTCATGGAAAAACAAATTGTATTTTATTTAGAAAGTACTTATATGTTGTTCATAATCTTCAGTAAGCTGACTTCTAAGAGTCTATCTATTATAATTAATGTAGATTGACAGTTTACTTAGCAAATTGTACTTTTACCTTTAGGTTTTATGTCGGAAATATTTCACCCAATTTGTACTGAAGCATAAGCATTGAGCGTAATTAATGATGTTTACTGATTGTTAATCTTAAATATACCTATTATGTAGGGCACTTAAATTATTTTAGCGGACCAAGCGGATGTGTATGTTTGTGGACCACTTTTTTATTTAAATAATTAAATTGTAATTCATTCAAAAAAAGTTATTACAATTAGGGATTTAGATACCTCACCTACCTTATTACAAAGCATTACAAAAATGTCCAAAGGCCAAAGCCACGCCGATAAGACATAAGACCTCATAAACAACTTCATAAATATAAACGTTCACTGAAAAAACCCAAATTCATTTCTGATAATTTTATTTCGTTACTGAGTTATCGTTTTGCACCGAATATCAATGAAATAAAAGCACGTTGTTGTTTGATAGATACATTTATATAAACATCGTCACATGAAACCAATATAGGCACTCGTAAACCAGACCACTGCGATATCGGCTTTAAATATCGTTCTTTCAACTGATGATATAGCCACAAAAACTCGCTGAAACTGCAGGTCGAGTCTTGACTTCAATTTCTTGATGATATATCATTGCATTAACTTTCAAAGCACATGGTAGCTCTTAGAATAGCAACAAAACTGGTTGAAACTAAGAATTTTATTGCTGAATCATTGTGATCAACATTGCTTCGTCTTCATAAATAAAATATTAATAGTTTATATTGTTTAGGCTAAAATGTGAAGAATTTTGTTGATAAATTGTTTATCTAGTATATTGACATTATGTCATATATGTTTTTAAAATGACGTAATATGAATACCAGCACAATGAAAATTTATTCCAATAAGAAATAACAAATCTTCAAACTTTTTTCATTTTAAGTGAATTAGGAAGAAGCTAATTACACTGATTTGGTTGTATTCATATATTTCATTAAATAATTTGTCATATTTTTTAAGTATTATGACTTGTGAATAAAAATAAATCGAAATTTTAATGACTCTAGATCTCCGTGTGACGTTATTTATTTACCCTATTTATCTTGAACACAGTTTTTCACTGGTATCATCATTCGTATACGGACATGAATTTCTGTCAATATATATGCCAAATCGAAATGTCAACTTGGGAGAAAGAAGTACGCGTCCGCTTCGATCGGCCCACAGCGGGCATCTGAGGAGAAGGAGAATTTGACAGATATGGCGGATGTATGGAAATTATACGAAAGTTTACGTTTACGATTGAATTTATCTGTAGCCTTTAAGAGGAAAAATAGAAAAAGCCTGATTCGTTGTAGTCCAGTTATCTGGCTTTCGGAATCACTCGATTTTATAGCATGAGCATCGATTTTTTTATACAAATTTTACTAAACGCTGACACTCGTTCATCACGTTTTAGGTACAACTTTGCATAACTGTATTTATTATATTGTAAAAGATTTCAGATTTTCAAGGGTGATTCGTTGTAAACACACTCTTTGGGATAATAATGACATTTATTATAATTTTTTTTATCAACAGATGTGAACGCTAGCGACTAAACGGTGACTGCCTTTTTCGCTGATTTTGCTCGATGCAGTCTTAAACAGACAGTAGGCACACGAGTGCTGTGTAATAAAAATTTAATTGAAAAATTTTAGTAGTTCCGACTGCGATTAAATTCCATTTGCGGTAGACCCGTTAATGTGTCTCCATACATTATGGGTCCGTCCGTTTATAACAGACTACCCGCAGCGGTCAGAGATGCAGCCTCCACCGATGTATTTAAATGTAGACTGCGAAAGTGGCTACTAACCTTATCTTTGTATGACGTCGAGGAGTTTTTTAAATTACCATATACATAGGTAATAGGTTATAACTTATTAATACTCATACGTTGTATTAACATATACTTAATGTAATTATTGTTTTTATACGAAATGTAAATGATTAATTAATATAAATTAAATCTGTACTATATGAAATGATATACTGCGACATTGAAATTGTACCTATTTAGACATTTTGACCTGTAACTTTGGTGTTATTAATAAATATTTGTATTTGTATTTGTATTTGTAATGTTAATAAATACATATAAAATTATTATATGTGACTTACATTAAATATGTGTACCGTGTACTACCTACTAAACGCGAGAGTTTAAATGTATTATACATACTGTTTTATTTGTGGTAGGATTTTATGAACGAAATTGATATTGAAGCCCCAAAGCCGCACTCAAAAGATGGTTAAGAATGGACAAATTACTTAAAAGCCTCAACAAAGCTTGACCTTTGTGTAAGATTAACAAGGTTCCCATTTTTAGACTCGCTACAAACTTCAGATCTATTAAGAATAATCAATTAGACTTATACAATAAAAAACTTCTTCAAACGACCGGAATACTTCCTCAAATTCCTGAATGGGTATAATTACGGCTCCATTGTCTCCGACGGAAGCCTCGGCCTCCGAATCTTGAGCCATTTTGGTGGAATTATCCTTGATGAGGTACCGGTGGAAATTTGAAGATTTTGTCATTGTAAATAGGATTCGAGAGGCAAGTCGGAAGGCTTAGTAAATTGTAACATTGCTCGTAGAACGGAAGATCGATAGGCCATTTAAGTTCTTGAATATCAAACGTTACGGAAACCATTGGTTTGTTTATAGACCTTCATCAAGAAGGGTAGACGATCAAGTAGATCTACTCATACATATATTGTCAGTACATATTATACAGCCGAAGTCGCAGGCAGAGGCTAATACAAGTATACTTCGCTTGCCCTTATCCCATCCACTAAGGGTACAGCATGTATTTTACTTCCATACTTCTCTGTCACCCGTCGTCTCATCATTCACTTGTATTCGATTCATATTATCTCTCACATAGTTTATCCTCTTTTTCCTTAGTTTTCCTTTCCTCTTACTCCCCTCCACATTCATTCGTATATATAATACAAGTATATGTTATCGCAGTGACGTGGCTCTTTCGCATTTAGCTTTGTGAAGTATCTAAACGGTGCGTCTTTCGGCCCGGTCTCCGTTTAAGCCTGGGCGCTTTTGTTCTGCAAATTTTGTGAGCAGGTTCGATAATTTACACAGATGTTTATTTCCATTTTATTTATAAAAAGGAATTTACTATTTTACAAATAAATTATTGCAGTGGCAACATTGTCTTAATTTTTGGAATCTAATTACGATTTTCAGTTTAGTTTAAGTATCAGTGTGACCAACATTCGACTGCATTCGATGCATCAATAGCGACATGCACACGACTCTTGAAGTGTCGTGGTAACATGCAGATTTAAGTCACGAATTTAGGTTTTGTAAACGCGAGACTGCGAAACTCGTGTTTTGTATCCATAAAGGTAACATTCCATTTCTAACCGCAGCTGCAATACTGCTCCGACATTACTGCAGCGGCCTGAAAGCATCCGTGTTATTGTCAATTTCCACAGTAAAATGAATGACTATACCGACGAAGTTAACTTGGTAACGGTTATTTTTTAGTTTTAAATAGCACGTCTTTTCGCCAAACCATGAGGAGACACACTGAAAAGTTAGGAAAGATGTCGCCTCTGTGATCCGTCATTGTTTATGATTTGTGGCAAGCGTATGGTTGCGAATTTTTACTTTATACTTGCGATTTATCAAGAAAAATTTATTCATTTATGACTGTACGGGAACTACAAACCGAGCTTCGAAGGAGAAATGCTACAGTTAGTGGAAAAAAGGCTGATTTGATACAAAGATAATCACTTAACATATTTGAGGCTCTTATATTACAAGCGTTCGATCGAAAACAAAGCTTTGGTGTATACCTGGATCACCTGGATGTACAAGAAGGCGTTTCATATACGCCTGCCCTACGACACATCAGATAGGTACACAAAGTCGTGATGCGTATGGAGTACATCATGTGTGGCCAAGCCATTATGCCCTAAATTATGTGCTAGTTCATTAAAACTTAGCTTACCTGTGTATTTACTCTTTCCAAAATAGTTATCTTCCTTAAAATGCAGCCTCTACTAACGGTACCGTCTTTGTCATTTGCCTTAGTTTTTGATACTCAAAGCTTTTATCACCGATTTATGCATATCGGGTCCTTGGGAAAAAAGGGAGATCCTATATTTCCACAATTTGTCGCACAATATTGGAGTATTTTGGAAAAACAGGTGAATGTTTACAATTTATTTGAAAAAATGTGTGATTTCACAGTGACAGTCGACAATAATGAAGGTACCGCCTGGCGGGATAAAATGACAGTTTTCCCCCTTATTCCATTATAATCTCGACCAAGTTTTATTTTATTTTGTAATCACGAACATTTTTTTGTGACACAACAGAACAACACTACCAACTTTGCTCTAGAGTCTAATCGTTAAAATATTCAACGAGAAATTGTCCCCTTTCTACATGCATGTAGGTATTGTGCCCCGAATTTTCACAGCGTTGCGAAGTATTTACGAGGAAGCTGTAGCTCAAAGGTAGCCGGTGAAGTTCATGAAGAGGACGTGGGCGTTGAGAATATATGAACAATGTTCCCATTTCAAGCGAGCGTCACAAAGGCAAAATGTACTTAGCATGGCAGGTATGATACCTCAGTAATATCACGTTTTCAAAGTCAATTGGATGCCCACTTGTACTGTTGGCAACCAATAACCCAAAAAACACAAACCGCTTGACAACTCCTCGCTTAAAACATTCATGTTACGCAACTTTACAGGTGTCACATCAAAATGTCAAGTTATGCAAAGTTGAATTTTAATCCAAGGCGTGAGGGTTTACATAGTTTTATGCGAATGCAAAGGTAATGTTGTCGGCCATTGGATTAAATGTGAAGGACCGACCCTTCTCCTCGGCTGTTTATTGTTCGATTATTTGCTTGTTTACTCTAGTTTTGTGAGCTACTCTGTTTATTGGACATACGCTGACATAACAAAAATAGTAACTATTTAAAAGGTTCGTTTGAAGGGGTCTGTTTTCATTGTTGGCAAGTCCAACAGAACAAAACTCATCAATTAATTCCTTTTTTTTACATTCAGTGCTCTGTACTCTATGCTCTATTCGTTCTATATTCGATCCGTTACCATGTAAACCGTATAACTTAAACGTCATTTCACCTTGTGTGCTTTTAAAAATGTTTTAATACATGTTTAATACAGTAAAATATAGTTAGTAAGCATCAAGACTGTTTCTATTCTTCTCAACAAATTAGCCCACTAGACCTCCGTTGAACATTGCTTTTAATAAAACAGTAGTTTTTGATCAAACCCTTTGGGTTTATTATGTCCTCTACTTTCAATTAGGCCAAGTCTTGTAGTGAACTCATACTAACAGTTTTATCAACTTTACCCTATACATCCAGGAGATCCAGACTCAGAAATGGTATTTCATTGGGCATGTCCTCGGGAAACCTGACAGCCAAATATAAAGTGGACCACTTTATATTTGGCTGTCAGGTTTCCTGAAGTGGTCCTGATATGATCGCCCCAAATTCACTTGGCGCTGTTCCATGGAGCACGAGATGAGTGTATTGGGGATGAGGTGGGAGGAGCATACCCAAACTGCCTTAGGACCGGAGACGGATTCGTGCCCTACAGCCCAACAGAGGGCAACAGCATGAAAAGAAGAAGACGAACGCTACCAATTAAGAAAATAACGTTAAAATGTAGACGCTGTTGACCTGAATTCGTTTTGTAAGCTGTCAACGTTGTGAATCCTATAAAAGAGCCCTAATACTTACGCAAAACACACCTATTGGGATTTGGGGTTGCAAGCGCCAATATCTGGGTTACATCGTTCGATGAACGCTTAGTTGCCATCGTCGCGACGAAAATAGGTACATATAGCGGCAATCTGAATTACCTACGTTTATTTTTAGTCAAGTTTCTTTGTAAATTTCTTCAGTCCATATTATTACTGGAATTTCAGACTGAAAATAAATTAGTGAAATCGTTTTATTCCGAGTCGAATTGAAATTGGTCAAATTGAATTTGCGAAGCTGGTCACAATCCGCTGGTAATCCTTTCCCGCAAATTATTTATTGATTTTGTGTCGCCATTCAATAAAATGACAATCGATCACACGTACCTTACGAGTATATTGTGACATTTTCAGGCCAATTCGCTCAATGTTATTTAGTTACTATAATCACAGAATAAATAATAGTAGATACTACCGTACAGAAAGGAAACTTCCTACAAAACCGATCTGTAGTCGTCCACGCAAAGGAACGTCAAGTTGTGTCAACCATAATAATTGCTCGGAGCAATGCTGAGCCGAACAGAGCCGAGTTTGCCCGAAGGGAGGAGTTTCGCACCCTGTCATTTCAATACAATTTTACGAGATTTGGCGTTTTTATGTTATAAATTATATGGAGATGACTCAGATGACAGGGCGTCATCCTACCCTTCGAGTTTGAAAAATATTAAAAGTATCGTGAAAGTTACCTAACATAACGAAGGCTTGTAAAAAGAATCATCAAAGTTCAAGCCTGTTTTTTAATACCTACCTATGTGTAGTCATAAATAATAAGACAACGCTTGAGAACATCTTAGTTTTTTCTTGATGCAGTTAAAATAAATCATTATACATATTTAGGTGTCCGTCCAATTAGGTGGTATTTAGGTGTCCAACTGGCGTGAAGTGGCGTAGAATAGGGCAGAATGGCGCTCTCTTGTGTCAGATGCCAAGATCCTCTTTGGGTCACTGAGCCAGTGATGTATGTATTTAGGTGTCCGTGCCTTCGCTTGAACCACATTTTGAGATAACACCCTTGTAACTCAGCTCTAACCAAGCGAATTCATCAACTAGTAGCGCCATCTGTAGCACCACTCAATACATACAATAATAAGTAGGTACACAGGCATTTTATTTTCGCTTTAGGTAAGTTAATTACTTAAATCCACACAAACAAGAGTAAGTAACTTACAACAAGAGCAATTCGGCATTATAATATACGTCGATGATCGTGATCTAACCATGACTTCATCACTTTTTACGTACTACGACTAAGACCGGAATATTGCAATGTTTTCATCTTAAGACAAGTGACATTTGTTTAAATATTTAGACGGATTTAATAAACGTTCATAGGATATTATGGCAATATGAGCCGTGTGGGCTACTACAATGTGGCAAGGAACGTACCTTCGTCGACGGTGATAAACCAAGATAATATGCCAACACTATACCAAGCAAACTTGACTGACAAATAAACTGATCTAACAACGCGTGCTCCCTTTGAAACTCCTCGTTATGGAGCAAAACATGTCGTGCAATCTTTGATTTAGAATACGTGAGTGACCAGTTTTAATTTATTTAATATATCTGTGTGGCACGGGGGTTTTTTTATTAAAGGAACTATATATTATATGGATAGTTCTTATCTATCTGTACTCTATACTTAGTTAGATCCCTTAGTTAGGGTGTACCTTCGCAAGCAAAAAAACTAATAATAATTCGGTACAACCAGTACATAGAGTTAGCAGTTAAAATTACAATTTCTGTGTATGAACACAGCAGGAGCGGGCTACATTGGATATTTCATAGGGTAAGGGAAGGGGGAAGTAAAGGACTTTAAAATGCTACCCATGAGCTCCATCATCAGACACATGGATATGGTGGGGAAAGCTCTTGAGTAGTTGACGGATCTTTTCTAGGGGGTAATTGCACAAAAGATCGCTATGGGTCGAAGTGTATCCGCAAGGGCCCCCGAAAACAATAAGATAAGGTAAGATACCCCATGAAATATCCAATGTAAAGTAAACACACTGGTGCCACATCCTTCTACAGCATAAGAGTGACATTCCATTTCCAACTGCAGCTGCAAGGAAATTGACAATGACAGCGACGCGTTTCCATAGTAAAATGAACAGTATTGCAGCTGCAGTTGGAAATGGAATGTCACTTTAAGTGTGACGAACGCCTAATGCCTCACCAATTTAAGTCCGTGACTGTACAATACCGTACGGTTACGTCATATTAATCATTATTACAAACACAATGTATCGTGATACCTAAGTTAGTTCTCAAATTTCTTAGACAGGGCTTAAATATGTATAACTTAGCCAAGTTATAACTAAGTTGGAAACTTGATACGAACCACCAGACTGGCGTAGGTACCTATTTCGTTTTAAATACTCGAAATTAAGGGCTAAAATGTTACGTGGTTTTGTTAGCTAGCCCTTAAGTGCTAGGTGAAAGCTAAACGCCACGTTTCATGACACCAGTACGGCTACCATCAGTTTGGCATTGACATAAACGCTATCGCGAACGTAATTTACTTTTTATATTTCTCTTTCGCACTAATATGTCAGTACGAGCGAGATGCATAGAAAGTAAATTACGTTCACGATAACTTTTATGTCAATGCCAAACTGATGGTAGCTGAAATACAGGGATGACAACCGTACATCCACAAACGCCGATCGCAAAGGAAAGATTTACTTACTTCTTATAGATAAATTTTTTCTTGTGAATTGAACGTGAATTTCCAGATCTGGACGACAGCTGCTTCGAAAATTCACGTCGGTAACTAATTTCATACCGACTGTCGACTAACATGTTAAATGTGCTAACTATGACAATTAAATGACAGAGCCGCCATTTCCAATTTTACATAGGCTATTGTATATTTCACGCGTACATTTGATTGGCCGTTCCTCCCAATAAGAAAAACAGTTACAGTCCATACTACCGGTCAATATAAGTCTAAGAAAAACAGCTTATTAACACCGTGAAATAATGAAAAGTCGTTCACCCCTACCAGGTTCATATAAAGAACGTCTTTTAAAATTGACAGTATTATACCATCGCGCTTAAAATGCACTTTGCCGTAACTACCTTTGAAAATTCATTTAATTATAAACCCTGTTTTATTAACATAAGGTACATAATTGCTTGAGTTTTCTACTTATTGTGAACAATAGTTTAGTAGGGAAGCGTCGCGTACACGCGTGTGTAAGAAAAAACAATAATCGCATCGTATCACGGCACTGAGCAAAAAGTCAATTAAATGAATTTGTTATTCTCATCACGTTTTGAGTGCATCGCCTCTGACAATGATTGTTGAATGTAAACAAATCATCTTTGATTAATTACAAAGTGTCTGATTAATTGATCGAAATTACCGGAGCTCGTTACAGAGTTACCTAATGAAGACTGATACCTATTCATGTTTTGACACAATATGATGTATGTCAACCATAGCTATGCCCAGGTTGTTTTTTTTAGAAATTTTAATTACTTACCTATAAGAGTTAGGAGCATTTTTGTATGATGTCTGTTTTTCGCTCCTAATTTTTACTATCATCAAAAAATAAAAATAAATCAAACGTATGGGCATAGCTATGGTTAATGTACCTACATCAAATTATGTAAAGATATTTTCCATTAGATCAATATCCAGAGAGGATACTTAATGGGGACTACGTTAGTATGGAGAAATGGCCGTCGTGGGCCGTCCCCTTTCCTCTTAAATGCACTAATTTTAAAAGCTTCACACTAGCGCGATGGATATATGTGACGTTCCACGGCAAAAGGTACCTTATGGCGGCTGGCGCTTACGTCGCATAGCGCTGCAATAACATTGGAACGGCGTTAATGATAGCGTAAGCGCCAACCGCCAATAAGGTACCTTTACCTGTGTGACGTCACATATTCCCCTAAAATTCTCTCAAGTTAAGATCACGGGATCTTAAGAGGTATCTTAAGCGTAAAACCACGGGGTTACACTTACACCAGTTTTTCTCGAGGCGATACACTCGCTCACATCGGGAATCCGGGGACAGATCCGTTGACCTTGCTGTCACGTGTAATCTTTAGAAAGTGAACTACTACTGTTGGAATATGCACTTAATTTGAAGGGTACAGCGTTGATATTGCAATGACATAATACGTGGCCAGCTGTCACACCATGGCGTAAGGTTATGGACTTATGGAATATTATGAAAATAGTAGGGGAAGTAACTGCAGTGAATATGCACTTGTGTCTCAGGCGATGCCGCTTGGCACGGCTGTTCCTTGGATCCTACTAAGCTCATTTAATGACCTAGCCACGAAATTGACTCTTGGCTACCCCTAAAAGAGGGAGAGGAAAAAGGTGAATAAATTACATACCGAGGTAAGTACTCCATCACCTATTTCGCACCGCCAAATAAGAAAAGAGCCTGATAAAACGGTAAGTTTGCAAGGTCGAGTATGGCATTTTATTGCATCATTCAATTCTTAGATCAAACATTTTATTCGAATATTATTCAAGCCTAAACTATTCATCATTAAGGTCAATGTGCCTAATTCCTTCATATAACAAACAACATTGATAATTTCGTCGACAAAACAGTGATTGCTGTTAGTTTCAGCAATCGAAATGGTTTTTTTCCTACGATTGCAAATCAAAGAAATATACGCTCGTGGACGGAATAGTCCCTATGAAAGAAAGCCATATCACAGTGTAGAAAGTTCACTGCTGAGTGACAAGTGATGGTCAGTCGATCAATGGTCACGGTATGCACAGCGGCCCCTTGCCCGCTATTCGCGACGTCTGTTCGCTATTCGTCAAAGAAATCGCGCCCGCTGCTTTCACGGCTCGGACCGGCGCGGCGCGAGCGCAGGAAGCATAGCTAACGTAAGTACATCCTAAGTCAAAAGTATGAATGTCCAAGTTAACTATGTACCTACAGGCGAATTCGAATGTTAGGTATCCAGTTTAATAAAAACAAAATGATATCAGTTACTTGTCATTCGCGTGTTCATGCCATAATGTATTGTTTGTTTGTATTTACGTTAGTTATAATTGTTTTTTCTCAGAAACGTGTAAGTTTTCAGGATTGCCATAAAACAAACCTAACCTGACCTATCTATAGAATAACCTTACAAAAATCCTGAAAAGTTAACGGTTTCAGTTTTATGACTAACGATAATATGACAAACAATACATTATGACTTAAAATTTTATGGGAAACAAAGGGGCTCCACTGATATACATAGGTTTCCGTTAATTATAACTATGAGACATCTAATAATAATTACATTTGCGTTTATAACTGTCATTTGTAACATAATACGATTAAATTAGTGGCAATACCTAACGCAGTTACGCGTAATAGGATAATGTAGTTAACAACTGATAATTAACGAGATTACTCTATTTGACATTCACGGTACCTATTAGATATCTAAATCGAGTTTAATAAACAATACATTAATTTTGTATTTAGCAGTAACGTCTGCAAATGATACCACAATGCTTACAGGTATAATATATATAACCGGGTCACCGAGCTTTGGTCTGAAAACATATAAAAACTCAAAAATGCGTGTTTATATTTATCCTTACACAGGTTGTCCCAGAATTCGACGTCAAGCCGTAAACGGATAATAGACCAAGTCATAACAGTTATCATAAAAATACAAAAAAAAATCCAACTCATGTTTTTTTAAAATTATGGTCACTTTAAAAATTCACTAAAAAATCCACACCCTGTAATGGTTCTTTAACTCTTGTTACTACAAATTCCATAATTTATTCTAATTTTTTTATTATTGTGTAATCTTGAATAATTACAGGGTGTGGATTTTTTAGTGAATTTTTAAAGTGACCATAATTTTTAAAGAACATGAGTTGGATTTTTTTTTTGTATTTTTATGATAACTGTTATGACTTGGTCTATCATCCGTTTACGGCTTGACGTCGAATTCTGGGACACCCTGTATATATTTCAGGGATCTGGAAAACGGCTCTAACAATTTTGATGAAATTTGCTAGGGGTTTACGGGGACGAAAAATCGGTCTACCTAGGTCTTATCTCTGGGAAAACGCGCATTTTTAAGTTTTTACAATGTTATCCGAACAAAGCTCGGCCCTCCAGATATTTGGGATTGATATTTTCATATTTAAACTGCTTATTTGAACAAATATTAGCCATAATAAAAATACAAGTGATACAAGAAGCGCTTGTTAGCGCGTCACGACGTGGTAATCACATTAGCACGTCGTTTGTGCCTTATTGGCAGATGTGTATCATGTGTGGGGGATCTGTACCACACTCTAGATATAGCTTATGAATTTATTTTCTTCCTTATACCTACACATTTTATTATAATCTCGCCACGGACGTCAATTCATATCGAAATGATGTCTTTTTGTTATCTATCGCCCTTATCTCTCGAAATTCACGAGCGTACCTAATGCATGCGCCAATGATAACTTAAATACATAAATCATTTTGATGTCAAATATGTATGTTCGAATTGCCCTCCAGGTGAATTTTCACCCTCATATAATCAATGAAAACGCGTAGGTATTTTCACCACCACTTTTTCCACCATTCATTCCGGAAATGCATTTATAATATACCTACTAGTTATACATATACATAGAAACAATTTGGTAGTTGTCATACATATAACGTGATGTGGTTTGAAGTTGAGTAGGTATGAGTAGCTTGGGTCGCGGGGTAATTTCCTTACAATTATGATAGTCCTACGGAATGACCAATTCTCAAGCGATTAAAAATAGAAAAGACTCAACGTATCCACAACCTGCTTACAACGAATATTGCGGTATTTTGGCCATGTTGCACGCAGGATACCAGTAATTTGGAACGCCTTCTGGTGACCGGTAAAATTGAGGGAAAAAGACCTAGAGGTAGAAGTCCCAAACGATGGTCGGATCAAATAGAGGAGGAACTAAAAATACATGTCAGCGACGCACTCCACCAAGCTACAGAACGGGACCGATGGAGACAACTGGTTGACGGAATCAAACGGAGTCACGATCCTTAGTAATGAGGGACCGATTGAAGAGAGAGAAGGAAAGACCAAGAGTATTCGTCTGTATTTTATGATGCTTATTCTATAGGAGGTAGTCTTCTTGTTTATATCACAATGAAAGTGTGATGGTGGTAATTGGGGTTTGTATGGAACAATGATTATATCAATGCCGACAATGTTGATATTGGTACCTACTAGTAAAGTTTATCCAAATTCTGACCTAATAACAGTAATAACAATGGGACCAAGTTGGAAGTAATTACCCTTTCAAACAACGAAATATGTTCCGCCGTAAAAAATCCGGAGAATATACATTTAAAAAAACCGGGCAAGTGCGAGTCGGACTCGCGCACGAAGGGTTCCGTACCATAAAGCAAAAAAAAACGGGAGAAAATGCAAAAAGAAAACGGTCACCCATCCAAGTACTGACCACTCCCGACGTATCTTAACTTTGATCAAAAATCACGTTTGCTGTATGGGAGCCCCGCTTAAATCTTTATTTTATTCTGTTTTTAGTATTTGTTGTTATAGCGACAACAGAAATACATCATCTGTGAAAATTTCAACTGTCTAGCTATCACGGTTCGTGAGATACAGCCTGGTGACAGACAGACGGACAGACGGACGGACGGACGGACAGCGAAGTCTTAGTAATAGGGTCCCGTTTTACCCTTTGGGTACGGAACCCTAAAAAATATCCCGACGATTTGAGAACCTTAAGAGAACAATAGGACAAAGGCCTAACGTTTCCATGGCAACAGAAAACATCCGATAAGACAACAGGGAAATACTTTCCATGCAAACACTCCTACAGGATGACGCGACAATAAAAAGAATCCCCTCCGACTTCGTCCATTTATCTGCATTAGAACATAGGCCTTACTGCGTAGGCAATACGAGAACAAATATCTAGTCCTTCACTCAATGGATTTTAAACTTTATTTCATAGTTACATAAAGTTGCTTTTTCCTGGACGTGTTTGTTTAAGGTTAGTAGAACACCCACACAACTATGTGAACAGTGGCGCCATCTGAACTAAAGAAGTTTAATTTTTGATGTGTATTGCTTGTTTCTTTTTGCCGGGAGTGCGGTGAATAAAATATTGTCACAGCTAACCTACTTATGTTGATTCTAATGGCACTCTAGGTTTATAAAATCTGCTTATTTGTTTGTTTTCGTTCTATTAACGGTAATAAAATATACTCTGCAACTTATTCGCTGTCTAGACGAAAGGGTAGGTTGGAGTGAACGCACACAGGTTGAATTTAACATAAGACTATGACACTGACTACCAATACTGCAATGTGAAGATTGTGAAGTTCAGATGATGATAAAATAGAATTTTATTTTTATTGCATATACACAACCTCATTTAATTAGATTGAATCTGATATTTTTCAATGAAAAAATATGATTTTATTATTTACCCGACTATTAAGGCCAGGCAAAAAGATGATTATGATTTTTATACCTACCTAACCAATTTTTTACTGGGTATGCTATGCTTTCACTCCCTTACATAATAATGTTAATCGAATGTCTGCTATAACTAAAATATTAAGGCGAGAGTCTGACTGCTTAGACTTGGTGGCGGAAACGACTACCGTTTTTGTTCCTGACAACAACCTACGTTGTCGTAGCCTTCGCCTCCTAGATAATGGAACCTTTCACACGACTGCCCCCAGTACTCTCCAATTGTCCGTTCCCGGATTATTATGTCTTGGACTTAATTTATAAATTTTATAATATTACTGTTCCAGTACATCGGCGCGTGGCGAGAACTTGATAAATCACCGAGTATAAAGGCGTAGAAGCGTTACGGAAACATTTCTGTACCAAACTTTACAATCAAAACGTCATAAGCGCCACAGTTTTGCAAGTAACATACATCGTTATATAACTAGTAGAACGAACCGAACTGGCGTTAAAACGCTGTAAGCGCCACAGTTCTTAATGTGCCATAAGTCATTTTGAATCGAGTAGAACAAACTGAACCGAGCCGTTAAAAAGACTTAAGCGCCACAGTTTTCTGCACAACATACGCCTTTTTGTGCCAACGGACGATGTGCGCGGTCGCAAATGGGATTAATAAATAAAGAGCTCTCGATCCAATGCGCTTGTGAGTTTTCCGATGGTTTGTTCCAGTATTTCATAACAGGTGCAGGCTACGGTGATTTCCAATAATAAGCCTTTGTGTATCGTAGCTATTGTAACAACCAATAAAATACTTTTCATTTTCATTTTGTGTATTATTTTTACGGAATTTAAGCGGCTAAGTAAACAAGCGTACATTTTGAATTGAAATACACATTACGTTCTAGATATACCTTCGTATCATAGGAATCAGGAAAGAGTTTATTTGGTCGCGTTGGAAAGTATTTATTCTCGCTTTAAACTCTCGCATTTTTACACACATTTTAGTGATTAGGTAGAGCCGTTCGAACAAGTAACATAAACTTAAACGGATTGTTTAAAGTTTCAATTTGTCTACCTCGAACTGTTACATTAACCTATTTTCGGGTAGGTTGCTGTAGTAGTCGGGTAGTAGTGACATTTTGCTGGGACGTCAGTCATCCGTGACCACAGCTGGTGCAACATAGCTGAAATGTCTAATAAGGTAAAAAAATAATGAAATTATATCGCGCTTCTCTATCCCTTGAATATTCAAGAGCGATACAGAGGCAGTATGGACCCGGGTATGTCCTTAAACCACGTCCAAGACCACCGGTGGACGGGCAGCAGCGTCCCTCAAATTCGGTGTACTCGACTGCGATCGCCAACCCGCCTGCCAAGCGTGGCGATTATGGCATTCACCCTCCAAGGGGGAGGCCTATGTTCAGCAGTGAACGTCTTATGCCTGAGATGATGATGATGATGATGATGACAGAGGCAGTGGGGAGAGACTCCTCCTTTCGGGCATTCTCGGTTCCGTTCAGGTCAGCATTGCTCCGAGCAATTACGAGTATTAGGGTTGGCACTACTTGACATCCCTTTGCGTGCACGACGAGAGATAAGATAATGAATTTAATTTGGATAACCCTAAATAACCGATAGGCTTAGTGTCATAGGTACAATAGAAAGAAAGCATGATTCGTCCCTGAATCGCATTCAAATTTCGGTTTTGTAGGAAGTGTCCTTCAGTACGGTATTAGCAGAATTAGGTACTATTATTTATTCTGTGACAAAGGTACATAATGAAATTACGAGTGTAGTTTTGCGCGGTAGGCCTTCTGTTCTTATTCTTAGCTTTATATCGTCAAAAGCGGACCTGGCGCTCCTTTTACATGGAACTGAGAAAGTGCTACGACGAGGAAACAACAGGAAAAACAAAACTCAAAACTCATTTCTACAGTTCAGAAACAGCTCGCGGAAAAAACCGGCTTTCATTGAAAAAAAAAACAATAAATGACGAATTGACAATGGCCAGCTATTACCGCGCGCGCACCGGAACAATGGCAAGGTCGCGCATGCGCGGTACCTACGGTTTATGATAACTGGACTCGCCGAATCGAGCGTTAATACCATGTCAGTGGTAGCATACGTACCACCTGTTAGCAAGCGGGGACCTTAGCTTGTGGACGCTTGCAAGTCCAGGGGTGTGACATGCGCGTTGCTAAACCTGTACACTTCTAACTTCTATTATGGGGAACCCCACACTCATTCCACAGCGGGAGTGTCCGCAAGAGAAAAATCCTCATAAACCGCACAATGCGATTGACAGCATTGACAGTCCGGACTTAATTGAATTGGGTCGTAACGAAGATGATAATAGTTTTTCGATTTTGATAGCACACGCAGTGCAAGTGTTATTTTAAACGTGACACTTCTATGAAATTATGGCTTATGTTATAAATAACACTTGCTCTGCGTACGCTATCAAAATCGACGTTGCTGACTTTTCTTGGTCTAACTCTAAGTCCTAGTTATTTTCATCTCCGGCCAGTATCGTGGCATTGCACGGTCTGGCTGTTCTCGCTAAGACGCAGGTGCAGATGGTACGTTCCGTGCATGACACGTGACGTTGCCAAAACAGTGTAGCCTGCAAGCTATCCGTGCCTGACACGGTGCTACGCTCATGGTACTACATATATACTCGTACGTCGCACAGCTGCCTTACCTGCCTCGTGACGAGATACTGCCCAATTCGAACTTTAAGATACGTCAAACGGCTAGAGATACGATATAGATTATTATTAGATATGTCAGTGTCAAAAGTAACGTATTTGTTTGAAGAAACGTCAGATTTGACACTGACATATCTAATCCATATCGTATCTAGCCGTAATGCTTGACGTATCCTAAAGTAGGAATCGGGCCGAGAGTCAGATAGATCACTCGTCTTATTCTAATTAATATCGTTAGAAAAGGATAGACTTAGGGCAAGCTAACTCTGTATGGCATTAGCAATATTAAAATGTAGCCATGTCATCATTAATGTCCAATTTCCATGAAAATATGACCGTATGACGTTTAAAATCACTCTCTCACTTTATTATGTTCAAGTGTTCAAGTCTCACTTTAAGGCCGAGCCACACCGGCTTGCGTGTGCGTGACGTGCGCGTGTGCGTGCGCTAAAATGTTGGAGCCGCACACGCACACGTCACGCAAGCGGTGTGCCATCTCTCATAAGGATCTGTATACTACAACGCCGCACGCGCACGTGCACGTCACGCACACGCAGCCGGTGTGCACAGGCCTTTATTATGTCGGTGCAAAGTTAACTATCTCGACTCTACATTCCCTCGTAAGACGCACCATACCAAGTTCCCTATTTTTAATTTGAACCTTGAAAAGAACTCGAATTTCTACTTAAGAGCCCATCAACGTGCACACTAGCGCCACTGCTAAACAATCGTGATTACCTATTTAAATTTAACGAAAGATATTTAAAAAAGGGGGCCGCTACGTGCTGTATTTTGTATTTAAGTACCGTTTGAATACCTACATCAACTAGTTTTTATGTTGCTGGATTCGTCGATGTGTTAATGTTAACCAACACAATCCTAGTCCACCTTAAGGTGACGTTAGGCCAATCATGTTGTTAACTGGTTTTTCCTTCCCGTTACATTGGTTTTATTTTTTGTCGCCATTAAGTACTGCGCCAAACCGTACAGAGGACACCCGCAGGTCAAGTACAAAACTGTAGGTATAACATAAAATTTCCGCGGTTTCCGCGCGAGCCTGCGCATTTCAGCGACCTTGTGACGTCACGTCCGCCGCCGGTCATCTGCTCATCAGGCCATCATTACACAATTATGAGAGTGAGCTGCGGTTTTTTCATTTTTCGCGATTGGTATACGAACTTCATTGAACATTTTAGAGCAAATTAAAACTGTACAGTGTAAATACCTCTTGGGTTCTTTAAGCAACAAATAATTATGATTAAGTAAGTATATCATTGTTGGTCACTAGCTCACTGATATTTAAATTACTTTAAATCAAAGTAAACTTACTTTACTTCTCTTGCTATTTAAAAATACATGTCGTGAAGTATAATTTCGTTCGAATTTGGTTCTTTAGTCCTTTTTTATTTCTAATTAGATGTCTGTAATTATTAAAGAAATGACAATGTCATATCGAAACTTAAAACCGTGGCGGATATAGTTATTTACGATACAAGTGCGAAAAAGAGGAAATTCGAAACGAGTGACGATAAACTAAAACACGACCGAAGGGAGTGTTTTAAATCGACACGAGTTGCGAATTACCTATCCCTTTAAACTTTTGACATACGCACGAAAAGTGCTATTTTACGCACTAGTGCGGGAAAATAGGACCATATGTACTGTAAAATTGTTTCTGTAAAAGTTTAGAACAAAAGCTATCAGTTTAAGAAACAGAAGTAATCCTTTCTGAAGCCCGAAGCTCCTTCTTGGTTAGAAACACTCTTAATACCTTCATTTTGTGACTTGTTATAAGTTTCGTAACTTTTTTAAGACGCACACCAGATGTTGGACCATAAAAAACTAAAGATACCGTAAAAACTTAACAGACGACTTTGAAGACCTAGAAACAGTGAAGTCACGAATGTACAGTCAACTTCAAAAATATGTTTACATTTTAAAGTGACATTCCATTTCCAACTGCAGCTGCAATACTGTTCATTTTACTATGGAAATTGACAATGACAGCGACGCGTTTCCATAGTAAAATGAACAGTATTGCAGCTGCAGTTGGAAATGGAATGTCACTCTTATGCCTTATAGCTCATATAGACGGCGCGCGAACTCGTGCGATTTTACTTAAATAACTACATTGCGGACTATTGAGGTTACATCCGATTCAGACAACCGATCAAATGCCGCATTGTAATGAAAGTCGCATGGCAGTTCTCGCACCGTAATTGAGTCCTTATTGTAAAGGGGTAAGGTCCATAAGTGTGTGCAATTTGACGTTGACTACACAATATGTATAGAAGTCGTGATCAGTTGTGTTCAATCGACACGTTTAGTTCAAACTATTAATTGAGACTTTGTCCCAAACCGGACCTTCGTAATCGCATGATTACAAAATACATAAAGTTAAATTTATCGGCTATGTGCGAAGTATAAAGTGACAGAACTAAAGTTCCACCCTCTAAAAGACCTACACTAACGGGAAAACCTAAAACAAGGTCAACCGTGAATGAATATGAAAAAAATCTTTATAAAAAGTTGTTGTGATATAGGAACTCTTGGACCGCGACCCACAAATGGCCGGATTTTGGGTCATCTTACATATAGTTTTGTACTAAAGACTACGCTGGACATTCAAGTGTCACTCGATCATCCATCAAACTTCAAACTATGAGTCAAACTTTGAGTCATACGGCTCGATTCGGGAAATGAATTAGAGACTCACTAGATATGAAATAGTAAAGATATGTGATGTTCCACTGCAAAAGGTACCTTATGGCGGCTGGCGCCGCGATTCGGGAAATGAATTAGAGATGCACTAGATACGAAATAGTGAAGATAATTGTGACGTTCCACGGGAAAAGGTACCTTATGAGGGTTTCTAGTTTCGGAGATATGAAATGTTTTGTAAAGAGGTGAAAAAATGCTCAATTTTTTTTTATTGTGTGATCTGAAACCTTAATGCGTAACGTTTGTTTACCTGTTTTTATTTTTGTTATAAGTTAGTTATAAGCCTAGTAATGTCGTCTCAGAGTTTAGTAGAAAAGGTACCTTATGGAAAAAAGATTGAAAATTCCCAAAAAAACTAGTCAATACGGGAAAAGAAGTTTGGTACAGAACTGTATTAGCATTCTGCAAAACTAATTTGATAATTTCAGTTCTGGTTGGGGCGCCTAGAAAATATTATAACCGTACATCGACCGACATCACAAATCCAAGTAGCCTGCTATTATACCAAAGTTACTCTCGTCAAGTCTTTCTTAACTAGAATAATCTTCATTTGGTTTGGTCGCATGCAGTAAATCAGCCATTGGTTTGCTGAAAAATGCGAATACCCGACGCATTACCTTATGGAATATCTGAGGTCATTGAACCTCAATGCCGCTTATCTTCAATGGCAACCAAAATATATTATTGATAAGAAATAGACGATTTATACCATTTTTACCCCAAAATATTATTAGTTTATCCTAACTGTTCCATCATCATCATGCCTCATCATGTAACTTAACCACAAGGTACCTTTTCATTACATACAAATTATTGGTCTTTTTTAAGATTATTATGACGAAGAACTAATTAAATTTGTGGCAGTTTAATGTAATTTAATATTTTCTATTCATAAAAGATAAACTGTAATATGATTGATGTTTTGTAGTGATGTATTATTAGATTTATTTCCATAAGGTACCTTTTCGTAAATGTATGGAGCAAATACTGTTATTGTTATGTAAGTTTAAAGTGGCATAAGGGGTTAAATATAGTATTTAGTTGGGGTTTTAGGATTTATTTCATTTGAATGACAGAATTTCTTTCATATGTGCTCAGAAAAATTGATTGTGTGTCACATTAAAAGTAAAAATATTCAATTTTGTGATTTTATATGAAAAAGTCAGAAAATACATTTTCACCTCTAAACCGGTATTGTTTTTTGCTTAAACTGTCTGTCAGTGTCGTTTTCTAATAGATAAAATTTAAATCTTGAGAGCTCATTGCAATCAATCGTGAAAATGAAATAAAACTTTATTTTCAAGAGATTGGTTAGTATACACATAAATCAGTCGATATCAAAAGTTTCTATTTGCATTACAGAACAAGTCGCAATATTTTTTTAATCTCAGATATATAAGGTATTATTATTTGTAGTCAACTATGTAACTTACTTCAGGAACATAGTTTTTTAGGCGGCTAAACTTAAAACTTCTCTATCGTAAAGTTGCTCATTTCACAACATTATTTTCAAAAAATCATATCTCTGTAACTACGCAACCTAGGAGGTTGATCTTTTGTGTTATCGATAGCTTATTTATTGTAGATTACTGGGGTATGCATAACTCCATACCCGCCATAAGGTACCTTTGACCGTGGGACGTCACAATTATCTTTACTATATCGTATCTAGTTAATCTCTAATTTATTTCCCGAATCGCGCCGATAGCCATTAAATATGAAAAGCTTTAGTGACATTCCCCGAACTTCACGCCAGTTACGGGAGACGGGACTCGAACGTTCGAATAGAGAATAGTTTAATATATAGTGAAGAATGTTAGTTTTAGTTCTCTTTTTAAACTTCAGAATAAGTATAAAATAATCCCAAGTAGGTGAATCAAAATATGTACGATTATGCCTGAGTCTCAGCGAAGTATTGTTATGTATTAAAATTGACAACTTTATTTTAGGGCGGCCAAGATGCTCAAAAATAGCTATCTGAACTTTGACACTTAGACAGAGGCGTGTTCAGATATTTGTGAGCACCCTGGCCGCTCCGGTATATGATGGCGAAAGCAAGCTCTTTGTACACAAGAAAAAAAGCTCTTTGTAAATCTGTGTATCACCCACATGAAATGCTTCGTCATATTTCTCACATGGATGCCATGTCATGTGAGTCTCTAGTCTGACAAATGATTTAGGGTGAACTGATATTATTATGGAATCTTGAAGAAAAAGATCGTTATTAAATATGAGTGTCATATTTATGTCAATGGTTATTATGTCTAAAATATTTATATATTTGTATAAATGGAATAAAATTTATAAAAATTATGATGAATGAAGGATTTAAATTATTGTTCCAAGGCAATACGATGGAACCAAGAACCATGGATGCAGTTGACTGTACTGAACTATAGAAATATACACGAACGTTCACAAAAATGTTGCAAATGACGAATTAAATTAAGCTTGAGCAATGTGATGGTGGGGAGGCAGGGGACATTAGGACCACGGTGTAAATTGCCAAAAATGTCATGTGTTAGCGATTTTTAACACCATAATGTAATCATAACGAAAAAGGGCGACATGAGCTATGTGTTTTCTTTTTTAAGGAAGAAACATGGAAATAATATACCTAAGTATATTTTTTTGTGCAATTAAGGGCAAAATTTGTCATCCCAAAGAAGATATAGGTAATTGTCTTTAAGAGCCTTAGTAACGCGTTGCAGCATCCACTAACATTTTGGTAAATAGTTTTTTTTTTTTTATACTTACATTGAAATTTGTTGATATACATTAAGCTAATCGAGAAAAGTGGTTCATGCTGTTTTTTTTTAATTATGAAGCTTTTAAGAATAATGGGTAACGTTCCACAAAGTGATTGTAATGTCGACTCCAAAACTATTCGAATTATACGGAAGCGATCTAAAATGATAAAATACCACTTTACTATGTAACAGTTCAAGGCCATCTTTTGTTTGTTTACTTCACAACAAGTGCGACTTTGGCATTTAACATACAACTAAAAGCAATAAAAAAACAGAATCAATTTTAATGCTCTAATGGAAGCTAAAATGATTGATAATTTTATCAGCCATGAATCAAGCTGTCAAAAGAGTCAAGTTTTGCTGTTTTTGGTATTGGAAAGTGTTTATTTGCTTTTCAATATTCATAATATTTCAAGGATGTAAGTGGATTTTTTCTATAAATTGTAACATTGGGCCTAGCCAATATGACAACCATATACAGAAAATGAATCGGGATGAATGCTCTAAAAAATTCCGTGACTATTTTCATACATTATTTAAGTTTCATTTGACGTTTTCTACCAACGTTTGTCATCTTGGTTAGAACTCCAGATTCTAGTATTTGCAGTGTGTATTTGAACGTTTAGATGTTTTTATGAATGCCATTTTGTGGGCGGTATCTCGAGGCGATATGAAAAACGCACACCCTTGGCGGCACGACCTTGAAGAAAGATGCCCAGCCTTTACCCAGCAGTCTTCTTCTTCCTTGCGTTATCCCGGCATTTCGCCACGGCTCATGAGAGCCTGGAGTCCGCTTGACAACTAATCCCACGATTTGACGTAGGCACTAGTTTTTACGAAAGCGACTGCCATCTGACCTTCCAACCCAGAGGATAAACTAGGCCTTATTGGGATTAGTCCGGTTTCCTCGGTGACCGGTCGGTGAAAAGCGACTGGTAAATATCAAATGATATTTCGTACATAAGTTCTGAAAAACTTATTGGTACGAGCCGGGGTTTGAACCCGCGACCTCCAGATTGCAAGTCGCACGCTCTCACCGCTAGGCCACCAGCGCTTCAGCCTTTACCCAGCAGTAGGATATAATAAGATACTAATTAGACTAGACAAAAAAATCCAAAATCGCTCTCCTTCTTGATGCGACTGGCAAATCATATTACTTTTTGGCAACCGGGTTTTGTAACCTAATTAGACCCCGCTGAATCCGAATTTGCCGGTTGCTCGATCGAAATCTTGACCGGAAGTGAGATATTTGACATTAAAGGTCCCTTTTTTTCGTTTTTCGTAAATAACTATTAAACGGTGGCGTATAGCAAAAAATGTTCTATTACATAAGTAATCTACATAAAATTGCCTA